>NW_028317947.1:18275000-18875000 GCF_062004578.1 Staurois parvus
CAGGCAGAAGGGGATTGAACATCTATCCAACATTTACCCAGCAAAGGTCAAGAGCCAGAAACAATATGCTGGACTGTATAAAAAGTTTAGCATTTAACAAAACAGGATTGTCACAATAATGGCCAGGGTGGAACATGAGATATAAAAAGAACAGCCTGACATACTGCAGGTCACAGTAATAAAGTCTCATGATACAAGAGAAATAAAGGACCAGGCAGCAGAATCCATAGGATGTATTTTTTTTTTCTTCTCATATCCAGGCTGTGCAGTCTGTGCTTTTCCAACATTAACAGAACCAAAATATTTACACGACTGGAAGACATCATTCTGCCTTCTGTTCTTCCCGGAGACAAGGAGTCACAACTTTCTGTTGCAGCAGGTTTAGATCCACACAGAGGTCTTTCCGTCCCCGGACCGGCTGCTGACGCTGCTCTTATTGGACCCTTTTTTGGATCGCTTCTCTTTGGTGGATGGTAGGTTACTCTGACTTGCATATGTGTGAATGGCTGTTTCCAGGCGTTCTTGTGCCATGCGCACTTCCCGATGAAGGTGTTCTAGGTCAGCGGGGAGAGTGTCCTCACTTGTTCCGTACTGCTGCTCCTGAGCTATGTTGGCCCTGTTCTGCTTGTATGCCATTTTGGCATTGGTCAGTTCTGTATAGTGCATCTGGTCTGGTTTCACAGCTATGTTGTATCCAGGTGGAGCTGAAGGAGTGTTCCATGAGATAGGATAGTTATAGGTAGAAGAATCATCTACTTGTTTCCCCCGGTTGTTAAGTGCGTCCCGTATGGTCCCAAAGCCAAGGTGGAGCATCTCCCAAACATTCAGGAGGAGGCACAGGCAGCTGACGCCATACATGATTAACAGGAAGATGGTCTTTTCAGTAGGCCGGGATATAAAGCAGTCAACTGTGTGTGGACAAGGTTCTCTGTGGCACTCATATCTCTTGATAACTTCAAAGCCATAAAGCAAATACTGACCGGCCAAAAATCCCATCTCAAAAACTGTCCTGACAAGCAGCTGCAAGACATAAATCCTCAACAGCCCATCAGCTCGAATCCGCCTCCGCCCATCATGCTTAATCTTTCCATGGCTATGCTTTCCCCTGTCACTACCCAGCTCAGTCTCTGGGTACATCATGGGGTCTTCTTCATTGTCTTCTTCTACTTCCTCTACAGCCCGATTCTGCTTCCAGCGCATGGACAAGGATCTGAACTTTGCCTTCTTATCATACTCGTAGCGCTCCTCCATTTTTGCAATTTTGTGGATTGCGTAACCCAAATACAAAAGAGGTGGTGTGGCCACCAAGATGATCTGGAATACCCAGAAACGTACATGGGATAGGGGTGCGAAAGCATCATAGCACACATTCTCACAACCCGGCTGATCTGTGTTGCATTCAAACTTTGATTGTTCATCGTAATAAATGGATTCTCCACCGACAACAGTCAGAACGATTCGGAAGACTATTAGAACGGTCAGCCAGATTTTTCCAACAAACGTGGAGTGATTGTGGATTTCCTCTAGCAGTCGTGTCAAGAAGCTCCAGCTCATGTTGCCAGCTCCTCCTTGAATGTAGAACAGAGAAATCCAATGAACTGGCAAATATGTAATTGGCAGATGTAAAAATAAAAATAATAACTACTACTCGGCTAAAGCAGTCCAGGCTAAAGTATAAATAAAAATGGTTTCAAAACAATGCAATGATAAATTCGCTCAGTTGCTTAGAAAACCAAAGCCCAATGACAGCATAAATCTTTATAAATGTTGATTATGTTAGAAAGTCAACATCAGTTCATCCAGCCCTCATACATCTGTCTGTGGCCTGCTATTTACATATACAGTGGGGATCGAAAGTTTGGGCACCCCAGCTAAAAATTTGTATTAATGTGCATAAAGAAGCCAAGGAAAGATGGAAAAATCTCCAAAAGGCATCAAATTACAGATTAGACATTCTTATAATATGTCAACAAAAGTTAGATTTTATTTCCATCATTTACACTTTCAAAATAACAGAAAACAAAAAAAATGGCGTCTGCAAAAGTTTGGGCACCCTGCAGAGTTAATATCTTGTACTGCCCCCTTTGGCAAGTATCACAGCTTGTAAACACTTTTTGTAGCCAGCCAAGAGTCTTTCAATTCTTGTTTGGGGTATCTTTGCCCATTCTTCCTTACAAAAGTCTTCCAGTTCTTTGAGATTTCTGGGCTGTCTGTCACGCACTGCTCTTTTAAGGTCTATCCATAGATTTTCAATTATGTTGCGGTCAGGAGATTGTGAAGGCCATGGCAAAACCTTCAGTTTACACTTCTTGATGTAATCCCCCGTGGATTTTGAGGTGTGTTTAGGATCATTATCCATTTGTAGAAGCCATCCTCTCTTTAACTTCAGCTTTTTCACAGATGGCATCAAGTTACCATCCAAAATTTGCTGAAATTTTTTTGAATCCATTTTTCCTTCTACTCGTGAGATGTTCCCTGTGCCACTGGCTGCAACACAACCCCAAAGCATGATTGATCCAACCCCATGCTTAACAGTTGGACAGAGGTTCTTTTCATTAAATTCTGTGCCCCTTCTTCTCCAAACGTACCTTTGCTCATTGCGGCCAAAAAGTTCAATTTTAACCTCATCGGTCCACAGAACTTGTTTCCAAAATGCATCTATATGTTCATTTGCAAAGTTCAAACGATGATTTTTGTAGTGAGGACGTAGAAGAGGTTTTCTTCTGATGACTCTTCCATGAAGACCATATTTGCACAAGTATCTCTTTATAGTGGAATAGTGTACCACAACTCCAGTGTCTGCCAGATCTTTCTGGAGGGATCATGCAGTCAAACGTGGGTTTTGAATCGTTTTTCTCACAATCCTGCGAGCTGTTCTGTCTGATATTTTTCTTGGTCTTCCAGATCTTGCTTTAACTTCCACTGTTCCTGATGACTGCCATTTCTTAATTACATTCCGAACAGAGGATATTGACATCTGAAAACGCTTTGCTATCTTCTTATAGCCTTCTCCAGCTTTGTGAGCGTCAACTATTTTCAGTTTCAGTTTTCTAGACAACTGCTTAGAAGAACCCATAGTGCTGATTGTTGGGGCAAGGTCAGATGAGTCTGGGCATTTAAAACCTTTGAAATTGACATCACCTGGTCTTCCCAGACGATGATTGAGAACAATTCATGACACTGGCAGGTCTCAGCTTTGCAAAGGGGGCAGTGCATGCTATAAATTCTGCAGGGTGCCCAAACTTTTGCAGACGCCATTTTTTTGTTTTCTGTTATTTTGAAAGTGTAAATGATGGAAATAAAATCTAACTTTTGTTGACATATTATAAGAATGTCTAATCTGTAATTTGATGCCTTTTGGAGATTTTTCCATCTTTCCTTGGCTTCTTTATGCACATTAATACACATTTTTAGCTGGGGTGCCCAAACATTCGATCCCCACTGTACTATTACACAGCTATAGTGCTACATAAATATATAAAATTAAAAATAAAAATACCTGCGCTTAGTTAAACCACACCAAAAATCGAATGCACCAAAACAATCCTGAATACCGGACCAAATTAAAAATGTGTTGACATCACCAATTCAGCTCCACCCGACGTGTTTCCCTGTAATAGGCATCTTCTGGGACAGGAGGCTCACTTTCCCAGAAGTCGCCTATTACAGGGAAACGCATCAGGTGGAGCTAGATTGGCAATATCAACATGTACTGGTGCGCTGGCATGTCCCGTGGCTGTGTTTTGTGAATCTGTACACGGCTTGTCACTTCTACACTGTACAGGGTTTACACTAAAAATGGAAACACTACATGATTTGCAGGTGTGAAAGTGATGACATGTTAAGCATTGAAAGTGGAAGTGATGTAACGTTCTTTGCTTCCGCTGTGTGATGAGACACCTAACAGGTGGGAAGCCTCACTTTTGTCATTGACTGAAAGCGCTGCTAGTAACACGGAATCATGTTGGAGCTTATGAAGCTTCAAAAGAGGGAAAATTGTTGGGGCCTGCTTAGCTGGTGCCTCTGTGATTGAAGTTGCCAATTTATTTGCAGCACTGTGAGGTACAGTATCAAAGGTTATGACGGCATATACAGTTTTCGGGAAAACGTTGTCTGATGAGCATAATCGCAGTAGAGATGGTCAACTGACCGAAAGACAAGAGGCCATTGTGCAGGACTGTGACCCAGAAAAAAGAAAACTGCAAAAGTGACTGCAGAGCTCAATCTCAGTCTTCACTGGACTCTGTGCAGGATTGTAACCGGAATAAGAAAACAACTGCAAAAGTGACTGCAGAGCTCAATCTCAGTCTTCACTGGACTCTGTGCAGGATTGTGACCCGGAATAAGAAAACAACTGCAAAAGTGACTGCAGAGCTGAATCTTGGTTCCTTAAAGAGTCCAGTGAAGATGGAGATTGAGCTCTGAAGTCACTTTTGCAGCGGTTTTGTTTTTTCTGGGTCACAGTCCTACACAATGTCTTTTTGTGTCTTTCGGCCAGTTGACCATGTCTACTGCGATTATGTAACTGTATATGCCGTCATAACCTTTGATACTGTACCTCACGACACTGCAAATAAATTGGAAACTTCAGAGGCACCAGCTAAGCGGCACCAACAATTTTCCCTCTTTGAAGATCAGTAAGCTCTGACATGAGTTCGTATCACTAGCAGCGCACGCAGTGAATGACAAAAGTGAGGCTTCCCACCTGTTAGGAGTCTCATCACACAGCGGAAGCAAAAAACAGTGTTATATCACTTCTACATTCAAGACAAAACATGTCATCAGACCTGCAAATCATGTAGGGCACACTGGCTGTGCTCCGATTAGTCAAAGCAGAAGCCGATCAGTGGGTGCTGGGCAATACAGGAGTGCAGGCACCCGTTGTTCAGCAAGGAGACGCTCTGCATATGTAAGCAGTGCACAGCTCTGCATGGTCAGCAGGGATGTGTTAGATTTTGTTTCCCTGCAAAGCAGGGAATAAAATCCAGCACATCCATTAGTGAAATCAGCACACTGTACACACACGTAGGCACACATTTAACCCTTTGATCTTCCTAGATGATTAACCCCTTCCCAGTCAGTGTCATTAATATAGCTATATTTCGCACTGATCACTGTGTCACTGGTTCCCACAAAGTGTCAGAATGCCCGCCGCAATATTGCAGTCCCACTGCAAGTTGCTAATTGCTGCCTCCGCTACTTAAAGTAGAAATGCCAGTATATATCGCATAGTTTGTAGACACTAACTTTTGAGCAAACCAATCACTATACATTTTTTTAACCAAAAATATGTAGCAGAATACATATTGGCCTAAATTTATAAAGAAATTAGATTTTTTGAATTTTTTTTTTTTATTGGATATGCTTTATAGCAGAAAAAAATACTGTTTTTTTTCAACATTTTTTGGTCTTTCTTTATAGAGCAAAAAATAAAACAAACCAGTGGTGATCAAATACCACAAAAAAAGCTCTATTTGTGTGAAAAAAATGATATAAATGTTATTTGTGCAGTGTTGCATGACCGTGCAATTGTCAGTAGTGCAGCGCCGTATAGCAAAAATGGCCTGGTCATGAAAGGGGGGGGGGGGGGGGGGAGGGTAAATCTTCTGGAGGTCAAGTGGTTAAGGCACCTGCAGAATAAGTGGCGCCTGGATTATTTATGGACTTTATTGTTTTACTTCTGACAAATGTTTATTTGGTATGAATATTGATCTCACGCTCATACTGCACAAGTATATTAGAGTGGATTATTGTGGATTATTTATGTTTATATTGCACAGGTATACTTGTATTCAGATATTTCTTTGTATAAGCTCAGAATTTAAAAGGGGCAAGCGCACCTCCTTTGTACATACCAGGGGCGGACTGACAACTCATGGGGCCCCCGGGCAATAGGGGATCATGGGGCCCCTGTGTCCTTGCCCAAACTCAAAAAAGCCTATGAAAAAGGTACCAGGGGCATCTCATGGGTCCCCTACTGACCCCGGGCCCTCGGGCAGTGCCCAAGTTTCCAAATGGTCAGTCCGCCCCTGGTACAGACATAAATATATAGCAGAACACCTTTCCTTAAATGCAAGGCAATGAAAACTTGTCAGGATAGAAATATGAAGGCTGTCACTGTTGACATGATATAAAAAGGTGGCGGGTGTGAGTGGATATCCTCATTTCTGCTGTAGTACATTTTGAGTTACAGACCTGTAACAAGCGTGCAGGTCGAGCGAGAGAATGGACTTCATTTTACTAGGTAGTGCAGCAAGGATGGGGATGGCTTTTCAGATAAGGAAGGTGTATATGAGACCAATCCAGAAGTTTTCTTGTATACAGTAGAATGAGATGGTTATGGTGCACCATTCTTGCTAAAACTGTTCAATAACAGGTACATTTTGGTAGCATGCAGGGGCGGACTGACCACTTGGAAACTCGGGCACTGCCCGAGGGCCCGGGGTCAGTAGGGGGCCCCATGAGATGCCCCTGGTACCTTTTTCATAGGCTTTTTTGAGTTTGGGCAAGGACAAAGGGGCCCCATGATCCCCTATTGCCCGGGGGCCCCATGAGTTGTCAGCCCGCCCCTGGTAGCATGACTGCAAATGATTATAGAAGCCCACTATCAAGGCCTGAAGCTGTGTAAACAATGTATTACAGGAGTAACCTCTTCCTGATAATTCGGCCTTTTCACATGCAATCAGTCTTCAACATTTTCAGTCACTGACCTAGATGAAATTATGCAGAGAAGGTATTCTCTGAATTCACTGGTTGCATGCTTGTTAATTGACAGTGGGGAGGGGAGAAGCATTTTACTTATCCGATCCTCCACTCGCCCAGCAAACAAGGCTCCCCTGTATTCCAGGACTTTCACTCACTGTCTAAATTGTCCCTAGTATGTGTATGTATGGATGTGAGTTAGGGACCTTAGATTGTACACCCCTTGAGGGTTAGGGACTGATGTGAATGTACAATATATATGTAAAGCACTGCGTAAATTGACGGTGCTATATAAGTACCTGAAATAAATAATATCTTCATGTCCAGTGCAGGGTTCTGGGCCCTGCACTGGTCTTGATAACATCAGAGGACCTTAGACTGAGGGAGCATAGGGGAGCAGAAGCTGGGGCGGACCAGCCTAGCAGTGTGGAGGAACCTGTGTGAGTGCACTATCAGGTGAGTAAAATTGCTGTACCCAGTCCCCCTACAAATGAACAAGCAATGAACTCCTACACAGAGCGGGCACAGCCCCACTACAAGGGAGGACTTCAGTTTTCTCAGAGTTCAGCTTTAAAGGTGTGGAGACGCAGAATGCTCACACATACTATACCTGCAGTGCCGAGTTTTTTCCAGCTGGTGTTGCAGAAGACACGAGGGACTCATCTGCAGCTTCTTGAAATCCCACTGGAAGAAGAGGAGAAAAAAAGAAAATTTTCTTGACAACTCCTTTATCCTTACAAACCACAGAGGGAATTTCCTGTCTCTTCTTAAATAATTGGTCCTGTAAGTAACAGAGGTTTCTTTTCCCAGCCCCATGACTGATAAACTGAAGAGGAGGAGTGGACACACACAAGTCCTAGTTTTCAATGTTTTCAGCATGTATAGCATGGTTAGAACCAGGGGCGGACTGACCACTTTGAAACTTGGGCACTACCCGAGGGGCCGGGGTCAGTAGGGGGCCCCATGAGATACCCCTGGTACCTTTTTCATAGGCTTTTTTGAGTTTGGGCAAGGACACAGGGGCCCCATGATCCCCTATTGCCCGGGGGCCCCATGAGTTGTCAGTCCGCCCCTGGTTAGAACCTTTGCTATGTTATAGGAAATAATTAGAAATGTTAGTACCCTGAAAGACTTACTTTTTGTCATGAATTCCTCCTGAAATATCCCTGTGTACTCTTCATGCCTAGAGCCTCAAAGCTTTGCAGCGTGAGATCATCTAAGGCACTGCAGCCTCTGACTGCTAGTCTCAGGAGATTTGGAATGAGATTTGACAAAGTCATTGCTGTGTCTCACGGTTCAACTTGCTGGAGAGGAATATGTACTTGTGGACTTACAATGCTCCCTGCTTCTGCTTGATCCATTTTGAGGATCGGTGCTTACTCCATATTTCTTGAAGTTACTCATCAAACCACCAGTAATTAGGGGGTCCCTCTGACATGAGGATGCAAAGTCCTGCCTCTACAAGATGTCTGCCTCCACATAGAGATCAATAGAGAACAAGGCATAGTAAATCAGTCATGGAAAAACATCAGTTGCAGCGAGCTTACAGAGAATCCTGTTGCCTTCTGCTTTCCTTTTCGGACACAGCTTTCACAATTCATCTCTTTTTTAAAGGTACAGTGGCCAAGTGGTTAGCATTTCTACGTAGCAGGACTAGGGCTCCCGGTTAAAATCCCAATCACAACACTATCTGCCTGGAGTTTGCATGTTCTCCCTGCGCCCGTGGTGTGGGCTTCATCCCACACTCCAAAGACATGCTAGTAGGTTCATTGGCCCTAGTATGTGTATTTAGGAATGGGAGTTTGGGACCTTAGATTGTAAGCTCCTTGAGGGCAGCGACTAATGTGAATGTACTGTATACTATATATATATATATATATATATATATATATATATATATATATATATATATATACACACATACATATATACACACACACACACACAGCTCAAAAAAATGAAAGGAAGACTTTTTAATTAGAGTATCGCATCAAGTCAATTAAACTCTTGGGATATGGATCTGGTCAGTTAAGTAGCAGAGGGGGTTGTTAATCAGTTTCAGCTGCTTTGGTGTTAGAGAAATTAACAACAGGTGCACTAGATGGGCAACAATGAGACCACCCCAAAACAGGAATGGGTTTACAGGTGGAAGCCACTGACATTTTTTTCCCCTACTCATCTTTTCTGCCTGGTTTTGCATTTGGCTAGGGTCAGTGTCACTACTGGTTGCATGAGGCGATACCTGGACCCTACAGAGGTTGCACAGGCAGTCCAACTCCTCCAGGATGGCCCATCAATACGTGTCATTGCCAGAAGGTTGCTGTGTCTCCCAGCACAGTCTCAAGAGCATGGAGGAGATTCCAGGAGACAGGCAGTTACTCTAGGAGAGCTGGACAGGATCGTAGAAGGTCCTTAACCCATCAGCAGGACCGGTATCTGCACCTTTGTACAAGGAGGAACAGGAGGAGCACTGCCAGAGCCCTACAAAATGACCTCCAGCAGGCCACTGGTGTGAATGTCTCTGACCAAACAATCAGAAACAGACTTCATGAATGAGGGTGGCCTGAGGGCCCAATGTCCTCTAGTGGGCCCCAGGCTCACTGCCTGGCACCATAGAGCTCGATTTGCATTTGCCATTGAACACAAGAATTGGCAGGTCCACCACTGGCACCCTGTGCTTTTCACAGATGAGAGCAGGTTCACCCTGAGCACATGTGACAGACATGAAAGGGTCTGGAGAAGCCGTGGAGAACATTATGCTGCCTGTAACATCCTTCAGCATGACCATTTTGGTGGTGGGTCAGTGATGGTCTGGGGAGGCATATCCACGGAGGGACGCACAGATCTCTACAGGCTAGACAATGGCACCCTGACTGCCATTAGGTATCGGGATGAAATCCTTGGACCCACTGTGTGACCCTATGCTGGTGCAGTGGGTTCTGGGTTCCTCCTGTTGCATGACAATGCCCGGCCTCATGTGGGGAGAGTATGCAGGCAGTTCCTGGAGGATGAAGGAATTGACACCATTGAATGGCCCCCCACACTCGCCTGACCTAAATCCAATAGAACACCTCTGGGATGTCATGTTTCGGTCCATCCGAAGCCACCAGGTTGCACCTCAGACTGTCCAGGAGCTCAGTGATGCCCTGGTCCAGATCTGGGAGGAAATACCCCAGGACACCATCTGTGGTCTCATTAGAAGCTTCCCCCGACGTTGTCAGGCATGCATACAAGCACGTGGGGGCCATACAATCTACTGAGGACCATTTTGAGTTGCTGCAATGAAATTTCAGCAAAATGGACTCGCCTGCTGCATTATTTTTTCACTTTGATTTTAGGGGTGTCTTTGAATTCAGTCCTCTGTAGGATAATTTTCATTTCCATCAAACGATGGGGCAGCCTTATGTTCCTAACATATTACCCCATCCATATCAGTATAGAGATCCAGGAGATTTTTCCCCATTGAGATCTGATCTGTTTTCAAAGTGTTTCTTAAATTTTGAGCAGTGTATAAAGCGCTGCGTAAATTGATGACGCTATACAAGTACCTGAATTAAATAAAGGCAAACCCAAGGCTCCATGGACACTAGCTCCTAGAAGCTGTTATCAGCATTTGTTTCTGCTCCTAGGAGCAGGGAAAAAAATGTTTTTTGTTTTTTGCTCCATGCAAACTAGTTTTTTTTAATGCTAAACAAGATGCCTGAAAATGCTGGATAGAAAAAGCCGGTAATAGAATTTTTTTGTAGTGTTTTAGTAGCATTTTTACACTACATGTAAGAAAAAAAGAAAAAAAAGCTAGAAAAAAAAAGCTGTTACGACCATTTTACCAGCATTTAGGAGCGTTTAGAGTTTTGTTCTGCTGGAAAAATGCTCCTAAAAACTATTTTTTTTCTGCTCCTAAATGCCGAAGCTTGAAAAATGCTACTAGCCTAAAAAAAGTGTGCATGAACACTTTTTGGGAGTGTTTTTCCAGCAAAAAACAAAAAACCACTGAACGCTTCCGAATGGCACCTAACAGCTTTTTCCCAGTTTTTTTGTACAGTAAAAACACTACATGCTCCTAAACGCTACTAAAAAACAAACACTGTTACCAGAGTTTTTATCCAGCGTTTTTTGAGCTAAAAAAAAAAAAAAAAAAGCTAGTGTGCATGGAGCCTTAATGTAATCTCTGGCATCCTAATTCCTGCACCCATAAAACATGTAGATGTACCTACTGTAACGATCAAACGTCATCCTACAGACAGGCTACGATAAACCACCATTTGACAATATTAATATGCTTTTCTCTTCAGACTGCAAGCAAATCTCACGAATTGAGGACAATGGAAATGGTAGCCAAAACAGCTGCAACTGAGACGCATGAAATGCACTAAAAGCAAAAGTAGCGCTCCATCAATATACAATTAACAGCAAACGGTCAAACAATTCACAGAAAAAAAAAAAGAGCTGTAGTTCACAGGGTTGTAAAATGACTGTTGCTTCATTCCTTATAGAATGAAAAATCTTACTATTTTACTTTTTTTTTTAATGCCATGCCTCCTGCAAAACTGAAGGACCAAAAAGTTCAGGTAAAATGTTTTACCGGGAAAAAAAGTGCATTAATCCTTTTACAATGTTTTGGGGCCAAAATGATCACTCCACTGCAGGGGCGGACTGACCATTTGGAAACTCAGGCACTGCCTGAGAGCCCGGGGTCAGTAGGGGGCCCAATGAGATGCCCCTGGTACCTTTTTCATAGGCTTTTTTGAGTTTGGGCAAGGACACAGGGGCCCCATGATCCCCTATTGCCCGGGGGCCCCATGAGTTGTCAGTCTGCCTTTGCTCCACTGTGTAATTCACACAGGCCCAGAGGTCCTCTTTAAAGTTTAAATCCTCATGGTAAATGTACATTTGTTTTACTTTATCCCTACTGATATCCATTTGTTACTTTCCTTCTGTCTGCTGCCATGGTCCTGCTGACAATGCTGCCTTTCCATGCACTGCATGTGTACATACCCCAGCAGGGACAGGGAAGTGGAAGGCGTCTTGGGTCATATATCTGAATCTGGCCAAGAGACCTGCACCCGCCTGAGATCTTTATGTTAAGCACCTTCCCTTTTTTTTTTTTTGCTTAGACATTTTAATAACCTGAAGCTTAAGAATAACATTCCAACCATATTTCCTTAGAGCCACAAAGGATCAGCCAAATTAATACCAAGGCAAGGCTCCCAGTATTACTTATGAAGGTTAAGTGAAGGGAATGCCATTCTAGGTTTTTGCAAAGCAAAGTCTAAACATCTGCTTTAAATTATTATTATTATACAGTATTTATAACGCGCTAATAGTTCGCTCAGCGCTGACATATTTACAGGCTAAAGAAAGAAGAAGAAAAAAATACCTTGTGCCTCTCACCACTAGTGCAGGGGTGGGCAACCTGCGGCACTTCATCTGTTGTGGAACTACAATTCCCATGAGGCATTGCAAAGACCTGAAGTTACAAGCATGACTCTACAGGTCCCATGAGACATTGCAAAACTGACAGTTACAGCTATGACTTGCAGAGGCATGATGGAACTTGTAGTCCTGCAACAGCTGGAGAGCCGCAGGTTGCCTACCCCTGACCTAGTGTGTGACAATGGCCTGTCATGCAAACTAAGCAAGGCAACCTACAATGACAGCTAAAGTGTTACTAAACCCGCAACAGTAAAATCAGTCTGTATATGCAGTAAAGCATGCTTGTTGTACTCACTTTGGGTTTAACCGTGTAAAAACGCTGTTTGATCCTGTCTTCTCTGATCCTCCTCCAGAGAGGTTTTTCCTTTTTTCTTGGGAGAGTGCATGTGATCAGCATAGGGCCAATCAGTGCTGTACAGACAGAGGTACAGGGTTCTGCATCCTCCTAGAGCACAATGAAAACTCCTCCTACAAGCGTTAACCAGTGTTGTGCTGGACACAGATAGAAGTCACAAGACTTAGCCATTTATATTTACTAAATAATTGCATTTCCATGTTGTGTGTACTGTGGGAGATCAGATATAGTGACTGCAGGGTCCGGGGAGATCACATATAGTGACTGCAGGGTCCGGGGGAGACCGGATATAGTGACTGCAGGGTCCGGGGGAGACCGGATATAGTGAATGCAGGATCCGGGGGAGACCGGATATAGTGAATGCAGGATCCGGGGGAGACCGGATATAGTGACTGCAGGGTCCGGGGGAGACCGGATATAGTGACTGCAGGGTCCGGGGGAGACCGGATATAGTGACTGCAGGGTCCGGGGGAGACCGGATATAGTGACTGCAGGGTCCGGGGGAGACCGGATATAGTGACTGCAGGGTCCGGGGGAGACCGGATATAGTGAATGCAGGGTCCGGGGAGACCGGATATAGTGAATGCAGGGTCCGGGGAGACCGGATATAGTGAATGCGGGGTCCGGGGAGACCGGATATAGTGAATGCGGGGTCCGGGGAGACCGGATATAGTGAATGCGGGGTCCGGGGAGACCGGATATAGTGAATGCGGGGTCCGGGGAGACCGGATATAGTGAATGCGGGGTCCGGGGAGACCGGATATAGTGAATGCGGGGTCCGGGGAGACCGGATATAGTGAATGCGGGGTCCGGGGAGACCGGATATAGTGAATGCGGGGTCCGGGGAGACCGGATATAGTGAATGCGGGGTCCGGGAAGACCGGATATAGTGAATGCGGGGTCCGGGAAGACCAGATATAGTGAATGCGGGGTCCAGGGGAGACCAGACATAGTGAATGCGGGGTCCGGGAAGACCAGATATAGTGAATGCGGGGTCCGGGAAGACCAGATATAGTGAATGCAGGGTCCGGGGAGACCAGATATAGTGAATGCAGGGTCCGGGGAGACCAGATATAGTGAATGCAGGGTCCGGGGAGACCAGATATAGTGAATGCGGGGTCCGGGAAGACCAGATATAGTGAATGCGGGGTCCGGGAAGACCAGATATAGTGAATGCGGGGTCCAGGGGAGACCAGACATAGTGAATGCGGGGTTCGGGAAGACCAGATATAGTGAATGCAGGGTCTGGGGCGACCAGATATAGTGAATGCAGGGTCTGGGGCGACCAGATATAGTGAATGCAGGGTCCGGGAAGACCAGATATAGTGAATGCAGGGTCTGGGGAGACCAGATATAGTGAATGCAGGGTCCGGGGAGACCAGATATAGTGAATGCAGGGTCCGGGGAGACCAGATATAGTGAATGCAGGGTCCAGGGGAGACCAGATATAGTGAATGCAGGGTCCGGGGAGACCAGATATAGTGAATGCAGGGTCCGGGGAGACCAAATATAGTGAATGCAGGGTCCGGGGTTTAGTAACACTTTAAATATAAAACAACTAAAATATTTTGTGTTGTGTCGCTTTAGTCCTCTTAATTGAAAGCTGGTTAAAATTGCCTGAAAAATTGCAGTCCGCAAGGGCAGCATTAGAGGGGACAATGGGACAGAACGCAGAGGAGATCTTTTCAACAGGGACACAGACAGCATTAAATCCAAGTCTGAGGTTGTAATCTTCCCCCCACTCTACCAGGTCGATTGAATACGCAGTAAATGGGTCTTTTACTTAGCCAACAGTTGAATGGGGAAGGGAGTATAAGTTGGTTGGGGGGCCCTTTGCAGAGACATGGTCACTTTGCCCTGCATGGTCAAGATTACAGGGTCTCTTAAGCAAACCATACTAAAATGCATTACAATGCAAGTGCCAGAGCCACCTATGAAGAGTTTGAGTCCTCCTGGAATACACTAGATCCACAAATACAGGTGACACCATACTGTATGTACAGTCTTAATATTTTCCGTTGCATGAAAACAATGCTTTACTTTTTTTATTTTTTTGTAAATTAATCAAGCTCTATTTGAGCTGGGAATAGACAAGTGTATTAAAGTATATGTAAAGCTTCACCTTGTAAAAACAACCCAGTCAGTTTAAAATAAAAACAAAAAGGCAAAACATTTGTGCATATATTAATTATAAATACCTTTTTCCCTCTGTTCTTAGCTGCATCAGAGTGGAGGGGGCTGGGTTGGGGGGAGAAATGGCAGTACACTAATCTACCCAATGAAAGGCTGTGTATGTGGTGGGGGTATCTGTTAGGACAAGTCTGATCATTGGAGGAGAGCAGGTATATCACACAAAGGAAGCAAATACAAAGAGAAGAGGATACTTTTTTATACAAGTACATGACACAGCAGGCACATATCAGGAATATGAAATGTTGGGTTTACACATTCTTTAACAAAGTAAAAAAAAAAAATGATGTAGAGGCCGGTATGATATTAACTGAAGTAAGGGGACCAGCTCTTGCTTTAAGGTCTAAGGCTCCGGAGCCAAATCTTAAGATGTGTCCATCTCCGCTTCGCTGCAGAAACTTACAAACTACGTTTAATAGAACGGTCAACAATCCTTTAACCACCTTCCACCCGCCATATAGTACGACGGGTGCAAGGCGGTTCTCTCGTTCTGATAGGACGTCATATGACGTCCTTCCATTTTCACCGCGCATGCGCGGCTCAGGGAGCGTGCAGCGTGGCGATCGCGGGAGCGCTGTGTCCCTCGGACATGAAGAGCGGTCATGTGATCAGCTGTGTCCAATCACAGCTGATCACATGTAAACACGGAAATGCCGGTTATCAGCAGTTCTCTCCTCTCAAGCTGTCAGAGAGGAGAGCCGGTAATCGGCTTTGCGCAGAGGGGACATGTGCACTGATCATCAGGGCACTGATGATCAGTGAGCCCTGATGATCAGTGTGGCCCCAGAAGTGCCACCTGTCAGTGTCCATCAGTGCCAGCAGTCAGTGCTCATCAGTGCCACGTGCCAGTACCCATCAGTGCCACATATCAGTGCATACCAGTGCACATCAATGCCACATATCAGTTCCCATCTGAGCTGCCTTTCAGTGTCACCCATCAGTGCCAATCAGTGCCACCTATCAGTGCTGCCAGTCAGTGTCGCCTATCAGTGCGCGTCAGTGCCGCCTAACAGTGCCATATATCAGTGCCATGTATCAGTGCTGCCTTTCAGTGCCCATCAGTGATGCCTGTCAATGCCCATCAGTGCCATCTACCAGTGCCTCCTCATCAGTGCCCATCAGTGCCACCTATCAGTGTCCATCAGTGCCACCTATCAGTGCCCATCACTGCAGCCTCATTAGCGCACATCAGTGAAGGAGAAAAATCACTAATTTACAAAACTGTATAACAAAAACTAAAAAAAAAACATTTTTTTCAAAATTTTCAGTGGTTTTTGGTTTAAGAAAAAATAAAAATCCCAGAGGTGATTAAATACCACCAAAAGAAAGCTCTGTCTCAAAAAAATGATAAAAATTTCATATGGGTGCAGTGTTGCATGACTACGCAATTGTCAAAGTGTGACAGCGCTGAAAGCTGGAAATTGGCCTGGGCAGGAAGGGGGTATAAGTGCCCTGTAGGCTAGTGGTTAATAAAAAGATGAAAATGGTTATAACCCAAGCAGAGCTGAAAGACAAAAGCATACCACAAAGAGCAAAAGGCGTAATAACAACCTTAGAAGGAAACCCAGCACAGAATTAGCATGAAGTTAATTTAGCACATACTTGACAAGCTTCCAAAAGCTCCAAACTTTTTCCCGTAGGCTACAACAACAGAATACATAAACAACTTTAAATCTGTGCCAGTCTAGCAAAAGCAGGAACCTTCGAGAGCTACATATTAAGATTCCAAGGTCCAGCAAGCTACTGACATGGAAACCTCGAGTCCCTTTCAGCAAGATAAAATGTGGCAGGATCTTTACATTGGGTCACGTATAGGAGAGTGTTTGATATGAGTATTAACTCAATACTTGCACAAAAGGAACATGAAAATATTTGCAGTGACACCTGTCAAAAACAAATCCTAAGCAGACACCAGAATCATCTTCTTTAATTAGCTCATCGAAAACGTTGATGTCAACAATTGTCGCTGCTGAACGTCTTTCTGAGCTGACACGTTGTGAAGGGCGTGCTGACTCTGCAAGAAGAAAAGGCGGCATGCAGATTCAAGCACTGTATCATCAGCACTGTGTACATAGACCAGATCATCGGCTAGACATTAAACAAGGTCTGTGATCATTTCTGGTCATATAAACAAGTGAACACTGGTGTATCCCTCAGTCTGTGTGGAACTACACTGAAAAGAAAAAAAAAGTTCGAGTTTGGTTTTCTGTCAACCAAAACTAGTGCCTCATACTCTTGATTAGGGGCGGACTGACAACTCATGGGGCCCCCAGGTAATAGGGGATCATGGGGCCCCTGTGTCCTTGCCCAAACTCAAAAAAGCCTATGAAAAAGGTACCAGGGGCATCTCATGGGGCCCCCTACTGACCCCGGGCCCTCGGGCAGTGCCCGAGTTTCCAAATGGTCAGTCCGCCCCTGATCTTGATAATGATACATTCAGGATCAATTACTTTTTTGGTTACCTACTTGTGGAACGCCTGCCTGCAATGTACTGCAGATGGGGGCCCATACAGGCACAGAGACATACGTGTACATCTCTGGCCTCTTCCGGGCGTGCGCCCCCCCCCCCCCCCCGCCGACCTAGAATGGAATGAGTCAGATTTGGCTTTTTGTTTCTCCACTTTTTTGTGTCATGCCAATACAAACAAAAGAAATAAACACGAGAATGCCTAAATATTTGTAATTGCAACAATTTTCTGGGCAATGCAGTGCATGGACTGAAAGAATTGCAGGGCTGCCAGTATTTTTGACCATGACTGTATATACCATAGTCTGTAGACGCTATAACTTTCAATCAATATATACTAACTGGGATTTTTTTTTTTATTAAAAAGGTATGTAACAGAATACATTTTGGCCTAAATTTATGAAGAAATTTAATTTTTTTACTGGATGTTTTATAGCAGAAAGCTTTTAAAAAAAAAATAAAAAATGTTGGGTCTTATTTCGTTTATATAATAAAAAATAAAAAAAAACCCCAGCGGTAATCAAATACCACCAAAAGAAAGCTCTATTTGTGTACAAAAAAAAAAAAGAAGAAAATTTCAATATCATTTTGGTACAGCGCTGCATGACCAGTTAAAGTAGTGCAGTGCTGAATTGCAAAAATGGCCTGGTCATGAAGGGGGTGAAACCTTCAGGAGCTGAGGTGCTTATTTTTGAGGATTTTTTTTTTTAGGTCTAGATTTAAAAATCTCTAAATTGAATATCCAACCAAAGTGTGGAATTTAAAGTTCACCTTTGGTAACATGCCCGTTTTTAGAGTGGAACATGTAACGCACGGGTGTCAAACTGGCGGCCCTCCAGCTGTTGCCAAACCACAAGTCCCATGAGGCTTTGCAAGATTGACAGTTACAAACATGACTCCCAAAGGCAGAGGCATGATGGGACTTGTAGTTACTCAACAGCTGGAGGGCTGCCAGTTTGACACCCCTGATGTAACATGTTCCCATAGCTGCAGCCACAGCCTGCTGCCCCCCCTTCCTCTGACAGATAGTACGGGGAGACTTCTCTCCGTACTGTCAAATTTGCAAACAGCGCGGCCGTGCGGGGCTCCGCCCACATGGCCACATCATTCATTCATTCATGGACTTCTGTGAATGAATGAACTACAAGTCCCAGCAGCCTTACCAGCTGTCTGCTTGTAGTTTTCAATGAACTACCACGGCGCTGTGCAATTTTCACCCACACCAGGTGTCCTTAAAGCCATCACTAGGCACGGAGAGCCAAACCACAAAAAAAAAAACAAAAAACAAAAAGTAAAAAAAACCCCAAAAAGTAAAAAATAAATAAATAAATAAAACCACACACGCACCTTTTGCAAATAGGTTTCTATTTAGGTGTACTGTAGTAAAACAAAATGCGTAATAAAACGCCTTTTTCTGTGTTCCAATAAAAGTTAAAAAAAAAAAAAAAATTATATATTATATATATATATATATATATATATATATATATATATATATATATATATATATATATATATATATATATACACACATACATACATACATATACACATATAACTTTTCAAGTTACACAAGTCTAGTCAGGTCACATTGATGACATATGTCTGTAGATATGTTGTAAGGAATTGTGGGAAACATTATCCCCTTTACGGTCACAGGGGTAAAGGATTAACATAGGATTGCTCTATACACCAGTTTCACATACAACATTTCCATGATTATGCATCGTCTATAATTTTGGCACATCAGAGACGGGAAATGCCTAATTTATCAGTTCATCTGACTCAAATTTTCCATTCGTTTTCAGAAACGTAACAATGAGCAGTAAATCACCACGCATGACTGTATACGCTGTAACCCTTCTGAATCTTTCTCTGTACAAAGATAATTGTAAACTACACAAGATTCGTTACCATCACTGTCTGGACACTGAAAGCTGTAACCCGTGTCACAAACAGTCTCTTGATAGAATAATAATCTCCTAAAGGCAGTTCCTTGGGAAGAATAGACTGCAACAAAAGCAGTCCTGAAAGAAAAATGCCTTTGTTCATCGCCTTCTGAGAAGGCTAACTGGTTGGTTGTCACGCTTGTCCTGAGGCTTCAATACTTAAAGCGGCTTCAGCCTGCGGGCTGAATGGAAGAAATCTAAAGCTGGGTATACACTAGGAGTAGAATTGTGAATGAAAATTTGTAGGAAAGTTCTCAAATATTCAAAAGATTTTGTTTGTTTTTAAACATTTGATTTTGGAATGAATGGACTTAGGTGCATAAAAACCACATTCTTTGTTAGAAATGTGTACATTCAAGAAAAATGTTTCATCCTGCTCCAGCAAATTTTCTTATCTCTGCGGTCGAAAACAAAACGTCAATTTGACTCCAATGAACAAATTAGAAAAATTCAGTTACTTTAATTAACCACTTGCCCTCCAGAGGATTCCCCCCCCCCTTCCTGACCAGGCCATTTTTTGTGTCACTTTGACTGACAATTGCACGGTCATGAAACGCTGCACCCAAATGAAATTTATGTCCTTTTTTCCCCAAAAAATGGAGCTTATTTTCCATGGTATTTGATCACCTGTGCAATTTTTTTTTGCGCTATTAAAAAAAAATAATAAAAAAAAGGTGAATTTTGAGAAGAGAAAAAACAATATTTTTGACTTTTTGTTATTAAACAAGTCCAGTAAAAAAAGATTTAAAAAAATTAATTTCATCATAAACTTAGGCCAAACTGTATTCTGCAACTAAAAAAAAAAAACCCAATACGTGTAAATTAATTGGTTTACATGAAAGTTATGGCGTTTATAAATGGAGGTATAGATACTGGGATTTATTTATATATTTTTTTACTAGTAATGGCAGTGATCAGTGATGTATTGTGGGACTGCGGCAGACATTCTGACACTAGAGGGAACCGACTTGGTGTCCCTGACATCCCCAGTGACACCTATACAGTGATCAGTGAAGGAAGAAAAAAAAAAAAAGCAGACACTGTACTAATGGCACTGGGCAGGAAGGGGTTAACAGGAGGGTCACTCAAAGGGTTAAGTGGGTGCTGGGAGTGTTTTACTAGGGAGAGGTGTCTGTGTGCTTCACTGTAATCACACTGCTTTGGATGGCTGTGCTGTGCACAGCCATCCAAAGCAGCGTGCCTGAGCTGACAGCGAGGAGAACTGTTAGCAAACAAAACAGTTCTCCTCTCCGTCTGAGATCTGCGGAAATTACCAGGCGCTGGCTCGTGCCCCCCTCCACCTGGTAATGCAAAATCACGGGTATATATATATATATATATATATATATATACATACAGTTGCAAGAAAAAGTATGTGAACCCCTTGGGATTACGTGGAGTTTTGCATGAATTGGGCATAAAATGTGCTCTGAACGTCATCTAAGTCACAACAATAGAAGAACACAGTCTGCTGAACATAATACTACACAAACATTAGATGTTGCCATGGTTTAATTGCACATAACATGTAAACATTCACAGTGCAGGGAGGAAAAAGTATGTGAGTCCCTAGCTTAATGACTTCTCCCAGAGCTAATTGGAGCCAGGAGGGAGCCAACCTTGACTCCAATCAGTGTGATGATATTGGATGTGTTGCTGACAGCTGTCCTGCCCTTAAAAAACACACACCTGTTTTGGGTTTACTGGTTTCAAGAAGCACTGTCTGATGTGAACCATGCCTCGCAGAAAAGAGCTCTCAGAAGACCTATGATCAAGAATTGTTGACTTGCATGAAGCTGGAAAGGGTTACAAAAGTATCTCCAAAAGCCTTGATGTTCCTGTGTCCACGGTAAGACAGACTGTCTACAAATGGAGAAAGTTTAGCACTGTTGCTACTCTCCCTAGGCGTGGTCGTCCTGTAAAAATGACTGCAAGAGCACAGCGCAGAATGCTGCATGAGGTAAAGAAGAATCCCAGAGTGTCGGCTAAAGACCTACAGAAATCTCTGGCACATGCTAACATTTTTGTTGACACATCTACAATAAGGAAAACATTAAACAAGAATGGAGTACATGGGAGGACACCACGGAGGAAGCCATTGCTGTCCAAAAAGAATATTGCAGCACGTTTGAAGTTTGCAAAAGAGCACCTGGATGTTCCACAGCACTACTGGCAAAATATACTGTGGACAGATGAAACCAAGATTGAGTTGTTTGGGAAGAACACACAACACTATGTGTGGAGAAAAAAAGGCACAGCACACCAACATCAAAACCTCATCCCCACTGTGAAACATGGCGGAGGGAGCATCATGGTTTGGGGCTGCTTTGCTGCCTCAGGGCCTGGACAGATTGTTGTCATTGATGGGAAAATGAATTCCAGAGTTTATCAAGACATTTTGCAGGAAAATGTACGACCATCTGTCCGCCAACTGAAGCTCCGCAGAGGATGGGTGATGCAACAGGACAATGACCCAAAGCATACAAGTCATTCAACAAAACAATGGCTGCAACAGCACAGAATACGCCTTCTGGAGTGGCCCAGTCAGAGTCCTGACCTCAACCCAATTGAAATGCTGTGGCATGACCTTAAGAGAGCGATTCACACCAGACATCCCAAGAATATTGCTACACTAAAACAGTTTTGTGAAGAGGAGTGGTCCAAAATTACTCCAGATCGTTGTGCAGGTCTGATCTGCAACTACAGGAAACGTTTGGTTGAGGTTATTGCTGCCAAAGGAGGGTCAACCAGTTATTAAGTCCAAAGGTTCACATACTTTTTCCTCCCTGCACTGTGAATGTTTACATGTTATGTGCAATTAAACCATGGCAACATCTAATGTTTGTGTAGTATTATGTTCAGCAGACTGTGTTCTTCTATTGTTGTGACTTAGATGACGTTCAGAGCACATTTTATGCCCAATTCATGCAAAACTCCACGGAATCCCAAGGGGTTCACATACTTTTTCTTGCAACTGTATATATATACACACACACACACACACACATACATACATACACACATATATACACACACACACACACACATATATACACACATATATACACACATATACATACACAAACATACACGCGCACGATTTTGCACACCCGTGCTGCCCTGTAGCAGTATTTCACCCCGGACCCTGCACTCACTCTCTCTGGTCTCCCACAGTACACACAACATAGAAATGCAAATATTTCAGTAATTTTAAACTGCTAAATACCTTTTCTCATCAGCAGTATATAGCAGTCTTGTGACTTCTATCTGTGTCCAGCCGAGCAGATGTTAAAGCTTGTAGGAGGAGTTTTCATTCTCCTTTGACTGTCTTATGAGGCTGCAAGACCCCTGAACCTCTGTCTAGACAGTGTTGATTGGCTTTGTGCTGATCGCGTGCACCCTCCCAAAAAAAACAAAACAAATACACACCAAACAGAGCATGTGCAGACTTGCCACTGCTGCTATGTGCTATGGCAGATGGATTGGGGACAGCAGAAGAAGGAGAGGATCAGAGAAGACAGCATCAAACAGCCTTTTTACACAAAGCAGGGGATTAACCCCTTAGGTTCCACAGTGAGTATAACAAGCATGCTGTACTGCATATACAGACTGATTGTTGCTTGGGTTTAGTAACACTTTAAATTCTAAATGTAAAGATATTAGTCATGTAAGAAGTGAAGGAGGGATAGCAGCATATCAAAGATACAGCAAGTCAGGCAGTACAATCTACCCTTTCTTGCTCATTAAAACTTGTATCCATTTAGAAGTGAAAAGGTCATACTTGGTACCCTGCAGTTACCCAGTGCTTCCAAGGCTCCATTCACACTAGGGCATTTCAAAATCATGGGCGGAATCGCCATGATTCTGCTCGCGATTTCAAAACGCCCTGTTAAAGTGTGGTAATGCGCGATCGCGTGTTCAGGTACTATTCATGTCAATGGCACCTGTAAACACAGGGCATTTTTGATGCAATTGTGGCGTGTTTGCTGCAAACAAAATCGTGGGACGTGCGATGGCCAAAAAAGGTTCCAGAACCTTTTTTTGGGCGTCCTGCAATTTTGTGTGCTCAATCGCACATTTGCCGCGCTGAAAAACGCACCGTGATCGTGGCAAAAACACCCTGCGTTCTCAGGTGCCATTGAGAAGAATGCCACCCAAACATGCGATCGCACGCATTCACACGTTAAAAACGCATTGTCAAATTGTGGGCAGAAATCGTGGCGACTTGGCCCGAGACTCGTTACGCCCTAGTGTGAACGGAGCCTTACGCCTTCACTTTCAGTGAAGTCGCACGATTTCAAAGTCGGATGGTATTCCAACTTGAGGTGTGACTTGCATACAAGGAAACAAACAGAGGGCACACGGGCCTAGTGCATTACCTATGGAAATTGATTTATTATATAAAAAAAGTAATATACTCACAAAAAGGATAAAATATCAAAGGCACATCATAATTAGTATAGCATGGTCCAATCTCCCTAGGTGGTATCTTTATGGGGACTATTGACCTCCAACTGGCTCTGATGAAGAGGCAAGGCCTCGAAACGCGTCAGCTATAGTCCCCATAAAGACACCATCTAGGGATTTGTACTTCTTATGATGTGCCTTTGATATTTTATCCTTTTGCGAGTATATTACTTTTATATATAATAATTCAATTTCCATAGGTAATGCACTAGGCTCGTGCGCCCTCTGTTTGTTTCCTCTGTTTGTTTCTTTGTATGCAGTTCATTTGGATTTCGCTGGTCCGGTGAGGGCAGCAAGGCGTGCATCCTATAGGCTTTGTGTAGTTATAGTTACTGTGGAGTCCATCGTCCAGCGCAGGAGTCGAAGCGTTTGCTATTTTCTGTTTGAGGTGCAGCTTGCAAGATGCCTATGCAAGTCCAACCTGAAGTAGTGCATGCCCTACTTTAGAAAGCGGCTCCGACCAAGTCTGAAATCGCACCGATAGGACCGTTTTAATTGCGGACAATAGGGTGCAACTTGCCATGTGATTTGCAACTGACATGGCATGGAAAATTGCATGGCAAGTCGCACCCGGTGTGACCGGGGTGTTCACATGGAACTAAAAAGTCTCAGTTTTAAAGACTGCGAAGAGGCAGGCTCGTTATTGCAGAAGCCACATGCAATGACTTAAAGTTCCACCTGAGAAAAAAAAAAATATAAAAGTCAGCAGCTACAAAAAATGTAGCTGCTGACTTTTAAAATACAGACACTTACCTGTCGCTCGGTCCATCAGTGTCCTCATCACGGCTGGTTTCACCGGCTGTCTTCTCTCCCTGGCGTCGCCATCTTCAGTGTGGGCACCCAGCTGTGACAGCTTGAGGCTTCACAGCCGGGTGCCCACTGCGCATGCGAGAGAAGCGCTGCGCTTTGTGAATGGCCCCCACACCTGCCACGTGTCCCAGAAGACTACGGGGAGGACAACCTTCACTTCCGATCGCCTAGGCAATCGCAGCGGGTAATCACTAAAAAGTTAGTTACCAAAGAAATGTTCCAATAAATACAACACTTCTATTATACCAACATCATTGCGCCAATATAATAAAAGAGAGGAAATACACTCACTGGATGCTGCTATTATTAAAAAACTCAAAATAATAATAAAAATTTGAAAAATATACAAATCACAAATAATAGCGCAAACCAAATCACACAACTAAATATAACCACCACCAAATAAGTGCATATTAATAGTGCAAACAAAAAAATCAATAAATAGGGAATCTCAATATAGTCCATATAAACATGATCCTCAGTAAATGAAGTAATGAGATCCTCCTTCATAAGCAATGTGGTATTCAGTGCTCAAAAAAACCCCATCAAAATGCACACTCACCATGTGCTAGTAATTAACCAGCATGTCAGTATATATCCAGCATTCACCAAACAGACTTCAAAGGACGATCCTCATGTGTTGGTAATTACTCAGCATACTACTATGTATCCAGCATATCACCAAACAAACTCCAGAGAAGATCCTCTCATATCCAGATTAGCACATGTGGGTAAAGAAAATACTCGCCATAGTGCAGTATCATCCAACAAATTTATTGCCAAACAAACCCCCCTTAAAATCACACTCACAATAAGCAAATAAAAACAAGGCGTTTTGTTATATCAGAGCTCCAGTCTCTGCATCCTGTGTCTCATCGGCCAGCCCGCATTCAAGATGGTAATGGCGCGATCACGTGATCCGGACACGTGCATCAGCATGAGTAGCGACGTCACAGGAAGGCCACACTCTGACGCGTTTCGTCCAATGACTTCTTCCGAGGGAATCGCAGCGAGTACCTGTCAAATTCAGGTACCCGCTCCCCAAAGCTGCCAATCCTTAATGTGGAGCGGAGGACAACGGCTTAAAGCAAAATTTCCCCTTTTGGGTGGAGCTCCGCTTTCAAAGAATTTTAAATTCTCTCGCACTTTTTTTCTATGTTGGGTTCCAGGGCAGTGACTCCATATGAAAGCCACATGCAGCCAGGCAACAAGCATTTTCAGGACAACAGTGACAGTTTTAATATACCTCTCATGGCAAATTTCTAAAACTGATTAACAAAACGCGGCCAAGTTCCCTAGTGATTTATAGCAATAGATTCACGTTAGACATCTAGGCACAGTTTACACTAGGCTATAATACCAAGCAGGAGCGCTGGGATTCCAGAGAAAGCAAAACACATTCCTTCTCCAACATCTTTACCAAAAAGCAACTTTATTTATGGATAATTGAATTATAGAAGTCACCAGACATACTGGCTGTGTCCTAACAACAAAAAAATAGAATTTTATGAAAGAAAAGCTCTCTAAGGATGAAATCTCATTAAACAGATACTGGGACAAATGTACAGATAAAACAGTATAAAAAGCATGCAATTCATTAAGAATACATAAAACATTAGGCTCCATGGCCGGCTGTCCCCTTGGAAATCTCTTACTGGAAAGGCAATATACCCAGATATTCATAGCAAATACCGTCATTGCCTTGTATCTACAGACAGGGGCGGACTGACAACTCATGGGGCCCCCCCACAATAGGGGATCATGGGGCCCGTGTCCTTGCCTAAACTCAAAAAAGCCTATGAAAAAGGTACCAGGGGCATCTCATGGGGCCCCCTACTGGCCCCGGGCCCTCGGGCAGTGGCCGAGTTTCCAAATGGTCAGTCCGCCCCTGTCTACAGACATCTACACTGGGCTACACAAAATCATGAATTTTGAACCTTTGTCAATATTTGGTTGAGGTTTCTGTACCACATGAGGACCCAC
Organism: Staurois parvus; assembly: GCF_062004578.1. Classification (NCBI taxonomy): domain Eukaryota; kingdom Metazoa; phylum Chordata; class Amphibia; order Anura; family Ranidae; genus Staurois; species Staurois parvus. Next base: position 18,301,357 of record NW_028317947.1, read on the forward strand.
TTTTTTCTTGGTGACCATTGCAGGAGTTTTGGAGCGCTTTCGGAAAGTGCATCACACCCAAAGGATATAATAGAAGTCCATGGCAAAGCGCAGCTAACCCGGGAAAGATGGAGATGTACGGCACTGCACCCACGGTGCGGGTAGACCGCAGCACATCAGTGTGAAAGCAGTCTTCTAGGGGGCGCAGAACAGTAAGGGTTTACATTCACAGTTTGAGGGGTGGTAACCCCCCCCCCCCCCATTGTTGGTGGGTGTAGACTAATCCAACATCTAGAGAACATTGACACTAGAACATTTTAGTTGCAGGTTACAGGCGAGTGCAGCAGGAGAGGGGGAAGAGAAAGTCAGGTACCTCTGAGGGTTCCCAGCCACTTTAACAATCTGAGTGTACAACTAACCGCAGACAAAATATTTCATTTACTAATGGACTGAACACGGCCGTGATGCTTGCCGTGCACAAGAGGCATGTGTTGCTCTGGAAATCTATAGTCTGGGAAAGTGGCACATATAGATTTTGTGCTATGCATCGTCCTAGTTTGACAAACGCCTTAGGACCCCTTCTCTCTGCAAAAAAAGGAGGACCATCCTATGTGTCACTTACTGGGATATTCGGCCTGCATAGCCTGTCAGTAGAGGTTCCAATGGTGCAGGAACTAGGTAAGCGGTTAGGGTTGTAGGATTGGAATTGGGGGGGGGGGGGATTGGTAGAAGAGCTAGGGGGGTGCATTAACCACTTGCCCTCCAGAGGATTTACCCCCCCCCCCCCTTCCCGACCAGGCCATTTTTTTGCATTACAGCACTGCATTACTTTAACTGACAATTGCGCGGTTGTGCAACGCCGCACCCAAATGAAGATTCCAGGGAAAGAAGATGGCCAGTGAAACCAGCCGCGGTGAGGACGCCGCTGGACCGAGGGACAGGTAAGTGGATGTATTTTAAAATTCAGCAGCTACAGCTGTGTATTTATTATTTTTTGTTAAGAGGTGAACGTATACATTAACAGCTTGCCTGCTGCCCCATAGTAGAAGTACTGCTACAGGGCGGCAGGGCTGTGCAAAATCATGTGTGTATGTATATGGATAGACAGACAGACAGACAGATACATAGATAGACAGACAGACACATAGACAGACAGACAGACAGACACATAGACAGACAGACACATAGACAGACAGACACATAGACAGACAGACAGACAGACAGACACATAGACAGACAGACAGATACATAGACAGACAGACAGATACATAGATAGACAGACAGACAGATACATAGATAGACAGACACATAGACAGACAGACAGACACATAGACAGACACATAGATAGACAGACAGACACATAGACAGACACATAGACAGACACATAGACAGACACATAGACAGACACATAGACAGACACATAGACAGACACATAGACAGACACATAGACAGACACATAGATAGACAGACAGACACATAGACAGACAGACAGACAGACACATAGACAGACAGACAGATACATAGACAGACAGACAGATACATAGATAGACAGACAGACAGATACATAGATAGACAGACACATAGACAGACAGACAGACACATAGACAGACACATAGATAGACAGACAGACACATAGACAGACACATAGACAGACACATAGACAGACACATAGACAGACACATAGACAGACACATAGACAGACACATAGACAGACACATAGATAGACAGACAGACACATAGACAGACACATAGACAGACACATAGACAGACACATAGACAGACACATAGACAGACACATAGACAGACACATAGACAGACACATAGACAGACACATAGACAGACACATAGACAGACACATAGATAGACAGACAGACACATAGATAGACAGACAGACACATAGATAGACAGACAGACACACAGATAGACAGACAGACACACAGATAGACAGACAGACACACAGATAGACAGACAGATATACATGTGATTTGCATTTCCGGGTAGTGGCACACCTCTAACCCTACCTGCGCTGTGATTGGAGGCTACAGATGTCAATCACCAGGTCCCAGCTGGAGATTCCCCGCCGGCACCCAGCAGTCGCTGAGTAAACACTGACAGGGGAGAGACCTGTGTGTAAGCAACACAGCAGAGAAATACAAAGCAGCATGTCTCCCTAGTAAAACACACACAGCACACAGTTAACCCTTTGATCGCCCCTGATGTTCTCCCCTTCCTGCCCAGTGCCAATAGTACGGTGTCAGTGCTTTTTATTAGCATTGATCACTGTATTGGTGTCACTGGGGATATCAGTGACAGTTAGTCAGTTCTCCACCAGTGTCAGCATGCCCACTGAAGTCCCGTTATAAGTCGCTAATCGCCGCCATTACTAGTATATAAAAAAATTAAAATCCCAGTATATATACGGCCATTTGTAGACGCCATAACTTTCACGTAAACCAATTAATTTACACGGATTGGGATTTTTTTTGTTAGCAAAGATATGGAGCAGAATCAGGGGCGGACTGACAACTCATGGGGCACCCGGGCAATAGGGGATCATGGGGCCCCTGTGTCCTTGCCCAAACTCAAAAAAGCCTATGAAAAAGGTACCAGGGGCATCTCATGGGGCCCCCTACTGACCCCGGGCCCTCCGGCAGTGCCTGAGTTTCCAAATGGTCAGTCCACCCCTGAGCAGAATACATTTTGGCCTAAATTTATGATGAAATTTGATTTTTTTTTTTTTTTACTGGACATGTTTAATAGCAAAAAGTCAAAAATTGTTTTTTTTTTTTCAAAATTGTCGGTCTTTTTTTTTGCAAAATATAAATACCACTGAAAGAAAGCTCCATTTGTGGGGAAAAAAAAATGACATAAATTTCATTAGCGTGCAGCAATGCATGACCGCGCAATTGTCTGTTAAAGTAACGCAGCGCCATAATGCAAAAAATGGTCCGATCAGGAAGGAGGGTAAATCCTCAGGAGGGCGAGTGTTTAAAAGGGCAAAGCTAAGAAGGCCATACATGGGTCAAACTCTCAACGATTTTTCGATCAAAAATATTGTTCGTTCTGTAATCAATGGTGCCACCAATGATTTTGAAAATCGGTCATGTTTCAGAATTTTTCCGACATGCCCGATACACAAAATGGGGAGGAATCATGAAAATCGGCCGGTGCCATTGCCACACTAACAGAGCAAAAATTGGTTGATTATTCTTAGGTCCGATTTTTGAATGAAAAATCGTCCAGAAATCGCCCCATGTATGGCGGGCCTTATGCAGGCCATAGACAGGTTGAAAACCGGCCGTTTTAAAAAAAAAAAAAAAAAAAAAGAAGAAAAATCGGTCGTTCAATAGGCCGACGTTACCACCACTGGTATTACAAAAAAAAAAAAAGCCATTTTTCGTCCCGTCTACGGCCGGCATTTAATTACTTCTGTCCCTGCAGAGAGCTCCGCCATTATATTTGACATGAAAAGGTCTTGCGGTTGCAACAATGTATCCATTTGTATCCATTTCGTATACAGATGGTTTTATTCGGATACAAATAGATACAATGTTGCAACCGCAAGACCTTTTCATGTCAAATATAATGGCGGACTGGAATGCTTCTTCTTCTTCTTCTTCTTGCAGGTCACGACTCAGGTGCAGATTTTTATCGGTAGATAGAAAAAATGTGCCAAAACCCAGAAAAACGGCAGACCAATTAACCCATTAAAGGTGCGAAAATTGGCCGATTTTTTTTTCCGGCCGAGAGATCTGCCAATTTTTGAGCAGTCTATGGCCTGCATTAGGGAGCCAGGAAGCTGGACTTATTACACAGCACCTGAGTGTAGAACAGATCAGAGCACAATCCCTCCAGGTGGCCAATCACAGTCATCTACTACAGCTGAACATTCTACACACAGGTCACACGCCTCCATACAGAGGACACGGCTCATTACACAGGAATGGATCGCACAGAACTTGGGGAGGGGCTTCAGCGTCTTCCACCTCCCATCCTGTGTATATCATACAAGGTGTCCCTCCTCGGTCCCTGTGTGTACATTGCTACAGTTCTATGACATAGTCCTCACCAGTCCATACATCTCTGTGTACTGACCCTGAGCGGGGAGATGATTACAGATGTGTATTCCTACCTCCAGCCACACATTTCATTTTAATCATCTATCCCATATACAGAATCACTAGGTTAGTCACAGTGTAGGAGCCCGGTCTGTACAATCTCAGTCACAGTGTAGGAGCCCGGTCTGTACAATCTCAGTCACAGTGTAGGAGCCCGCTCTGTACAATCTCAGTCACAGTGTAGGAGCCCGGTCTGTACAATCTCAGTCACAGTGTAGGAGCCCGGTCTGTACAATCTCAGTCACAGTGTAGGAGCCCGGTCTGTACAATCTCAGTCACAGTGTAGGAGCCCAGTCTGTACAGTGTCAGGCACAGTAAAAGAAAAAAAGTCTATACAGTGTCAGTGGGTAAGTTACAGTGCACAGTCCAGTCCATACAATGTATAATACAGTCAGTGTATAGTACAGTCCATACAGAGTACAGCCCAGTCAGTGTATAGTACAGCCCAGTCAGTGTACAGTCCGTACAGCCCAGTCAGTGTATAGTACAGTCCAGTCAGTGTACAGTCCAGTCAGTGTACAGTCCGTACAGTCCAGTCAGTGTACAGTCCAGTCCATACAGAGTACAGCCCAGTCAGTGTATAGTACAGTCCAGTCAGTGTATAGTACCGTCCATACAGAGTATAGCCCAGTCAGTGTATAGCACAGTCCGTACAGCCCAGTCAGTGTATAGTACAGCCCAGTCAGTGTACAGTCCAGTCAGTGTACAGTCCAGTCCATACAGAGTACAGCCCAGTCAGTGTATAATACAGTCCAGAGTACAGTCCATACAGAGTACCGTCCAGTCAGTGTATAATACAGTCCATACAGTGTACAGTCCAGTCAGTGTATAGTACAGTCCATACAGAGTACAGTCCAGTCAGTGTATAGCACAGTCAGTGTATAGTACAGCACAGTCAGTGTATAGTCCAGTCCGTACAGCCCAGTCAGTGTATAGTACAGCCCGTACAGCCCAGTCAGTGTATAGTCCAGTCCGTACAGCCCAGTCAATGTATAGTACAGTCCATACAGAGTACAGCCCAGTCAGTGTATAGTACAGTCCATACAGAGTACAGCCTAGTCAGTGTACAGTACAGTCCATACAGTGTACAGTCCAGTCAGTGTATAGTACAGTCCATACAGTGTACAGTCCAGTCAGTGTATAGTACAGTCCATACAGTGTGCAGTCCAGTCAGTGTATAGTACAGTCCATACAGAGTACAGTCCATACAGAGTACAGTCCATACAGAGTACAGTCCAGTCAGTGTATAGCACAGTCCGTACAGCCCAGTCAGTGTATAGTACAGTCCGTACAGAGTACAGCCCAGTCAGTGTATAGTACAGCCCAGTCAGTGTATAGTCCAGTCCGTACAGCCCAGTCAGTGTATAGTCCAGTCCGTACAGCCCAGTCAATGTATAGTACAGTCCATACAGAGTACAGCCCAGTCAGTGTATAGTACAGTCCATACAGAGTACAGCCTAGTCAGTGTACAGTACAGTCCATACAGTGTACAGTCCAGTCAGTGTACAGTACAGTCCATACAGAGTACAGCCCAGTCAGTGTATAGTACAGCCCAGTCAGTGTATAGTACAGTCCATACAGTGTACAGTCCAGTCAGTGTATAGTACAGTCCATACAGAGTACAGCCTAGTCAGTGTACAGTACAGTCCGTACAGAGTACAGTCCAGTCAGTGTATAGTACAGTCCATACAGTGTACAGTCCAGTCAGTGTATAGTACAGTCCATACAGAGTACAGTCCATACAGAGTACAGTCCATACAGAGTACAGTCCAGTCAGTGTATAGTACAGTCCGTACAGAGTACAGCCCAGTCAGTGTATAGTACAGTCCGTACAGAGTACAGCCCAGTCAGTGTATAGTCCAGTCCGTACAGCCCAGTCAGTGTATAGTACAGCCCGTACAGCCCAGTCAGTGTATAGTACAGCCCGTACAGCCCAGTCAATGTATAGTACAGCCCGTACAGCCCAGTCAATGTATAGTACAGTCCATACAGAGTACAGCCCAGTCAGTGTATAGTACAGTCCATACAGAGTACAGCCTAGTCAGTGTACAGTACAGTCCATACAGTGTACAGTCCAGTCAGTGTATAGTACAGTCCATACAGAGTACAGTCCAGTCAGTGTATAGCACAGTCAGTGTATAGTACAGCACAGTCAGTGTATAGTCCAGTCCGTACAGCCCAGTCAGTGTATAGTACAGCCCGTACAGCCCAGTCAGTGTATAGTCCAGTCCGTACAGCCCAGTCAATGTATAGTACAGTCCATACAGAGTACAGCCCAGTCAGTGTATAGTACAGTCCATACAGAGTACAGCCTAGTCAGTGTACAGTACAGTCCATACAGTGTACAGTCCAGTCAGTGTATAGTACAGTCCATACAGTGTACAGTCCAGTCAGTGTATAGTACAGTCCATACAGTGTGCAGTCCAGTCAGTGTATAGTACAGTCCATACAGAGTACAGTCCATACAGAGTACAGTCCATACAGAGTACAGTCCAGTCAGTGTATAGCACAGTCCGTACAGCCCAGTCAGTGTATAGTACAGTCCGTACAGAGTACAGCCCAGTCAGTGTATAGTACAGCCCAGTCAGTGTATAGTCCAGTCCGTACAGCCCAGTCAGTGTATAGTCCAGTCCGTACAGCCCAGTCAATGTATAGTACAGTCCATACAGAGTACAGCCCAGTCAGTGTATAGTACAGTCCATACAGAGTACAGCCTAGTCAGTGTACAGTACAGTCCATACAGTGTACAGTCCAGTCAGTGTACAGTACAGTCCATACAGAGTACAGCCCAGTCAGTGTATAGTACAGCCCAGTCAGTGTATAGTACAGTCCATACAGTGTACAGTCCAGTCAGTGTATAGTACAGTCCGTACAGAGTACAGTCCAGTCAGTGTATAGTACAGTCCATACAGAGTACAGTCCATACAGAGTACAGTCCATACAGAGTACAGTCCAGTCAGTGTATAGTACAGTCCGTACAGAGTACAGCCCAGTCAGTGTATAGTACAGTCCGTACAGAGTACAGCCCAGTCAGTGTATAGTCCAGTCCGTACAGCCCAGTCAGTGTATAGTACAGCCCGTACAGCCCAGTCAGTGTATAGTACAGCCCGTACAGCCCAGTCAATGTATAGTACAGCCCGTACAGCCCAGTCAATGTATAGTACAGTCCATACAGAGTACAGCCCAGTCAGTGTATAGTACAGTCCATACAGAGTACAGCCTAGTCAGTGTACAGTACAGTCCATACAGTGTACAGTCCAGTCAGTGTATAGTACAGTCCATACAGTGTACAGTCCAGTCAGTGTATAGTACAGTCCATACAGTGTACAGTCCAGTCAGTGTATAGTACAGTCCATACAGTGTACAGTCCAGTCAGTGTATAGTACAGTCCATACAGTGTACAGTCCAGTCAGTGTATAGTACAGTCCGTACAGAGTACAGCCCAGTCAGTGTATAGTACAGCCCAGTTAGTGTATAGTCCAGTCCGTACAGCCCAGTCAGTGTATAGTCCAGTCCGTACAGCCCAGTCAATGTATAGTACAGTCCATACAGAGTACAGCCTAGTCAGTGTACAGTACAGTCCATACAGTGTACAGTCCAGTCAGTGTATAGTACAGTCCATACAGAGTACAGACCAGTCAGTGTATAGTACAGTCCATACAGAGTCCAGTCAGTGTATAGCACAGTCCGTACAGCCCAGTCAGTGTATAGTACAGCCCAGTCAGTGTACAGTCCAGTCAGTGTACAGTCCAGTCCATACAGAGTACAGTCCATACAGAGTACAGCCCAGTCAGTGTATAGTACAGTCCAGAGTACAGTCCATACAGAGTACCGTCCAGTCAGTGTATAATACAGTCCATACAGTGTACAGTCCAGTCAGTGTATAATACAGTCCATACAGTGTACAGTCCAGTCAGTGTATAGCACAGTCCATACAGAGTACAGTCCGTACAGAGTACAGTCCATACAGAGTACAGTCCATACAGAGTCCAGTCCAGTCAGTGTATAGCACAGTCAGTGTATAGTACAGTCCATACAGAGTACAGCCCAGTCAGTGTATAGTACAGCCCAGTCAGTGTATAGTACAGCCCAGTCAGTGTATAGTACAGCCCAGTCAGCGTATAGTACAGTCCATACAGAGTACAGCCCAGTCAGTGTATAGTACAGCCCAGTCAGTATATAGTGCAGTCCATACAGTGTACAGCCCAGTCAGTATATAGTACAGTCCATACAGTGTACAGTCCAGTCAGTGTCCAGTCCATACAGAGTACAGCCCAGTCAGTGTATAGTACAGCCCAGTCAGTGTATAGTACAGCCCAGTCAGTGTATAGTCCAGTCAGTGTATAGTACAGTCCATACAGCCCAGTCAGTGTATAGTACAGCCCAGTCAGCGTACAGCCCAGTCAGTGTATAGTACAGTCCATACAGAGTACAGCCCAGTCAGTGTATAGTACAGTCCATACAGAGTACAGCCCAGTCCATGTATAGTACAGCCCAGTCAGTGTATAGTACAGAGTACAGCCCAGTCAGTGTATAGTACAGTCCATACAGAGTACAGTCCAGTCAGTGTACAGCCCAGTCAGTGTATAGTACAGTCCGTACAGCCCAGTCAGTGTATAGTACAGTCCATACAGAGTACAGTCAGTTACAGAGTATAGTGCGGTGCCCAGTCCATAGAGTGCGGTGAAGTGAGGTGTCGCAGTGTGTACTCGGTGTCTGTCACTCACTCAGGTCGGTTGCTCGGTGCTCCCATGTAGTGTCCGGTGTCCTCTCCGCTCTCTCCGGTTCTCCCATAACAGCGGCATCAGCGAACCCCGAGCCGTCCCCCTCACGCTCCAACCCCTCCCACTCCCCGCCTCCAATTCCCGCCTTTCTATGCTTTCTTTTTTTTTTTCTGTTACCAGCGGTTCCAGCACTACCGCCCTTTTTGCTCCGCACCAATGAGCGTGCAGCACTGAGGTGGTAGAGGAGTCGTGCGCAGTAGGCGGAGCTGTCCACAGGTGTAGGCGGAGCTGTCCACAGGTGTGTGTGGTGGGCGTGGTCATGTATTGTACTTGGTGTAAAAGTAATCCTGATACTGGAGAACTACAGAGCCCAGCATTGCTGACCTGAGTGTGGACATTCCACTCACCTCAGTTCTATGCCTGTATTTATGTTTATATCTAGCTCTGGCAGTGTATGCAGTGCTGCACATCCACATCAGTCCCCGCTCCCAAGGAGCCAATGAACCTATCAGCAGGGGAGGACTGACCATTTGGGAACTTGGGCATTGCCCGAGGGCCCGGGGTCAGTAGGGGGCCCCATGAGATGTCCCTGGTACCTTTCATCGGCTTTTTTAGGTGTGGTTTGAGTGTGGGCGAGGACACAGGGGCCCCATGATCCCCTATTGCGCAGGGGCCCCATGAGTTATCAGTCCGCCCCTGCCTACCAGCATGTCTTTGGAGTGTGGGAGGAAACACACACAGGTACAAGGAGAACAAGCAAACTCCATGCAGACCATGTCCTGACTGACAGCTGAACTGAGGACTCAGGTGCTGTAAGGCAGAGATGTTGGTCACACAGCCAACTGTCCTGAATCCCACTCCAGCCAGGACCATCTCAGCACTGGAAGAGAATCCCATAAGCCCAGGAAATGTCCTGCCATAGAAGCCAATGGACAGACTCAGGTCATGTTTTGCACTGTAGAAGTGAAGGAGCTGCTGCCAGGCCAAGCTGTCCACCATAGAAGTAAACTTGTGGAGGCCAGGGTAAGTCATCCTCCATAGAATTGAATGGGTGGAGGCCAGGCCAAGCTGCCCACCATAGAAGTAAATTTGTGGAGGCCAGGGTAAGTCATCCTCCATAGAATTGAATGGGTGGAGGACCGGCCAAGCTGTCCACCATAGAAGTAAATTTGTGGAGGCCAGGGTAAGTCATCCTCCATAGAATTGAATGGGTGGAGGCCAGGCCAAGCTGCCCACTATAGAAGAGAATTTGTGGAGGCCATGGTAAGTTGTCCTCCATAGAATTGAATGGGTGGAAGCCAGGCAAATCTGTCCACCGTAGAAGTGATATAGTGGAGGCCAGGGTAACATGCCCACCATGGAAGAATTAATGGGTGGAGGCCAGGTCAAGCTGCCCAACACAGAAGTGAATTGTTGGAGGCCAGGCCAAGCTGCCTACTAGAGAAATAATGGGCAGCCACAAGGCCAAAACTGTCCACCATAGAAGTGAACAGGCCAGAGTCTAAGAGGGTGCTGGGATGTTTTATGCCCCCTCCTCCAACCTCTGAGAGTGCATCCAAAAATCCATGAGACCTGATGGGGACAGTGGATGCAAAGGGGGCACTCTGAAGGGGGCAATTGATGTGAGGGGGCACTGTGGAGAGAACACTTGATGTAAGGACGCACTCTTTAGGAGCCTAGATGTAAGGAGGAACTCCGAGAAGAACTCCTGATATAAGGGGCACAGGTTCTGTTTAATCACCCTAAACTAATGACAGCATTCCCAGTTCACTCCAGCACCACCTCTGCACTGCCTGTCAGATGATACTTCCGGGTTATGGTTTCGAGCTACAGAAGTGTGCCGAGTGAACAGGGAATATTGGTTCCATGTGTCGCTGTCACACTACTGACATTATGCCCCCTGACTTTTTTTTTTTACTGCGCCCCCAGATCAGATAGGCTAGATCCGGTCCTGGAAGTGAGTGGGCAGAGCTGGGGCCGAGCTGTCCACCATAGAAGTGAAATAGTGGCTCCCAGGCCAAGCTGCCCACCAGAGAGGAGAATGGGTGGAGGCCAGGCCATGTTTTCCACCACAGAAGTGAAATAGTGGCTGCCAGGCCAAGCTTCCCACCATAGAGGAGAATGGGTGGAGGCCAGGCCATGTTGTCCACCACAGAAGTGAAATAGTGGCTGCCAGGGCAAGCTTCCCACCAGAGAGGAGAATGGGTGGAGGCCAGGCCATGTTGTCCACCACAGAAGTGAAATAGTGGCTGCCAGGCCAAGCTTCCCACCATAGAGGAAAATGGGTGGAGGCCAGGCCATGTTATCCACCAGAGAAGTAAAATAGTGGCTGCCAGGCCAGCTGCCCAGCATAGGGGAGAATGGGTGGAGGCCAGGTCATGTTGTTCACCATAGAAGTGAAATAGTGGCTGCCAGGCCAAGCTTTCCACCACAGAGGAAAATGGGTGGAGGGCAGGCCATGTTATCCACCAGAGAAGTGAAATAGTGGCTGCCAGGCAAGCTGCCCAGCATAGGGGAGAATGGGTGGAGGCCAGGTCATCTTGTCCCCCATAGAAGTGAAATAGTGGCTTCCAGACCAAGCTGCCCACCAGAGAGGAGAATGGGTGGAGGCCAGGCCATGTTGTCCACCATAGAAGTGAAATAGTGGCTGCCAGGCCAAGCTTTCCACCATAGAGGAAAATGGGTGGAGGCCAGGGCATGTTGTCCACGAGAGAAGTGAAATAGTGACTGCCAGGCAAGCTGCCCAGCATAGAGGATGATGAGTGGAGGTCAGGCCATGTTGTCCACCAGAGGGTTAATATTAATTCTTACAGGGTCAGAATGGTAAAGAGCAGGCAAGCAGTCTATGATAGTTCTGGTAACACAGGTGAATGGCTGGAGGGATCCCAGGCCCAAAAACACAGTGCGGCCACCCTACTGCAACTGCAGTACTTTGATCACAATCAAGGAGAGGCTCCCCACAGTAGCTAGGTCCTCCAGAAAAGCTGTATGCTATTAGGCTTCTGCCCAGCTGTCTGCACGCCGGTTCTGACAGTGTAGGGCCTCTCACCAGGTCGTAGATCACTTGCCCAGCTGCCTCTGCCTTATCAGGTGTGTCCTCTCTGACCCACAGAGGGAGGGAAGCTAAGAGACTTATCTTCTCTGACCAGGGGCGGACTGACCATTTGGAAACTCGGGCATTGCCCTAGGGCCCGGGGTCAGTACGGGGCCCCATGAGATGCCCTTGGTACATTTTTCATAGGCTTTTTTGAGTTTGGGCAAGGACAGAGGGGCCCCATGACCCCCTATTGCCCGGGGGCCCCATGAGTTGTCAGTCCGCCCCTGTCTCTGACTATGTCCGAGAACCCAGGGAGTTATTGGAAAAGGGGTTAAAGGGCCCTGCTCCTGCATCTGCGCATGGTGAGTGAATGGGCACTACAGGCCTTTACAAGATACTTTGCCATAAATGGGTCAGATGACAGTGCCTCTTTAAAAGGAGGCATTGATGATGAAGTTAGGGGGTAGAGCTTTATGGTCCAAAACATGGACAGTTACATGTTAATATTAGAACATTGATAGTCATCAAGTGGTCGGTGTATAATATTCGTGAACTAATGGCTTAAGAGACAGGAAGCATTGCTTCTCCGTAGGGTCTCATTGCTGAGATTCCCACAGAGAGGGACTAACCTCTGAACCTAAGCCGTGTGTCTATTCAGAAGTTGCTGTCGGCAGAAATTACATGCAGGAATGCTAAACTGCCAGTAATAGGGAGATAATATAAAAGGACAGTGCAAAGAAAACTATTTCTCAACATACAGTGCCTTGAAAAAGTATTCATACCCCTTGAAATTTTCCACATTTTGTCATGTTACAACCAAAAACATAAATGTATTTTATTGAGATTTTATGTGATAGACCAACACAAAGTGGCACATAATTGTGAAGTGGAGGGAAAATGATAAATGTTTTTCAAAATGGTTTACAAATAAATTTGTGAAAAGTGTGGCGTGCATTTGTATTCAGCCCTCTTTACTCTGATGCCCCTAACTAAAATCTAGTGGAACCAATTGCTTTTAGAAGTCACCAGTTAGTAAATAGAGTCCACCTGTGTGTAATTTAATCTCAGTATAAATACAGCTGTTCTGTGAAGCCCTCAGAGATTTGTTAGAGAACATTAGTGAACAAACAGCATCATGAAGGCCAAGGAACACACCAGACAGGTCAGGGATAAAGTTGTGGAGAAATTTAAAGCAGGGTTAGGTTATAAAAAAATATCCCAAGCTTTGAACATCTCACGGAGCACTGTTCAATCCATCATCCGAAAATGGAAAGAGTACGGCACAACTGCAAACCTACCAAGACATGGCCGTCCACCTATACTGACAGGCCGGGCAAGGAGAGCATTCATCAGAGAAGCAGCCCAGAGGCCCATGGGAACTCTGGAGGAGTTGCAGAGATCCACAGCTCAGGTGGGAGAATCTGTTTACAGGACAACTATTAGTCGTACACTCCACAAATCTGGCCTTTATGGAAGAGAGGCAAGAAGAAAGCCATTGTTGAAAGAAAGCCATAAGAAGTCCCGTTTGCAGTTTGCAAGAAGCCATGTGGGGGACACAGCAAACATGGAAGAAGGTGCTCTGGTCAGATGAGACCGAAATTTTGCTTTTTGTCCAACAGTCAAAACGCTGTGTGGTGGAAAACTAACACTGCACATCACCCTGAACACACCATCCCCACTGTGAAACATGGTGGTGGCAGCATCATATGGTGGGGATACTTTTCTTCAGCAGGGACAGGGAAGCTGGTCAGAGTTGATGGGAAGATGGAAGGAGCCAAATACAGGGCAATCTTAGAAGAAAACCTGTTAGAGTCTGCAAAAGACTTGAGACCGGGGCGGAGGTTCAACTTCCAGCAGGACAACGACCCGAAACATCCAGCCAGAGCTACAATGGGATGGTTTAGATCAAAGCATATTCATGTGTTAGAATGGCCCAGTCACAGTCCAGACCTAAATCCAATGGAAAATCTGTGGCAAGACTTGAAAATTGCTGTTCACAGACGTTCTCCATCCAATCTGACAGAACTTGACCTATTCTGCAAAGAAGAATGGGCATAAATGTCCCTCTGTAGATGTGCAAAGCTGGTAGAGACATCCCCAAAAAGACTTGCAGCTGGAATTGCAGCGAAAGGGGGTCCTACAAAGTACTGACTCCGGGGGGCTGACTACAAATGCACACCACACTTTTCACAGATTTATTTGTAAAAAATGTTGAAAACCATTTCTCATTTTCCCTCCACTTCACAATTATGAGCCACTTTGTGTTGATCTGTCACATCAAATCCCAATAAAATACATTTACGTTTTTGGTTGTAACACGAAAAATACAGAAAGTTTCAAAGGGTATGAATACTTTTTCAAGGCACCGTACTAACATTCAATTACCTGTATAAACCCCAAACCATACAAGTACACAAACATACATTTTAAAGTGCACCTGTCATAGAAGTACACGGCTGCCATTTCCGGCTGTGCCAGCTTCTACAGTTTGAGTCTCCAATTCTATAATCTAATAACCTTCATTTTTGTCCTCATTTTCAAAGAACAACATGTACAGTACATGCAGTATCTCAGGATGAATAGCTCTGCAAATGTTTTTATTGATACATACCTCGGAGCCTTTGTCAGTTTTGCATCAGTCTATGTCCCCATTGGGAGAATTTGCCCCTCACTTCCTATGTGTTCACTAGGAGCAAAAAAAAAGTCTTTTTTTTCTACTAGTTATTTTAATATAGTCATCCTAACACTACCCTAGCTAACAAAGGAAGTACACTGGAATGCTCAAACTTCCATCATTGTCATATGGTTTATGTATGTTTTTGTTCATTTTCCAGCTAGGCAGGGAGTCCATCAGTCAGGGATGTGGCTGTCTTATCTCATCCGTCCCTGTCCCCCTCGATCCCCCCTTCCCCTCATAGATACACAGTGTCCCCCACACCCTCTGAGAGCAAAGGAGACTCATGGACGTCCGTTTATGAGTCTGTCCCCGTGTGTAAACACAGGACCATGAGAAAGAAACATGCGGTCACATCCGATGGGAACTGCGTTTCCTCACAGCTGGAGGAAGACTGCACATAGCGTGTCACCCTTCTTGCCCCACTGCTCCGGCTACCACTAGCCTCATCATCAAACGACAGTGTGGTGTGGAATGGGTTAAATCTAGATTTCCTCTTCAAGACAAAAAAGCAAAATGAAGATTAACTTCAAAGCGGGACTCATTTATGTAGTTTAACCACTTCAAGTCCGGACACTTTCACCCCCTTCCTGCCCAGACCAATTTTCAGCTTTCAGCGCTATCACACTTTGTATGACAATTGCGCGGTCATGCAACACTGTACCCATATGAATTTTTTAGCACTTTTTGAAACAGATACAACTTTAGTTTGGTGGTATTTATTCATCACTGGGATTTTTATTTTTTTTTCTATATAAATGAAAAAGTCAAAAAAATTTGAAAAAAAGGTGTTTTTCTTATAAAATATGCAATCTATCTTCATAAATCTTGGCCAAAATGTATTCATCTATCTTTTTAGTAAAAAAAAACAAAATTAGTTTATAACCAAAAATTATAATTTTTCAAAATGTTTTTTTAATTTTAATTTTTTTTAATATTATTGTTTTTTCTTTTGGTTTTTTTTTTTTTAGCATACTGTCACCCTAGCAGTAGTGTCACCATAGTGACACTGTACTACTTGTGGGGGGGTGATGATTTTTTTTTTTACACTGTTTGCTTTTACACCCATAAAGGCTGTAATAGCAATCGTTTCTCCTTCTCTCTTGCTGCATTCCTGCAGTCATTGAGAAATACTGTGTGAGCTGTGATTGGTCACAGCTTGTCACATGGTACAAGGCTGTTGTGAATAGCCTTGTACCATGTGATCTCTGTGATCATTCACAGATTTCACTAGCAGTAAGCAATGATGTCAGGAAGCGAGATCTTGTTTATTACTATTCATGTGGTCACTGATTGGCCAATCAGTGATCTCATGAATCGGGACCTCACACAGAGGTCCTGTACAGCAGTCTGTGTTCCGCTGTGTCCTCCGGACAAAGCGGGCACCTATCGCAGTGCCGCGTGCACAGGCAATGGCTGCGGGGGGGCATTTAGAAACGTCCACCAGCATCGGCAGCGATCCCGTCCGGCCGTTTATCGACATGGGCTGGAAGAGAAGAGGTTAACATGCATGCAGCTAATTCCATGCTAAAGTGGAAAGTTGAAAATAATAAAATGTGAACAGGCAGGCTCTATATTGCATAGTAGACATACAGGGGTTTATTTACTAAAGCTGGAGAGTGCAAAATCAGGTGCACTTCTGCATAGAAGCCAATCAGCTTCCAGGCTTAATTGCCAAAGCTTCATTGAACAAGCTGAGGTTAGAAGCTGATTGGCTACCAGGCACAGCTGCACCAGATTCTAAGTGAACCAGCTTTAGTAAATCTCCCCCGCAATGCCTCTCCTGCAATAAAATACACTGTCTGAAATTCCCAGTAGAATGTACATAGAGCTGTGCATGCGCAGCTCATTTAGCATCCAAGCCTGTGTACCTGCAGAACTGCACTGCTTCGCATGCATCGGAGTGACGTAATTCCACGTTGACCAAGACAAGAACCCGGAAAAAGCAGAGGAGAAGTTGCTGGCACCAGCAAGGAACCTCATGACCAAGACAAGAACCCGGAAAAAGCAGAGGAGAAGTTGCCGGCACCAGCAAGGAACCTCACAGGTGTCAAACATTTGGAATTATGGAAATTATTTTTAGCCCCACTTTTTTAGTATCCAGCACTCAGAGCCAGCTGGCCTCTCTTGCTTTCCATAGTGCCGTCAGTCTACGGGCCAGTGTTGGTGAGCGTTTGTTCATATCAGAACTGCTTTTCTTCCCATGCAAGTCCATGGGAATGCAAGCACCTTGAAGCGGGTCCAATGGAGATCAGAAGGAAAGAGGTCAACAAATTCTGAATGATCCCAGAAGCATCTCAGACTGATGTCAAAGGCAAACTGCATTTGGTTATTGACTCAAGGCCTAAGCCCATCCACACAGGACCTAAACAGGTTGGAGGGTGAGTGAAGGATGACCTCATCGGTGGGGTGTGTTCTTGACCAGACTGTACTGCTGAGTAGTCTGTAGGGAGGTCTAGAGTCAGGCTATGGTCTAACAAGGGTACCAAGGACATGTGGGTCACACAGTTTACATATGTATTTCAGATGTGCAAATAGCTGTCTGCCTGCAGATCCACCTCAAGAATCAGTCAAGTAGAACTGAAGAGCAGGTTATAACCCCTGTCGTTTTTTGTCATCTGTGTCTCACAGTGGAGTATCCTAACACTTCCTGTCCCATATCCAAAACAAGCTGGGAAAGGATATCCCTTCAAAGTGAGGGAATCCATGGTTGTCACCTGAACTGGTGTCTTTATTATTTATCACAGATACTTATATAGGCACCGTCACTTTACACAGCGCTTTACACATATATTGTACATTCACATCAGTCCCTAACCCTCAAGGGGCGTACAATCTAAGGTCCCTAACTGACATTCATACATACACATACTAGGGCCAATTTAGGCTGGAGCCAATTTACCTACCAGCATGTCTTTGGAGTGTGGGAGGAAAGTGGAGTACCTGGAGGAAACCTATGCAGGCACAGGGAGATTATGCAGACTCCAGGCAGGTGGTGCCGTGGTTGGGATTTAAACCAACGACCCTAGTACTGCTAGGCGGAAGTGCTAACCATTTAGCCACTGTGCTTATTGGAGGGTTTCTGTTCTATTTCTGTTGTGGTGACAATTTGTCTTGGAATGAAAGTTTTATGTATCTTTGGTTTCTATTTTTTGTTGTGCTCCTATTAGTTCCAGTGTAACTGTGTCCCTTTGAATGGAATGCATTGTTGAAATTTCTTACAGTATGCAGAATTGGGGGGCTTGCAGGTCAGTGTTAAGTGGACGAATTCCCCCTTGGCCACTCTTATTTGAGAGAAAAAGGGCAAGTATTGGTGATAGGTCCAACTCTAGGCTATTTTTGTTTTAGTGTTCTGCTGGAGGTCCCCCTACAATACTGATTTCCAGCCTGAAGTTGGCCCCTTTAGTACCTCTGCTTTGCCACAAGATGTCCTCAGCCTTCCAGTGTCACTCAATCCAGAAGACTGAGGAAAGACTGTGAGTACAGGGTGATGTGACCTCAGCCCCCGAACACAATACCATGCACTTTCAAGTGTAGTGATGCTGGGACTCGCGCTGATGTCATCACAATAGCACCGTTTTCTGAATCATCCAGGAACAGGAGCAGACCAAAGAGGAAAGTGTCTCTGCATGTCCATAACTGGTAAGGGGGCACCAGGAAAAAGTAATGAAGAAAAAAAGCATAACATGCTCCTGGCATGAAACCTCAATAGAGGAAGACAGTCTTCAGAGTTGGACTTCAATAACATAAAGTGATAGTCTTGACAAGTTTATATTATATATTGAATGATATAGGCTGAAATGCCACTTTAGAAATGATCAAAAACAATGGTACAGCAAAGGGTTAACAAAGACACACAGTGTTGCTTAAATTATCATCAGTGTTGAGAAACCGCATTACTAGATGACATGATGGGGTACGCACGCAAAATTCAGCTATGTTCAATTACTTTTAGCTGGTAAGAAAAATAACATACACCTTTCTCATGCCCCATAGTAACCTGCACAAAGACCAGTCCGCCCCAGTGACGTTACATGGATTGCCTGGGATGATGTCTTGTCTTTCTTGGTATGTGGGACTAGGGTGTTGGGTGCGTCTTAAGAAGAACTGCCAATGTTGCTTATCCTTCATTTCATGCAGTAGCAACATGAAAGGAAGTATCTGATGACTGCTATGAACTACACATGGTCTTCTTTATCAAACTGGACTTCCTTAACAATGCCACATGGGTACGGCGTGGTCATATTTGATGCGGTAAATGTAAAGGGCTCTATTTGATTGTTTCACATCAATTTTTTATCAGTCTGAAGATTAAAACAAAAATACATTGCAGGTATATCACAGATGGGGAGACAGAACTAATAAGATTTGTTGGGTCGGTGGTGAGGGGAGATACTCTGGTGAGAGAGGACTAAAGGAATCAAAAAGCCCTCCTACCAATATTTATATGTCCAATTTCAAAACATATCCCAAAAGATAAGAGGATCATCCCTCATTTGAGGGCAGTGGGTGAAATCATGCAAATCATTCCATTATGCTCCAAAATGCCAAATGCACATCCAGAACCACTGGTATATAGTGCAAATATTGCTTAATATTACAGAGCCATTTATTGTAAACTTCATTTTTGCAGTGTTAAGAAACCATGGCTTCTCCAATGAGACCCAGACAGTGTAACCATACAAGGTAAGAAAGGACTAAAAGAATCAAAAAGCTCACCAACCAAGGCAATGTGTAGCACAGTAAAGTATTCTTAAAAACTTTTAGAAAAACAAACTTTTACTGGCCCCTGCCCATCCTACAGGTTTCTACTGCTTAATCATTGGCATAGAAAGTCCTATAGGTCGATGGAAGTTGGTAGGGTGTGATGGCATGGGCAGTAATCAGCAAATGTTGAACATTATACATGGGATTTGGGCTCTTAAGCTACAGATAAATGCAACTAAAGGTTGGCACTACTTGGTGCCTGTGCATTGCAGCACCTGAGCTTGTTCAGTACCTTTACGTACATACAGTTCTGACAGGTACACTTTAAATTGGAAGACACATAGAACAATTTATGTCTACTTTAGGCGATCACCTGAATTGCATATTAGCAGCTTCACCAAAACAGCCCTGCTTCCTTGGGTTTTAAAGGTTAAAGCTTCAGGGCTTCACTATCAGAGGCAGGAAGTGATGGAAAATGTCCCCAGTGGGGACACAGCCATAAAACAAAAACATATTTTTAGTCGATTGGGAAAAGGGTAGAACTTCTGAAATGTGTTTATTGCTACTTTGTCTTCTGGTCTCTACTGCACTCCTTGTTTTATGCATGGGTGTCATAGGGACAGAAAGGAAGAAAAAAGATCCCCAATAGTGTCACATAAAAACAACTTGATCACAACTCTACCCCACTCTATGCAAAAATGTTAAACCGTTTTGGCTGGAGTTAGGCTATAGGTAAAGTTGTGTTGAAATGAAGACAGTCTTACAGATGGTAGGACTTGTGTTTAGTGTACAAATAAAGATAAGCGGCTCATCTTTAACCTCCCGCTGTCAGGTCTAGAGGGTGCCATTAGGTCGAGATATGAGGTGTTTGCCAAACTGAATTCTCTCTTTCTTTTCATGTGTGTGATAGAAGGTCAGCCGGCGACCTAGGCTAGTCTTCCCAGGCTCTCCATGGAAAGCAGCCCAGTCCTCCTCGTACATAAAGCACCTCTGTGAGAGAAGCATCCATTCCTCCCAGAGTGACCTGGAAAGAGGACAGGGCTGTGTGCTCCTCAGATGCATCACTCATATAGGTGGGTATCACTCATTATCTGTCTCCTGTGCCTGGTTATTATCCATGTGTGTACATAACCTGTCTATTAATGTACATGTTATTCTTTGGCTGACATTTATCTTGTCTTGTATACACCAGTTTGGAATCTATGTATACATATGATCATCACCAATCTCTTGAAACGCTGTCCAGACCCTTCATCAAACTGACAGAAAATCTGACTTTGTTACTATCAGCAGGTCAATATGAGAGAACCTGGTCAATTGATAAATTAAGTGGTTGGGTCAGATTTATGGAAGCTAAAAATAATGTGACATGAAACAACCATTTAGATGCTGCCTTTGCTTTCCAGCAATATCAAATGGCTTTTGAAAAGTTGCGGCTGTTATGGGCACTGCAAACACTTTATATTTGCCATCGAAAGGCTCATATACTTGAACAGTCTTATGTGCAACTTCCTGGACATTAAAGGGGGACATATGGCTCAATTTACAAAGCTTTAACAGCAGTCTAAGCTGCTCTACTTTCAGCCCTGAGAATATTCAAATGTCACTAGACTTACCTGAAAAAACTGTCTTTTTTTTTTTTTTTAAATAAAGTTGCTTATCCTGGTATTGTAAACTGAGCCCACAGAGTGTTATTTGCTTTTATGGTCGGAGCTGGATGTATCTCTATTTCCAAAGTATGTAAAAAGAAAGTCTTTTGGGTGCCATGGAGTATGTGTTCCTGGAAATCCCTTAAAGGTGGCAGTAACAGATATACTCTGGGTTTTGTTATCCCTTTATTTTATTCCACATTAATGCCACTTTCTCCTCTTTTGCAGATAAGTTTGAAGTCTGGAGCTGGACACCATGTGACAGACTGGTACAAAGGTGGCAACATGTCTGCAGACAAGGATGAGTGGGTACCGGAGGAACAGGAGACTGTCACCAGCAGATTGCAACGTAAAATAAAACAGTCTCCTCTCTTCCCAGTGGGTAAGTGAGCATCACAATATGTATCACACTTTATGCATCACATTAGGTGTGACATACCATCTTACTAGACATTTATAATTCCTCTCAACTATATTCATATTCACTGCCCCATGTATTAATCTAAACATTTCATTTTTTTGTTGCTTATTCAATTTTGTTCCAAGTTCCATTTCCCACTTCTCCAAAAACCTTTGGGACACTGGTCCATCTGTTTCGAGAAGGGTTTTATAAATCCTAGAGGTAGCGTGCTTTTGTATTCTATTTCAGCGAAACAATTGCTCTAAAAGGATACATTCCTTCCTAGGTCCTTAGTGGCTGTGGGAGCTTTCCAACAAAATGTCTTATTTGATAATACCAAATATAAAAAGGGGGGGTGCAGCGCTATATAACTTAGCAAAATAGTAATGAATAAACACCGATAATACACAATAATAGTGACTGTGTGTTAATAGCGCCACTGAATGGTGGCTATGGAGTGAGGGAAGTGAAACAGTCCAATGGAGGAGTGCTCTTAAGATCCAGGATGATCTTCAGACGTCCAATGCTAGGGACCGTCAGGTGCTAAAATATAAAGATTGCCCACTCACCAGATACGCAATCTTTATGCGCATTTGTGTAAATATCACTGGACCTCCTGTGTCATCATCCTGGTCTGGTCAGATCTGGTCAGCATATCCCTCATGGCCTGGTACCCGGATAGATGCAGCTTTTCTGTGGATTTGGCCGGTTCTCACCAGAACTCAAATAAATAGAAAGGGCCACATAGTGTAATATCCTTGGGTATCTTTATTATAGGCACAGGATAGCAGAAAATCCAACATACAAAAATAGTACTGACCCAGATGCAAATCAAAGATGGCCGCCGGGGCCCCTCGTGGCGCCGGCGGTGAGGCATCCAACCTGCTGTAGCTTTCACTGACGCGTTTCGAGCGAAGGCTCGTACTCATAGGGGTGCAGCTTACAGTGGTGGACGCAAGTGACAGTGTTTAAATACGGAAGATGGCGCATGTGCGATACGACATGCGCCATCTTCCCTATGCTGGATGTCCGCGCGACGGGCGCCATTTTATTGTAGCCCGACCCGATGGCGCATGCGCAAACGCCCAGTCATCGGGTGCACAGAAACAAACGGCAGAAATAAATGCTGTGAGCACCAGGGATGATTCAGTCAAATACTATGAACACCAGGGATGATTCAATCCATAGATTATAGATCACCTGTGTGGAATCCAACCCAGGTAATATAACTGTGGGCAAAGACAAAAATGGATCTTAATTAATGGATCCAGAATCATATTATATAGCCCATATTTATCATGACAACAGTAATGTAAGTATATAGATCCCATATATGAATAGAAAATATATTTACGTAAAAATAAAATTAAATTAAAATAAAATTAAAAATTCATGTAAAAACCTGGTAGTCATGCATACATAAATATTGGCAAATATATACAACCTGCCACACATAAGTATAAGTACATCATAAATACCCTTATGTATAAAAATCGTATCTAGAACCAGTAATAATTGAATCAACAATATATATATATAAATAGTACAGCTATAAAATATAACGTACATCTATAGGTCATTAGTGCATTAGTGCATGCAAAATATTAAAATAATAAAATGTTTAATAAAATATTAAAAATCACCTACATGTCAAGAATATATCGTCATAATGGCAAACGGAAACCCTCATAATTTTAATAAAATAAAATACACATTAGGATCAATGGCAAAGAGTTCATATATAAATATACATATAGAAGGATATCTAAATAGTCCCAATTAGCTGTTATCAATAAAACTATTGATATCCAATTCTATATTAAGTCCCTTGGGGCGCATACAGTCCATCTGGAATATCCATTTCGTTTCCATTTGCGAGACTGCTCTTTTTTTATTCATGCCTCTCCAGTGGGCTTGTACTGTATCAATACCTACAAACTGTAATGAAGATGGGTCCCTATTATGATGGGTCCTGTAGGGGACCCGGATGGTGATATGCCTGATATGCGCTTATGAAACTTGAAGCACATACCCAAGGGGCGATCTGGAAGGTGTAGGATTCTATCCCTATCTTGGCAACGGATGATCGTTTTCTGATATTACAGGATAAAACCTACATGCGTTTTTTTTTGACGCACTTCTGGTGAGTGCGTAATTCTTACCTCAGATTCACCGTGTGCTGCACAGAATCTTATCCCACGCACCTACTAGGATCGTTTGGATCCCCACTTCTGATTAATTTTGAGACTATTATTCATCTCATCTAACTTCACCGCAGTGTGATTTGATATTGGCACTTTTGTGTTTTTATATATTTATATGTTATTATAGCGCTGCACCTTATATATGGTCTCTATATATATATATATGTCTATGTACTTTATTTGAAGGTTTTCTCTTGGTTACCTTTTGGTGTTCTAGCCGCTTTCAGATTTCCGGATAGCGCTCGCTTTTTATTTATTTTGCATATAATACACCTGTTGCATGGGAAAAAAACGGTAGTATTATTCAAAAAGGAAGTATTTCTAGGAGGGTCGATAATATTTGGGGCTATAAGATTTCTCAGAGATTGCGCTCTTCTATAGGTGATCCCAGGTCTATCTGGGAGGATTTTGGTTAACACTGGATCCGCCTTCAGAATTTTCCAATTCTGATTAATAATTCTAGAAATAGTCTTGTCTAGAAAACGTAGTAACAAAAGGACAGATTTTTTGTGACTTTTGTGAGGTATTGTTGGCAAGCAAAGAATCTCTATCCATATTTCCTATCTCATGCATAGTGCGGGTAAGACATATCTCGTCGTATCCCTTTTCCAAGAACCTATTTTTTAGTATAGATGCTTGTGAAAAAAAGGTATCAACAGAGGTACAATTTCTTCTCAGCCTTAAGAATTGCCCTTTCGGTATGTTTGAAAGCCATAACGGGTGATGACAACTGCTAGTGGGAATGTAACCGTTACGATCTGTTCCTTTGAAAAAGGAAGAAGTTATGATGGTGCCTTCTTGGTTTATTAATGTCAAATCCAAGAAATTCACACTAGTTTTACTATAATCAAAAGTTAATTTGATATTTAAGGTGTTATTATTAAGGGTACCGAAAAAATTAACTAATGTTTGTTCATCCCCTTTCCAAACAAGCAGTATATCATCAATATATCGCCTGTAGAAGTATAGTTCCGGCCAGTCTCTGGCGTATATAACGTCCTCCTCCCATCTAGCCATGAACAAGTTTGCCAGGCTTGGAGCGAATCTCGCTCCCATAGCCACGCCCCTAGTTTGTAAATAAAAATTACTGTCATACCAAAAATAGTTTCTAGTCATAGCAAAATCCAAAAGGGTAAGAATGAACTTTTTATGTAAAAGAGATAGAGTAGATTCATTAAGATAAAAATCTACTGCTTGCATACCCTCTGTGTGATCAATGCTCATGTACAAAGAAGCCACGTCAGCTGTAACTAGAAATGTGTCATCATCAACATGGAGACCTTGAATATCTTGTAACACCTGTTTAGTGTCTCTCAGATAAGATGGTGTTTTCCGTACTAGCAGTTGTAGGAAATAATCTATGTATTGTCCTACTCGAGAACATAGAGATCCAATACCGCTTATGATGGGTCTACCGGGAGGGTTCTCTAAATTTTTATGTATTTTAGGGAGAATGTAC
Organism: Staurois parvus; assembly: GCF_062004578.1. Classification (NCBI taxonomy): domain Eukaryota; kingdom Metazoa; phylum Chordata; class Amphibia; order Anura; family Ranidae; genus Staurois; species Staurois parvus. The sequence continues at coordinate 18,326,308 of NW_028317947.1, forward strand.
ATGACTGGTACCCTAGGAGCCAATGGACATAAAAACTCCTTCTCTCTCTTGTTTATGACATTATCCGAATAGCCTTTAACAATAATACTTTTGAGAGATTTTTTATATGCAATCAAAGGATTCTTTGGTAGACGGCGATATGTATCCACATCCCCAAGAATATTATATACTTCCTTGTTATAGCTATCTTTATTCATTAATACAACTCCTCCTCCTTTGTCCGCAGGTCTTATAACTAGGTCTTTCTGGTCAAGGAGGGAGTTAATAGCTTTGGAAGTCCCATGATGATCTTTGTAGTTCTTTACCTTCACAGCAGCTAAATCTTTAAGTACTGTCTCTTTAAAAGCATTAATATAGCTATGAGTTTGTGGGGGAGGATTGAATAGGGATGCATTCCTTAAGTTTGACTGGGTATTTATGCTAGTAATATTTTTAACGATAGGATTCGAATAAAAGTATTTTTTCAAAGATATTGATCTTACAAATCTATGTATGTCAATATATGTATGAAATTTGTCCAATTTATTATTTGGTGCAAATTTTAATCCCCTATCTAATAGGTCCAGCTCTTGGGAAGTTAGTACTTTCCCACTAAGGTTGAAAATCCCCTTGCCCTTTATAGTTTCCTCTTTTTTGGGTTTGTTGACCCTTTTGCCTCCCCTTTTTCCCCTGCTCGAACGTTTCTTTTGCGTGAGCTTCCCTGGTCTAAAAAATGAACCGGGGTGGGATTCCGATTCTCATTTTGATATGTGGGATGGTTAGTTGTTGGGGGATAATAGGTATCATTTCTATATGGTGGAGCGTACGATGGCTGCCTAAATGACTGCTGAGGTGTTCTAGGTGTAGGTGTCATGAACTCGTCATGTCTATAGGGGGCTCCATAATTCCTTTTTGGGGAATTATAATTGCCATATCCTCTATTGTAATTATTGTTAGAGGGTCTCTTACCCTGTTGTTGATATGGTTTTTTAAATTGATTGTCCCTATAACCTTGATTGGGATACCAATCATAGTTTCTTGAACCTATATTATCGTCTGACATAGACCTCAATGGTTCAAAACGATTAGACGTGGGTATATTGTTATTGTAAGTAACCCTGTTTTCCTCAGATGGCTGAGATTGATGATGATATACATGGCAAGAGTGATTAGGAACCTTCCCGCCTTTGTTATTTTTCTTTGGTTTAGATGTATGTAAATTAGTCTCCATAGGTGTGGGAGACACATTACCAAGTTCATCTACATCCGTTTGCCATTTAAAAACTTTATTTTCGGCATAGTCCCTATGATCACGTATGTATTTCTTACATTTTTTTGTCTTTTGTTCCTTTTCAGTGTGTTCTAAAAACTATTTCAGTTTCTCAGATTCTAATTGATAGTCATTCCTATCTTTAAATGGAATGAGTTTCTCTCGTACCTTATTAATTTCCGTGTCTAAATAAATGAGTTTCTTCTTTTTCCGTGTAATTAAAAACTTAAGTAGATCTAGCCCAGCCAAATTAAAGTACTGTGACCATTCTACTATACTATTAGTATCTCCTGTTTCAGGGGGGACATTCCATCTTAGGGACCGAGGGACCATTTGTTCCTTAATATATTTATCTAAGAAGGAAATATCCCACAATGTCCTAACTTCAGATGAGGTTAGGTTATGAAGCTGTGTAAATAGTCCCTTGATGTCATCATGAGGGATATGCTGACCAGATCAGACCAGGATGATGACACAGGAGGTCCAGTGATATTTACACAAATGCGCATAAAGATTGCGTATCTGGTGAGTGCGCAATCTTTATATTTTATCACCTGACGGTCCCTAGCATTGGACGTCTGAAGATCATCCTGGATCTTAAGAGCACTCCTCCATTGGACTGTTTCACTTCCCTCACTCCATAGCCACCATTCAGTGGCGCTATTAACACACAGTCACTATTATTGTGTATTATCGGTGTTTATTCATTACTATTTTGCTAAGTTATATAGCGCTGCACCCCCCCTTTTTATATTTATGTCATTGAAGGTTTGATACGGTGCCTTTTTTGGTGTACAGCTGCTGCTTATTATATATTCACATAAGCGCTCACTTATCTTTTGCTTTTCTTGATTATTTGAGAATACCGCCATTCCAGTGTAAAAAAAATTTCCTTATTTTTTAAATTGTGTAAAGAACATAAAACCCCTTTATCCACAACATCTTTTAGATGTGCATTTCTATCATTTATCTATTTCCCTGAGATATTATCATTCCCAGGTGGGAAAAACTTAGTTCCCACCAACAGGATTGACAATGAATTGAACTTCCAATCCTTTTGCTTATGCATTTCATCCCAAATCCTTAATACATTCCGTGTCAACGTGCTTGTATCTTCGTCCAGATTGCAGAACACATGTGGTATCCAAATAATCCTATCTAATGGTGCCTTACTAAGTGAACTCTCCATTTGGTACTATGATCATCTTAATATTTATCCAACCTATCCAGGACAATGTTTCCGTAGGAGTTTTCCTCAATTCATCCTTTATCTCATTTATTAGTGGAATATAATTTACCCGATATAGATTTTTTTTTATAGGCATTGTTAATTTTTTTCCCAGATACTTTAGTTCTTTTTCCCTCCATGTAAAAGGGATTTCTTTTTGTAAGATTTGTTTCTCAGCCTTTGAGACGTTTATACTTAAAATCTCACTTTTCGAGGGATTAATTTTCAGGTTTGATAACTCTCCATATTCTTTCAATTTTCTCATTAAGTTTGATAATGTTAATCTAGGGTTTGTAATATAGAACAGCATATCATCTGCATATGCTGCCACTTTATGTTCCACATCCCCTATGCACATTCCTTTGACGTTTACACTATTTTTTACGGTTGCTAATAGTGGTTCTAAGGAAATCACAAACAGTAGGGGGGATAATGGACATCCCAGTCTAGTTCCATTATACATCCTAAAAAACTTTGACAATGATCCATTTACCTTCACTGCTGCTGATGGAATACTATATAGCTCTTTTATCCACCACATCATTCTAGGCCCAATTCCTAAGGTCTTCAGCGTGACTATCATAGATCTCCAATCTACTCTATCAAAGGCCTTTTCAGCATTAACCGATAAAATTATCCCCGGTACCTCTCCTCTTCCACTCTTTTGCAGGATAAGCACTGTTCTTAGTCCATTATCTCTTCCCTCTCTACCCAGAAAAAATCCCATGTGGTCTAAGTGTATCCAATCAGACATCAACTCTTTCATCCTTGTTGCTAGTACCTTCGCATATAATTTTGTATTGGCATTCAACAAAGATATAGGTCTGTAACTGGTACACTGAGACCAATCTTTCCCCTCCTTGGGTATTACTGTGATATATACCTGTAGAGACTCCTCCACCTTTATCTCTTCTCCCAATGCATTCAAGTATATACACAGTTTGGAGACTAGATATTCTTTAAACTTCTTGTAATATTCCACACTGAATCCATCAGGTCTGGGGCTCTTACCTACAGCTGTACACTTCAGTGCTAAATTGACTTCTTCTGTTGATATTAGGCTATCTAAAAATGTTATTCTGGGTTTCTCCAATCTAGGTAAACTGGCCCCGTTCAGATATATCTGCCTTTTCCTCCTACTCTCTTCCTCTGATTTCTTCTGATTCTTAAATTCTGCTCCATATAGACCACTATAGTATCTCTTAAATATGTTAGCGATATTAGTGGTCGAATAAACCATTTCGCCTTTCTCGTTTTTAATTTTATCAATACAGTTCAATTTCTTTTCCTTCAATTTCTTCATTAGATGTTTCCCTGGTTTATTCCCCCACCGATATCTTTCCTTCGAAACTATTAAAAATCTTCCTTTTTTCTTGTTCCATGAGATCCTTTACCTCCTCTCTTTTTAGTATTCTCTCCTGTTGTAACGCTATATTTAATTTCTTTTTATGTAATTGTTCCAACTGATATAGTTCTTGTTAACACCCTGATTTTTTTCCCCCGTACTTTCTTTTTCTCTGTACCTATTGCAATCAGTATACCCCTAATATTGGCCTTATGTGTTTCCCATACAATGGCCACTGAAACCTCCCCAGATTTGTTTATGTTAAAATATTGTTCTATTTCCGGCTTCACTCTTATTTCCATTTCTGGGTCTTGTAAAATGGTCTCATTTAATTGCCACGTTTATTTTATTTTGTTCCCTTCCAAACCGTAGTCTCATTGTGATAGGAGCATGGTCCAGTAGTTATTACATCTATGTTCATTTTCACAAAAGACTCCAAGAATCTATGTTCAATCAACATATAATCCAATCTTGAATACATTTTATGCGCCGCAGAGAAGGTATAGTCTCTTTCCCTTGGGTACTCAAGCGTCCATCAGCTGACGTGGATGCAACTTTTTTTTTTAACATTCTTTAGACTCCGATCTCCCTCTCTCTAGGCGCATGAAGAGGCATCCATCTCTGGGTCCATGCAAAAATTTAAGTCACTTGCCACAACCATACTACCTCTTTTAAAGTCTATAACTTTTCCCAATATACCATTGGGTTTTTATAAGGGCAATAAATATTTGCTAATGTATACTCTCTTCCCTGCAAATTTCCTCTTAAAAATAAAGGCCTGCTGGAACTGCCAACCTTTCATCCAAAGTACATTTTATATTTTCTTACAAATCCTACCGCCACTCCCTTTGCCCTTCTTATTGGTGAATCCACATAATACCAGGTTGGTAGATATTTAGAATATAACTTAACATTTGAATCCTGGAATATGTGTGCCTCCTGAAGAAACACCACTTCAATAGCTCGTTGGTGTATTTCCCTTAAAACCTTATGTCTTTTTGTTGGAGTGTTCAATTCTTTTACATTATATGTAATGAAATTAACCATATTCCTTCCTCCCATTTTGTCTGTCCTCCACCATGTATCATTTGCAGGGTAGAAGTAAACAACATTTTGGAACAAGAGGACCTTCCCCCTTTACCTTTCTTCCCCCCCCATCCCTCCCTCTTACCCACCCTGTCCTCTTGAACACGCCTAAGACCTATTTTTGGTCATTAAATCAGTTGTGACCTACTGCCACAATTCATTCCTTTTTCTGGGTAAGACTCTGAGCACGCACGTCCATTCAAGCCCCGGTCTCTCATGTTTGAGTCTGAAATTCTGCACCTTGTTTGGCCTCCCTGCTCCCGTCATGGTACTTGATCTTCCTCACTCACCTACCTATTCTTTTTCCCTTTTTTCCTCCCTTCCTCTTCCCTCCCCCTACTCTCTAACCTAATAAATATTTTTCTACGAACCTAACAGCCCCATTTAGCCTGTCCTCGGAAGAAGAGAATTTTATCCCGGAAGTATTACTGGACAAATGGGAGGAGTAGGGCAGCGGAGAGAGATAGAAAACAAAAAAGGGGGGTAAGGGGGTTGTATAACACCATACTTGGGTCCAACCACCTCCCGTTCCTCTCTTACCTCCCTTCCACAGCCGTCGCCCCCCGCTTGTCTATCTCTTTTTAGAAACTCTTTGCCATATTTCCTCTTCCAATCTTACATTCTTACCAATGTCTAAAGGCTGTAATTCTAACTTTTCACAAAAGCATGCTGGGAATCCCCAATTATAATGGACATTTTTGCTCTTCATCTGATCTAGCAGCGGTTTCAAAGATCTTCTTCTAGTGAGTGTCTCCTGTGCAATGTCTGCAAAACTTTGCTTCTCCAGATTTTATATCTAGTAGCTTCTTCCAAATAATTTCTTTATCTTCACAATAATGGAACCTTACTATCACATCACTTAGGGTATCTGATGTAATTTTTTGGGATCTCCTTATCCTGTGCACTCTCTTTTCAATTGCTCAATCTCTCCTCTTCCCATTATTGGATTAAACAATCTTTTCATAATGTCCCATAGATCTTCTCCTTGAGACATTTCTGGTAAGGCTCTGATCCTTAAGTTGTTCCTTCTATCTCGGTTTTCCTGATCTTCTAATTTATAAGATAGCAATCTCTCTTCTCTTCTCATTTCCTCCACTTGTACTTCTAATTTATTCATTACTTGTGCTTGTTTTTCCAATTTCCCTTCTGTTTCCTCCACTCGTGTCAGGACTTGTCCCATTTCGTGGTGTAAAATCACCATTTCACTTTTTATGGAGTTTTTTAATTTTGCAAACATATCTGCAATTTCTGATTTTGTGGGCCTTTGTAGCCTACTCCATATTTCTTTTCCCTCTATCACTCTCCGGCTTTGAGATTTCTTTCAGTTGGTTTCTATTCGATATCTCCAAAGACAGTCTTGCTTGACCTCCGGTACAATTTACTTCTCCATGGCTTTCTAGTTTGTTCCTCTGGGCTGTTCTCATGCAAAGGCATGTACTTTTTTTATTGTACTTGTGTTTAAATTCAGTTTTTTTGCTCTTCCTCCTTTGACAGCTCTACTCTTCATATTCCTCAGAATGTACAATATCTTATAGTACTAGGTAGAGATTTGCTACCCTTTCTGGGTGCCCTCTTCTTTCTTCTTATGGGCTTACTTAGATAAAATCCCGTTTATACTGTCCCATTCACCTCAGAGACCCCCGGGAACACTGATATTATGTCCATGTATCTTCCTAGTCTCGGCAATAGCATATAGGGATTCAATTTTGGGGATTTACTGCCTCCTGCAGCACTCACCCACTCCTATGTGCTGCATCCACTAGCTGACCGTCAGCTGTTCACTGTTGTCTTCCGGGGTCTCACAAGATCTCCTTTGGTGATTGGGGGCTCCCAGGCTTGGTGGTCACTTCCTTGGGTCTCCTCTTCTTATGTCGTGGCCGGCGAGAGGGAGAGAGAGAGAGAGAGAGAGAGAGAGAGAGAGAGAGACTCTTGACAATGACAGAGGTTTTAGTTCATCAATGTATTTTCTCTGTGATATACCCAGACTTAGCTGTGTTAAAAAGACCATACTAGAATATTATTAATGGGGAAAAACATGTTTCAATAAAGAAGTACACTCCTGTCAAATGTTTTTTTTTGGTCACATGTCATATTACTGATAACTGTATCTACCTTTTGGCCTTATCACCTTCTCAATTCATCCTTGTCACCATTGTTACCAGACAAAAAGTGATGGCAAATTAAAATTAAATGGTTGTCAACAACCAGGTGAGGGGAAATCTTCAGATAACAATGAATTTGTGTCCCATCACTTCGGATTTCCTCTTACTTCTTGTTGTGTCTCCAGGCCAGGAAGTGACAAAAATTCACCTCAATGGGTAGACAGGAATTAAACATGGATTTAAACCAAACCATTGTCTATTCAAACTAAAAATAAGTTAGCGTATCCCCTGAAATGATGCCTTATCTTTACTTCATCCTTATCCTAACCTCTAGTCTATTCCCAAACCTGTCCTGGTCTGATACCTAATGCTGCCAAACCTCCAGTGCTGAAAACAACTGATTTCACCACAGATTTAATGAAAACATTAACTATTTAAGCTAGAAAATTCTTCGACAAATTTTCTGTCTCTAGGAAGATTTTTTTTTTTTTTAAACCATATCTGTTACTTTGCATTAGGCAAAGGAGCCAGACTGTCCAAATTAGGAACCAGAAGGCGTGTATAATGATCCAGGGAATGTGTGCCTCCATTGACAGCGTTAGAAAAGGTTTTAGGCTGTCATACACAGCATGATTTGAAATGGTCATAGTGCTGGCAGAGAGTGGGCGATGAAGTGGTTAACCCATGAACAAGGGCGATTGGACGATGAGACCCCATGTACAGGCTCCATACATGAAGAATGTGTTGTTGGAAACAGCATGCCATTTCCTAATCCTATATAGCAATGAACTGTCTATTCCAGCAATCAAGAACCTAAAGGAAAGGAGGAGACGGATGCATGTTATTTGGGTTACAGTGACCTATATCTGCAGCTTCTGTACACCCTCCCCAGAAAGATCAACAGCCCCCTTACCTGGGAGCATATAGGGGTGGCCAAGTAAAGCAAACAAAATAGACCTTTCAGTAACTTTACAATCTACATTATTAATAAGATTCTGATATTTCACATTATACAATAGTATGATTTTTTGAAAATAGACTTCTATTGGGTCGAGAGACAGATATGAGTCAATCTGCTACCCCCAAAGAAGTCTATGGGACTCTACTGCACATACATTGACACTGAGTGCAGAATGTTCGCACATAGGATGTACACATTGCAAAAGACCTTGGTGGGGAGAATGTAGTATGGAGCTTTGGGGGTAAAGGGGTGGGGTAGAAGCTGGGATAGGGGGTTAGGCTATTTCAGCACAGGGATATGGGAGCAGTAGGGTAAGGAAATTGGGTTTGAAAGTTTCCTTACTCTGTAATCTCCAGTAAAGCGACTTTGCCTAGATTGACATGTCAGCAGCCTACAGGCTGTGAGATGCATTTCCTCAGTCTACTCTCCTCCCCTGATCAGACTGCGACAATGTAGGAAGCGACAAGGGGAGAGGTTTCAGACGATCATGTGCTAAGATGAAGATGTCTGAACAAAGGAGCCTCCATCTTTCCGGAGAGAAAAGCAGATAAAGGCATTGTCAAGGGGAGCGCTGTGATCTCTGTAAGAGATAATAAATACCTCGAAATGTTGCACTTACAATTTTTTTTTGCGCTTACAATTTATTTTACATGCATGCACTTAACATGAAAAAAATATTTCGGATGCTGGGTCCTCTAAAAACTGTTAACACGGTTTCTTGCAACCCCTCCAACCCTTTCGCCCTAGGCACAAGCCACTTGCTTTATGGTAAACGAGAAGGTTGACCGCAGAAAAAGACCATGTGAACCATCAAATTTACCCTCCCCGCCTTTCTTTATATGTATTCTCTGCAGTTAGACCTGTTTATCCTAAGCACGTTTACATTCATTTTCTGGTGTTTTCAGTAAATCGTTCAGCAATGACCAAAAAAGGCATCAAAGCTTGCTGCTCCGTATGAAGAATACCACTTTTTTTTTTATTGCCAGTAAGCCATATTGCCATAGGAAAATCATTAGTGCCAGAGCACACTGGCTCCATTCATAGCAATCTGGCACAGGCTCATCCATTTTGTCCTAATTCCCTAATAATACTGCTGACTGGGGAATTATGCGGACAGTCACAGAAGGCTATCTGGCACAGTTTTTGTGTTGGGATAGACGTTTGCATAAGAGGCTGTCTGAACCTACCATACACAGCCTACTCTACTTCACAAAGAACCACCCTGGGCCAAGAATTAAAGAATCAGTGGGCTGGACTTACAGGGGGGGGGCACTCCAGCTTTTTGAAAAGCAGAGTTCCTACAGTAATATTAATGTAAAGAGCAGTAAAACTGGGCCAGTGGGGGCAATTGCTCAGGTCCAGTTTCACCCTTAGCTAAATATGACCCATTACCCACGTAAACAATGTTCCCCAACTCAAAGTTAAAGTGACCTTGAAACAAGAGGAAAAAAACCCAAGATATACCTGTGTTCAAATCCCAATAGCTAGTACATGCATTTATCCATCAGATGCTAAAGGGGTGTAACCACATATTAACACTAGAAATTCACACTAAGCGTGCAGAGGGCCCTTCAGAATTTCTTGAAACAAGAGGGTCCCTTAAAAACGAATCCCAGCATGTAAAACAGTAGCATTTCTACTTAAATGTGTAAAGATGTTACTCCTGCGCTATTAAATATATAAAATATATAGTAAGCTGCCAGAACTAAGGTGACACAACCCTGGCACCAAACACAGTCAGAAAGTAGAATTATAAAAACAGTGCAGCGCTATAAATTCCCTATCCACATAACTTAATACAAAAAGATAAAAACAACATGTGGTGCTGTGATTCCTCCCAGTATATAAATCCATCCTATTATGTGAAAAACACACAGAACAATCTTCATGCAGGTGCTCCCAATTGTAATGTGAATCCACAGTGACAGGGGTGCCCCCTCACCTTCCTGCCCAGGCCCCGCAGGACCACTGAGCCAGACAATTGCCTCTCTGTTATCCTCCCACAACACCTTGGGGGCCTCCTCAGCAGTAGTGGTATATCCTGATGAAGTCACGTGCCATCAATCGTGATGTAACGCGTAGATACGCCAGTGGGAGGAGCCCAACGGACCGCGCGGTGACGTTATATCCGGCGTCGGCGCCATCTTGGTCCATCTTCTTGTGAGGATCCACACAAGCCAGTACACCCATGGTGTGGTGAAAATGTGTATGTTTAACCACACAAATGTGAGTAGTACCAGTAGTGTGGCTTTTTAAATAAAAGGTCTATGCGGTTTTACACTATGTGGATCTTTCTTGTCTTATGTGGGATGCATATGGAAATGAGTGCGCACTAATATCTGGAGGTACCTAGTGGAAATATTACCCATCAGAGGAGGAAGTACCACCACTACTGCTGAGGAGGCCGCCAAGGTGTTGTGGGAGGATAACAGAGAGGCAATTGTCTGGCTCAGTGGTCCTGCGGGGCCTGGGCAGGAAGGTGAGGGGGCACCCCTGTCACTGTGGATTCACATTACAATTGGGAGCACCTGCATGAAGATTGTTCTGTGTGTTTTTCACATAATTGGACAGATTTATATACTGGGAGGAATCACAGCACCACATGTTGTTTTTATCTTTTTGTATTAAGTTATGTGGATAGGGAATTTATAGCGCTGCACTGTTTTTATAATTCTACTTTCAGCATTTCTACTTAGCTTTCTGGTGACCCCTGTCTTTAAACTTTAGCACTTTTCTCCTTTCCAGCTGCTCCAGCAATTTAACATATCTGTGTGTATAAATACCTGTTCCCCTTACAGCATGCTGTATTTTCTGTAGTATGCCAATACAGGGCCTATCCGAAGTGCTGAATAACTAGTAGCCGAGGAGCAGCAAAGGCCTTATGTTTAAGCTGAAATTGTATCAATGTTCTTCTTTTAAAAACTTTATTTTAGTTTATAAGTGACATTGTGGTGACAGGATCACTTTAACATCCTAAAACTGGATAATTCCTTGTGACAGAACTCAATGGCTGCTCTGTCACATAAAATGAGTCGCATGGCTCCTCCATACCCAGGACTGTTTTTCCTTTAACTCCCCAGCAATGAACAGAGCAGTAGTTCTTCCTAGGTTAGCTCCCTTCTAACTGGTTGTAAGGTTGCTAATGTATTGTCCAATCAGGTGGCTGGTGGAAGTCAGGTGATGCTAGGAAGATGCAGGAGAGGGACAGGAGCAGTGCAGGAGTGGGTGGCCATTTATAAACGTTCTCCCGTATTCCCTGCCTGTGCGTGCTCCCTGGGAGCACGCAGCACCGCCGAAACACAGATTGCTGTACGGGACCTCTGTGTGAGGTCCCGATTCATGTGATCACTGATTGGCCAATCAGTGATCACATGAAAAGTAGTAAACAACATGTCACTTCCTGACATCATTGCTTACATGTGAAATCGGTGCATGATCAGAGGTCACATGGTACAAGGCTATTCACAACAGCCTTGTACCATTTGACAAACTGTGACCAATCACAGCTCTCACAGTACTTCTTAATGGCTGCAAGAATGCAGCCAGAGAGAAGGAGAAATGATTGCTTTTATAGTCTTTATTGGTGTAAAAGCAATCCGTGTAAAAAAAAAAAAATAATAAATAATATATCTTCATCACCCCCCCCCCCCCACAAGTAGTACAGTGTCACTATGGTGACACTGTTCTGCTAGGGTGACATGTAAAAAAAAAAAAAAAAACACAAATATGAAAAAATAAAATTGTAAAAAAAGGTTTTGAAAAATTATAATTTTTGGTTATAAACTAATTTGGGTTATTTTTGTTTTTCTAAAAAGATAGATGAATACATTTTGGCTAAGATTTATGAAGAAAGATTATTTATTTGCAAAATTTATAAGAAAAACACTTTTTTTCAAAATGTTTGGACTTTTTTCATTTATATAGAAAAAAAATAAAAATCCCAGTGGTGAATAAATACCACCAAAATAATGTTTTATTGGTCTAAAAAAAATGCTACAAATTCATATGGGTACAGTGTTGCATGACCGCACAATTGTCATTCAAAGTGTAATAGCACTGAAAGATGAAAATTGGCCTGGACTGGAAAGGGGTGAAAGTGTCCGGACTTGAAGTGGTTAAAGTGAAACTCCAGGCAAACAGCTATAAAAATTAGGTAAGACGATTACCCTGCTGGACTTGCTATAGTGCTGTATTGTTCACTATGCAATATTTTTGAACCATTGAAAATATTTCAAATTTAATTAATAAAACCCTGTCAGTAACCTGTTCATTGATTCTTGTATTTTACAGGCCTGGCTGGCTTTTTCGTGGTATTAGCTTATGGTCTTTACCGTCTAAAGGAAAGGGGCAATATGAAGATGTCTGTTCACCTGATTCATACACGGGTCGCTGCACAGGCATGTGTGGTAGGAGCTACTGCTCTGGGTAAGCTTGTCCAGAAAGAAAAATATGATCTCTAAGGAATCTGTATTATTTTTTATAGCAAAAGATACCGATGGAGTTCAAGGGGCTCAATAAAGACCCATGATCAATTGCTATTCACGTTTCTCCTAGATTGTAAGCTCGAAAGAGCAGGGCCCTCGATCCCCTCATGTTTTGCATTGTATTGTTGTTGTTCTGTCACATGTTCTGTCCCCCTTTGTAATGTACAGCGCTGAGCGAACTGTTGGCGCTTTATAAATACTGTATAATAATAATAACATGGCCAAATTATTTGTGGACACCTGACCATCACACACCTACAGTATATGAGGGACATTCCACTCCGAAACCACGGCCATTAAGATAGAGCTGACCCCCTTATGTAACTACTATTATTATTATACAGGATTTATATAGCGCCAACAGTTTGCTCAGTGCTTTACAAAATAAAGGGAGACAATACAGCAACAATACAGTTCAATACAAGAGGGATAGGAGGGCCTGATCCTTGGAGCTTACAATCTAAGAGGGAGGGGCTAGTGGTACAAAAGGTAATAACTGTGGGGTATAGACTGGTAGGAGGAATAGAAGATTCCGTTATTAGCTGAAGGCAGGATAGGCTTCCCTGAAGAGGGAGGTTTTCAGAGCTCGCCTAAAAGTGAGCAGAGTAGGCGATAGTCTGATAAATTGGGGTAGAGAGTTCCAGAGGATGGGGGAAGCTCTGGAGACGAGCATGGAAGGAGGAGACAAGGGAGCTAGAGAGCAGAAGGTCATGCAAGGAGCGGAGAGGACGGTTTGCATGATATTTGGAGACCAAATTGGTGATGTAATTTGGGGCAGAGTTATAAATGGCTCTATATGTTATTGTCAATGTTAATGACTATAACAGCCTTCACTCTTTTTTCAAAAGCTTGAAATGTGTCCATTTATGAGGTCAGGTAGTGATGTTGGAGAAACTTCGCTCACAATCTGCATTTTAATTCATGCCATGGACTTGGCTTTCTAAACCTAAACTGAACAACCTGGAGAGATTTCCACATACGTTTGTCATATGGTATAATTCTCAATTTAATAAAAGTCGACTTTTCTATCAGCTTATGATTATATCCAAGGTGCCAAAAAACAACAAAGGCCTCTATGGTCTGAGAGCAGCCTATTTAATTAGATCCATCGATATTATTGTACAGTTGGATTTATCCTTGCGATCCAGCGCTACCTCCTGCCAACCCACATGCACAGGCATATACTGGGTTCTTATATAATCCATTCATGATATAGCTATACTAGTTAGTCCCACTCAACCGGACTTGTTCTATAATGTTGAAGACATTCCACCACTCTGAGAAGATTCCTCAGATCTAATGCTCTATTAGGCAAACGTTTTCAACATTACAGAACAAGTCCAGTTGAATGTTACTAACTACTACTATCTATATCTGTAATATGTTAGGATAAAGTCAAAACCTATCTCCATACTGGGTTAGCTGGATTTTTTTAGTTGTCTTAATGTCTACTTATCACTAAGCAGTGAACGTCCTGCATTCCCGCCAGTATAGTGCTAGCTTACCTTTGTTTGCAAAGATGAAATGTAAGATGAAAAGGTCTGCTCTATTAGTTCCCCTATAGTACATATGTGCAGTGACCTGCAACAAACCTGCATTATAGTTTACCCCACCGCACAGATGCGTACTGCTCTATGCACTTGCCCTGCATTGAAAAAAATATGGTGCGGGATCCATTTTTTTATGCATCAATGTGTGTTTGCATCCCATTCATTTTGAATCGGTTGCCTAATATAACAAGCCTCAATACACAGAAACGTACCCTGCAGCGCAATGCGTTATGGTGCGAATGGGCTCCAAGGGTAAGAATAATAATAATAAAAGGCCTAACAAAGTGCTATTCAAGCTGGAAAAATGGTTACGGTGCGAATGGGCTCTAAGGGTAATAATAATACTACTAAAAATAATAATAATAATAATAATAATAATAATAAAAGGCCTAACAAAGTGCAATTCAAGCTGGAAAAAAGGTTACGGTGCGAATAGGCTCTAAGGGTAATAATAATACTACAATTAATAATAATAATAAAAGGCCTAACAAAGTGCTATTCAAGCTGTAAGAAAACGACTCTGTAAATGTAAGTCGTTTCTGTGCACAGTTGGTCACAGGGAAAAGCAGGAGATAGAGGCTAACGGATATAGGAAAGGTTTGCTTTAAGTGAAGGTTGGGGTTACATGGAAGGCTAGTGTGAAGGGAGCTGTGTTAGAGGTCTTGACCTCTCCAAACAAAAAAAAAAAAAAAAACTAAAAACACATTTTATTTTTTGATGTGTTGGGAGTGATGACACATCAATTCCACATCTCGAAGTCTAGAAAGTGTTGAAATTCAGAACACTGGGCTCATGTACACGAGCAACTGCTAAACTCGAGTTTAGGAGCTTTTGGCATTTTTTTTGCCAAAGGTCTTAAACTCAACTCCATAAAAGCCTGTGTTCATGTACACACAGGCTTTTAGCAGAGTTTAGGAGCTGCTGAGGTTCGTGAGGTTAAACCTCCCTCTCCTGAATGCAGAAGAATCGCGTTCAGGATAGGAATGTGTGACTGCTGGCCGTGGGAAACACAAAACGTGGCAAAATCGCGGTACCGCACTTGCCACGGCCAGGGTAGATTTGTGTACATGGAGCCTAATATGGCTAAGTACTATCTTGTTTTGGAAGGATACTATGCGGTTTGCTGACTGTAGGAAATTATCCTCGTGTATGTGACAATACACCAGCCCTTGGGCTAAAACAGTTCTAAGATGGTTTCCTAGAAAAGCATAACGTGTGAGCTTGTATTCCAGGGAATGTCAGGGATTTATAGTGCTGGGAGAAAGGACATGGGTCCCGGGAAGGAAGGACTAAGAGACAAGGAAGGAAACACAGCATAAATGCTACGAGCAAGCTTTAAAGTAGTGCTGAGGTTTGGAGCCAGTCCCAACATTGCCATAGGAGGACCCCTGCATTGCCATGGACAGTTAGCTTTCTTATTGACTAGATCAGTGGTCGGCAAGCCGCGGCTCGCGAGCCACATGCGGCTCTTTACCCAGTCTAATGCGGCTCTTCTGTGTGCCGGGCGCCTGCTCCCCTCCCTCCTCTCGGTCGGCCGCTCCCCTGCCTCCTCTCGGTTGGCAGCCCCAAAAGTCCGCGCGGACCTTTTAATCCGGCCTACGGATGTGGCTGTCAGGATGTGTGTAGGCGGGGCAGCGTGCCGAACGTGAGGGGAGGGGAGCTAGGCTCCTCTCACAGTCCGCCCTGAAGACCCGAACGGCGCGGGAAGACAGCGAGAGGAACGCAAAAGGTAAGTGAATTGACACGGGGGACTTGGCTTACTAGAAGGGGGGGGGGGGAATAGTACTGTGGGGGATGAAATACTATATGAGGGATGAATTACTTTATGAGGGATGAAATACTATATGGGGGGATGAAATACTATATGAGGGATGAAATACTATATGAGGGATGAAATACTATATGAGGGATGAATTACTATATGAGGGATGAATTACTATATGAGGGATGAAATACTATATGGGGGGATGAAATACTATATGGGGGGATGAATTACTATATGAGGGATGAATTACTATATGAGGGATGAATTACTATATGAGGGATGAAATACTATATGGGGGGATGAAATACTATATGGGGGATGAATTACTTTATGAGGGATGAAATACTATATGGGGGGATGAAATACTATATGAGGGATGAAATACTATATGAGGGATGAATTACTATATGAGGGATGAAATACTATATGAGGGGATGAAATACTATGTGGGGGGATGAATTACTATATGGGGGATGAAATACTATATGAGGGATGAAATACTATATGAGGGATGAAATACTATATGAGGGATGAATTACTATATGAGGGATGAAATACTATATGGGGGGATGAAATACTATATGGGGGGATGAAATACTATATGGGGGGATGAAATACTATATGAGGGATGAAATACTATATGGGGGGATGAAATACTATATGGGGGGATGAAATACTATATGAGGGATGAATTACTATATGAGGGATGAAATACTATATGGGGGGATGAAATACTATATGAGGGATGAATTACTATATGAGGGATGAAATACTATATGGGGGGATGAAATACTATATGAGGGATGAAATACTATATGGGGGGATGAAATACTATATGAGGGATGAAATACTATATGGGGGGATGAAATACTATATGAGGGATGAAATACTATATGAGGGATGAAATACTATATGGGGGATGAAATACTATATGGGGGATGAAATACTATATGGGGGATGAAATACTATACGGGGGATGAAATACTATACGAGGGATGAAATACTATACGGGGGATGAATTGCTATGGGGGATGAATTACTATATGGGGGATGAATTACTATATGGGGGATGAATTACTATATGGGGGATGAATTACTATATGGGGGATGAATTACTATATGGGGGATGAATTACTATGGGGGATGAATTACACCATGGGGGATGAATTACACTATGGGGGATGAATTACTATATGGGAGATGTATTTTCAGTTTTAAAAATGTGGCTCTCAAAATAAATTTCAATCATGGTTTTGGCGAGATTTGGCTCAGTTGAAAAAAAAGGTTGCCCACCACTGGACTAGATCACCACAGAAAAAATACTGTAAGGTCTATGCTGATGCCTGGGAATGGCAATGAACTGGTTCCACAAACAGGTGGGAAAATGACTGGGTTCCTTGTATATTTTACCATTTCCATGGATTCAAGGAAGAATTGTAAACACCTTTTTAGAAAGTTTTAGAGATGTATAGCGGGCTGCAGTGTGAAACAGAAATGAGTGTGTGTTATAAAAAAAAATAAAAATAATAATAATAATATATATATATATATATATATATATATATATTTTTTTTTTTTAATTTTTAATGACATTTTTATAATGAAATTAGAGTTTTGCTTTGACAGATGCAAACTACATAGGCGGGTTTTATTTAACTTTATATTTGTATTCTTTAAGTACCAGTCTACGTGTGATTAGAAAATCTGCTTAATATTGTATATTTGTAGCCAGATCAGTAATTAAAACATTTTGCAACAGGTAACTAGTGGAAATCTAATTCATAAAACCGTAGGCAGATTTTGTCATTGCCCGGTGCAGTGTTTGCAGGTACTGTTACCCATTTGTTCTGTTTATCCCCAGGGACAACCTACACAATGTACAAGGAGTACAGACAGCGGCAAAAGGCAGAGAGAGAGGCCATGCAACGAATCGAAGGAAACTCTACAAAGGAATAGACTATGCAACTAACACAGGGAACCAACACTCGAATATTCATCTGATTGGTTACTCTAAATTTACAGTGTTGCAATGCTAGAATATAAAACAGAATGTATTTAAACACACTTACCATACAATAGATCGTTTTCTGCTTCATTTCTACAGGTCACACACTTGCAGGCTATCATATATAATATGTACCACAGATCAGGGTTTCCTGGCCAGCCTTTACCTTACTGAAGATTTACTGCCATTTTGGAGAAAGAGCGATACCTTGGTTAGATGCAAAAAAGTGGATCTAAACCAATGATCCAGGACGGAGAGACAGTGTAGACGTGGCTAAAAATATAATTACCAAAGCACAGATAGATGATATGTGAAGCCTGAAAATACTCTACCCTCTCAGAACAATACACATTGACCCGCTATAAATTCAGTGAGCTCCTAACTTCCTGTAGTGAACTGGCAATGCTGCACTTAAATCCTAAGCAGTGTTATCAGCCACACTTGAGTTCTCTGGACTACAGAACACCTCCCCTTGTTTTATTGATCTGAAAAGAGGGGGAGGTGTACCTGGACAGATCTGACAACAGTGCTCGCAGAGATATACAGGATTGTTTTGTTTTTTTTTTTGTTTGTTGCTGGGAGCTAATTTAATTGAGAGCATTGTGATTACAGTTAGCACTTGTTCACATCTGTGTGGTCTGCGATTTGCGCAGGCACGAGAGCCCATTCATCTGAATGGACTCCCATGCCCTGGGAAACGCAGGGAAGAAGTCCTTGCACTAGATCGGAAATCGCAGCCCACATGGACCGAGGTTCCCGGTACGTTTGCAATTACCGGTGCAGGCGGAGTGCCATTAGAATTAATGGCACCCACTCGCGGGTCCCACATTCCTCTGTGTGGGTGGTGCAGCTGCAGGCATTTGTGCAGGTCCCGCATTCCTCTGTGTGGGTGGTGCAGTTGCAGGCATTTGTGCAGGTCCCGCATTCCTCTGTGTGGGTGGTGCAGCTGCAGGCATTTGTGCAGGTGCCACATTCCTCTGTGTGGGTGGTGCAGTTGCAGGCATTTGTGTGGGTCCCTCAACGGCACCACCTGCACAGATGTGAACCGAGGGTAAAACACTGCATGCAGTAAAGGTACAATCCACTGTAAGGGCCTGGGTAGATGTCATTCACTACAGTTTGAGATGCTTCTGCGTTTAGAATTCAGTTGGCCTCCTTTTGACCTGCATTTCCCATGCTTCAAACCAATTTTTTCATCCCATAGACTTATGAAAATGTAGATGAAATTTATACGTTTCTTAAACATATAGAAAAGTAAATCCAGTCCGATGCAAAAGCCTGTCCACACAAGCTCTAAATGTGTGGAGCTGAAAGCCAATTTGAAGCCTTCAGCACCAGGTAATTCTACAGAAATTTAAGGAAATCCACCATGAGAGAAATAAGATGACTACCACTACATACCTCTCCATTGGTAATTCCAGTTATCTGCCTTTCTGTTCATACTGAAGGTTCGAATCATTGACCCAGAAGTATGCAGACAGGGACTCATGATCAGCATACTCGTGTTGGATTGGAGAATATTGAAGCCAGAGGGTTAGAATAGGTCAGGTGACTAACAACTGCAGAATATGGTAAGCATTGGCAACCCTGGTCTCCAATGACAGGTCTACTGTACTTAAAAGTTTCATTTTAAATAAAAAAAACAAACAGAATGAAAAAAAAAGAGACACAATATTTACTGCAATGCTCATTCTTAATCTAGTGCTCACCCCCAGCAACAATTCCTGTCTACTACTAAGCATCCTCAATCTTCTGGTATGAATGACAGCAAGCCTCATTCAACCCACCTCCTTTGAGCCCAGGCTGTTATGGACACAGCTCCTGAGTTGGCATCATCGCCCTTACCCAGAATAAAGAGTAGCACTGCAAATCATTATGTGAACATTGTTCTCTGCAGCATTAGGGGACCGCCAACTGTCACCACCAGAGGAGACCAGTTAGAATACTCTTTGTTAAAGGATGTAGAATTTGATAAAAAAAAAATTCTCAGGAAGTCACTTCACACAGTTTTAATCTTTTTGACGATTTCTCGACTGAAATTCTCTTCTTTGACACAATATTTCCTTTTGCCACTCACTGACCAATCCCTAAGGAGAAGGAGCACAAGGCATCAGCTCCTATGACTGGGCATTACTGAGTAAACCAATATTACCACAGAAGTCATTTATATTAGAAGTTGTAGAAGGCTGCCACTGAGTATAAAAGCAATCTTGTGAATCTTGACAATTACATCTAATATATTTAGTACTTAAATGTTTACATAGACATTTCGTTCCGCAGTCTGCATATACTTTCCATGTTTAGTAATCTTTAAATAAAGCCTCTTGGTGTTTTATGACAAAGAGCAGAGATTGATTTTCAGACAGTAATCCAACAAATCAGTAAAGTTTATTTAAACAACTAAAAATAAACAGTATGTACACATCACAAGGAGAGCTCCCATGGTAAAAAAATGTGATCGTTCTGTGAAAAGCATAGCCAACAGAGGGTTCTACAGACTCACTGAGACAACACATCCAGGACTGCAGAGGGTTCCATGGTAGGGACTCACTACACTGCAATATGGAGGGCTAACCTGGAAGGTTGTTTGTGGAGGTTGGTTGAGATCTGGTATTGACGGCTCGGAATGACAGGTATCTTGACGACAGCCGCTCACATGGGGTAATTCAGGACCACATCCTGTTTGGCCAACTCCAATAACATAGGATCGTCGAAAAATTTGCTGATGCTTACGTCTTCACTAAGACCCTGAAATATGGAGACATCTTATGAGTACTGGCCTCTGTAATAAGTCATCACAATGGGTCAACAGTTGGCTGACATGTAGGAGCCGATTTATAAAGCAGCATTATGGCCAGACAGCAAGAAAAAAAAACTGCACATTTATAAAGCATGGTGAAGTGCTTCATAAATGTGCTTTAGCACTTCTAAGCCAGTGAAGCGCTATTTAAAGTGATATTAAAGGCTTACTTTTTTTTTTAAATAACAAACACATCATACTTACCTGCTATCTGCAGTGGTTTTGCACAGAGCAGCCCAGATCCTCCTCTTCTCAGGTCCCCCACCAGCGCTCTTGGCCCCTCCCTCCCGTTAGGTGCCCCCACAGCAAGCAGCTTGGTATGGGGGCACCTGCTGCTCCATGTGTCCATTCACAGACAGGGCCACAGCTTGATCCCGCCCCACTCTCTTCTCATTGGCTCACTGGCTGTGATTGACAGTAGTGGGAGCCAACAGCCAATGAGGGGAGGGAGTCCTGGGATTGCTGAGACTCCAGTGCACATCTTTGTATTGAGAGGGGGCTTAGGTGAGTATTAGGAGGGGGTTGGGGGGGGCTGCTGCACAGAGAAGGTTTTGTACCTTCATGCATAGAATGCATGAAGGTAAAAAAAATTTTAGCGTTTACAACCACTTTAAAAGAATAGCGTGAGGAAAAAAAAGGCAGGTAGAGCGACCAGTCATGTGACCTGTCAAAGTAATGTAAACTATTGGCTTTCCTCCAATCAAGTTCTCTCTGCTGCATTAAAGTGCAACTAAACCAATCAATTTAACATGCAAGGAATGCTGTCAGTTACTTGTGCTCTCAACCAAACTATCAAATGGCTGGTGTCATTAGTGAATACGTGATGCATCAGGGCTGCCCCAATGTACCTATATATGAAAACTTAATAGAATTTTTTTTTTAGCATTAAAAAGGTGTTGATGAGAATTTATATTATCATTATTAAAGTGGTTGTAAGGGCTAAAGTTTTTTTTCTACATTAATGCATTCTCTGCATTAGGGTAAAAAACCTTCCATGACTAGCTCCCCTCCAAATACTTACCGGAGTCCAATATCGATCCAACGCTGTGCTTGAAAGCAGCAGCACTACTCTCTTTCCTCACAGGATTCAGAGGCAGTAGCCATTGGCTCCTGTTGCTGTAAATCAAATCCTGCGAGGAGAAATCGGAGAAAAGGGCCTTGCTGCACTATGTGTGTCAATAGACGTACACAGCCCAGCTCAGGATGGAGCCCAAATATGTGCCCACATAACAATCGACTTGCTATGAGGATACTTGGAAGGGAGGAGGAGCCAAGAGAGCTGGAAGAAAACCCCAGAATGGAAGGTTCGGGGTTCTCTGTGCAAAACTATTGAACAGAGCAGGTAAGTATAACATCTTTAATATTTTAAGGAAAAAAAATTTAAAACAATCATTTTAGGTTCAGATATGTATCAATAAACAACTTAGGGTTGATCTACTTTAAATGACACAATCACTTTGAAGATTTGGTTGAACCAACAATGGACAGTCCCCCAAAACGTAAAGTTTAATGCCAAACACTTTTACATACCTTTCTTCGCCTTGTCTTAATCATGAATTCCCTGGCAAGGTGAGGTGCTGGTTGGGGCTCCAAAGGTCGAATAATGATGCTTTTATCCAAGGGATCACCTGGCACAATCTGGAATTAGGATGAAATACATCAGTAGGTTTGACTGTAAATAGTAGAATTCCAATTGAATACCACTGAGATGACTTAAGATGGCCATATATTGATCAAAATTTGGCCAGTTCAGCAGTATGTGGCAGTTCCCACTCAACAGAAGATCATTTGATCAATTTCTGTTGAAGGAACATGTCAGAAAACTTTTTTTCTGCTGCAGAGCACACTGATTAATGTATTCTGACAGTTGAGGGTGTTGCTGTCAGAATACAATGTCCCGGTGGGACAAGGGATGCTTCTATTTACCTGTTTGTGTACAGGAAGACACTGGCTGGAAAAACAAAAAACAGTGTATGGTCAGCTGTGTATGGTCCCAACTGTTTCCAACTTACCTGCCAGTGATGGAACACAGACAGGCAGAAGGCCTGTCCCTGGGTGTGTGTGCGCAGATCTGTCTCAAAACCAAAAGAATCTATAGCAGGGATGAATGCTTTGATGGTGTAGAGTGGGGATCCAGGTATAGGGGCGTCCTGTGTGACGTGGCCTCTATAAGACAAAACCAGACAATTTATGAAGGAGGGACAATGCTTTTATTGGGTATATAGATAAAGCATCAGATACCCACCTCCTCCTGGCCAGCACAGTATACACAGCGGAGACACAGTCTGCAGGAGCTTGCACTTCCACAAAGTAATACGGCTCCATAAGACGGGGTGTGGCCTGCATGGAAAAAAAACATATTGTTATCTTGTTCATCATAATTGATGTTTCGTTCCGCAATAAGGATGCAAGTTCCTGTACCTTTTTTTTTTTTTTAATATCATGATGGAAGAAAGGGATGGGGAATCACAAAGAGGGTTATATAATGGCACTGTCACACATAACGAGGCCTGGCTCAGGCCTTTAAGGGTTACATGAAGCTTCTTCCTTATTTGTGTGTTGCCCGGCACCCTCTGATGTGAGCCCATATCACAGGGCCCTGCTCTTTCATATGCATGGTGGAATCAGCGTGGAAACAACTGTCCAAATAGAACTGACCAATCAACAGGAAGGGTTAGACTTCAGCTGTCCATATACTGAAGAGATACGAGTCTGAACATGCTTTCAGGGCAAGGTGGAGTTTGTCAGTCTAACAACTTACTGTAGCTGTGACATGAATCACTCGCTCTTTAGCCCAACACAGTGCCATATACAATTGAAATGCCAAGTTTCTAGTATCCAAATGTTGGTTGCCCACAGTAACCAATTAGATTTTCAAAAGTAGCCTTTATTCCACCTTACAAATATCTATGCTGCCAGGGTACTAGCTATAGCTTCAGTTCATTCTGAAATATACTGTAAATGTTCTGTATTATCCATATCTCCCAGATTAAAAAAAAAAACTTCAAGGCCATCTAAGGGCATAGATGTTTATAAGTCTGAAAATAAAACAAGACACCTGTCACGTGCTGAAGAAGATGACTGGACACACACAACTCTTAAATGTATGGTTTAAAACCCCCCGAGTGTTAGGGCCCTATAAACAGACCCAGCTGAAGTGGTCAAGCTGCCCCTGCCCTTTGTGAGCTGATCTCACTGTGAGTTAGGTAATGATCATGAGAAGCAGATGTCAGTATTTTCATCTATTTTGACAGTAAACCTTTAAGATAGGAGATAAATGCTCTTAGCATGTGGGCGATGTACAAGAACTGGAAGTTGCTTTACCCACCAGTTGGTGAGGTGGTGAGAGAGGCCACGCACTCACATATGCTGGCCTCTCAGTGCCATCTGCTAATACAATTTAAATACCTTACAGTTCTGGGTCTCTCATGAAGAAAAAGATTTTACAGTGAGCAAAACACAATACAATTTTCAGAATAAGCATAAGATACGTTTTTTAGGCTCTTCCAAAGTGTCTGAGAAAAAGGCTATTGATTGTTTGGCTAAACTAAGTCAACACACAGACATATTATATTATGCTGTGAACAATCAACACGGGGTTTTATCTAAAAGCATGAGGAATGTGAGAAAATGTGGGCATTTCTGGATAAAATAGGAAGGGACAATGACTTCTTGTATAACTTTATGATGAAAAACAAGAGCTCACCATAAGGAAGGCAGAGTATACCACTCTGCGGGCTGTAGGAATGATCTGTCCCCCACCACGGTGCAAAGGCTCCTGAGCAATCACAGCATCCAGGATCTTGAACTTCACATTCCTGATCACTGAGAGGGATAAAAAGTAAAGGGTATTCAATGATGAGTAATAGAGGGTGAATTTCAGAAAAGCACCAAAAATTGATCATTTTACTGTAAGCAGTTAATCAACCCCTAAGACAGTGGCTATGGTCTTATCATTAGGATATACCCCCAGAACTGCAGCCAGTCCATTATCATCAATGGTGAAATATATCTTATCTTTATCTTTTCTTTACATATTAGATAGGGTGGGGTGGTTAACAAGTGTTTTTTTTTCTGTCTGTGTCCCTTTAGGGAGTCTTACCTTCAGACACAACAGGAAGTCAGAGGAAAGCTCACTAAATTGAGGGGAAATCCCCTAGTAGACAGTTGTCAACTGAACAGGTGTCCCCATTGAAAGATTTTCCCTTTGTTCCAGTTCCATTGACAAGTGAAACATTCTGAATTTTCATGCCACTGTCTGTCACAGTGATGATTAAGTAATAAAGAGGGTGAATTTCCCCAATGGGGACATAGGTAGCAATGATACCCTGAAAGCGATTCTTTCTATTTAAAAATCTATATAAAAAAAAACAAAAGAATTTCTGACTATAAATACACTTTAATAAGCAATATAGGTGTGTGGCAATGTCCTTTTCAGGCACAAGGTTCAGCACAAGGAATGCATCCCTCAGATCTCAAAAGACATACAAATTTAGCAATTAGTCTAGTAAGTCTTAGAGAAAATGGTCAAGCCAGAGTCAATCTTTAATGCATCTTTAAACTAATCAACACTTACAGCATTATCTAGAGCAGGGGTAGACTACTGTGGCCCTTCAGCTACTGTGGAACTACAAGTCTCATGAGACACTGCAAGATTCTATCAGCCACAGGAATTACTTCCAAAGGCAGAGACACGATAGGAATTGTAATTTTACCACAAGCTAGAGTGCCATGGTTGGCTTCCCCTGACCTAGAGCTTCCTGGTGGGTCTGTCCTGTTTGGAATGTACATCTTCATACACAGAATAGTACTCTGTAGTGAACAAACGTGCAAATTTACTGTGCTTGGTAATTCAGTATTACTACTGTCTAACTATACACTAGCTGTATCATCAGAAGAATGTTTAATTCTGGTCAGAGGCCTTTTTGCTCTTGTTCTTTTGTCCCTGAATTCAAAAATTCTGTACATGTAATAAAACTTTTTTTTAGCTAAAATACTTTTTTTCCCCTTGTTGGAATACTCACGTTCATCACAGAGAGGCCCCTCTCTTGTACCCCACTGGAATCCTTGTACTATACTGTCCTTTACTGAACTCAGCAGAGCTTTGTCCACCTAAAAAAAAAAAAACACACAGTAATGAATGTGTGTACAGCTAATTTATACAATACATTTTACTGCATACGGCTAAAGTAGAGCTAGGACAGTATGATAACTCTGTGGTTCATCTGGAGTGTGTATTTGCAACAGAGGGGCTAATTTAAAGGAAATGTACGGGAGGATCATCTGACATTTCACTGAAAATTACATTTTAACTTGCTTACAACAGCTTTCCTAAAATCTAATAACTCAAACAATATAGAAGCATGAAGAATTGTTATTTCAAAACTGTTGCATACTGACAGACACCACTGGACACTAAACAGACATTGATGACTGGAATCCTTGGTTGAACTTTTAGGAAACATTGGGCTTTAAAGTGCCACCCCACACCATGAAAAGAAGCTTCACCTGCTAAAGTAAAAACTGCCTGAAATTGGAACTAAACTAAACAAGATGTGCTCAAAAAAGGCAAACAGAAGCAAAGGACTGTTCACCAGTACTGACTTTCTTCTTCCTGTAGTTGATCTTTCCCCACTATTGACTAGTCATGCCTTGTGTCACTATATGAAGGCAGTTATCTTTGTACAGGCAGGGCCTATTTCCCTATGTCAGAACCTCCACCAAGGAGAAAAATTAGTGTTACAGTAGTGATATGACCAAATCTTATTCCAAATCTAGTGAGACCAGCAGTCAGAGGCAGTAGTGGCTTAGATCTCACACTGTAGATATACAGCTAGGAGGCTGCAGGCGCAGGAGTAACTAAGTACCCTCACATACCAAGAAGCACACTGCTATTTTTCAGGATAAATTCAAGACAAAAAGGTAAATTTTTAGGGTGATGTTTA
The DNA here is from genome assembly GCF_062004578.1 of Staurois parvus. Taxonomy (NCBI): domain Eukaryota; kingdom Metazoa; phylum Chordata; class Amphibia; order Anura; family Ranidae; genus Staurois; species Staurois parvus. Next base: position 18,352,828 of record NW_028317947.1, read on the forward strand.
TATACAATTAACACTTTTGGATATTATTTCTAACATAGCCAAAACCAGTTTCACTTCAATGTGAGTGGTATTTTTACTGGAGTTTCTGATAATGGGCAGATCTTAGCACACCAAAGGGTGCTTAACAGTTTGACCTGTGTTCTGATCACATAAACAACACACTTATTGGATTAGAGAGGCGTATTTTTTTATTAACATGTGTCCACAAAGATCTGTCAATGTGTACTTAAAAAAAAAATTATATATATATATATATATATATATATATATATATATATATATACCTATATCTTACACTTTTTTCATTAGGTTCCTTACCAACAATTACTTTGTTTTGCTGATGCTTGTCATTGCTCTGCATTTAACACACGGTTACAGACAAACACATACCTCAGATGGCAGAGTATCATCTACCAAGATATTGGGTCCAGTAGTGTCTGGTCCGAAAGCCCAGATAGAACGGGCAGCCAGCAAATCCCAATCGTATTTGGTCTGGAAAAATTCTCCTAGTTTCTTCCTGTTGATCAGCAAGATAAACAGTTAGGAAGAACAACAGCTAGTGATGTGACACCCCCTCACCTCCCCCTCATAAAAGTCATGCAAATTCAGATGCATGCAGGAGTTAACTTGGAATGACATTTCTGCAATACCACATTTAACCGTCAGATGGAGCCGACGATCAACAATGAATCTGCGTGAGGCAAAGCAATGGCATTCAATTATATCTGAGAGTTTCTATTTTTTTCGCCAGCCTGAAAATCCTTTTAATCATTAGAAATCAAAATGATGGGAGTAGAACTCTTGAAATATATTTGTAAACCATCAAATAACATTGATGCAGGATTAAACTCCCCTCCATCCATTACAGAACTCACCTGTTCCAAGAGATCTGCACCACTTCATTTTCAATGTCTTCAGCTAGCCCTTTCTCCAGGGGTTCTGCAATCATTGTGATCTTATTCCTTCATACAAAAGGATACATGTTAGCCATACATAAGAGTCCATACGTTAAAGATAAGAACAAAACAACAATTCTTACTATGACTAGAGACAGAGACTGACAAAAATGTTGAAGGAAAAGGAATAAAATGCTCAAACATAAATCCTGAATTATCAATCCTTACTTCTTATTAGGTGTCTCAGCAAAGCACTTCAGTGACGAGGTTTCCACAACAGTCTCACAAAACGTCACCACGGGATCTGCTACCTGCAGGGCCAGTAAAAAGTTAACACCGATCTGAAAGAGACCTTTTTGCCAGACCTTTCAATTCAACAGAAACGTTTCTAGTGGATTATATGTGCATTAAACACATTTTTGGCATGTTATTTACCTGCAAAAGCCTCCCTTGTGTAAACATCCAAAAGCCCTGAAACTGCTGCTGAGCACCACCATCTTGGGTGTAATGTTAGCAGCCTCCTAAGACCCAAAGCTGTCACTCAAGTGACATACTATAGCATTCTCCTTCACTTCAACAGGTACATAAATGTGCCATATTTTTTGCTCCATTAGACGCACTTTTTTCCCTCAAAAAAATGGGGGAAGATGTCTGTGCGTCTTATGAAGCAAATATGGAGCGGCTGTTCTGGTATTCCCCGTCACCGCGTTAGAATACGGGGCCTAATCAGGTCTTCTGAAACAGTCAAAACACAGCAAGTAAACATTTAAAATGCGTAATTTTTCTGTGCTTTTACCTGCATTTTTTTTGCTTGCTGACATTGCCTTTTTAAATCATTCTAGCAGAGTGTGCCCTTTCCCCGTACAGCGAAATCACAATTGTGTAGTTTATTAAGGTGTCATTGGTTTTTATTTACATAGTACATACATAGTATTTAATATTTCAGTGTAAGCCTCCAGAAACTTTGAGGAGACAGTGTAATTCCATGGCAGAAGTCACACAACTGTCCCTTTTAGGCTACATGCTTTGGAAACTACTGAGCACTTAAACATGGGATGTTTGCATATGCTCAAATTATTATCTAAAGTTGAACTCCAGGCACATATAGAAGACACAAAAAAATGAAGCTCGGTAAGCATTAGAGCTGGGCATCTGTTAAATGTATCCATGCAGCGGGGTCCCCACTGCAAAATATTTGTTTGGCTAGGGGGAAAGGACAAAAATCTGATTTCACTATGTAAATAGCAGAACCAGCAGTACTGCATTGTATGAGAGGACCTGCCCACATCCTAGGAGTGTCCCACAGAGGAAGCTGCCAGGGCAGTGAGGAATACGATAAGTACTTGTACATATTCTTTACCCCATAGCCAAGTGAATACTTAATCCATGTTGATAGGAGAGACTATAATGACTGAAAAAAGCTAATCAATCTGCTGCTTCTTTCGCTGTCCAGTCACAGGGCTGAGGGAGGGAGGCAAGACCTGTAGATGTTACTTAAAACAAATCTACACTCACCTCAGTTCCAGCGATGTAGTGTCTCTCTGCTCCCCACCCAGCTGCTGACATCTTCAAGCGGCTGGTGTCCAGGTCTCGATCACCAGCCGCTATCATTGGTCAGGTGGGGATAACGCCACAAAGCATGTCTCTTCTGCATTAAAATTCCCGCCTGTCTGACAGTTTTCTATTTTTTTTTAGCTAGAATTCCACTCTAACTGCAGAAAATGAAAATCAAGTCTTCTGCCCTGCCAAAAAGCATGGTAGGGCTGTGTAAATCTCAGGACTACATGAATACACAAATCTTTTGGCAGGTAGCTCTCTTATGCTATACAATTGTTTGCCTGGAGGTCAGCTTTAGGACTGTTGAGGGATATTCTTTTCTTGTTCAATATTTTGTATTAATGAGACAGTGTACAAGCATTATTCAAGTCATTTCAAAATTGTGCTGCTATACACTCAGGAAATAATGTAAGATCATGCAAATGGTTTCATTCGTAATAACATATTAAAAAAAAAAAAAGAGTACCAATTGGAGCAATGTACACTGCAATACTCATTAAGAATGCAAAGGAATAACCCCGATTCACAGGGAAAGTTGCGCTTAAGAGCTCCCTGGTACAAGAGGTGGGGAGCTGCTGGGTGTAGGGAGGAAAAGAAGGGGTGGGGGATGGACATTCTTTTTAAACGCTGTGTTTGTTATTAAAAGGCAATTGCATGCTTAATGCTTGTGCTGATAACATACATCTGGAAGCTATATATTCACCCATGAGTTAAAGGAAAGAAATGAAAATTAAAGAGAAAACAGAGGTGCTGCCTGGAAAAAAATTCAACTTTGGTCCTATAAGAAACAAGAACTTTACTTTTAATGGCCACACTCACCTTAATGTCAATCTCTGAATACATTTTGCGGAGGTCATGCATGACACAGTCCAAGTACAGCTCTCCGGTACCCAGAATAACGTGCTCCCCAGATTCCTCCACCTAGACACATGTATAAAGTTACTGCAGCAGATATTGTATATACAGGAGCAGTACCGTATGACTCAAGACTTCAGTCCCTAAATTTCCAATGCTGACCATCCACATCACATTCTCAGTAGTGTTCACCAGGATGGGTAAGTTCCCTCCAATGACTACTGTAGGATGGTGGAAACCGGCTACAGAATTAGCTGCGGTGATGGACATAGTAGACACAGCCAATGACAAATACCAGAAAGGCAAGATACCTTGGTAGTAAGCGAAGGGTAACTCTTGTTGACTTTTCTTAATCCATCTAACATCTTTGGAAGCTCTGAAGGATTCACAGGCTCCACAGCAATCTTAATGACTGACGTGGTGTTAAACTTCAATGGCCGGAAAATCTGAGCCTAGAAAGACAAAATTTATAAAACATTACCTTGCTTATTGCTATTAGTTTGCAATATTACATATTCGAAAACAAAAGAATTCCATATTTAAAATGTAACTCCAGCCAAGTCATTCTTTTCATTTTGGATACTGAGTGAAGAGCTAGAACCTCTGTCAGATTTTTATTACAGCCTCATTGGAGAAATTTCTCTGTAATTCCACTTCTAGAGACACAACAGGAAGTAGAAATCTCCCTAAAATGAGTTAGAATCCTATCTATGATGGCTGTCCCTGGTGGAAGACCTCTCCATTGGTAGTGCTTGGCAGACAATCCTACCATTTTGCATTTTCCCTCACTTTTTATTTATTTTTTTTAAAGTTATAGATGGTCCTGAACAGTACTGTATACATGGATTATCCAACTGGTAAGAATGGTAGCATTTCGATCAGCTTTCCAATTTGTTGGTGCAACCAAAAACCCCTTTATATAAGGCAGGCATGGGGCTCATATTTACCTCCTCATTGCCCCGTGGCTCAGTGATTGTGGCAGTCTTCACAATTGGCTGGTCCACTCCCTCAATAAGAACCCAATTTCCAGCTGGCACTCTGTTCACTTCGATTTGATACCTGTAAAGATCAGAACATTGTCACCTCTTGTAGGATGGAGAGTGCAACTAACCTCATAATGCAACAGTGTTGGAAGCCATGTCTCTGTGCTGGATACTAGATAACAAATGATCAGAGAAGGAAACTTACATATCTGCAGAAGTTATGATAGGCTAAATTACTAAGCATAATAAATTAGATAAGAGTACATAGTATCAAATATATTTATTATACACTGCTCAAACCAATTAAAGGAACACTTTGAAAACACATCGGATCTCAATGGGGAAAAATCTCATGCTGCATATCTATACTGATATGGACGGGGTAATGTGTTAGGAACGTAAGGATGCCCCATCGTTTGATGGAAATGACAATTATCAACCTACTGAGGACTGATTTCAAAGACAAATCAAAAATCGAAAATCAAAGTGAAAAACGATGCAGTAGGGTAGTCCATGTTGCTGAAATTTCTTTGCAGCAACTCAAAATGGTCCTCAGTAGTTGTATGGCCCCCACGTGCTTGTATGCATGCCTGACAACATCGGGGCATGCTCCTAATGAGACGGAGGGTGTCCTGGGTTATTTCCTCCCAGATCTGGACCAGGGCATCACTGAACTCGGCTGGACCGAAACATGATATCCCAGAGGTGTTCTATTGGATTTATGTCAGACGAGCATGGGGGCTATTCAATGGTATCAATTCCTTCATCCTCCAGGAACTGCCTGCATACTCTCCCCACACGAGGCCGGGCATTGTTGTGCACCAGGAGGAACCCAGGACCCACTGCACCAGCGTAGGGTCTGACAATGGGTCCAAGGATTTCATCCCGATACCTAATGGAAGTCTGGGTGCCAATGTCTAACCTGTAGAGGTCTGTGCGTCCCTCCATGGATATGCCTCCCCAGACCATCACTGACCCACCACCAAAACGGTCATTCATGCTCAACGATGCTACAAGCCGCAGAAATTTCTCCACGGCTTCTCCAGACCCTTTCATGTCTGTCACATGTGCTCAGGGTGAACCTGCTCTCATCTGTGAAAAGCACAGGGCACCAGTGGGGGACCTGCCAATTCGGGTGTTTAGTGGCAAATGCCAATCAGGCTCTATGGTACCGGGCAGTGAGCACAGGGCCCACTAGAGGACGTCGGGCCCTCAGGCCACCCTCATGAAGTCTGTTTCTGATTGTTTGGGCAGAGACATTCACACCAGTGGCCTGCTGGAGGTCATATTGTAGGGCTCTGGCGGTGCTCATCCTGTTCCTCCTTGCACAAAGGAGCAGATACCAGTCCTGCTGATGGGTTAAGGACCTTCTATGGCCCTGTCCAGCTCTCCTAGAGTAACTGCCTGTCTCCTGGAATCCCCTCCATGCTCTTGAGACAGGGTGCTGGAAGACACAGCAAACCTTCTGGCAATGGCACGTATTGATGTGCCATCCTGGAGGAGTTTGACTGCCTGTGCAACCTCTGTAGGGTCCAGGTATCGCCTCATGCTACCAGTAGTGACACTGACCGTAGCCAAATCCAAACTAGTGAAAAACAGTCAGAAAATGAGTAGGAAAAAAATGTCAGTAGCCTCCACTAGTAAAACCAGTCCTGTTTTGGGGATTGTCTCATTGTTGCCCATCTAGTGCACCTGTTGTTAATTTCATTAACACCAAAGCAGCTGAAACTGATTAATAACCCCCTCTGCTACTTAACTGCCCAGATCAATATCCCAGGAGATTCACTGACCTGCTGCTAGACTCTGATTAAAAAGTGTTCCTTTAATGTTTTTGAGCTGTGTATTTGTTAGGTTAACACAATCTAAGTATCATGTAGATGTGACTCTTACAGATATTTATTACTTCTTAAAGAGATCACAGTCCCCCCTGACATTGCCTTTATCTGATTTTCTCTCCAGGAGGACAGATACATCTTTTTAGGCAAAATCCAGGTTCAGCATCCTCTTCCTGGACTGAGATGCTGGTTCAGGGAAACCCCAATCATGTATACCCTGGTGTCTGTGTGGTGTGTTTACAAATGTCGGACGGCTCAGAACAGAGAATGCATGTGAGTTGAAGGTCTGTTTTTGTGGACTCACCTGGCAACGGAGACCCACAATCTTCCCACAGTGCAGACCTGGGAGTCCTCTTCATCCTCTAAGGTGTAATTCTCCCCCAACACTTTTACTGCTTGCCCAGCATGAATAGTGCCACTCAATACTCGACCAAAGGCATGAAACTGCACCCCGTCATCTGTACTGTACATCTTGGTGGTGTGACACATTAGAGGTCCCTAATACATAGATCAGAGACAAGTATTACTGATTGGACAAAGCAAACAGGCGTATCATCCTTCAAAGCAGGACAATCTTCTTTTCACATAAAACTACTGTGCGCTGTAAACTTACAACAAAACAAATTACTTTCATATCACACTGTTCAAAACTTAATGCAATATCAGATTGTTTTTCTCCATTAAGGACAGAGGAAATTTTTAAAGTTTAATTCCATCTCACTGACTTGGTTTTATGTTACACCAATATTTAGGGTGCTCCCCAATAACATCTGGACAGTCAAAGCTACATTGCCTGACAGGCCCACAGCCGTGTCCTTGCACAGAGTGTTCCCTCTACAGGAGGTCATCTAAGTATTACACAATGAAGATGCCACAACAGCACAACAAGGCTATTACTGGGGCTTTGGTGAGCACATAAGGTTCAGATGAGAGGCCAAAAGGCAGGACCACACACTGGAAGTGTAGAGGGTAACAGTAAAACATAGGAAAGGGTTGGGGGTCAGGGGCAGATTTTGTAAAATCCATGGGCAATTTCTAGACTCAAATGATGACTTTTAGAGATTTGAGATTCAAGATGAGACAGATGGGTTGGGAACAAGTGAACAGGCTGGAGTAGAACTCCTGAAACAGTTCTGCCAAAGGAATTGGGGCAGTATAGTACATAGCGCCAAGCTATATGCTGTAATGCTTGACAGTCACCCCTCCATGCAATGTTCCGTGGTCTCCCTGCTAGAGGACACTTAATTGCATAAGTCAAGTCTGAGTTCTGAACACCTTTTATTTATTCTCTGCCCACAATAGTGGAGACATGAAGCCTTGTCAAACACACAAAACCATAGCACAAAGCATATCTGAAGCTGCATTATGAAATTGTTCTTTGAGCGAATTAAATGGGAGGGATTATAGGAACTCACATCTGAATCACACTGGCTCATTTCCTCTCCTAGGTCACAATCAATGCCTCCAGTGTACGTGTGCTCAATCTTGGCTCTCCCGCCACTCTTAGGCGAAGGGATGTGCTGGACACACATATCCACAAAACCTTGACATTGCAGAAATAGGAAAAAAAAAAAAGACAAGTGAAGGAGTCTATAGAAGAGAAAGTCAAATGTTTCATCAGACTGCATTAACACATGACCCTAGCCCAATAATCATAACCCCCCCTCCACCCGCCAAGGAAAATACTTAACACAACTTTATACACAGGTAATGGGACAAATATTTAGGTCCAAGTTAGGTTTTCTGCACAATTAGTGCACAATTCTGCACAAAAAGGGATTCACAGGTAAGGATATTGCTTCTATTAAGACTGCACTGAAATCAACCATTTATCGGATCAAAAAGAACTTTTTCAATTGTTGTGAAGAAGGCTTTAGAGCGCCCAAGAAAGTCCAGCAAGTGCCAGGACCGTCTCCTAAAGCGGATTCATCTGTGGAATCAAGACATCACCAGTGCAGAGCTTGCTTAGGAATGGCAGCAGGTAGGTGTGACACATCTGAACGCACAGTGAGGAGAAGACTTTTGGAGGATGGCCTGGTGTCAAGAAGGGCAGCAAAGAAGCCACTTCTCTCCAGCAAAAACATCAGGGACAGACTGATATTCTGGAAAAGGTACAGGGATTGGACTACGGCAAAGTCATTTTCTCTGATGAATCCACTTTCCGATTGTTTGGGGCATCCTTGTCCGGAGAAGAAAAGGTGAGAGCTACCATCAGTCCTGTGTCATGCTAACAGTAAAGCATCCTGAGACCATTCATGCGGGGTTGCTTCACAGCCAAGGGAGTGGGCTCACTCACAATTTTGTCTAAGAACACAGCCATGAATAAAGAATGGTACAAAAACATCCCCCGAGAGCAACTTCTCCCAACCCTCCTTGCCATAGGGAAAAAGTGATAATTTTGGGTTCATGGCCAGGAAACTGCCCAAACCTAAATCCCATTGAGAACGTGTGGGTCAATCCTTAAGAGGTGGTTGAACATAAAAAAACCCCACAAATTCTGACAAACTCCAAGCACTGATTATGCAAGACTGGGGTGCCATCAGTCAGGATGTGGCCCAGAAGTTGACTGATAGCATGCCAGGGCGGATTGCAAAGGTTTTGAGAAAAAAAAAAAAAAATTAACACTGCAAATATTGATTTTTTGCATAAACTTTATGTAACTTGTCAATAAAAGCCTTTGAAGCTTATGAAATGCTTGTAATTATACTTCAGTATTCCATAGTAACATCTGACAAAAATATCCAAAACCACAGACTTTGTGAAATGTAATATTTGTGTCGGTCTCAAAACCTTTGGCCAAGGCTTTAGGATGCCACTGCAGATGTGCTTCATAAAATTATAATTTCATGGCTGCCTCGGGCTTCAGAACTTAATTAATGACCCAGAATGAGCATGCAGAGGAGTTCTTTAGCATCATTGGGATATTACTGTTCTGTTATATTGATTCAGAAACAGTCCTGTATCCAGACACAACCAGTGTTTCCAGAAGGCGGTTAGTGATAGCAGCCTTCATATATTTCGATGGTGTACTTAAGAGGGAATCTGTCCAAAAACCAAAATGACTGCCTTTGAAGCATCAGAAGACAACTACTATTCCCTGACTTGCACACTGTAAGCAAGTTCCAGGGCTGTGATCTCACGGACAGCAAAGCTCAGTAGGTTCAACCACAATACAGTTGAGTCGCTGTACAGCTACTTCCACAAGAAATATTTAGCTTTGTGAGATGTTCCTTTTAACAACAAAAAAAGTCTTCATTTAATCTTGCATGCTCTTCTCTGAGGCTGTTGTGAGCTGCACTGTGCAAAAATTGCAGTCTGTCAGTCTTGGAGGATTCTGCTATTTTTCTGTACAATGACAGAATTACAGAATTTCCTGTGCGTAATGGTCACTTGTGGCAACCAGTAAAGAGAGTAAAAAACACAACACAAAATAAAAGATGAACTGAATAAAATTGAGAAAATGAAGACTGCATAAAATACAAAATATAAAAATCACTTATTTAAGCTATATAGCCAAAGGTTTTGGGACACTTGATTATCACAACGGTTATATGTTAAAAACTACGTGGACACTCCTCCAAATTATTCAGCTCAGATGTTTCCAGGAAGGGTAATAGGGTAATATTAACTTCAGAGCATAAAAAACCATCATAGACAACTGTCTGCTTTCAACCTTGTGACAACAGTTTGGGGAAAGGACCCTTTTTGGCTTCAGCAAAAAGACAGCTTCATAAAAGACATGATTTGACAAGTCTGGAGATGAGGAACTTGAGGATCTTGCATAGAACTCTGGCCTCCCCCCTACTGAAAACTTTCAGGATGAAATGGAAGGCCAATTGTGAGCCAGATATTCTCATTTAGCATCAGTAACGGACCTCGCACAAATGGACACATTTTCCCACAGACACACTTCTAAATCTTGTGGAAAGCCTTACCAGAAGAGTGAGGGCTGATAAAGACTATGGTGACAAAGACTACGGGTTTGTATTCAGTTGTTAGACAGATGTCCACAAACGTTTGGCCATAAAGTATTTGCAAACATTGCGCAACCTTGGATTAAGTTGCAAATACAAGATATATATATATATATATGTATATATATATATATATATATATATATATATAAACAGATGATCCTGTGAGCTTACCTGTAAACTCCCCAAAAAATCGGTTACACACAAGCCTCAGAAGAGGTCGGATGTTCAGTTTTAACTCCTCCTTGGTGAGATGAATCCCCAGCTCCTCCAAGGTATGAGGCAGAGTTGTGTCTACATCACCCACCACCTGCACAACAAAAAAAGGGCAATGAATAATTCAGATCAGTGTGCACCAGGACCAGAACCTATACATTGCAACCCAACAGACCTGAGCCAGGATCTTGTAAAGAGGTTCCAGGACAAACTCCACAAAACTGCGCTGCGAGCTGCTTGTTGGAGCTTTCTTGGTAAATTTTCGACTTGAAAAAGGGTGGAAAAGTTAAAAAGTTAGAAACACAACACAATTCTTAAGATGAAAACTCTTCTGTACAAAGGATGCTAAGACTTTTAAAAATCTGCAATGTGTCCTGATTTTTTCAGAGCAGAACCAAAATATGAGAACTATGTTTCAGTGCACACATTTATAGGGAGAACAGACAATCTACCTACACAGGGACGTAACTTCAGCACAGCAAAAAAAAAAAAATCTGCTGGCTGCTGTCAAGCACTGCAACAAGCACAAAAGTAACAGATCCTGCAATGGAAGACCTCAATCCAATCCTAATTTAAAAGAAAACAGAAGCTAATGAAATATTTGATGGTATGGGTTCCCTTTGGTACTAGTGGCTGCAACTATACACTTTGTCTTGTGCATTATGTTTCCTACACATTTACAGAGGGTTCAGTTATTAGCACTGTGTCCGTGGGTTCAATTCTTACCAAGTACTCCTACCTGCATGAAGCTTCTATGGTGCTTGTGTTGTCCCAGATCCCTGCACCCCAAACCAAAACCATTTCAAGACTCTGAAGTGAGCCTATCGCTAGGCTATGGACATTCAGGCTTTTATTTATTCTTAACAAGCAGAAAATGGGTATTAAAACAATCCCTCATCGACCTCTGCAGCTTCAGGCACTGTGAAGAAATTAATTTAAGGTTGTCCCAGGCCTTTACTCAGCAGCTCAGCTTACCCTACTTCTTCTCTCAGCAATGACTCAGTAGCCTTCCAGTCTTCTAATCTCTAATGTACACACAAAGCAGGCGCTCTGAGATTGCTGGGCTGCTGAGAGCATGACTTAGATGATTTCAATTCTCCTGCTGAAAGGATGATTTGATCCACAGTACCTGAGCTACAGGGGTCACTGAGAGAATTATTACAAAAGGTAATTTACAGCTTTCTTAACATGTAAATAATTGTATGTCTATAGTCTGGCCACAGGTTCACTTTAAGCAGCTTTCATCTAAGTGGGATGTGCTAAACTGTGATTGGGATATAACATTGTAAGCTCTTTCAGGGACATAATCTGAGAAAAATGTTTGAGCTAAATAAACAAGTAAAATACTGTAAATGTCAAAAGATAACAAAAGACTGACCACTACCCTTCTTTTGGCAATGACACTACATATCGCGCATCTTCTCATCAATGCTTTTGCGCACATATACGATGTCTTCCTTAAGACATACTTACGTCTTTGGATTGAAGTAGATATCACCCCACAGTCGTTTAGAGAACTCTAGATGATTAATATCACCTAATGAAAACATGAAAATGTTACAAGATGCTTCTAACAATATGAACCTCTTCTGCATTAAGGAAGCCTTAAAGGATTTAATTTTTAAAAGTTGCAACAAAACAGTATAAATGTCTACAGACCAGTCAAAAGTGGGGATGTAAGGCTACATTCACACCGGGGTCTTAAACTGGTAAAAAATGTAGCAACAGGGATCTTCTGATTTCTGCTGCAGCTTTGAGCGGCTAGGTGTGGCTGCTGGCCTCTTTCACTGTACTGACAGGTTGCCGACAGCCGCAGGTATCTGCAGTTGTCCGCACAGCCAGTGATTACATGCAGTGATCACATGCAGTGATGCAGTGATTTATGTAACACCATAAAGGGTATTATTGAATGTATATTAGGCAGTCCATTCGCGTTCTTTTCTCAAATGTATGCATTGCCTCAGCTCATATTCCACAAAGCTGTGCATTCTAAAAAAAAAATTCCTAAATTTCAGCTTACTTTATCCTTTACTCCTCTGCTGCTGGAACTAGTGATAAGCAAACTTCAATATGTGACAATGAAAGTTGTACTATAGTGTTTCTGCCACTAGTGGAGTGTTCTTGGGTGACAGAACTGCATGTTTGCTACAGGCCCAACATGACAGGCAGTCTATTCTTCAACCAACAACTACCTTTTCCTTTCATGTAAGTGTCAACATGTTTTATCTGACAATAACAGTAGGTTTTGTTTTCTATTTTCGCATATAACCAGGCTAATGTTAGAATTTTATATATTTTTTTAAATACTTTTTGCAATATCATACAATAATTAGAACAGGAAGTTAACATACCAAATGTGTCTGCGTAGATCTTTGCAAAAGAGCCCAGGGTGAAGCATATGCTGTACTGTGAACTTGCAAAGCAGACATTCCCCAAGAGAGGAGACAGAATGAGATTCTCGTCTGTGGAATACATGCTGAAGACAGAGACAAACAGATATTACTGGAAGAAGGAACACGCCAGTAGAACTGGTCATCGACCTACAAAATGCAGGTAAAAAACACAGGCAAAGCAAGTATTTTAAAGGCAAGCTCTGGTAATCTGCTATGCCAACACTGCAATGGTTAACTGCTTGTTTTGTCTGGGGGAGTGAGGAATTGCTTTTACTAACATGATCCTATGCTCCCCAATGCTCTGGCTGTGGACTGTCCCCTGATATCTTCACACCCAATGAAGAGCTATGGACCCTACAATGGTCTTGATGACATCAGGACCTTAGACCGCTGAAGCAAGGGGGAGAAGACACTGTGGGGACCGGTCTAGCAGCGCAGTGGATCGGGTAAGTGAATCTTCTTTTCTATGTCCCTTAGACCTAAACAAGCAATTAACTCTTGTATTGCAGGTGCTGCCCCACTACAAGGGAAAATGTAGGGCCAGTTCACACTACATGCGTTTCAGTTGCTTTTTTTCTGCATCCAAAATGCACAGAAAGTAGGTTATATGGTTGTCAATGTCATAGTGCACATCAGTGCTTCCGATGGAGTGCTTCAGGTTCCAGTGCGTTCCGGTTGCAGAAAAGAAAAAGTAGAACATGCTGCCTTTTTTCTGCACAGAACTGTACTGGAACGCGGTAAAACTCATAAAACAAGCACTGGAACGCACCAAAACGCACATCTCCCTATTTAAATTGAAGAGAGAGGAAAAAACGAACTGGAATGCATAAAAAAAATGCACCAGAATGTATCAAAAATGCGCATGTGGAAACACATCCGGAACGAATATGGACTGCGTTTCTACAGTGTGAACCAGCCCTTAACGTTTCCCCAAGTTGGGCTTTAAATACGTACTCGCAGTGTTTTTTCTTTTCATAAATTTTTTTTTATTTACTTGCAATGTGTCTCTGAACTTGCTGTAAAACCTGTCTACTCCAGGAGAGACAATTTCCTAGCATAGCCTCCTAGCTTATTACTGTCTTTGCTGGAGTTCCTCTGCCCCTAACCTCCCTGCACAGCATTTAATGTAACTGTCATAAGTGAATTGAAGGGGACTACTACAGAGTGTGATTTGAGTAATAGCTCAATAGCTGGGCTGCTGATATCACATCCAAGATGGCGTCACCCAGCAATATTCCCATGAGGCTTTTACGGGTAAATAACATGCATAAAATATATTAAACGCACATATAATTTTATGGGATGATTTTTGTTGAAAAGAATGGTCTGGCGACAAAGTATCTTCAAAATACACCTGAACTTCAACAATTCATGGCAAAGCAAACCGGTTCAATTTAATGTCATCCTCTGCAGCTGTTTATAACGACTTTTACCTCCTGCCCACCTGTAGAAATTAGATGGAGCTCTGTGTAAGCTCCAAGTCAAGGCTAAAAACCCACATTGTACCTCCACATGACCAGGCTGAGTGCTTGAACAGCGAATCACCAAGCTCCAGTGCTATCATGTGGGAGGAAGGGGAGCGCCCCAATATACAGATGAAACTGATATGTCATTTGGCTTTCCGGGACAAATAAAGCAACAGAAAGGTGAATATAAGCAGTTAGCGGGGGCAGCATTCAAGCTGCCCCTAATGGGAAGGGGACAGGTTCACTTTAAAATTTGCAGCACTGAAAAGGTCTACTCACCTCAGCAGCCCATTAACCTCATCCACAATGTGCCTCAGCTTATAATAGGCATCAGTAGGGGGAAGCTTTAGCTCCAGAATCAAACGGTCAATCTTGTTAATGCAAACAGTGACAGCCAAGCGTTCCTGCACGGCATGCTTTATCAGACGTTCTGTGTTTAGCATGACCTGTATAGGCATAAGTAAGGAAGGTAAGGAGGCAGGCAAAACTGTTGGGATATGAATGGAATACAGATAGAAAATCTGGAATTTTGCCTGAGCCGCACATTTGAGGAAGACTCCTAAGGAGGTTAAGCGGTACCATTTTAAACTATTGATAGGACACAAGAATAAAATCTATGATGTCAGCAATTTACAGAAAGATGTTCCTTATTGCATGTGGAGTAGGTCCCTGAGAATGTGCCCTCCTGGTTTTAAATGTAAAATATAAGCGAACCGAGTGAAGTAAAGTTTGGGTGCACAAACCAGCTGTGGCACAAGAAAGCTTACCCCTTCAGCAGCATCGATGAACAGGACAATCCCATCTGATATGCGAAACCCGGCTGTCACCTCATCAGAGAAGTTCACATGACCTACAAAGCACAGGAGGTAACAATTCACATCTTTACGCTGCATGGGAGGAGCTTCTCATAAGAACAGACAGCTCTTTACCCAAGTCCCCATTCTGCACAAATACTCTAATTGCACCAAGTGTCATCCTGGCATGGGAGAAATAAGCAGGCTGTCATTGTGGCCCCCCTCCCTTCTGAAAGTGCCAATTGCCTGACTGGTGAAGCTGAACCCGACCTGAAAAGTATGTAATTTAAAAAAAATTGACTGTGTACTTGTTCAGGACTGGTGGCTCAGTGCATGTAATTCAGAGTGTCAGCATGACAGGCATCCTGGCAACTAACATTTTCAGGAGTAAAGGTCAGCAATGTTCCATGTTCCTCTTGTGGCAGGTTTCCTTTAAAAACACAGATACAAGGCAGACTATGCCATAAATGAATAAATTATCTGAATGAAAAACTAGTACTCAAAATATGTACAGTCTTTGAGTTTTGACTTCACTTGCCGCATGCTTGTTCTGCGGCTGTGACTCAGGAAGCACATAAGTGCTTAGTGGTAGGTCAGTGATAGCAGCCTATAAATCTCTCTTAGTACAGCTAGAACATTTTTCTAATCATATAGAGGCATCTTTGAATGGCTTAAAAAGTGTTGAGGTAATCTTCTCTCCAACTGAAAATGTCATGCCGTTGATAAATATATTTTTTTGCCCTGGGGTTCCTTTATTTTCTAGGCCTTTTAGACATTTAAATTTAAGTAAAAAGGTTTACTTTAGTGCCCTGTTCACCGGCCAGGCACACTCAACTTTCCTCATGACCCACCAAGAACAATGTAAGGAGGCCCAGTGTACGTTTCTAGTTGCTCTAGCCACATCCTACACAGGCCTCTTTCTGCCCCCATGTTACAGTACTGGAACAATTCCCAAACATCAGTGCTGTAGCATGAAAGTAAAGGGAGTGAGGCACATTACTCCCGAACCTGGCATACCAACAGGCACTTTCCTTGTCTGAACAAAGTGTCAAAAGTGTGAAAAAACAATGGAGTAGGTGCTGCTGGGTATGAGAGGGCATTAAACCAAATCTGTTGTTTTGGCCTGTATGGAGAAAACACAGGTTTACTTTAAAATTTAGCTCCACATAATGAGCCTAATTTACATTACTAGTACAGACTATGTAAATACAGGAAAACAGTTAAAATGCATGCTTCCTTCAGAATGGTTATAAAAATCTGTCATTGCAGGCAGCAAGAAAACCGAAAGAAAATTAACCACCACCTCTAATGATTTAACATACCGGGTGTGTCCATAACATTAAAGAGGTAAGATTTCTCTTTGGTGTCTGGAAGAACGATTGTTACCGGCGTACTCTTCATACCGACTCCTCTCTGCAAAGAGGGCACATAATAATTGTGTGTTCATGCATAACCACAAACTGCTACATGCATACATCACAAACAATGCAACCACTCACCTCCTGCTCTGTGAACAGAATGTCAGTGTAGCAAAGCTGAAGAAAAAAGGAACATACATCAGATAAAAAAAAACAACAAAAAAACAAAAAAAAAAAAAAAAACACAAAGTCGGCAATTCACTGAAAAGTGATTCTACAACATAGCTGCCCCATTGATAAGAGTGGTCTCTGTGTATGCTACAGTTAGACACAGTACTTGAAATTGGAAGGAATTATATTACACACACACTTTTTATTTTTTTTTAAATTCTAGTTTACAAATCCTTCTGTAACCATGAGTGAAATAATGAGGCTGATTTACTAAAGGATTGAGAATCTTAAGAATAAATTGTGTGAATATTCACTTTAATGATCCAGTCGTTATTGGATAATTTGAAATTAATTCTCACAAATTTATTTTGTAAACTTTCTCAAATCCTTGAGCAAATTAGCCTCAATGGTTCATCGGAAAGGCATTCAGCAAATAAAATCAAATGCAGCAGGAAAAGTGGGTACAAAAAGTATTGAACACGTCACCATGTTTTTCAGCAAATAGATTTCTAAAGATGCTATTGACATGAAATTTTCACCACATGTTGGTAACAACCCATGCAATCCATACATACAAAGAAACCAAAACAAATAAGTTCAGAAATTAAGTTATGTGAAATAAAATGGAATGACACAGGGAAAAAATATTGAAACCGCTAACTGAAATTTATTTAATACTTCATACAAAATCCTTTGTTCGTATTGACAAGTTCAAGACGTTTCCTGTATGGAGAAACTAGTCGCATGCATTACTCAGGTGTGATTTTGGCCCATTCTTCAACACAAACAGTCTTCAAATCTTGAAGGTTCCGTGGGCCTCTTCTATGAACTCTGATCTTTAGTTTTTTCCATAGATTTTCTGTTGGATTCAAGTCAGGGGATTGGCTGGGCCATTTGAGCAGCTTTAGTTTCTTTCTTTGAAAGCAAGTGAGAGTTTCCTTGGCTTTGTGTTTGGGATCATTGTCTTGCTGAAATGTCCACCCTCGTTTCATCTTCAACATCCTGGTAGATGGCAGCAGATTTTTATCAAGAATGTCTTGGTACATTTTGTCCATCTATCCATCCTTCTTTCAATGATATGAAGTTTGCCATTACCGTATGCTGAAAAACAGCCCCACACCATGATGTTCCCACCTCCATGCTTCACTGTTGGTATGGTGTTTTTGGGGTGATGTGCAGTGCACATCCACAAGTGGTCCTTGACTCTTGGACAACTCTTCTGATAATTATTTTCACTCTTCTGTCAAAAATCTTGCGAAGAGCACTTAGTCGTGGCCAGTTTATGGTGAAATTATGTCATTTGCACTTCCGGATTATGGCCCCAACAGTATTCATTAGAACATTCAGAAGTTTAGAAATCCTTCTGTAAACAATGCCATCAGTATGTTTTGTAACAATAAGGTTGTGAAGGTCCTGAGAGCTCTTTGCTTTTATCCATCACAAGATGTTTCTTGTGTGAGACCTTGATAATGAGACACTTTTTTTATAGGCCATTGGTTGCGACTGAACCAGCTCATATTAATTTGCACTGACAAGGGACAAGATTGCTAATTACTAATACATTTCAGCTAGTGTCTTAGCTTTCCATGCCTTTTTGCACCTCCCTTTCTTCATGTGTTCAACACTTTTTCTCTGTGTCATTCCATTTTATTACACACAAGTTAATTTGTGAACCTATTTGTTTTTTGTATGCATGGATTGCACGGGTTGTTACTGACGTGATGAAGATTCCATGTCAATAGCACCTTTAGAAATATATTTACCTTCGCGACATGTTCAATACTTATTTTACCCACTGTATATAGCCAGCAAAACAGAGCAATACTGATGACAACAGGAGCAAATTTGCATCCATATGGTAACAGTAGGAAAAATTAAGAGTATATTATGATTGGCTGCTATGGCAAAAACTCTATTTACTCGTTATAGTTTTCTTACATGGCACATGAGGAGCACTAAATTGAGCTCTAACACTCCACAAAGTGCAGGCAGTACCAATACACTGGAGGCATACTGTCCAAAGACTACATGCATCCTACTTTGTAGGGAATGTGCAGTACATGGTCACAGGAATAAAGGACAGGTACTCACATCCTGATCATGGCGCTTCCGGACCTCTGGATGAGTTTGCTCTATCAAACAGTCCACAAAGCAGGTCTGAAAAAAGGGGTAGACATACATAAGTTACTGTGAATTAAAAAAAAAAAAAAAAAAAGACTAAGAAAAAAATATATATATACACATCCTGCGACAAAGTTAATTGTCAATTTTATTTACTCTGCATAAAGCTGAACTCCAGTCAAATAGCAAATACACATATAAAATACACATCATTTAATTTAAAGGCTGCATCCAGAAAGTATCCACAGAGCTTAACTTTTGCCACATTTTGTTATGTTACAGCCTTATTCCAAAATGGATTAAATTCATTTTTTCCCCTCAGCATTCTACAAACAATACCCCATAATGACAACGTGAAAGAAGTTAGTTTTGAAATCTTTGCAATTTATTAAAAATAAAAAAATTAAAAACACATGTATTCCCAGCCTTTGCTCACTACTTTGTTGAAGCCCCTTTAGCACCAATTACAGCCTCAAGTAGTTTTGAGTATGATGCTACAAGCTTGGCACACCTATTTTTGGGCAATTTCTCCCATTCTTCTTTGCAGTACCTCTCAAGCTCCATCAGGTTGGATGGAGAGCATCGGTGCACAGCCATTTTCAGATCTCTCCAGAGATGTTCAATCAGGTTCAAGTCTGGGCTCTGGCTGGGCCACTGCAGGACATTGACAGAGTTGGCCCGTAGCCACTCCCTTATGTGGGCTGTGGGCCGTTGTCCTGTTGAAAGATGAACCGTCGCCCCAGTCTAAAGTCCAGAGCGCTCTGGAACAGGTTTTCATCAAGGATGTCTCTGCACATTGCTGCATTCATCTTTCCTTCGATTCTGACTAGTCTCCCAGTTCCTTCCACAGAAAAGCATCCCCACAGCATGATGCTGCCACCACCATGCTTCACTGTAGGGATGGTATTGGCCAGGTGGTGAGCGGTGCCTGGTTTCCTCCAGACATGATGCTTGGCATTCAGACCAAAGAGTTCAATCTTTGTTTCATCAGACCAGAGAGTTTTGTTTCTCATGGTCTGAGAGTCCCTCAGGTGCCTTTTGGCAAACTCCAGGCATGCTGCCATTTGCCTTTTACTGAGAAGTGGCTTCCGTCTGACCACTCTACCATACAGGCCTGATTGGTGGAGTGCTGCAGAGATGTTTGTTCTTCTCCTCTTTCCACAGAGAAACGCTGGAGCTCTTTCAGAGTTACCATCGGGTGCTTGGTTACCTCCCTGGCTAAGGCCCTTCTCCCTCGATCGCTCATTTTGGCTGGGTGGCTTGCTCTAGGAAGATTCCTGGTGGTTCCAAACTTCTTCCATTTACGGATGATGGAAGACACTGTGCTCATTGGGACCTTCAATGCTGCAGAAATGTTTCTGTACCCTTCCCCAGATCTGTGCCTTGATACAGTCCTGTCCTTGGACTTCATGGCTTGGTTTGTGCTCTGATATGCACTGTTAACTGTGGAACCTTATATAGACAGGTTTATACCTTTCCTAATCATGTCCAATCAACTGAATTTCCCACAGGTGGACTACAATAAAGTTGTGGAAACATCTCAAGGATGATCAGTGGGAACAGAATGCACCAGAGCTCAATTTTGAGTGTCATGGCAAAGGCTGTGCATACTTATGCACATGTTTTTTTTTCCGTTTTTAATTTTTAATAAATTGCAAAGATTTCAAAATTAACTTCTTCCATGTTGTCATTATGGGGTATTGTTTGTAGAATGTTGAGGAAAAAAATTTATTTAATCCATTTTGGAATAAGGCTGTAACATAACAAAATGTGGAAAAAGTTAAGCGCTGTGAGTACTTTTCTGGATGCACGTATGTGCCAAAGGATTTGTTTTTCTGTCCATCCAGTCCTGCGATGTACAGAGTCCAATCACATAACACAGCCCTGGCATAGGAGACCTAATTTTTCTCTGCCCTTTCCCAGCTTGTGACTGGGCATTGAAAGTGGAAGCATCAGACTGAAAGGTAATCTCTATCACTCTGATCCCTCCTAATAGCATGTTTTATGTCAACACTTTGAATGCAACACCCGATTGCCTTACAATCCTTCACTTCTCTCCAAGACTTAGCTCTGCTGTAGAAAAGACTCTGAAAGAGGCTGAAGTCATATTCAGGTATGCATGCTGCTTGCATTTAAATATATTTAAGAACTGAATTCTTTTGTGTTCCTGTGTCTAGAGTTCAGCTTTATATCTGGATTTTTTAGCAACACTAAAAACTATTTAAAAAGTGAAATAAAGGTATTTAAAATAAAAACAACAATATCACTTTACCTATGCAACTGAAGTAAGCCAACTCCTGTTTGCTTGCTACAGCTTACTATACTTTATACATCTTCAATGTCATAATTGATTAAGCAAGTACATCTGAAATTACAATTATTCCATCATCTACCTTTCCATGGTGGAGGTGACCACACAGAGTGACATTCCTGATAAGCTCAGAGTTATCCATTAAATCAGCAAGAAACCTAAAAAATGGAATATAAAAAGAAATATGATGAGATGCAAGCTGGGCATTGTGGCATTGAAGGAAGAAGCTGTGGGAATAGACACTTACTCCATGGAATACACAGTGGCTGGAAGCCCTTGCTCCATCATTGAGAACTTCTTTGTCTTCACTGGTTTGATAATGGGCTCTACAACAAACAAAAAGAAAAGTTAACAGTGGATTATACAAAAAGACTACATGGACTTCAACAGGTGTATTAATAGCTGATCACTGGGAAAGCAGGAAAAGCAGTTTTACTTCCCTGATCTTCTGCTCCTGCTAATTCTTCTGCACTACAAGACCGGTCCCTGCTGCCTTTACTCACCTATGCTCTGGTGGTCGGCTCTAGCAAACTGGACGTGAGGACACAAAGGAACAGTCCACCACCACAGCATAGGGGAGTGCGAGGGAATGTTAAGGATTAGGTATGTAAAATTGCTAGTCAAGAGAAGATTAACTAAAGGTTAGATAGTAAAAATGCCTTTACTGAAAACCAAAAGCCTATTTTTTCTCTTTAAAAGATCTCCTGCAGTTCAACATGCAAGCAGATAACAGAATAAATCGGTGATCTGTAAGGCCTGGTTCACATTATCACAGATGGTTGTGGGTGTGGGAGACGCAACGAAAAAAGTCTTTCCTGCAGGAAAAAGGTTCCTGCGCCAACTTAAAAATGCAGCGGGCAGGAAATCTAATGGTGCTTTTGCACCATACAATGTAATTTCCATGCAGTTCCAGCAACCATGCTGCGTTTTTAGATGCATGGGGTGCTATTAAGAAAAAATGGCAGCCCCGTGTGTTTTTAGACAGCAGCACCCACGATAGTGTGAACTAGGTCTATGACTGAAAAAAACAAAACAAAATGCAACAATGTAGTTACATAGCTTCAATCCATGATCACGTAACAGTCTGTCACACTGATGATTTAGCAGAAGCTGCTGTGAACATCACAGTTCTATATTATAAGATATGGAATCTCATTAAAAGAATGTCTTGAAGGTTTAAGTAAAGTAATTTAGTACATTTACATACAGAAGGTCCACAACTAATTAATATATTATTTCACTCACCTGTCAGGGGCTGAGTATCCTCCTCTTGCACAATAGTCTCCACTTCTGGGCCATACACTTCCTCTGCTGTAGGGTAATACTTCTTGTCCTCATGGAGAACAACTTCCATCCCACCCCGATCCTCATCAGGATCTCCCATATAGTCATCGTCATCATCATCATCTGCCTGCAGAGAGACAATTACCAATTTATTGTTACAAGACAGGAGTAATGTCAGTAAGTGAACTGTTATTGCCAAACTGCATTCCTGCTAAAGAGAAAGAAAAAAGTTTAAGTGCTTCTAAAGGCTCAATGTTTTTTATCTTCATGCATTCTATGCATGAAGGTAAAAAAGCTTCTGTGTACAGCATACCCGCCAGCCCCCCTAATACTCAACTAAGCCCCCTCTCGATCCAACGATGTGCACTGGAGTCTCCGCTATCCCGGGACTCCCTCATCTCATTGGCTGAGACAGAAGCGGGAGCCATTGGCTCCCACTGCTGTCAATCACAGCCAGTGAGCCAATGAGGAGAGGGGGTGGGGCCGAGCAGAAGCTCCGTGTGTGAATGGACACACAGAGCAGCGGGTGCCCCCATAGCAAGCTGCTTGCTGTAGGGGCACCCGACAGGAGGGGAGGATCAGGGCTGCTTTGTGCAAATCCACTGCTTACAGCAGGTAAATATAGACGTTTGTTATTTTTTTCTTTAATCACTTGCCCTCCAGAGGATTTACCACCCTTCCTGACCAGGCCATTTTTTGTGAAATTAAATTTACGTCCTTTTTTTCCCACAAATTGAGCTTTCTTTCGGTGGTATTTGATTGCGATAAAAAACCTATTTTGAGAAAAAATAAAAACAATATTTTTTACTTTTTGCTATTAAACCTGTCCAATAAAAAAATTTTAAAAATCAAATTTCGTCATAAATTTAGGCTATAGTGTATTCTGCTACATGTCTTTGCTAAAAAAAATCCCAATACATGTAAATGAATTGGTTTACGTAAAATTTAAAGCATTTAAAAATGGAGGTACAGATACTGGAATTTTTTTTTTTCCTTACTAGTAATGGAGGCGATCAGAGACTTATAGCAGGACTGCGGTGGGCATTCTGACACTGGGGGGAACTGACCAATACAGTGATCAGTGCTAATAAAAGGCACGGACACTGTACTAATGGCACTGGGCAGGAAGGGGTTAACATGTGGGGCGATCAAAGGGTTAACTGTGTGCTGGGTGTGTTTTACTGTGTATCACTGTAAGCATACTGCTTTGTATGGCTCATACAAAAACAGTGTGCAGGAGCTGACACGGGAGAGATCTGTGTTATTTATACACAGGTCTCGCCCCTGTCGGAGATACTCGGTGATCAACGGGTGCCGGTGAGAAATCATCGGCCGGGACCTGGTGATTGACAGCCGAGGCTGTAAATGGTGGCGCGCTTCCTACCCGGAACTGCAAAATCACATATATATATGTGCGCACCCGTGCCACCCTGTAGGAATATTTCTGCTATAGGGCAGTGTGGAAGCGGTTAAAAAGAAAAAAAAATTAAAAATGGCTTTAGAAACACACTTTAAGTTTTATCTTAATAGGAATGTTATATTATGCTTTGCAATGAAATTCAACATGCGGCACTTTTTCAAACTGAAATGGAACTAAACTCTTCTACCCTTTAAAGAGTAATTAAAACTTTTTTTTTTAGTTTTGGATAGAGTGGGGAGGGACTGAAACCCCTATTAGGTTTTTACTGAAGTCTATGCCCCTATTAGGGAGATTCACCCTCTCTATTTGTTCTGTTTACCATTATCATTGAAAGTGAAAGTAAAGAAAAACCCCAATTTTGGGTTGTCCCCGGAAAGGTAATAGAGGGGTATGTTTCCAATGGGGACACTAGTTCTGGTGACCTAGGGGTTCCTAAGGAATTCCCTTAATTTGCAGGGATTTAGTCTCACTTCCTGTTTGGCTATCAGATAGGAAGTGAAGGGAAATCTTTGCAATGGGACACAGATGGTGAAAAAAAATCTGACGGGTTATAACCCTCCCTTGCTCTATCCAAAATAACAAAAAAAAAAGGTTTTGCCTATAGTTCTAATTTAAGGATGAATTACTCAACAGAGCACAAAGCTCCCGGTCAGAGGGGGTACAATTACTGCTTGTTACAAATGTATAAATATTTGAATACATAACCTGATCACAGGTATAGTTTAGGAAGGACCTTTGATTTTTAAAATTATCTTCCACCCATTGATTAAGTGAAAGCCATAATTTTCTTATCCATTTATCTGAAAGAACATCTACTGTCAGATCTACCTTCATACAAAAAGTTGGACTCATCTCTGGTCCCCTATGGCATCCAGTTTTGCCTTAACGTTTAATCCTGCAGCAGTCTTCAAACTAACCTTTCTCACCTCCTAACATGGCAATCACTTCTTAGCTGCACATTTCAAGCTACATATCCAGCCTCGCTGGTTTACATCAGAAGCATTGCCATATTGTTCAGTTCAATCTACTTTTATGGAAAAGTGTCTCACCGCATCAACATCCCTGTCATCTCTGCCCATATCGTCATCATCGTCGTCATCATCTGAGTCCAGCTCAGGACCGATGTAGTTCCCAAACTCATCATAAGGGTCCGTGTCCATGTCTGCAGATCCTGGGCATAAATAGAACAAGTAAATGATATAACACATCATCATTAGTAATATAACTATACCCTAATCTGACAAGACAGAGCAGCAAATCAGCGACCACAGAGTTACAGCTAGAAGCAGGTCAGACGTACAACTAACAAAAAGTGTAATTTAAAGTGCAAGTCTAGGCAAAATTAAAAATAAAACAACCCCCCCCCCCCCCAAAAAAAAACACAATTTAGTACATCTCTGGACTACATGCGTATTTCACTGTGTTTTATGCCTCTAAATGCCTTGCTAGTACAGAAAAGTAACTGTTGATGTGTTAGAAACGAAGAATGCTCCTACCTTTCTCTTTGACACAACACATCTCTAAATTCTTAAGCCTGAGGTGTCAAGCCCTACCTACTTCCACTCTGATGGATTACAAAGGACACAGACCTTTCCTCATGCCCCCCCCCCCCCTTCTTGTGCCTAGGAAGTTATCAGTTTACAGGATTGCTTACAAAATGCAGTTATTTCTTCAAATAGATATAACAAAACACTTTCCATTGCATATTTAGCAAACCAAAATAGGAGACGTTCATTGTTTAGTTTGCATACATTTTAAAGAGTAATTCCAGGCATTGACATGTGTAATGCCTGCCATAGAGGGGTCGAAAATCATCCGATTTTTCAGCCGAAAAAAAAATCGTCCGATTTTCGCACTGTTAGTGGATTAATTGGTTGGACGTTTTTTGCACAGTTTTTTATCGGTCATGTTGGAAAATTCACGGCCGATTGGACGATCGGCTGATTTTCCCGGCAATGATGGGCAAATCGGCCGATCGTTTTACCGATAAAAAATCTGCACATTAGCTGTGACCTGCAAGGTTGCCAGCATTCTTTTTACTGAATCCCATATATATATATATATATATATATATATATATATATATATATATATATATATATATATATATATATATATATATATATACACACACACACACATAATTTTTATTTTCCCCTTGAATCTTTCCTACGAACTGGAAGTCCGGTCCTAGCTATTATATTATGGAAAAAGTCTTGCGGTTGCAACAAATGTATCCATTTTTATCCAAATAAAAACATAATGTTTTTTATTTGGATACAAACGGATACTTTTGTTGAAACCGCAAGACTTTTTCATATAAAATATAATAGCTAGGACAGCAATGGGCAAACTACGGCCCGCGGGCCGTATACGGCCCGGCGGACCTTTTAATCCGGCCCGCGGAGCTAGGCTCCCGCAAGGCCAGTGGTCGGCAAGCCGCGGCTCTTTACAAATTTAGATGCGGCTCTCCTGTGTGCCGGGCGCCCGCTCCCCTCCCTCCTCTCCCCTCCTCTCGGATGGCCGCCCCCCCTCTCGGATGGCCGCCCCCCTCCCTCCTCTCGGACGTCAGGACTCTGCAGCTGTCAGGATGTAGGCGGGGCAGCCAGGATGTAGGCGGGGCAGCGTGACGAACTCCTCTCACAGTCCTCCCTGAAGACCAGAACGGCGCGGGAATACGAGAGGAACGCGCGGACCAAAGGTAAGTGAATTGACACAGGGGGGGGACTTACTATATGGGGGACTTACTATATGGGGGATGAATTACTATAGGGGGGACTTACTATATGGGGAATGAATTACTATATGGGGGACTTACTATATGGGGAATTAATTACTATATGGAGGACTTACTATATGGGGAATGAATTACTATATGGGGGACTTACTATATGGGGAATGAATTACTATATGGAGGACTTACTATATGGGGAATGAATTACTATATGGAGGACTTACTATATGGGGGATGAATTACTATATGGGGGATGAATTAATATGGGGGATGAATTACTATGTGGGGGATGAATTACTATGTGGGGGATGAATTACTATGTGGGGGATGAATTACTATGGGGGATGAATTACTATATGGGGGATGAATTACTATGGGGGATGAATTACTATAGGGGGGATGAATTACTATGGGGGACGAATTACTATATGGGGGACGAATTACTATATGGGGGACGAATTACTATATGGGGGACGAATTACTATATGGGGGATGAATTACTATGGGGGATGAATTACTATATGGGGGATGAATTACTATATGGGGGATGAATTACTATATGGGGGATTAATTACTATGGGGGATTAATTACTATGGGGGATTAATTACTATGCTTACTATGGGGGAATATTACTATACTTACTATGGATGACACATACACATCATTCATCTACTCTTGGTCCGGCCCCCGGGTCCAATATATGAACCCATTGCGGCCCTCAAGTCAAAAAGTTTGCCCACCCCTGAGCTAGGAGCTAGGACTGGACTTCCAGTTCGTAGGAAGGATTCAGGAGGAAAATAAAAATGATATATACGATCCCTGTACGTATTGCTGTCACATTGATGGCAGCATCCATGGCAGCAACGACTGTTTTTTTGTTTATCGTCCGACAATTCGACTGATAAACGACCCGTCTATGGCCTGCATAACTATGTGTACTGTATTCTATACCTGGCCACTGCAAATCACTGAAGTAGACACCATTACTTCCGTGATCTCCACTAGCTTGCCGGGTCCTGTACCAAGTGTCGACCTCCTATATTTACAATGCAGGAGAGCAAGCAGCTCAGCACAGACACCATTCAAAGAATATTTAGCAGTTTCTCAATGAATGTGCAGCATTCGCTGCTTAGAGGAGGCACAGAGCATCATGTAATTACCCACCTCGTCTAATCAGAAAACACTTTGCATTCAATCATAAAATGCAAAGTATTTTCTGAATGGCGCCCATGTCGAATGACCGACCTCCTGTGTTCACAATACAAGAGAGCAGTCATTTGGTGCAGGACTCAGAAGCAAGTGGAGATCACTGATATAGCAGTGTCTACTTTAGTGATTTCCAGCTTCCAGTGGCTTTGGCCAGGTATGGTATATATATATAGTTACACTGGTCCAAACTGGACCAATATAATTATGTACAACATGGTGATACCTGGACTTATTCTTTAAAGTGGTAGTAAACCGCAACCTTGTTAAAGAAAAACAATCTGCAAGACAATGCATGGCATATTAGCACAATATGTGAAACTTACCTTAAAATGAAGCTCTCCAGCGGCGCGCTGTCACCACTGACAGGGTTTCCATCTTCACCCTGTCCTTCTCTTGGCGGCTGGAATGACCAAGCCGCAATAACGTCACAGCCACGTATGCGTGTGGGAGTCACTTATTGCGGCACACAGCCCTGAAGGAACAGCACAGTCATGCCATTCCTTCAGAGGACATGCGCCGGTGCTCTACACAGGTAAATATCTCCTAAATGGTGCAGATTTAGGAAATATTTACAGTACCTACAAGTAAGTCTTATTATAGGCTTGCCTGTAGGTACAGGAGAAAAACTGACTTTCCTACCACTTTAAATTCAAACTCCAAAAAGAGAAAATTAAAAACAAAAAACATTTTCCATTTCACATATATAGAATGAGAAAGGGTTAGGACTTGCGTGTTTGGGATAGGACTTGCGTGTTTGGGATAGGACTTGCGTGTTTGGGTTAGGACTTGCGTGTTTGGGTTAGGACTTGCGTGTTTGGGTTAGGACTTGCGTGTTTGGGTTAGGACTTGCGTGTTTGGGTTAGGACTTGCGTGTTTGGGTTAGGACTTGCGTGTTTGGGTTAGGACTTGCGTGTTTGGGTTAGGACTTGCGTGTTTGGGTTAGGACTTGCGTGTTTGGGTTAGGACTTGCGTGTTTGGGTTAGGACTTGCGTGTTTTACTAATGTATGTATGCTGTGACTCCATTGCAGAAATCTCACAGATTTTCCTGTCCTTCTAAGACAAGGATGTGAAATGAGGGGAAATCTCTCAAGTGATCCAAGGACACCAGTATAAATCTGACAGATGTTCTAATATCCTCAGTAACAAGGAGCATGATTTCCTCATTGCTGAGTTCTAACTCTGCTACAGCAATGGGGATATTTAACCTCTGCAGAGAGACCACTGCTTCTGCACAGAGGGCAAGAGTCCTTCTCTGCAGCATGCTGGAAATGAACAGGCTTTGGCTGCTTTTCAAAGAAGACCAACTGTAACATTTTGCATGCCTTTTATTACATGAACCTGGAATATACTTAGCTAATTTAAACTGAAAGTTCAGTTGAGCTTTAAACCTACAAGTGCTTTCCTTTATCCTTTACACTGTATTTTCAAAACAAGAAAACAGTAACATAGACCGGTTGGATGAAAAACATACAGATTAATTTAGTGTATGCAGTTTAACAGTTGTGGTAGTTAAAATGGAACTAAACCCACTGATTAAACAGATTAAAAAAGAATGTTACATTCCCAGCATGCCTAGAATGCTAACTGTCACATTTGCCTGCTTAACCAAACTGTCAACCATCAAATGGTTGGTGTCATAACTGATCGCATGTGTAGCACCATGGCAGTTGCAGATCAAACAGAAGCTAAAATGGAAACTTCCTTGGATGAAAAGGAGAGGAGGGTTTAGTTCCGCTTTAAAGGCCAGCTGAACTTTCAGTTTTCAGCGCATTCAAACCTGTTCAGTTGAGCTATGATTTGATAAGGAAGCCAGGAGATTTGAAACGCATCATCCTATTGGTGAGAGTGCGACCCCAGGTCCACGCCTCTTCTGACAAAGCAGCTGCATCATCACTTCCGGTTTGCTGCTCTGCCGAGGATATCACATCTGGGTTTGTGTATACACGGGAGTAGCCATCTTTTTGGTGGTTTTCCCCTGGTTGCTGTATAAAGTTTGGTGTGAACTGTAAGCACAAACGCATCCGAGGTGCGTATAAGTGGTGTGATCCGATCCTTAAAGTGAAAATTAAAGTGGTTCTTCACCTTCTGCCATCCCCCACCCCCCATTTCTTTTTACCCTCCTTACTGGGTTGTGTGTTCTGAGCACTGCAACAAAATGCATCGAAAACGCACCGGAACGGAGTGTGGTGTGAATTTTAAGCAAAAATGCATCCGGGGCCCTCCAGCTGTTGCCAAACTACAAGTCCCATGAGGCATTGCAAGATTGACAGTTACAAACATGGCTCCCAAAGGCAGAGGCATGATGGGATTTGTAGTTTTGCAACAGCTGGAGGGCACGCCTGGTTTCGAGGATGAAGATCGGCTTTGAAGTTGGAAGTTGACTGATTGCCATGCACAGCTGTTCCACATTCCGGACACTCCTCCCCCCCCATAGCGCCATGACCTGCGGTTCTCCACACTGGATACATGTTGCCGCCAAGACACGTAGAAAACAAATGCAGCTGAAAATGGAGTGATGAAGAAGCGTGAATGAGTCCCTATCATACTTTTTGTGCAATGTCATGCTTTTTTTATGGTGACAGGGTCTCTTTAACCACCTCCCACCCGCCATATAGTACAACGGGTGTAAGGCAGTTCTCTCGTTCTGGGAGGACATCATATGACGTCCTCCCATTCTAACCACGTGCAGCGCAGCAGTGCGCTGTGTCTCTCGGACACAGTGGATCACAGATCAACAGAAAGAGCCGAAGATGTCGGCTCGGTCATGTGATCAGTTGTGTCCAATCACAGCTGATCACATGTGAACAGGGAAATGCCGGTTATCGGCATTTCTCTCCTCACGAGCCGTCATGCTGACAGAGGAGAGATGGTAATCGGCATTCCTCGGAGAGGACATCTACACTGATCATCCGGGCACTGATGATCAGTGCCAGTCAGTGCCGCCTAACAGTGCCATATATGAGTGCTGCCTTTCAGTGCCATATATCAGTGCTGCCTTTCAGTGATGCCTGTCAATGCACATCAGTGCCACCTATCAGTGCCCATCAGTGCAGCCTATCAGTGCAGCCTCATTAGCGCACATCAGTGAAGGAGAAAAATCACTTATTTACAAAATTTTATAACAAAAACTAAGAAAAAAAGGTTTTTGTTTTTTTTTAATTTTCAGTGTTTTTTGGTTTAAGACAAAATAAAAAACCCTGAGGTGATTAAATACCACCAAAATAAAGCTCTGTCACAAAAAAATGATAAAAATGTCATATGGGTACAGTGTTGCATGACCGCGTAATTGTCAAAGTGTGATAGCACTGAAAGCTGGAAATTGGCCTGGGCAGGAAGGGGGTATAAGTGCCCGGTAGGCAAGGGGTTAAATACATAGAGCTCCATACAACAGACCAGAAAAGAGGGACAAGCGGGAAGGACGGAGGGACCTGGGTTCAGTCAGGAGCCGTGGGTCCACCTTCAGGACTGTTTTACAGCACCAAGCCCCGGCCCTCCTGACTTGTCCACCTCACACACACAACAGCTCCGTACCCCGGGAACGTTCCCCAGACGTCCCATTCACTCACCTCACGCCGCTCCACACAACACTTCCGGCGACACCAGCGACGAAGGACCCCTGTGCGACCAACACATGCTCCGCTGAGGGCTGACTTTTTTACCGCCTCGATTCTGCAAAAAAGACACGCTTCTATTTTATATCAGCTCTTTCTTACAATAGCCTTCATCTCCTTCCTTACAGTTTTGCTGAAAAAAAAACTCCCAAAACAAAACCAGAGGAATTTCTGGCATTTAATTAGACACCTATAGCAGAGAGGAAGGCGGCAGTCGTTCTTTGGGCTGTGGGCGTGACGTTCGTGTTTCCCATTGGCTCGTGTGGCTGTGAAAAGCTGGAGGTTTGTTGCCATGGTGATCGATGCTGTGCATGACTCGTTGGATGGTGAGCAGGTAAGTGCCATGTGCGGTCAGTGCAGGATGGCAGGTCACTGACACCAGCGGCCTTTTGCTACCAAAGTCGTTTTTTTCTATTTACGTGTGTGAAAAGACCATAGAAACACAGTCCTGGTGCGTTATTGATGCGTTCCAGTACATTCCCCCCCCTCTTTTTTTCCTCACCACTTGCCCTCCAGTGGATTTCCCCCCCTTCCTGACCAGGCCATTTTTCATGTTACGGCGCTGCGTTACTTTAACTGACAATTGCGCGGTCATGCAACGCTGCACCCAAATTTAAATTTACGTCCTTTTTTCCCACGAATTGAGCTTTCCTTCGGTGGTATTTGATCGCCTGTGCATTATTAAAAAAAAAAAGACAATTATTGAGAAAAAAACAATATTTTTGACTTTTTCTATTAAACATGTCCAGTAAAAAAAATTTTCATCATAAATTGACACCAAAATGTATTCTGCAACGTGTTTGCTAAAAAAAATACCAATACGTGTAAATTAATTTGGTTTGCGTGAAAGTTATAGCGTTTACAAATGGCGGTATACATACTGGGATTTTTTTTTAAATTATTATTTTTACTAGTAATGGCGGCAATCAGCGACTTATAATGGGACAATGGCAGACATTCTGACACTGGGGGGAACTAACTTGGTGTCACTGACCTCCACAGTGACACCAATACAGTGATCAGTGCTAAAAAAAAAGCGCTGACACTGTGCTAATGGCACTGGGCAGGAAGGGGTTAACAGGAGGGGCAATCAAAGGGTTAACTGTGTGCTGGGAGTGTTTTACTGTGGGGCGGGGGTGTGTGCGCTTCACTGTAATCACACTGCTCTGGATGGCTGTGCTGTGCACAGCCATTCAGAGCAGTGTGCCGGAGCCTACAGGGAGGAGGACTGTTAGTAAACAAAACAGTCCTCCTGCTTTTACATTTCTTAGGGGGAGGGATTGGTAAGCTGTTGACGTATACGTTCCAATAACCTCCATATTCTCAGTTCTTTACCATGAATAGCCCAGAGGTTCTTGACTTTCGGGAGCTGGAGAGAGAGCTGGCTAATGCTGTGGCTGCAGATGAGAAGTACCGGAGGGAGAATGATGCCAAGTTCCGTGCCATTCATCAGAAAGTGGCATCCTATGAGGAGTTCAGGTATTTGCAAGGAGCAACCAATCAGATTCCAGCAGAATGTTACAGAATAAAGAAGCTGATTAGTTGCTCTAGTCACAGCTGCTGAGACTGAATCCGTCACATTTACTATAAGCAGTAGGATTTTTCCCAGGATGCTTGCAAGCCAAGGCAGTATAGAAAACCTTTCCTGTACAAATCTGAATTTATAGAATGACAGGTTCTCCTCCGAGCTATTATATGTACAGTAACTATTGAATTGGAAACAGTCTATAAGAAAGGATACAGACATGTTGGAAATGAGAAGCCCAATCATTTAGGGAAGATATGAATAACTTGAAGGAGGGAAAGACCCCTTCTCTAGTAACAAAAATAGACCTGAATGAGTGGAAGGAAGACCAACCCCTTCTCCTCTAGTAACAAAGATAGACCTGAATGACTGGAAGGAGGACCAACCCCTTCTCCTCTAGTATCAAAGATAAACCTGAATGACTGGAAGGACCGACCCCTTCTCCTCTAGTATCAAAGATAAATCTGAATGACTGGAAGGAAGGACCGACCCCTTCTCTAGTAGCAAAGATAGACCTGAATGACTGGAAGGAAGACCAACCCCTTCTCCTCTAGTATCAAAGATAAACCTGAATGACTGGAAGGACCGACCCCTTCTCCTCTAGTATCAAAGATAAATCTGAATGACTGGAAGGAAGGACCGACCCCTTCTCTAGTAGCAAAGATAGACCTGAATGACTGGAAGGAGGACCAACCCCTTCTCCTCTAGTATCAAAGATAAACCTGAATGACTGGAAGGACCGACCCCTTCTCCTCTAGTATCAAAGATAAATCTGAATGACTGGAAGGAAGGACCGACCCCTTCTCTAGTAGCAAAGATAGACCTGAATGACTGGAAGGAAGACCAACCCCTTCTCCTCTAGTATCAAAGATAAACCTGAATGACTGGAA
This sequence comes from Staurois parvus, assembly GCF_062004578.1. Lineage (NCBI taxonomy): Eukaryota > Metazoa > Chordata > Amphibia > Anura > Ranidae > Staurois > Staurois parvus. Next base: position 18,386,433 of record NW_028317947.1, read on the forward strand.
GGACCGACCCCTTCTCCTCTAGTATCAAAGATAAATCTGAATGACTGGAAGGAAGGACCGACCCCTTCTCTAGTAGCAAAGATAGACCTGAATGACTGGAAGGAAGGACCGACCCCTTCTCTAGTAGCAAAGATAGACCTGAATGACTGGAAGGAAGGACCGACCCCTTCTCTAGTAGCAAAGATAGACCTGAATGACTGGAAGGAAGGACCGACCCCTTCTCTAGTAGCAAAGATAGACCTGAATGACTGGAAGGAAGGACTGACCCCTTCTCTTCTACTAAGAAATATAGACTTGAATGACTTGAAGGAAAGACAAACCCCCTACCCCCACACACATTACTAAAGCTGACATGCTTTACCCAGCATGCTTTCTGAGAGTATTCCCATGTCTGCAGCCTACAATAAATATTTTTTGAGCAACATAAGATTCTATATAAATTATTAAACAATAAACCGTCTAGTTTCTTTTGCAGCTGGCCATAGACCTAAACCACTACTGGCTGACCAGTCTCTAGGGAGAACAATACAGAATCCATGTGGTGCCTCCTCCCCATCCCATATCCTCTCACCCTAGTGTAAACCTGTGCTGTTTGTACCTCAGACAATCCATCTACCTTAAAGTTATTTTTATTTAAACCGTTCAAGGTTTTTACAATGTATGAATCAGAATTTACCTATTCCAAAAACTATCACATGAATAATAGTGAAGCACCTAAAAAAAACAATATCATACAACACTATTTATCACAAAGCCACCCAATATGTGCACAACCTTCTCTTAAGGCTTTATATCACAAAAAACATATGTGAATAACATAATTGAAAATGAAAGTGATTAATAAAGAAGAACGACCACAAGTGTCAAGAGTGTCCACTGGTGTAAAATGACTTCCACCTTCTAAGGATCCACACCACTGCCGCATTCACCCGCTCCAATGCTGCGAAGACAGAGTAGCAAACAGCGCATTAATGTCAAGGAACTTCCAGCCCCTCCTACATGGTTATCCAGCTTCACCAACATACTGAAGTTGCCTGGTAGTACCGACTCTCATCACTGGACACTGTCACATCACCTATTCAAATGCTGTATGGAAGAGAAGTGCTCACCACATGGAGCCACACAGCTGTACCGTATATAGTGTAGTTTGTTTATTAAAAAAAGTTAAAACTGCACATAAAAAGCATCTAAATGCCAAAAAAGTAGCAAAAATCAGATCAAATTCAAAGTGCACTTCCTAAGATGGCCACCAGTTCTGAACCCAGAAGTGGCGGCGTGACGTCAATGTGTCACGCCACCACTTCCAGGTTTGGAACTGGTGGCCAACTTAGTAAGTGCATTTTGGATTTCACTTCATCTGCTAAAGCATTGTGTATTATAAACCGTTGCATTTTTACATGAAATACTGTTTTTTTTTTTTTTTTTTTTTGTTTTTGTTTTTTTTTTCTCTTCCATACTTTTTTTTTTTTTTTACTCTTAATGTTGCTGATCCCCTCCAGCCTCCTCAACCACTTCCCCCCTACATTTAATTGCTCCAGTGTCAGCCTGCCTGGAGCACAACTAGGATAAAAGCTGTCACCTCATAACAGGAAGTGCTTGAACAAGGACCTTCCTGGCAGGATCACCGAATATCATATTAAAGAAAGCTGCCTATTTAAAAAAATTTCCAATTTTTTAATTTATACTAACATTATTTTAGATTTTATCAATTGCGTGTAGTTTGACTTTTAAAGTGTAATTCAAATCTAGAACTAACTAAGCCTAAGTATAGGTTCACACCTATGCAGGTCGCGTTTGATGCATTTCTGCATTGCGTTTTGCGTTGAATTTTTGCCGAATTTATGATGCCTTTTTTTTTTCCTAATTCTTCTTGTTGCTAGGCAGATTTTAAACACAAATCGCAGCAAAAACGCAATACATGCTTTTCTGCAGCGTTCCCATTTGAAGTCTATAGAACCAACAACACAACGCTTTGCATTCCAAAAAATACCTGACCCTTTCCAAAAACCGTATGGGGTGAAAACGCAGAGATGTGAACGTGTCCCATAGGAAATCACGTTATATGGACTGTACTGCGTTTCTGCAAAATGCTGCAGAAACCGCATAGGTGTGAACCTGGGGTAAAACGGCTCCCACCCTCCTTCTAACACCTCTACTAACTACCCTGTAGAAGGAAGATTCTTATACTTGCCTATTCTCAGGGCACTCCGGTCTGGTCATGTGAATGACTCCCTGCTCCAGCTTTGGAGGAGAGGAGGGACAACCAACTGTTGCCCTATAGTAAGTTTATGAGTGACGCCACCACCAAGGTATTCCATACGTTGTCAGCAGTCTTTCCTCTTCCCTGAAGCCGGCTGCTGGGGGGATCACATGACCCGAGCAATCTGAGAATAGTATGTATAAGCATCTTCCTTTTACAGGGTAGTTAGTAAAGGTGTTAGAAGTGGGTTGGAAGCAGTTTTACGCATAGCTGGTTTTAGACTTGATTTTCACTTTATGAGAAAACTCAATATCCCCCTCCCCACCTTCTGGGGTTAATTTAGCTTTTAACCCCCCTATATACTTTTTTGCTGGGTTATGCTCAAATAACACATTCATACTCAGTGAATCCAATGTTGTCCTACTGTGATCCCCACTGCACCACGGTTCCTGCATTGCCATTTTATTTCTTTGTCATAGGGGGCCAACTGTTTTTGCAGCCACGCCTCGGTTGTGCCACCAGGTCCATCCTTCTCCAGCTGCTGTATGCTCTATGCCACGGGTGTCAAACTGGCGGCCCTCCAGCTGTTGCCATATTACAAGTCCCATGAGGCATTGCAAGATTGACCGTTACAAGCGTGACTCCCAAAAGGCAGAGGCTAAATGGGACTTGTAGTTTCACAACAGCTGGAGGGCTGCCAGTTTGACACCCCTGCTCTATGCAGATGCCTCCTAGGATATCTGATGTGGATACCTCAAGAGGCTGATAGAGTGGAATACACATCATTCATGAGTAGGTGAGAATGAAGGCGGGGGGACAGGCCAAAGCAAGAAATAAAAAAGTCAGCCTTGATTTGGGGGGGAGTTTTCGCAGAGATGTGAAATAATTTTTGGAAGTGAAGGTACACTTTAAGTTACAATATAAGTTTTACTCTTCATAGAATTTCCTTGCATCTATTTACTTATATGCTTTCAATAATCCATTTTGTATACCTTTTTTTTATTATTGTTTTTTTTTTATTTTCAATTATATAATTTTTTTTTTTTTTTTTATGTAACAGGAATTTGGATGATGTTTCAGTAAAGTATTATATTGCCTTTGTCAGTATTGACTTTTCCTTTGAACAATCTATTCCATGTTCACTTGTCCTCTGCAGAGATATTGTACTCGCATCTAACCTGAAACCCTTGGAGCGGAAGGACAAGATTGGAGGAGATAGGAAGCAGCCATGGAATCCAACTGCCACAACAAGCGGCTCATCCAGAGAGGCAGTTTGTACCGTATTACAGGTGAGGCGGAAGAAGAAATTGATTGCATCTGCTTGTCTGGGCCGCTCGCCTTTTTCCTCCATGACATTATTGCAGACTCCATCCTCTCCATCCTCTCTTTTAATCCAGATATGTCCATCTGATTACCTCCAGAAATGTTGCGGTTTGTCTTCGATTATCACTTCGTACAAGTGAAATGGTACTTGTTTTAAGAAAGTATTCCCATGGAGCCCGTTTGGTGTGTCCAGGTGGCCTTTTCTCTGGACATTTTTGAATTTGGGTTATGAGGCAAGGTACTAGGTTCACTTTACAGGTGGCAGTATAATCAGTCAGTACCTATCCTGTCACCCTGATCTGCCACTTTCAATGTTCTGTGCATGATCCCCCCCCCCCACCATTCCCATGAGACCTACAAGGGACACTCAGACATGGAGTATTGCATTGTAGAGAGACATGGGTGATGTCTGATGTCGTTACCCCCCCTCCCCCCCCAAGCCTGGAAATATATATTGCTTTGGCAGTGATATGTGCTGACTGCTTACAGTACCTCTTGTCACGTGAATCTGTTTACTTGCCATAGTATGGAAAAAGTACAGGTTCTCTTTAAAACCCAACTTCACGCTCAGAAAATATAAATATACTGGGGTTGATTTACTAAAACTGCAAAATCTGGTGCAATGATGCATAGAAACTAATCAGCGTCCAGGCTTTATTGCCAAAGCTTAACTAAACAAGCTGAAGGTGGAAGCTGATTGGCTACCATGCACAGTTGCACCAGATCCTGAGTGCTCCAGTTTTAGTAAATCATCTCCATTGCATATGGAGGGATGTACATGTAGGTTGGTATAAAATAGGGTACATGTTTGCAGCAATGGTCTGAACCAGGGTGGATTTGATTTAAATCAAACTGATTTAAATCACTAGTCAGTAAGGCTTGATTTACCGGTAAATCATAGTTTTCTACATCCCTTTTTTTTTTTTAAATCATTGATATTTATCCCCCCTTTCTGAACACATTCTGTGTAATATGTCATCTTATTATGTTCCTTACGTGTGTGCGCACTTTGTCAGATAGTAGACACACCAGTACAATTGGAATATAGAACATCCATATATTGTAATATGGTGAACCCAGATTTATCAGCAAGTTGCGTTGTAACAGTAACAGTCTTTATTTGACTCTCAAAACAAGCATAAAAATCAATTTTCTTCACCAAAAACAAAGCATACAGTCCATAATGTTGGACTGTAACAGCTAGCCATGTGCACACAAGAAATTTTGATTGACCGTTTCTGATGCATGTCTTAATGGAAGAATTTCTTTTCATCATATTCATTATGTTGAACAGATTCTTCTTCAGAATTCGTTTAGAATCTTTGGCATTCGTTTCATATATTCGTTGGTCTGGGTGGACTTGGAAAAAAAAAAATGACTGGAAGGATTCAAATTGATCTGAATTCATTGTGAATAGCTGGTTAAGGAGTGGGTGGTCGTCGCATCCTTAACCACTTCCAGTCCGGACACTTTCACCCCCTTCCTGCCCAGGCCAATTTTCAGCTTTCAGCGCTATCACACTTTGAATGACAATAACGCTTTATTTTGGTGGTATTTATTCACCACTGGGATTTTTTTTTTGCTATATAAATGAAAGTCCAAAAATTTTGAAAAAAAGTGTTTGTTTTTTTTTTATAAAATTTTGCAAATAAATAATATTTCATCATAAATCTTGGCCAAAATTTTATTCCGTTATCTTTTTAGTAAAAAAAAAAATAACCCAAATTAGTTTATAACCAAAAATTATTATAATTTTTTAATTTTTTTACATTTTAATTTTTTTTATATTTTTCTTTTTTACATAATTTCACCCTAGCAGTACAGTGTCACCATGTTGACACTGTACTACTTGTGGGGGGTGATAAAGATTTTTTTTTTTTTTTTCTTTTACACTGATTTGCTTTTCACCCATAAAAGCTATAAAAGCAATCATTTCTCCTTCACCCATAAAGGCTATAAAAGCAATCATTTCTCCTTCTCTCTGGCTGCATTCTTGCAGCCATTGAGAAATACTGTGTGAGCTGTGATTGGTCACAGCTTGTCACATGGTACAAGGCTGTTGTGAATAGTCTTGTTCCATGTGACCTCTGTGATCATTCACAGATTTCACACATAGTAAGCAATGATGTGAGAAGTGACATCTTGCTTACTACTCTGCATGTGATCACTGATTGGCCAATCAGTGATCACATGATTGGGACCTCGCACAGAGGTCCCGTGCGACGATTGGGATCGCGGTGCTGAGCGCTCCCAGGGAGCGTGCACAGTCCAAAATGGCAGGCGCCGTTTATGAACGGCAACCCGCCCCTGCACTGCCACCGTCCGGCCGTTTACATACAGCGGCCAAACAGCAAGTGGCTAACAACTCTCTAGTTAAAAAAAAAAAAATTTGCAAAAGAGAAATCAGCATGGGGTCTCCAAAGGGGAGGGGAACCCCACACTGAAAATGTAAAAAAATGGTCCCTCCCAAAATCCATACCAGACACTTACCCCAGATCCCTTAAAGGGACCTCAGCCCAAATAACAGGGACACATGCCTCTCTTCCAGGACACATCCCTGGTGTCCTGTACAATATGCAGTGTCCTATATACAGTGAAGAGAATTGTTTGTCCAGTGAATGGGAAAAAAATGTATAGAAGAGAAGGTGAGGGTTTCCGTAAGAAACCAAAAAGCTCTCAGCTAAAGAGCTGTAATTAATAGCACTTTCCTTTTACAGAAGGTAAATACATAACCTTCCAGGATTCTATTTTATATATAATTCATGAAAACTGTAACATATTTATATAAAGTTTCTTTAATTTTTATTCATAGGAATCCCCTTTAGAACCCAGAGATGCGTTTGAATTTACCCGTGAGTGGCGCAGAATAGAGGTGAAGAAAAGATACGACTTTCTCCTGCAAATTGGAGCCAACAAACTGTCCCACATCTTCCATGCGGAGGTGTGCTCGGCCCTCCTAGGAGAGATCCTGCAATTACTGGAGGAGAACTTCCAGACTGTACAGTGGCAGGGAATCATGGACATCTTGAATTGTCTGGCACAGACGCAACGTTTCGATCTCAACCTGATCTTCCTCAGCAAAGCTGAACGTGCCAGCTGCAGGGATTTATTTGGGAAGCTACAATGTATAGTAAAGGAGGAAAAGGAAACTGATGTTAAAAACAATGCAAAGCTAATCCATCTTATGTCTGTTTATAAAGTCACAGAATCCAGCATCTAAAATATCAGGATGAAAAAACATTTTTTCTAACAGTGTATGTGGTTTTCATTCAGGAAGTTACATTAGTGGTTGTAAACCCTTACATATACACAGTGAAATGACTGGCCTCAGGTGATTACACAGAGATGAAACAAATTCTTCTACATAAGTTGTACCTGTTTATCTAAAGATGTCTGTCCCCTACATCTATTCAAAGTGCAGAATTTACAAAGGATTATTATTATACAGGATTTATATAGCACCAACAGTTTGCTCAGCACTTTGCAATTTACAATTTAAAGGGAGACAATATAGCAATGGTACAGTTCAATACAAGAGGTTTAGGAGGGCCCTGCTCCTTGGTGCTTACAAAGGATCTGTCAGCTCTGAAAAGCGGGGGGTGGAGAGCTGAAGATACACTTGGTGAGGAGAGCTTTGAGAGCTGATTGGAGGGAAGGGACACACCCACCTTCCCACAGGAACAGAGCTGAGGATGTCAATCACAGGTTGTGTGCTGGAGCTCCATCCCATCACCATTTTTTTTTCTCTTGGTGTCAGGAAAACTGTCAGATGTGACTCATGCTGATAGCAGAGGAGCAAGACAGCAGACAGAAATGACACTTAAGTGGTTGATTTACAAAAATAAAAATTGATCAGTTCTTTCTTCTGCCATGTCTGAGAGACACAGCACAGAGATCAGGAGAGCTGGAGTTATATGCTTTGATCTCCCTGCTGTTCCTGCTCCCCCATCCCTAGCTGGCCGAGAGTGGGAGAGAGGAGAGTTGTTAACCCTGTGCAGACTGGTGGAGTGTAATCACTGCACAGGCAGATTGTGGGATGTGAGCAGTCTACTGATAGTGCACATCCTATACAACATAGTTGCACCTGGCAGGAATCTGCGGCAGTTTTCTATATGGAAAACTGCCGTCTTCACTCTGTTAATAAGGTGCAGACCTGCACTAGTTTCTATTTATGGATTATTTGCCTGCAACAATGTATAAGATGTGTGCTGCTCATTTTGTCAGTTATAGTTCCTGACCTTTTTTTCTTTTTCCATTTTTATGTTGGGACACATGGCATCACAAACTGTTCACAAGTTTCTGTATTCTACAACTGTGTGCCGCTCAAAACAATGGTGTATATGTTACATGGACTTATCACCTAGATATAATAAATGTAATATTTGCCAAGACGACTGGTAATTTTAGACATTGATTATTTTTGCTTTGGGTTGCTGAGAGTGAATGATTATTCTATTCTAGCTATTGGTGCAACAACTCACACTGAATGATTTAATTGGCTCAGCATTTTTTTTTTTTTTATTTATTGAGTTGTTGATAGAGCAGAAGCTGGCTGGTATTCTGGTCTCCATTGTGCAGCTTCCCATTTTCTTTCTGTCCCAGGCACACAACAGGAAATGAGTGCAAATCTCTCCAATGTTAGAGGAAGTCCTCTCTTAGGCTACGTTCACACTAGCTTTATCAACAGGTGTTGCTTTTCAAACGCCTATGAAAATTCTGCACGACAGCACACAGTGCTGTTCACACGGACGCGTTAGCATCGCGGGAGAACTGATGCATTGAAGCCTCCCATTCAAGTCTATGGTGCCGCTCCGCAAACGCCTGGCAGGCGTGTGCGGTTGTGACGCGGTTGTAGAGCGTTAATACCATTTAACTTCATTAAAGGAGTTTGTGGTGCGGTTTTAACGCTTGGCAAACGCCTATCAAACACCTCAAAACCGAGCATAGGGTGTTTTGGGAGTGTTAGGGAAGCGTTTTTAACATTCCTCAAATGCTATAGGGGCGTTTGGCAAGAGTTAGAAAAAAGTCAAGTGTGAACGAGCCCTTAGACAGGTGTCCCTGTTGGAAGATTTCCCCTAACCTCTTTGTCTGGTGACAACTGTAATATGTTGGATTTCTTATCACTTTTTGTCTCCATGACAGTGGTTACCAGTGGGGATGCACCAATACCAGGTTTTTCAGAGCGAGTTTGAGTACTGATACTTTTCCTCAAGTACTCGCTGATACCAGTTACCAATACTTTTTTTTTTTTTTTCTGCTATTTGAGCCCACATAAAATGAATGGGCTAAAATCGCACTGCAAAGAATCACATGTGTTTTGAACAGGATTCACGGTCTGAATCAAATGCGGCTTCCTGCACCGCCTGTGTGAACCCAGGCTGAAGGCACTATGACAAACAAGCCTAGGTTCATGCAGGAAACCGCATATGATTTGTAGAGGAATCTCACTGCGTTACTGTTGAAATCACATGCACATTGAGCCAATTTATTTTGTATGGGCTCAAATCGCACCGCAAAAAATGATTCGGTTTTGGATATCGGAGCATTTGTACAAGTACTTGTGCAAATGCTTAATATCGGCGTCGATCCTGATATCGGTGCAACCTTAGTCACCAGGACAACTACAGAGGATGACACCCCCCAGCATGGGCACAGACAACTGAAAAAAACCCCAACAAGGGTTCAAATTGTTTCCTACTCCATCCAAAACGTGGTGAGCGTACAAATCAAATAATCTACTATGCCTTTGTGCCGCCTTAGTGCTCACATAAGACAGAACTTTTGATTTCCAGCTGTATCTAACATAACACAGGGTCTTGTTCTTCAACTCTGGTAGAAAAATGTCCATTTTCTCTTTTACTAGCAATGCTTGTCTGGGAGGACACATCGGCCATGTTCAGCTCTGGTACTATGGGACTTGCAGACTGAAGACCAAACTAGAATGTCACATGTTCTGATAAAGTAGTACAATCATAAGAAATCAGCACAGAATCATGGTCAGATTTTACACTTTTTTTTTGTATAGAAAACACATTGTACTTCTTTAGGATAGGTAATATGGCCAAAGGTATGGTGACACCCCTCCAAATGTATTTATTGCAGGTACTTATATAGTGCCGTCAATTCATGCAGCACTTTACACACATATTATACGTTCACATCAATCCCTGACCCTCAAGGGACGTACAATCTAAGGTGGTTGTGTTCAGGTCCTTCCACTGAAGGGTGCAGTTAATGCTTCGAGTGGGCCTTTCCAACCTTGTGGAGACTGGGGGCAGAAAGTGTGTTAGGGCTACAGAACACCTCCCTCCATCCTCATTTCCATAACATGGGACTGGTGATGTCCTATAGGTTACAGTGGAGAATGGGGCAGAGCTAATAAGGCATGCCTTGCATTGAACAACATTGGATTTCTGGCAGGATCAACCAGTACCTACAAAACACCTTTAATGGTATATTTAAACAGATCAAAAGGGAGCAAATCATAGAAGATCATTGTTAGAGGTAATATTAATTGTAGCAAAGCTGACAAATGATATCCCCCCCGTTATAAAAAATTAGAGCCTTTTTCCAGGACAAAGATTTAATTTTTACGGTGCTCACAGCACTTTTTAGGGCATCTTTTCTCCCCTTTTGTTCCTTGTAAAGTAATGTGGTGGCACCTCGCTGCAGTTAAGAAGCTTTGTGAGTACAGAAGAAAAGAGGATTACATCTACAGTACGTTATTCTCAATGAGAAAATGAAAACCGTTGTGTGTCAGCAGGTGGCAGCAGTGAGCTACAATTCAGCAGCCTGGCACACATAGACCCATGCCCTGTGGGCTCCACAGATGATACTTTTCACATAGAGTTCATCTATACCTGTGACAATGGCACATTTCAGTTGGTAATTAGCTGTGTCAAACTAAAATGTTATTTGTTACATCTTGTGTTAATATTTTTTTTTGTTACATCTTGTGTTAAATAGAAAACTATGCCAATAAAGGTGAAGTCCGGGATAAGCAAGCATCATCTAAATACAAGAGGCATTCGCATTCTTCCTTGAGTCTTGGCGTGCTTTGTGTATTTCTTCCAGATCTGTGCAGTAATCCAGTGTGATATTTTTCCTTCCTCAATAAAGACTACTCACTGCTGCTGTCTCTCCTTGTGCAGGGTGACTGGTCTTGTCTACGCCCCCTCCTCTAGTTTTCTACAGGCAGCCTGTAGTGGGTGGAGCCTGATTGGTCCCTCCCACATTTCTGCTCTCTGCATAGACCATGTACAGCACAGTGATGAGGTCACTGCTACTTTTACAAGGTAATATCTCAATTTTCCAGTTCTACCTACAGTACCTCTGATACTTCTGTGCTGCTTGATTGCTAACACAAAATAAAATAGACTGACTTCTTCTAGGTCTGTTCTCACCCCAGGTTCACACCTAAGCATTTTCTGCAGCGTTTTTCAGAAACTCAGTACAGTCCATTTAACATGATTTCCTATGGGACAGGTTCACATCTCTGCGTTTTCACCCGGTGCGTTTTTTGGACTTTTTTTTTAATGTAAAAAGTTGCGTTTTTGATTCTATGGACCTTAATTGAAATGCTGCAGAAAAGCATGTATTGTGTTTTTGATGCATTATTAATATGTTTTTGATGCGCTTTGTGTTTTAAATCTGCCTAGCCACAAGAAAAATTTTATTTAAATGAAAAAAAAAGCAAAAACGTGTCAAAAACGCATGTGCCAAAATGCAACGCAAAACTCAATGCAGAAACGTCTCAAACGCAACCTGCATAGGTGTGACCCTAGCCTGAGGGTGCATTTCAGACCTGCTAGAGCAAATGCAAAGCTAAATGATGGAGTCACACTCACATGATGGACTCTCCACTAGTTGTGTGGCTGGCATTTTAGAAGGAAGACACAAACTACCGAGGGATGGTGTACACAAGTCCGCTGCAGTAACACACATTTAGCTACACACTGCATTAAGATGCCTATTTTTAATGAGAAGCCAAAGTGCAACCACACTAAAACTGGACAGGTCCTGAGGGCTTATTCATACAGTGGCTGGGGGTGGTAAAAACAGACAGCTGAGCCATGCTTTTATGCCCCCCCCCCACCCCGGTTCTCCACTTGAATGCTAACATTACAGCTCGAAATGTGAAACGTGCCACACAGCATTTTTAACTCAAGCCAAAGAGCTTGACAGGTAGTACTGCCTGTCAAAAATCGCCCACTGAGTTCAATGGGGGCCACACAGAAACTGTGAGCCAAATGCAGCCTGTGATGTAAAATTTTCATTTGGCAATTAAAAAAAAAAAGTAAAAAAAACAGGCATCCATAAGTGGCAGTCAAATTCCAAAAATGTTCGCAACAGGTTAATACAAAAATCTTCTTTATTGCATAAAGGAGTGAAAATATTCCATGGAAAACTTACGCTAACATGTTTCGGTTTAAAACCAGACCACATTCATGAGTGACAGTAACTTCTGAATGCGTCAGTTAATGTGCTATCGCCCTCTGAAAAAAGATCCACAATGGATCTCTTTTCAGAGTGCAGGAAGCATTGCCGCCTGTCTGAAAGAGATTCAATAGAAGAACCTGAAGATGCTGGCAAAGTGATTTAATCCACCATTGCCTACCCAAGAACAAAATATCAGTCATTGGCTTTTGGTTGCTTCAAAAGGGTTTTGTCTATAGCATGGGTGTCAAACGGGCGGCCCTCCAGCTGTTGCCAAACTACAAATCCCATGAGGCATTGCAAGATTGACAGTTACAAGCATGACTCCCAAAGGCAGAGGCATGATGGGACTTGTAGTTTTGCAACAGCTGGAGGGCCACCAGATTTACACCCCTGGCCTATAGGAATATAAAACAGGCCCCTTTTACATGGACATACTGATCGGGTCCGCCTGCCCGTTTTTCAGGCAGATCCGATCGGAACCTCTATTTTCCTCTATGGAGCATCGGGTGTAAATGGATATGTGTCTGTTTACACCCGCAAACATCCAATCCGATCTGATTCACCAAAAAGAGATGGATGGGGATCCATTCCCCTTCCGTCCATCGGATTGGATGGGATGGAAGTCGGATGGAAACGGACAAGCGGTCACTTTCCATCCGACCGCCTATAGAGGACAGCAGGCTGTGCCTGTGTCCCCTCTGCAGCAGCGGAGCAGACACGGACCTGGACACGGATCCACTTGCTCAGCAGGGATCAGCAGAGAGATCCCCCGCTGAGCAAGTGGATCCACTGACCAATCCGCCCCGTGTGAAAGAGGCCAATGTGTTGTATAGCTTGTTATTCATATAAAATCTTTATTTTATAAGTAATCATTACTGCGGGGTACAATCATGACAATTCTACTTCAGAACTACTGCCTGCTTGCTTGCTTTCCGCCTGTGTAGAACTGAGTAAGACAGAGAGAGTCATCTCTGCTAGGTAAGGGGGGCATCCTTCCTCTGAAGTTTTTGTAATCTGATCTCCCTCCCCTTCAAGTTCTATTTTAAAACAGAAGTGTTATCTGAGCCTCTGTAAAATCAGTGTTCTTATTCAGACATCGCCAACTGCTGGATGAAAATGGTAAATCTGAAATATGTATATGCAATATTTCAACAATACCTGTTTAGAATGTGTTTGTGGTGTTGCATTTTAGATTGATCATAGTGAATAAATAAAGAAAAGCAGTTTGCATCTCCTAATAATAAAAAAAACTATATATATATATATATATTATGCATGTGTAAAAGAATGCGCTGTGCCTACACCTTCGATCGTTTCAGGTGATTGGATAATTACTTTCAGTGCATCTGGACCATCAGCTTTATACTTTCCATGTGCAATAATGAACCCTAATTAATAGCTTGGTACCAACAGGACAGATGTTCTCTATCCGACTTCAAACAGATATAACATTTCATCAGCACGGTGGAAGGAAGGCTAATGAAAAGAATGTCTGGCCAATGGCAGTGATTATATTCATAGTAAAAAAAAAAAAACAAGAAAAACTTCACGGAAGAAAGAAAAAATTCTGTAAACATAATCAATATCCTGATTGCTGTATTTTAAAATGTGAGCTTCAAAAGCTGCTGTAGCTATTTCTTTTTAAAGTGACACTTTTACGGAGGTATTTTATTGCCGTGTCCCCAATGGGGGAATTTCCCTGTACTTCCTGTGCTGCTGACAGGACTAAAAATCAGGAAAAATCTCCCAAAAAGAGACACAAACAGGAATAAAAACCTGGCTGAGGTTCCAGTCGTTTCACACTTTTTTTAAAAACCAAAAAAAAGCTTAGGCCTATGGTTTATTTTGCCCATAAGGGGCAAATGTATAGAATTTTATAGACAGATACAAAAAGAAGCAAAGGCATAAAGGACTTTAAGGGTGCTTGTATACCCTCAGGATGAAAAACATTGACACATTAAATGTATAAAAAACATAAAACTATATTACACATAATAAAATGAAACATACCCACCCTCCCATAAAATCAGGTAAGTGAACCCTTCAGTACAATCAATCCCATATCGCACTTTCCATTTTCTAACAATACCCAACCATGACTGAAAGGTCACCAGTGTAACAAGCATCAATATGGGAAGGTGATATGATGGTAAAGCCCAATGCGTTTCGCTGAGTTGGCTTCTTCAGGGGTCCAGAGGAAGGGAAAACACCATACTGACAGTTGCTCAGACCAAAGATCGACCCTAAGAGAAAGAGAGATGGGCACAATGGGACCGGATATTGCTGGGATCTCCTGGGTCAAGGCACACCACACTGCCCGACAGGTGAGGACTGACCATTTGGAAACTCGGGCACTCATGGGGTCAGTAGGGGGCCCCATGAGATGCCCCTGGTACCTTTTTCATAGGCTTTTTTGAGTTTGGGAAGGACACAGGGGCCCCGTGATCCCCTATTGCCTGGGGGCTCCATGAGTTGTCAGTCCGCTCCTGCTGCCCAAGGAAAAGGAGATTGCTAGTTCATAGTTATCATCCTCCAAATCATAGAAACAAATGGCCCACAAAGAATTGGCAAGATATTATATAGCTGATCCCTTGGAGAGAGGTTTATGTAGGAAAAGACAGAGAGCTATATTGCCTACCTGAATTTTGCTTTTCGTCTCCCCACGGAGGGAGGATTAATGTTTTGGAATTGCTAGGGTTCCAGTTACTGCAGGCACTTGACATCATTCAAACCAGTCTCTGTGGGCCATTTGTTTCTATGATTTGGAGGATGACAGCATTCCGTGAAGAAAATATGCATATTTCGGTGAGAATGAACTCTTAGGTGGAATTAAACCTGAATAAAACACTGACCCTATTGGTCTTTTCCATCATAAACCCTTCTTCCTGCCTATCAGCAGTCGTGTACACTGAGCCACGCATGCGCAGCCCAGTGTACATTTACGGCACTGTTCTGTGCCACTATGATGGGATACGTGGGAAGTGATGTCATCAAGGCTCGGGCCAACCAAGCAGTCAAAGATTAAGAACTTGGAAGGAAGGCCAGTTGACGATGGCAGCACCCATGACTGACAGGAGCTCTGACAGCGCAGAACTGGAGGGGGTCACTAGACAGGTAAGATATGCAATGCATTCTAGGGCATTATGGAAAAAAAAGAGAAAGAATTTTGGCAAATGTTTCATTCTGCTTTAAAATCTTTTTAGGCTTTATTTACACCTTGCGTTATCGCATGCAGGTCAACATGCAATATGCAATATGCAATAAGGCATTCCAATTCATTTTGAACAGGCTTAATTGTCTGCAACAGAAGAAGGAGGGTGTGCTGGAGAGGTGAGAATAAAGTGGTAGAGGGTGAGATTCATACAGACTGTCCCTTTGCCCAGAGTGGGTGACAGGGTCTCTTTAACCGCTTCCCATCCACTGTATACAGAGCGGCACAGGTGTGCAAAATCACATATATGTACATGATTTTGCATTTCCGGGTAAGGGGTGTGCGTGCCCTCCCTGCGCCGCCATTCGCGGCTGCATCCGTCAATCACCGGGTCCCATCCACTTGCCAGCGCCCGGTGTTTTCTGAAGATCTCCGATGGGGGAGGAGGACAGTTTTGTTTACTAACAGTCCTCCTCCCTGTCAGCTTGGGCACACTGCTCTGGATGGCTGTGCACAGCCATTCAGAGCAGTGTGTGTAGCAGGGAAGCACACAGACACGGCCCTCTAGTAAAACACTCCCTGCGCACAGTTAACCCTGATCGCCCCTCATGTTAACCCCTTCCAGCCTAGTGCCATTAGTACAGTGTCAGTGCTTGTTTTTAGCACTGATCACTGTATTGGTGTCACTAGGGATGTCAGTGACATCAAGTCATTTCCCCCCCCGTGTCAGAAAGCCCACCGCAGTCCCGCTATAAGTCGCTGATCACCACCATTACTAGTAAAAAAATAAATAAATAAAAATTTCTATATACCGCCATTTGTAAATGCTATAACATTCACGTAAACCAATTAATTTACATGTATTGGGATTTTTTTTTTTAGCAAAGACATGGAGCAGAATACATTTTGGTGTAAATTTATGACAAAATTAGATTTTTTTACATTTTTTTATTGGACATGTTTATTAGCAAAAACTCACAAATATTGTTTTTTTTCTCAAAATTGTTGGTCTTTTTTTCTTTATAGCACAAAAAATAAAAAACACAGAGGTGATCAAATACCACCAAAAGAAAGCTCCATTCGTGGGATAAAAAGGACGTAAATTTCATTTGGGTGCAGCGTTGCATGACCGCGCAATTGTCAGTTAAAGTAACGTAGCGCCGTAACGCAAAGAATGGGATGGTCAGGAGGGGGGGGCGGGGGGAATCCTAAGGAGGGCAAGTGGTTAAGACTCCTACAAAGTGAAGGCTGTGAGATTTGGAGACTGTCGGAGATGTTTGTGGGGCATTGGCTGTGCAGAATGTCGAATAGAGGGTGTTCAGTGAGGTGTCAAGGATCTCCAAAGACCTGACTCATACCCTGGAGCTAGCTCTCATTTACATAATATTTAATGCATGGGGAGTTGGTGGGTGTTGGGTGTCACATACATAATACATATTTTATAGATTCACGGGATAAAGGAGCTCCGTGTTATCGCTCTTGTTTTTGATATGTGAAATGGTGAAATGATAATAAAGCTTCAGAACTGCCTTTGTTTCAGGAGGTATGAACTGTCCTTTGTGGCTACATTTTTTTTTTAAAAGTATATACGGGAGGGGAAAAATAAACAAGCAATGATTTGGGGTATAGGAAGAGTAGATGTAAACCCAATTACTAAAATCTCATTTATTTGTTAACATGCTAATGCCACTTCAAAAGAAAATTTTCACTTTTCGTAAAATCTTCAGCTTTCATAGAAACATAGAAAAGTGACGGCAGAAAAAGACCAAGTGATCCATCTAGTCTGCCCATTTTTTTTTTGTCTTTGTTTTTTTTGGGTTAGTTTTTTTGTTTTTATTTTTTTTTTTTAATAACTTTTTTTGTCTGAGTATAGAGCTATGCTTGTCCCAAGCTTGTTTGAAGCTATTTACTGTTGACTGGCTCACTACCTCTATAGTAAAATAGTACTTTCTGAGATTAGTTTTGAACAGGGGCAGGCTGACCATTCGGGCAACAATGATTTGAGCTCTTCCCCATACTATCCAAATCTTAAAAAAAAAAAATTGGAGTTAGGTTGTGTGACCATTCGGGCACCCGGGCACTGCCCGAAGGCCCGGAGTCAGTAAGGGGGCCTCATGAGATGCCCCTGGTACCTTTCATAGGCTTTCTTGGATGTGGTTTGAGTGTGGGCGAGGACACAGGGGCCCCATGATCACCCATTGCCTGGGGGCCCCATGAGTTGCCCTGGTTTTGAACTTTCCTCCAGTAAGTTTAAGGTTATAATTTTGGTTTCATGTTGAAAATGCTGCCCTCCTGAACCTCATTCACCCCCTTAATGTATTTAAAGGTTTCAATCATGCCCCCCCTTTCCCTTCTTTCCTCCAGACTGTAGATGTTAAGTTCTTGAAGTTGATATGTTTTATCCCCCAGACCTTTCATTAAAAGAAAAGGTTGTGATCCTACCATGAAAAGCTGTGTTCAGGCATTTCCTGACAACACTCTGTCCATGGCTCCTAATTGTGCTCCAGGGTTGTCCCCAGGGGCGGACTGACCATTCAAGCACTCGGGCACTGCCCGAGGGCCCGGAGTCAGTAGGGGGCCCATGAAATGCCCCTGGTACCTTTTTTATAGGCTATTTTGAGTGTGGGCAAGGACACAGGGGCCCCATGATCCCCTATTGCCCGGGGGCCCCATGAGATGTCAGTCCGCCCCTGGTTGTCCCCCTGTCAAATGAGCTTCCCCTGTAGAATAGTAGTGGCAGTTTTATAGTACATTGCAAAGGCATGGTCCACTGATGTCACCATGAGAAGATCTGCCATGGGAAATGCCATGCAGCCATCGCTGGAGAACACATAGACAGGAAGTGACTGTAAATCTGATAGGAACCACTAAAATTTTACAATGCCTCAAAAAAAGGAAATAAAAAAATATATTTTTTTAAAGAAAAACGTTTACGCTTTAGTGACCTAAATATTAGGTTAAGCTAGTCATAAAAGTGGAAATTTGATCAAATAATCAAACTTTTATTTATTTAGATGTAATTATAAGGCAATGGATAAGTTGAATTGGTGGTTTGGATTGAACAGACGAAGAAAAAGATTATCTTGGTCAAAGGCAGAAGAAAAATCCAATCACTTATGATGAGATCGGTATAATTTTTTCTCATTTCAATTTGATTGCATATTTATGTACAGATATTTATATAGCACCAACAATATACACAGCAATTCACTAATATATTGTACGTTCACATCAGTTCCTGCCCTCAAGGAACTTACAATCAATAAGGTTCCTATCTCACATACAAACTAGGGCCAATTTAGACAGGAGTCAATTAACCTACCAGCATGCCCTTGGAGTGTGTGAGGAAACCCACGCAGGCACAGGGAAAACATGCAAAATCCAGGCAGGTAGTGCCATGGTTGGCATTCAAATCAATGACCCTGGCGCTACTAGGCAAAAGTGCTACCACTTAGCTGCTGTGCTGTCCTGTTAATGTTTACATTCCCCGCTGAATTAGTCATTTACTACACAATTGTGGTGTTACAGGATAATCGGTGACCTGTGTGCAAGGCATGACAAAGATGCAGCCTGCAGTATCTGTATCAAAAAGGAGAGCATAAAACACGTGTTGCTCACTTGCATTCCACGTTTAATCTGTTAAATAGAAATGGATCACATTATACAGATAATTACTTTCTTTATAGTGGCAGAGCAGGCCACATAGAAAAGAGCATAATTTTGTATTAGAGAATTACCATAACTAACATATAGGATACTAAACAGAGAGCGTAAATGTCAGAACAAACACAAAACTAAACAAAGATAGCATAAACAAAGTGTGACTAACCTGTATCAAAGAGGAGAGCATAAAACATGTGTTGCTCACTTGCATTCTGCTTGTTGGTATTAGTCTCCTGAAGTCACATTACAAATCATTGGAGCTCCCTCTAGCTGCAGCCTAGTAAAAGTGTTACTGGGAGTTTTATTCATTTACTTTCTGCACTTACTGGTGCACAAGCGCAGAATGATTTCGGCCAACAGGCATTCATAACGCCTGAATGCTTAGCTCATTCTGCACACGTTTTACCACCCCTGCTTACACACTCATGATGTTTAAATTTCAGCCCTGAAGTACTAGGCAGCTGTGGCACACATGGTTTATCCGTGTTGTATGCATGTAAACGTTTGCAGATTTACAGCATAAAATATGGCCAAAATCAGGACAGTGGCGGCATTTGCTAGCAACCAATCACATTAGCTGTTGTAGTCATTGGCTTGTTTTCCTGTCACAACCTGCCTCGGCATGAAAGTTTTTACTGCACTCCAATATCCCCATCCCTTGTATCAGCCTAATATATGGAATATTCTTCATTTCAAGAGCTGCAGTATGCGGTTCCTTCACAAAAACAGATTTACTGAGGATTGTAGCTCAGTTTAAATAAGAACACAAACAAATCCGGGAGGTTTACTGAGACTGGTACATTCGCACACTGTCTGCCAACAAGTCAATTATTGAGACAGAAAATGTGAATATGTCAAATGGGAGATATGGGCAGAGAAAGACCATGGAAAGACGAAGGGACGGATGGATGGACGGACTGAGGGAGGGAGGTTTCATTAAAATAAGAAATTCCAATTTTGTGTGAAAATGTACACATGAATATCATATGGGTTGAACTGAATGGACTTTTTTCAACCAGACTATGTGACTGTGTCATCTAAAGAGGCAACCTAATACCTAAGTTCAGTACAGCGTGCAAAGACCCCATAAATCATATCTGTAAACTATGCAGCCGATGTAAACTACGCCAATAATAGTATAGGAGGTACTCATCCGGACTATAGATCAGCTTCACATTTCCTGCATTTCCTGGCCAATCCCCAATCTGCCCTTGTAGGATTTTATGTGAAAGTTGACTTTTTGAAAGTCAGTATTAGCATAGGGTTAGGAGCCAATGGGAGTTGTTCATAGGACCTACAAAGGACCAAGCCACCATTGAAGGACCATTGTAATACATCATCCATGGCCAGATGTCCATTACTAAAACCTGCTGGCACACTAAACAAACATTTAATTTACACATTGCATGGTTTTTGCTCATTATAGCCTGACCTGACTTAATGCCAACATCCAGAATAATCTTCCCCATGCTAAACCTTACCTCAGTAGGCCCCTCTAACTAATCCTGCAATTAGATTTAAAAAAACAAACCTAAATTAAATGGCCTAAATACTTACCTGAATTTTCAGGGATGTAGCACACTGGGTCTCAAGTGTTTCTTCTTCTGCACTGAAGAGTGGGAGGGATCTTCTTTGAGCAGCCACGTCTCCTGGGGTAGAGTGGTGATTTCACAATGAGTGGTGGCACCAAGACTGGCCATTAGAGGGACCAACTGTGTCAGTGGAACACTGGTCTCCACTTGCAGAATGGGTGACATGGAAGGTTAGATGAATAAAAACTCTTGTTAGACTTTCGTTTTTTAATTGTTGAGTGACCCATAATTAAGTTCTGCTGGAGGTAAAACATGTTGAGTCTTGGCTTTGGGTGGTAATGAGCCATGTGCTGTCATGGCTTCCAACCCCTTCAAGACAATCCAAAGCTAGAAAAGTCTTGGCTGAACTTATACTTTAAATCTACATTTACCCTTTACAATAGATGCACAGACTAAACCTATGATGTGCAGGTGCAATACATTGGACCAATAGAAGCAAGGTATTGATATTGCTGGATATAACATAGAAATCAGTCCTTCTTCAAAGTGGCTGATGAGGACTGAAGGTGCAATGTAGACGGACCTTGTTCTGGTCCTGGGCTGCTGCCTTTCTGATAGCCTCAAGAATACTCAGTAGGTGACAAAATCTGGGGTGGGTTTTGAGGAGCAACCAGTACGCAAGTTTATGACACTCAGAGGTCAAATCAAAAGGTTTTTTGAATATAGTTATCAGAAAAAGCCAAGGCGTTTCAGAGGACATACCTGCTGCTTTCTCTGGCTGAACCCATGGATATGATTGGAATCGCAATGAGAAACAATTAGGAGACCTGTCTTAGGGCTCAATGCTGACAGGTTGCAATATATCCAGGATGATATGTCCAAGATGACAGTTTGGATCAAGATCTAACATAAGTCTCCTAATTATTTCTCATTGCATGTTTAATCAGGATCCAGCCCTGAGGAAGCGGGAGACATTTCCCCAAAACGCGTTGGATTCATCTGCAAAAAACATTCGGATTTTACCTCTGAATGTCATGAACTTTTGATCAGTTTCATGTTTCAGACACAGCTGTGGAGGTGCAGCAGTACCGAGACAGGTTCGTCCAGGACTCAGAGCAAGGATGCAGAACTCCACCTCCATCATGCCAAAGAATGGGTGTAGAAGAGGTGTACAGCGCTGCACCCATTCTCTGCCACCCTGCTTTGGCTGCCCATAGTTGGCATCGAATGCATACTGCATATACGTGGCTAATTGCTTGCTTTCCAGCAACTACAAGGTAGCATGTACAATGTGTTTTTCATATCAGCTATGGACGGATTATGTGGAAAGTGAGCATGTTGGAGCACAGTGTGACAGCAGTAGCTGTCAGAGCAGACATGACGCCACAGCCCACTGGTTGCCAGCCATTGATCTAGAGCAGGGGTATCAAACGCCATTTCATCGTGGGCCATATCAGCATTATGGTTGCCTTCAAAGGGCAGGTTGTATCTGTAAGACTAGATGTCCAGAGCACCCCACCCCATTACATTAGATGTCAAGAATCCCACACCCTCCCTAACATCACCGTGCACCCCTTTTTAGGGCAAAGCTGGAAAACAGAAAGTGCAGGGTCTGGAGGACTAGAGGAGGAGTGGAGTCAGTTACCAGAGTTTGCAAAATGCTGAGACTAGGGGAGGCAGAGATGAGGGGTGTGATGGAGTTACTTTGGGTGGGGGGGCTCATGGAACACAGCTCACTTTGGAGAGGTGGGGAGACCCCTGTCTCAGATCCCCATATCCCTCTTATGTGTAAGTCACCCTGTGCCTGTTTGGGGTACAGGGTGATCTGTCCTAATATTGTGTAGAAATGTATTGGAGATAGGTGGGGTTTGTGGATTGTTTAATGCCATATGGTTGCATCCCATTGTTCTATTGTGTGTCTTGCTTGGGAGCAAACTATTATGGGATGTATGCAGGTGCGGACTGACAACTCATGGGGCCCCGGGCAATAGGGGATCATGGGGCCCCTGTGTCCTTGCCCAAACTCAAAAAAGCCTATGAAAAAGGTACCAGGGGCATCTCATGGGGCCCCTACTGACCCTGGGCCCAGGGGCAGTGCCCAAATTTCCAAATGGTCAGTCCGCCCCTGGATGTATGTGTTTTTGTGTATTGGCTTGGTGGGGGGTGTTTCCAGCAGCCCTTCCTTCTGATGGCACTGTCTGCTGGTGTGTCTCTTTTTACTAAATGTAGATTGCCCCGCCCTGTGTCATTATGCAGGAAGGGGGAGTTTATTCCCTTGAATGTATATATCTTGTATCTGTGTTAAAATAAAGTAGTCGATTTCCTGGTTTACTTCCAAGACTGGTGTCGTCTAGTCTTGTATGGTCTGCTGTGGTGTCTGTGGTCGGTGTTCAGACAGGGAAGAAGTATCCTAACGAAAGTACCAAAGTGCAGTCGGGGTCCGGTTCCGTTACAAGGGGGTGCTGCAGCTGCACTGAGAGGGACAGGATTTGGTAGAGGAGTTCTATTCTCCTCTCTGCTGCCAACTGGTGAGACAAGGTGAAGGTGGAGACAACGGGGTACCTGCAGGAGAGAAGCAAGGGCCACATGAAATGGCCTGGAGGGCCGAATTCGGCCCACGGGCCTTGTGTTTGACACCTGTGATCTAGAGCATGCATGCAGTGAGAGGGTGCCCCCCCCCACAGCTGGGCTTGGGGCAGCTGCCCCTCCTGCCCACCCCTTGTCCTGGTCCTGAGGTGCGGGGATGTGTTGCAGCAGCAAACACAGTTCAGACGTAAGTAAGGCAGAAACCACACAGAGTGATTATAGACTCAGCCACATGACACAGGGGACACAGACAGAACCGAGAGCTCACTAAACACACACAAAAGGAACACGGCTGGTTTTCTTGTAATACTTAAAATATCGGAATTCCTTTTTTAACAATAACATATTCCTTGTGGTCGGATGGCTTCAATACTTTGTACTATACTTGGTATGCATTGTCTGTCTCATTACTCCTGAGTCCATATACACACAGCAGCAGCACTCCGGTACGGATGGGTACACAGTGATCCTATATATTGTTAGAACATGAATACTCTGGAGATCTGCCTGGCTGTTATCTCAGAAAATGTGTTAAGTTACCGCAGAACCTGAAGGTTAATTGGGTTAAAGTAAACCTTCCTGGAATTAGCGACGGAGTGTCCATTTTGTTCTCTCAACCATAATTTGAACAAGAAAAAAATCTGAATGTTCTCTTAACTGTCCCTAACTTGTAAAGTGTTCCAAAGCATGGACTAAGGCAGTGACTAATACTCAAAGTAATATTAAACCTTCAACGTTTTTAAGCCTAACGCACTGAGCTCAATAAATTAAACATTCCCCCATGAACTATTTGTTTAAATTCTTACCCCAGGACTTTACATGACAAACGCATGGTTCAGCAAACCATGTATATGTAGATAATGAAGAAGTTCCAATATGGGCAGAGGTAATCCAGTAAGCACTAAGGGCAGGCTGCGATGGAGCAAAGAGAATTCTGCCGTAGAAGAAACAAAGGACACTGAGCCTCTAAGTGTAGACTGTGTGACAAGTTTTTTAATAAGAAGGTAAGCTTAACAACTCACATCTTGGGTAGTAAAAACAGGCTAATAGGGAAATGTGGATAATAAGAACAGGCACGTAATGAAGTGATGGATAGTAAGAACAGGCTCATAATGAAGTGATGGATAGTAAGAACAGGCTCAAAGGGAAGTGGGGGATAGTAAGAACAGGCTCATAGGGAAATGGTGGATAGTAAGAACAGCCTCATAGGGAAGTGATGGATAGTAAGAACAGGCTCATAGGGAAGTGGGGGATAGTAAGAACAGGCTCATAGGGAAGTGGGGGATAGTAAGAACAGGCTCATAGGGAAGTGGTGGATAGTAAGAACAGGCTCATAGGGAAGTGGTGGATAGTAAGAACAGTATAGTATGAGCCTGTTCTTACTATCCACCACTTCCCTATGAGCCTGTTCTTACTATCCACCACTTCCCTATGAGCCTGTTCTTACTATCCATCACTTCATTACGAGCCTGTTCTTATTATCCATCACTTCATTATGAGCCTGTTCTTACTATCCACCATTTCCCTATGAGTCTGTTCTTACTATCCACCATTTCCCTATGAGCCTGTTCTTACTATCCATCACTTCATTATGAGCCTGTTCTTATTATCCATCACTTCATTATGAGCCTGTTCTTACTATCCATCACTTCCCTATGAGGCTGTTCTTACTATCCACCATTTCCCTATTGAAGTGATGGATAGTAAGAACAGGCTCATAGGGAAGTGGTGGATAGTAAGAACAGGCTCATAGGGAAATGGTGGATAGTAAGAACAGGCTCATAGAGAAGTAGTGGATAGTAAGAACAGGCTCATAGGGAAATGGTGGATAGTAAGAACAGGCTCATAGGGAAATGGTGGATAGTAAGAACAGGCTCATAGGGAAATGGTGGATAGTAAGAACAGGCTCATAATGAAGTGATGGATAGTAAGAACAGGCTTATAGGGAAGTGGTGGATAGTAAGAACAGGCTCATAGGGAAATGGTGGATAGTAAGAACAGGCTCATAATGAAGTGATGGATAATAAGAATAGGCTCATAATGAAGTGATGGATAGTAAGAACAGGCTCATAGGGAAGTGGTGGATAGTAAGAACAGGCTCATAGGGAAATGGTGGATAGTAAGAACAGGCTCATAGGCAGGGGCGGACTGACAAATCATGGGGCCCCAGGGCAATAGGGTATCATGAGGCCCCTGTGTCCTTGCCCAAGCTCAAAAAAGCCTATGAAAAAGGTACCAGGGGCATCTTATGGGGCCCCCTACTGACCCCGGGCCTTCGGGCAGTGCCCGAGTTTTCAAATGGTCAGTCTGCCCCTGCTCATAGGGAAGTGGTGGATAGTAAGAACAGGCTCATAGGGAAGTGGTGGATAGTAAGAACAGGCTCATAGGGAAGTGGTGGATAGTAAGAACAGGCTCATAGGGAAGTGGTGTAATACATTTGTCGCCAGATGTAAAAGGCTGTTCCGGAGAGGAGTGAACCCTGGTCAGCCAGCCAGGGGCGTATTTACCACAAGGCAAACAAGGCATTTGCCTAGGGCGGCATTTTTCAGGGGGGCAGTGGCATTTTTCAGGGGGGCAGTGCTGCCCCCCAAAATAAGGGACACATGCAGCATGGGGACCATGTGGGGTCTGAGAGAGGCTGTGGGCTGCTTGATGGTGTATGTCCGGAGCTGTGAGGGTGAGTGTTCTCTCTCTCAGGGTCGGTGGTACTGGAAGGCTCTCTCAGGTGGGGATGGGGGGGGGGCTAGGATGTTGTTGGTCAGTGTCAGGCTCCCTTCGTGGGGAAGCCAATTTTTGTGTTGCCTAGAGCAGCACGAAACCTAAATACACCACTGCGGCCAGCAGGAGGGGCTGCATCAAGTAAGGCATAGATGGTGAAGCCTGGCTGGGTCTCCAATATGTCCGGAGTTAGTCATGTTGGGTGTCTGACGTCATCAGGATGCAACACGTTTCTGGCTTGCCTGATGAAAGAGCGTGCTGGCTGATGTTGGTCCCGTGCATGCTCAGAAACGCGTCACATCCCGATGATGTCAGACACCCGACATGACTAACTCCGGACATTTGGAGACCCAGCCAGGCTTCACCATCTATGCCTTACTTGCTGCAGCACCTTCTGCTGGATGACCAGGGTTCACTCCTCTCCAGAACAGCCTTTTGCATCTGGCGTGTTATTACACCACTTCCCTATGAGCCTGTTTTTACTATCCAAGATGTGAGTTTTTAAGCTTACCTTCCTATTAAAAAACTGTTACACTTTTTACACTTAGCGGTGCTGTGTCCTCTGTTACCCTAGGACTTGCAGTTTACAACTTTCAATGCTGCTGGCTCCTGTGCTGGCTCTTGCTCTCTCAGTGCTGCTTCCCTGAACTTCTGGTTGTCATAGGAAAGAGCTAAGAGTGGACAGTGCAGGCTCCAGATAGTCTGTTAGCTTACAGAAAGGAGTTATGAGGGAGTAGGGGGTTGCCTTGCCATCCTAAGCTATGGGGCTGTGTGTTTCTATTGATGTGCATAGTGTAGGGGGACAAATCACTAATCTCTGCATATAATGGGGGGAGGGGCTCCATAGGATGCGGCAAGAGAAAGGAGCCACCCTGAAACAGGAAACCTGAGGCAACGATCACGGCACCAACTTAAACAGGAACATAGGCAAGGATTATTTTTAAAGAGGCTGAGTACTAAGTAACTCAGCCTTTTTCAACCAGGGTGCCCAGGCACCCTGGAGTGCCTTGAGGTTTCTTCAGGGGCACCTTGGCAAAATGTCTAAAAATTGTCCAAACTTTGTATACAAGCCAGCGGGTGGAACAAGCCTGCCTCTTAGTTACAAAAAACCACAGGTTTTCATTGTGCACCATTACAACCTTCTAGCCACCGGCGTCCTGACAACCAATGACATCATCGGTTGATAAGGAGGATGTCGGCTGTCTGCACAGCATCCTTGTTTGACCCTCCCCGTCCCTCTCCATCAGATTGGGGTCACATTGGCTCAGTCATGGATACAAATTGAGGGAGATGATTAATATTATTATTATTATACAGGATTTATATAGCGCCGACAGTTTGCTCAGCGCTTTACATTATGGTGGGAGACAATACACGAGACAGTACAGTAACAATACAATTCAATACACGAGGGGTTCGAGGGCCCTGCTCCTTGGAGCTTACAATCTAGGAGGGAGGGGATAGTGGTACAGGTGGAAATAGCTGCGGGGGATGGAGTGGTAGGAAGAGTGGAGGAGGTCAGCAATTAGCTGAGGGCGGGGTAGGCTTCCCTGAAGAGATAGGTTTTCAGAGTGCGCCTAAAGGTGAGGAGGGAAGGTGACAGTCTAATGGATTGGGATAGGGAGTTCCAGAGGATGGGGGAAGCCCTGGAGAAGTCCTGGAGACGGGCATGGGAGGAGGAGACCAGGGAACTAGAGAGTAGGAAGTCTCATGAGGAGCGGAGAGTACATTTTGGGTGGTATTTGGAGACAACATCGGTGATGTAGTTTGGGGCAGTATTATGAACAGCTTTGTACATCAATGTTAGCGTTTTGAATTTTATCCGTTGGGCAATCGGAAGCCAGTGGAGGGATTGGCAGAGGGAGGAGGTGGATACGGAGCGGTTAGTAAGGTGAATGAGTCTGGCTGCAGCATTCAAAATAGACCGAAGTGGGGATAGCCTGCAGTGAGGTAAGCTGGTGAGGAGGGAGTTACAATACTCAAGGCGTGATATAATAAGGGAGTGAATGAGTTGCTTAGTGGTTTCCGAGGTTAGGAACGGACGTATCTTGGAGATGTTGTGAAGGTGAAGTCTACATGAGTTTGTCAGCGATTGGACCTCTGGCTGAAAGGACAGAATGGAGTCTAGGATGACACCTAGTACTCTGGCTTGAGGGGAGGGACTGATGGTGGCGTTGTTGGTCTTGAAGTCAGGGGGGGTGGGGTGGGGGGGCTGGTTAGGGGGAAAACTAGGAGCTCAGTTTTGGAAAGATTTAGTTTGAGGAAGTGGAGTGACATCCAGTCTGATATGTCGCTCAGTAGGCTTGTGATTTGGGCGGAGACTGAGGGGGTGAGGCGAGGGGTAGAGAGATAGATTTGCGTGTCGTCGGCATAGAGATGGTAGTTGAAGCCGTGGGAATGTATCAGTTGGCCAAGGGAGGAGGTGTAGATGGAGAAGAGAAGATTACATCATCTGTTGAAAAGTGCTGAAATAATGGAAGGGTAAATATCACTTTAGAGGGTATTTCCACTTTTGCCCCCATATTGGGATAACATCTACTTTACATTTGTCAAATGTTCCCATTCACATTGCCATCTATTCTAAGCAATAGAATCTGTCCATACAGTGCTACGTATAAATCTGCTGCAAAGAAACAACTGGACAGGTAAAAAATAGTTTTTACTGTTATTTTTAGGTATGCTATATAAACGGGAACCCATAACAAATATATAGTTGGGGGTCTCTCAAACTTCTGAAAAGTTGAAATAGCAACTAAATGTCACCCAGGTACAGTTTACATCTACTTAACTCTTTACTTTAGCAAATATTGTCTAAATACATTTGTGATGTGTATTCTTCCATGAGTCGCGGTGTGTTTTGTGTATTTCTTCCAGATCTGTGCAATAATCCAGTGTGAAACACTACCTCTGTGCAGGAGCTTCCTTTGATAAAGACCGGTCGCTGCTGCTCTATCACCTTGCACAGGGTGACTGGTCTTGTCTCCGCCCCCTCCTGTAGTTTTCTGCAGACAGTCTGTAAAGGGCAGAGCCTGCTGAGCCCCTCCCACAGCTTAGTTCTCTACACAGGCTATGTACAGCACAATGATGATGTCACTGCTACTTTTAAAAGATAATATCTGGGTTTGCAGTGCCATTTGGTGCACACAGAGTGGATATACAGTGGGGCAAAAAAGTATTTAGTCAGCCACCAATTGTACAAGTTCTCCCACTTAAAAAGATGAGAGAGGCCTGTAATTGGCATCATAGGAAGACCTCAACTATAAGAGACAAAATGAGAAAAAAAATGCAGACAATCACATTGGCTGATTTGGAAAGAATTTATTTGCAAATTATGGTGGAAAATAAGTATTTGGTCAATATGAAAAGTTCATCTCAATACTTTGTTATATATCCTTTGTTGGCAATGACAGAGGTCACACGTTTCCTGTAAGTCTTCACAAGGTTGGCACACACTGTTGCTGGTATGTTGGCCCATCCTCCATGCAGATCTCCTCTAGAGCAGTGATGTTTTGGGGCTGTCGCTGGGCAACACGGACTTTCAACTCCCTCCAAAGGTTTTCTATGGGGTTGAGATCTGGAGACTGGCTAGGCTCCAGGACCTTGAAATGCTTCTTTCGAAGCCACTCCTTCGTTGCCCGGGCGGTATGTTTGGGATCATTGTCATGTTGGAAGACCCAGCCACGTTTCATCTTCAATGCCCTTGCTGATGGAAGGAGGTTTGCACTCAAAATCTCACGATACATGGCCCCATTCATTCTGTCCTGTACATGGATCAGTCGTCCTGGTCCCTTTGTGGAGAAACAGCCCCAAAGCATGATGTTGCCACCCCCATGCTTCACAGTAGGTATGGTGTTCTTTGGATGCAACTCAGCATTCTCTCTCCTCCAAACACGACGAGTTGTGTTTCTACCAAACAGTTCTATTTTGGTTTCATCTGACCATATGACATTCTCCCAATCCTCTTCTGGATCATCCAAATGCTCTCTAGAAAACTTCAGACGGGCCCGGACATGTACTGGATTAAGCAGGGGGACACGTCTGGCACTGCAGGATCTGAGTCCCTGGCGGCGTAGTGTGTTACTGATGGTAGCCTTTGTTACATTGGTCCCAGCTCTCTGCAGGTCATTCACTAGGTCCCACTGTGTGGTCCTGGGATTTTTGCTCACCGTTCTTGTGATCATTTTGACCCCGCGGGGTGAGATCTTGCGTGGAGCCCCAGATCGAGGGAGATTATCAGTGGTCTTGTATGTCTTCCATTTTCTAATTATTGCTCCTACAGTTGATTTGTTCACACCAAGCTGCTTGCCTATTGCAGATTCAGTCTTCCCAGCCTGGTGCAGGTCTACAATTTTGTTTCTGGTGTCCTTCGACAGCTCTTTGGTCTTCACCATAGTGGAGTTTGGAGTGTGACTGTTTGAGGTTGTGGACAGGTGTCTTTTATACTGATAACAAGTTCAAACAGGTGCCATTGATACAGGTAATGAGTGCAGGACAGAGGAGCCTCTTAAAGAAGAAGGTACAGGTCTGTGAGAGCCAGAAATCTTGCTTGTTTGTAGGTGACCAAATACTTATTTTCCACCATAATTTGCAAATAAATTCTTTCCAAATCAGCCAATGTGATTGTCTGGATTTTTTTTTCTCATTTTCTCTCTCATAGTTGAGGTCTACCTATGATGCCAATTACAGGCCTCTCTCATCTTTTTAAGTGGGAGAACTTGCACAATTGGTGGCTGACTAAATACTTTTTTGCCCCACTGAAGATCCTTTGTGAGGAATATCTTTAAAGGAAAGTTTTTGTGCCCGGAGTTCAGCTTTGATATGTAAATGAGATATTCTGTGTACTACTCTCTAGTGTCCTCAACACTTGTTTAGTCATTACTGTTATTATACAGGATTTATATAGCACCAACAGTTTGCTCAGCACTTTAAAATATAAAGGGAGACAATACAGCAACAATACAGTTCAATACAAGAGGGATAGGAGGGCCCTGATCCTTGGAGCTTACAATCTAAGAGGGAGGGTCTAGTGCTACAAAAGGTAGTAACTGTAGGAGATGGACTGGTAGGAGGAATAGAATATTCCATTATTAGCTGATGGCAGGATAGGCTTCCCTGAAGAGATAGGTTTTGAGAGATCGCCTAAAAGTGAGCAGAGTAGGCAATAGTCTGATAAATTGGGGTAGAAAGTTCCAGAGGATGTAGAACAAGCATGCAGCCAGTGAAGTCAGAGGAAGTCAGCACTCCTGATCCACCCCAGGACAGTGAGTGCCAAGTGAGAACCCTTTCAACCACTTGCCGACTGCCCACATAGCATTTACTGCAGATGGGCGGCATGTACAGGCACGATCACATGCATATACGTAGCACAGTGCTGAATAGGAAAAAATGGCCTGGTCATGAAAGGGGTAAAATCTTCCTAAAGGGGTTAATGGGCCCCCACAGTGGTCACAGCAGGTATGTGCAGACCTAAGACCTCAGCTCAGAGATCTCACAGAGTCCTGGGGCTGGGTTCATGCTAGTCCACTTTCTGCAATGTGATCCACGGTTTATTGCTTTTCAGAGAACAGCTAACCAGCTGTTGTCAGATGTTCAGGAGGTGATCCTGCAGCCTCTGGAATGACTGTTTTTTTGTGTGTGTGGGGGGGGGGGGGTTTACAATGAGACTAATGCTCTGCAACTGCTTGGCTTGCAGTTGTGGCGCAACACCATTGACTTGATTGACTGAGTTTGACTTGGCCCCATGGACAATGGACCCATTGACTTGATTGGCCTCATGACAATGGCCCTTTGACTTGTATACCCCATTGAATGGAATGTCCCATGTGAAAGAGGCCTGAGAGATATAAGAAAATGTTGGGTGGTTTGACCCTCCAACATCCACCAAACACTCCACACATCCACCATCCACAAAAAAACAATTGATGAATATCAATTCTGAGTGGACTGGTCCTTTAAATGCTATATATGTAAGATTTCGGGAGGGTTCTTATTTAGCGG
Source organism: Staurois parvus (assembly GCF_062004578.1). NCBI lineage: Eukaryota > Metazoa > Chordata > Amphibia > Anura > Ranidae > Staurois > Staurois parvus. The sequence continues at coordinate 18,418,042 of NW_028317947.1, forward strand.
TACTTTGTTCAGTCATTGCGGTCATGTGTCGTTCAGTAATGCAAATACATGTATATGGCGTCTGAGCTCAGACAGACGAATGTGTTTGTGTGAGTAATTATCCCTGTATCTATAACATGTCACTTGTCAAAGCAGCAGCCCCCTCTTTTCTCCTGGCAGCGTGTACGTTTCTTTGCCGAGATCCATCTTCGCTGTGTAACGAGGCTGAGAGATTTGCCCTAATCTCGGGAGCTCACACTCTTCAGGCTTGGCTCAGCTCAGGGTTGTACACTCACTCCGCTCCAATAAATGGGTCACTCTCAGCCCGGGGTGAGCCGCCTTAACTCTTCCCCAGCCACAGACACATGATATGTGTCCCTTTTTACTATCTGACACTTATGCGGGCCATAGATGAGATGAAAAACGACCGAAAATCGGCCGGCAAAAAAAATCGGCCGATTTTCGGATCGTTAGTGCGGTAATCGGTCGGCCGTTTTTCGTGATTTTTGACCTTTTAGATTATCGGTCCTGCTGGAAAATAATTGGCCAAATTTGTTGTTCTGCCGATTTTCACGGCAATGATGGACAAATTTGCCGATCTTTTTCCGATATTTAAAAATGCGCAAGAGCAGTGACATGAAAGAAGAAGGAAAAGAAGAAAAGGAAAAAAATATAATATGAATGAGAAGAAGAAATAGAATATGAAGAGGAGAAGAAAAAGAAGAAATAGAATATGAAGAAGAAGAAGTCCCATATTATATTTGACATTTAAAAGTATAGCAACATTGTATCTATTTGTATCCGAATAGAAACATCTGTATCCGAAATGGATACAAATAGATACATTGTTGCAACTTTTTCTTCTTCTAAATATTCTTTCTTCTTTTTATTCGTATTCTATATCTTCTTCTTCTTCATATTCTATTTCTTCTTTTCTTCATATTCTATTTCTTCTTCTTCATATTCTAGTTCTTCTTTTTCTTCATATTCTATTTCTTCTTAAACTTCATATTCTATTTCTTCTTCTACTTCTTCCTATTCTATTTCTTCTTCTTCTGCATATTCTATTTCTTCTTTTTATTTGTATTCTATTTCTTCTTATTCTTCATATTCTATTTCTCTTCTTCTGCATATTCTTTTCCTTCTGCTTCTTCATATTCTATTTCTTCTTCTTCTGCATATTCTATTTCTTCTTTTTATTTGTATTCTATTTCTTCTTATTCTTCATATTCTATTTCTTCTGCTTCTGCAAATTATATTTCTTTTTTTTATTTGTATTCTATTTCTTCTTCATATTCTATTTCTTCTTCCTCTTCATATTCTATTTCTTCTTCTTCTGCATATTCTATTTCTTCTTTTTATTTGTATTCTATTTCTTCTTCTTCATATTCTATTTCTTCTTATTCTTCATATTCTATTTCTTCTGCTTCTGCATATTCTATTTCTTCTTTTTATTCGTACTCTATTTCTTCTTCCTCTTCATATTCTATTTCTTCTTCTTCATATTCTATTTCTTCTTCTTCTGCATATTCTATTTCTTCTTCTTCTGCATATTCTATTTCTTCTTTTTATTCGTACTCTATTTCTTCTTCCTCTTCATATTCTATTTCTTCTTCTTCTGCATATTCTATTTCTTCTTCTTCTGCATATATTCTATATAATTGCTGGCCGTAGACGGGGCGAAAATCAGCTGACCTTTTTTTACCAATAGTGGTAATGTTGGCTGATTGAAAGACCGATTTTTCGTTTTTAAAAAAAAAAAACGGCTGGTTTTCTCCCCGTCTATGGCCTGCATTAACCTCATGGATTCCATGGAGCAGCTCATCCGCATAAGAATACCTTTTTTTTTCCAAAATCATGTTAAGGAATTTCGCAACTTTATGGGACAATCTGAATGGACAGCAGTGTCTCCCACCAACAATGTAATATATGTAAAGTCTTATGTAATAAGACCTGGAAAAAGAAGAATGACGTTCAGGGCGATGCAACCAACGACGGCCAGTCTCATTTCACTTGAAATGAATCTAAAGGCTTAGATTTGTTTTTAAAAAAATAGAGACCCGAGTAAGTAGTACTGCACAATGTCGGGTCTCTATTTTTCATCTTCTATGTGATGTTTGTTGTCGAGTATCGGAAAGAGCCATCATATATCTTGGAGACTCTGAGTCATCATTGGAGGAATCCATTCTATATCTTGAAAGGGGTCTATTTCTTGGACAATCATATATTCAAAAGCTCAAAACGCCAACCATGAGAATGGAAGGCAAATATGTTTGGTGAGTGAATACCTGAGAGGGGAGCACGGCACAATTTCAGATCGTTTCACTAATATTCACGTGGTCTTTATTGGAATAGGAATATGATTATGAATCAATTTCACGTGGCGATCACAAAAATGGACTGAATTATTTGGACTTTTTCATGCGTTTATATATTTTGGAAATGATTTGTTTGAGTATAAGCGCCACATTAATATTTTATATTTTTTATAGAATATTATTATAATAATAAATACCTAGCCGTTCGCTCCTTTATAAAAGAAAATAATTAAAAAAAAACATTTGGACCAGAGGTACAAGTTGACTGACATCTGGCAAAAGGCATATACTATATGTTGTAAATTCACTGGTATAACTATATGCAATGTCTCTCTCTCTCTCTCTCTCTCCCTCTCTCCCTCTCTCCCCCTCTCCCCCCCTCTCTCTCTCCCCCCCCCTCTCTCTCTCTCTCTCTCTCTCTCTCTCTCTCCCTCTCTCTCTCTCTCTCTCTCTCTCTCTCTCTCTCTCTCTCTCTCTCTCTCTCTCTCTCTCTCTCTCTCTCTCTCTCTCTCTCTCTCTCTCTCTCTCTCTCTCTCTCTCTCTCTCTCTCTCTCTCTCTCTCTCTCTCTCTCTCTCTCTCATATATCTGTTGGGTGGCACAGTGGCTTAGTAGTTAGCACATCTGCCATGCAGTAAATAGGTCATGGGTTCAATTCCCAACCATGGCTCCTCCTGTATGGAGCTTGCATGTTCTCCCTGTGCCTGTGTGGGTTTCTTCTGGGTGCTCCAGTTTCCTCCCACACTCCAAAGACATGCTGGTAGGTTAATTGGCTCCTGTCTAAATTGTCCTAGTTTCATCCCTGGCCATGCGGGATCTCCTGCATGGTAGGGGTTGGGGAAAGACCTGGCAACCCACCCTGTAAAATAATTGCTAAGAGAATTCATGGAAAAAGTTGCTTACGAGTGACAGTCCATGCAATCACCAAGAGTCAGATACGACTGAATAGATATATTTAACATAACAGTTTCTTTTTGTAAGGTAGATATAAAATGTAGTACACAAATGTTTGGCATTTTCATTCCCATCCACCAGGTCTGTGGTTCTTTATTCGCTCCACCTTCCCTGCTGGAGTCAGGAGTCTAATCGCTGTGTAAGCTCTGTATCAGCCAGTGTCAGAGCTTACACAGGAGTCTGCCCCTCCCTCATCTGACAGGCCTTGTGATTTGCTACTCAGGCCTGAGCACTGCATCCTCAGGGGAAGGTCACATTGATTTCCATATCCAAGTATTCCCCATAGGCCCTTACATAGAAAGGATTAGGGGGAGGGATATCAACTTATCTTTAACCCTTCCCCTACCAAATCACATATCAAGTTTATTTTAATCTTAAGGTGCAAATCTCTATCACATGAATGTAAAAATTAAAATCCATTTCCATATTGTGTTGTCTCCTTTAGAATGCCATGCTGCCCAGGAGACAGATGTGCTTTTAGAGGTCATAAGTATGATTGAGGTGAATGGTAGTCTAGTCAATTCTTCACAAATGTGCAAAACTCATTTTATTTTTTTAATACTTAATTTATTTTTATTTTGTTTGGTGGTAAAGAAACCACATGGCCCCATCCCCCTATTTTCTTCTTGGTTCTATTTTCACCTAATAAATGTATTTTCCTGAACGTCTACAGAAGCTTGCTGCTTCATCCAGATAGTAATTAGCAGCTAATTTATATGAGATTCATTAATTTAATTATCATTACTTGATGAATAAGATTTGCCCTTTTAACAGTTGCACAAATATAGAAAAGTACCAATAATTAATGAAATATTTATTCAGTGTGACCTCACTGAAAACAGTCAAATGGGGGAAGATTTTGAGAGTGTGACTAATGCTATCCCGTAAACATGCAACCATGCTAAAGTCAGAAAGATTTCCCAATTCACCTTCAGCCCGGGTTCACACTGATGCGGTGCGGAATTTGCAGCGTTTTCAGTGCGAATTCTGCACCGCATCACTCATGCGAACCGCTGCGGGTGTGTATGTTAAGTTACCAACACCCCAAAAGCGGTCGCGGTGCGATGTGCAGAATCGGATCGCATAGATCTGAATACCCATGAGATCTGATTCTAGTGCAGACCCAAAAAAGGATCTTGCACCTTTTTGGTGCGGGCGCGGTGTGATTAGAGCCATACAAAATGTATGGCTCCAATCGCAGCGCACACAAATCCCATGTGATTTGCACAGGAATGCGGTGCGGTTCCTGTGCGAATCACATGCTTAATACCGCACCGCGTATATGTCAACCCAGGCTCAAGCAGAACTAAAGGCACACATTTGTTTTCATTTTTGGATAGAATAAGGGACTGTTATAACCCCAGGCATATTTTTGTCATCTGTGTCCCATTGGGGAGACTTCCCTTCACTTCCTGCCCCAAAGCCACAACAGGAAGTGAAAGGAAATCCCTGGCTGTCACCAAGGCCTTCAGAGCCAGTTTGAAGATTTCCCCTCTATTGCTGTTCTGGTGACAACCCACAATTTGGCATTTCACTCAGTAAACAGAACAAAGAGAGAGAGTGAACAGAGGGTACAGACAATAATATAAACCTGACAGAGTTTCTAGTTTCTTTCCACTTCATCTAAAACTACCAAAATAAAATGCAGGAGCAGGAACAACAAGGTGACAACTCTATCAAAACATTAGGAGGTGTTGATTAGCGTTGTCACCCTGTTACAGGATGCCCACTCAGACTGCACAGGACCTGGCGAAATCAATGGATATTTTATACACCTTTACTAACAGCAATTAAGAAGTCAGCAATTAAGAAGTCAGAAAGGCAATTAAGGTAAACACCTGCATTTGATTTGATTTCATTCTCCTGTTACCTCTTGTACAGCATTCTGACTGGGAGATGGAGGGGCAACAAATGGGACAAATAAAGGGTCCTGTATTCAGATATAATGACAAGGAACATACTGACAAGGGGAGAGAGAAGAGTGATGGCCTCATCAATCTGTTGCTGGCCCTTTACAACAATCACAACATGGGGGCGGGGAGGTGACCAGCATGTGTTGCTTAACTGAAGTAGAGAAAAGTCAGGTCATCAGGCATGTCTATGGTTTGCAGCAGCACTGTGTAAGTCTAGGACCTGAGAGTGTAATGTTTTCTGAAATGGGTTGGTTGTAGTCTCAGGTAGAAGCCTGTGTTATATGGTGCCAGCACAGGAGAACGCATGGGAAACAAGGACTGAACCTTACCATCCTTTAACAGGAAGTGCCTGAAAGAGGACCTTCATCCAGGATCTCCTGGAATTAATTTAATGAAAGGTTTGACATTTTGAAAAATACTATAGTATATTAACATGTTGAAGCTCAATTCTGGGCTCCCTCTTCCAAGGACCTCTTCTTGAGCCACTCCTCCTGTATGTATTTTATGTTTTTTTATACTTGTTATATGTTAGGTCCTCTTCTGATCTTTTCCTGTTGGAGGAATTTCCTCAAAGATGTAGATCAGTGGTTCTTATCCATTTCGCTATGGCCAACCCTCTACTGGGCCTCCATGTAGCTGCAGATTCTTTATCCTCCCACAGTGCTTCTCAGCTCCCATTGTTGCCCACAGTGCCTCCAGGCCTACTAAGAGCTCTTAGCCTCCACAATGCTCCTCAACCTTCTGCAGAGCCTCCAGCCCTCTATAGTGACTCTAACCTCCAGCATTGTCCCACAGTGCCCAAACCCCCCACAGTGACCCCCAACCTTCTGCAGAGCCTCCAGCCCGCTATAGTTCCTCTAACCTCCAACATTGTCCCACAGTGCCCCCAACCCCCCCACAGTGACCTCTAACCCTCTGCAGAGCCTCCAGCCCGCTATAGTGCCCCTAACCTCCAACATTGTCCCACAGTGCCCCCATCCTCCCACAGTGCTCCCCAGTCTCCTTCAGAAACCATGAGGATGACCCCTACAGGGCCACTAAATCTGTTGCAGAGTCCCTGTTCTGTCTCCAGCAAGGAAATTCATTATTCCTGTCCTGCCTGCAACATTAAATTTGGCCACTAGATGGAGCCCAGAATAAATTTACTGTTTTACAGAAAATAGAAACTGTTTGCCTTATTGAAAATAAACCTCCCTTATTGTAAGAAAAGGAAACAGGTGCATCCTGGGAGGTTAGCAACTGTAGCTGCTGACTCTTAAAATACAGACACTTACCTGTCCATCGGTCCAGTGGTGTCCTCACCACCACTGGTTTCACCGGCCGTCTTCTCTCCCTGGCGCCGACATCTTCAGTGTGGGCATCCGGCTGTGACTTTGCTCACCCGTGTCGCCCCGTAGCAGTATTTCAGCTATAGCGCGGAAGCGGTTAAAGCGTATATGAGATTTTAGCGATTGGGTTGAAATGTACTTTGACTCCTTATATTTTTATCTGCGAAAGTTAATGAAAGCCCTTTCATGTAATCCAACTCGTGCTTTAAATGCTGCAGCTCTTTATGTACTAACTTATTTTTTTTGCATGTCACCTTCTCCTTATTGTTAAAGATATCCTTAGGTCTGGCACCTCTCAATGTGGTGTCCCTCCCTCCCGGATCCTGAAGACGTGATAAATAACAGGCTACACAACAGCTGTGCACCTCCTCACCTCCATCAGAATCTGCATCAAACATCACCAAAAATACATGTTTAACGGTTCCAATTAACGCCCTATTTGGGGACACGTTTGCTCCCTAGGGAGCATGTCACTTCGCTGTTCCTGAACCCCAGAGCATCCGATTTGTAAGCCTCCTTAAAATAACTTAGACTTTTGTGTCGTCAGTGAGGCTTTGTCACTGTATATTAGTTGATCCAGGCCTCTGGTGTTGAGGGGGTTACCTGTCAAAGCTGTGCCATTGTTTTCTATACCGATAATTCCTCATTTAGAAACCTCAGGCTGGCAGCAAGAAAAATATATATATTTTTTTCTTAACTTTTATATGCTAACAGTGACAGTATTGCAGCACATCAACTGTAATTTTCTGACTGACAGAAGGAACGATTTAGTCATAACAAAAATGATGAAATAACCAACCTGAGAAAAACAATTGTTACCGTGAAGCCGTGGTACCCGATGTTAACGTAAAACTGTGAAAATTCTTCAAATTCTGGCCACATGTCTAAAAGCATAGGCATTTAGTCATGTGGTCTCTGCTAAAAGAATTTGGATTGGCTGGTCCTCCCCTTTGGATAAGATCATGTAACCAAGTGCCTTGGTCTTCAAATATATAGCCACATTGGCATGTAGAAGTCCCCTTTAAGGATTGCTCTACCTACTGGTGGAGTATTTGTGTAATGTGCCCCTATATAGGGTGGGAGGAGGTGGGTCTTGGGAAGTGCTGGGATGGTGACCTGCAAGAAGAGGTTACTAGCTGTTTTTTCCCTTAAGGGGAGTGGTGGTTGGCATCAAACCATACCAGAAAAGGACTAGAGGGATAGAGAAATATTTTGGATCCATGTACCACAATGTATCTGTATGCAACTAAAATAGCAGGTGTTGATACTGAACAATCTTATGTCAGCCATGATTTGGAAATTTCTGTCACCAGTATCTGGACTATTCTGTTTTGCTTATTAACACAAGTAAGATGTTTCATTGCAACCAAGAGCCTCCATGAGATGACCTAATGGAGCAAGATGTTAGGTACAGCCAATACTTGGAAGTGAAGAGAGTTCCGGTGCAAGTCTGGTCTGCTCTGGTGTGAGTTGTGACGGAGGAAAAGGAGTCCTCTGCCTGACAGTGAGAGAAAACCCCCTCATGCAGCATGCTTCAGGTGGACTGGGCCACCATGTCTTTTGGTTCCCTGAAGGTTGGCTAGATTTTTGGAGCTTCTTTCTAAACAACATGTCAAACATATGGCTATGTGAGTCCTCCAGGTAGGAAGGGTTTAAAAGTGAAGTGGCTATGAGGATGTGAAGAAGAAGTCCCAGACTGTCATCCATGCACGTTACAGTATGCGATTTGGGCTGAACACCTTGTGATGCCCTGCAACCCTGTATGTATAGGTGGAGCCAATACTTGGAAGTGAGGAGAGTTCCGATGCAAGTCTGGCCTGCTCTGGAGTAGGTTGTGATGGAGAAAAAGGAGTCCCCTGTCTGACAGTGAGAGAAAACCCCCTCATGCAGCATGCTTCAGGTGGACCGGGCCACCATGTCTTTTGGTTCCCCGGAGGTTGGCTAGATTTCTGGAGCTTCTGTCTAAACAACATGTCAAACATATGGCTATTTGAGTCTTCCAGGTAGAAAGGGTTTAAAAGTGAAGTGGCTATGAGGATGTGGAGAAGTCTCAGACGGTCATCCATGCACGTGGCAGTATGTGGTTTGGGCTGAACACCCTGTGATGCCCTGCAACCCTGTATGTATAGGTGGAGCCTAGCTGTGTGCGAAAGCCACATGGAAATAATCTGGGACCCCTTACAGCCACTGCTACCGTTGACCATGGCATACATTTCCACTTTTCACGGGACTTAAACAATGCTATCTCCATGACGAGGCTCTCAGGTTATTTTGGATCTTCGGCTGGCCATAGACAACTCAACGAAAAGAAATAATTCTAGTTTTGCTTGTGATTTCTGCGGCCCTGATTGTCACATATGAGTTATCAATAAAAAGAAGAGTCATTATCGAAATGGGTGCAGCAACAAACAAGTATCATAGAAAGCCCTGGTACCCCCTCATGTCATACAAGGATGGACAGATATCTCCCTAATAATGTAAATATAGAAAAAGTGTTGCGCTATCACTTTAAATCATACATCTTAGATACTATTTGCATATATCATGCAATTCAAAACAGTTGTGCAAACAAGTGAAAAACTCTGACAATTGCAAAAGTAAACATTTTTAAAAATGGCCATCAATGGTGAAAGCAATAGTGAATAAAGTCCACTTTCTTCAATTCCAAGAAACGTTATGTGCAATGAAGCCAGTGACACTCTCCTCCACCTACATACAGTAAAAAGTAGGTCTCCTATCATTAATGAAGACCCCTTCTTACAGGAGGTCAAGCATGCTTCCCAAGAGCAATGGATCAAGATACATGGCGATAAGCTCCACCAGTATAAGCCTCTGTTCCAACAGTGGACTCCAAAACATCAGTATTATAAAGTGGTCATATTAAAAAGAATGAGACCCCACATACTGTAATATTGTACAAGCAGTTTTGGTTTATTTGTATAAAATGATATTCAAAAGTAAAGGAAACAAACTGGCATAAAATAAAGCAACCGCTGAGCGTGCGTGCACAATGACATCAGATTGTATGTGCCGACTGATGCATTTCTTCTGCACTGACGTCATCAGGGGACAGGAACATGTGTTCCAAGCCCCTGATGATACCAATTATGACAAAATGTGACAACGGAGCATTGATTCTGATGTCATTGTGCACACAATGTTTTATTATTTTTTTAATATGTACTGTATCTTAAAGTGTTGCTAAACCCACAACAGACATGCTTGTCATACTCACCTTGGAACCTAAGGAGTTAATCCTCTGTACAGGGGCGGACTGACAACTCATGGGGCCCGGGGCAATAGGGGATCATGGGGCCCCTGTGTCCTTGCCCAAACTCAAAAAAGCCTATGACAAAAGGTACCAGGGGCATCTCATGGGGCCCTCTACTGACCCCGGGCCCTAGGGCAGTGGCCGAGTTTCCAAATCGTCAGTCCGCCCCTGCCTCTGTATTGTTTAAAAATTCTGTTTGATCCTGACTTCTCTGATTCTCCCATTCTTCCAGTGTCCCCCTCTTATCCCCTGATAAGACATATTGTGTGGAGTCACTCTGCACATGCTCAGTTTGGTGTGTATTGCTAGTGAGGTTTTTTTTCTTGGGAGAGTGCATGTGAACAGCACAGGGACAATCAGCATTGGTCAGACAGAGGTCAGGGGTTTTGCATCCTCCTAGAGCAGAAAGAAAACTCCTCCTACAAGCTTTAACATGTGCTCTACTGGACACTGATAGAAGTCACAAGACTGCTCTAACTGCTGATGGTAAAAGGAATTTAGCAGTTTATATTTACTAAAATAATTGCATTTCCATGTTGTGTGTACTGTGGGAGACTAGATGGAGTGAATTCAGGGTCCGGGGAGACCAGACAGAGTGAATGCAGGGTCCGGGGAGACCAGATAGAGTGAATGCAGGGTCCGGGGAGACCAGATATAGTGAATTCAGGGTCCGGGGAGCCCGGATATAATGAATGCAGGGTCCCGGGAGACCGGATATAATGAGTGCGGGGTCCGGGGAGACCAGATATAGTGAGTGCAGGGTCCGGGGAGACCAGATATAGTGAGTGCAGGGTCCGGGGAGACCAGATAGAGTGAATGCAGGGTCCGGGGAAACCAGATATAGTGAATGCAGGGTCCGGGGAGACCAGATATAGTGAATGCAGGGTCCTGGGAGACCAGATAGAGTGAATGCAGGGCCTGGGGTTTAGTATCACTTTAAATCAAATAACCAATGTAGCTACATCACATAGAATACACTGACCACAATGGGTTTAACAAAGAGAGAACACAACAGATTCTGCTTGCTTTCAGACTGTCTCTCTCTTATGGAAAAGCTGTATGAAGTCACATAGAGTAGGGATAGGTCATGCCTCTCACCTCCTCAGCTCTGTGTGCTGAGTGTCTGCTCTGTGTCGGAGCTTCACCTATACAGCTCTGTTACGCATTGGACTTCTTTGCCTCCAACTCTTTCGGGATCCTGAGGAAGCTAATAAGCGAAACGTGTCGACCTCTGGAGGACTTTTGTTGTCATGACATTCAATGCCATATACTATTAGGATGACTAGCCAAAATACTGTTTTATGGTAAATTTTTGGAAGATATGTTTCAATAAACATGTTTTTATACAATAATATGAGGTTGTCCGTTTTCTGTACCTGTAAAGTCCCATTTGTTTTTTTCTGTGGTTCTTTATAGCTCTGTTACGTAGTTACATATACCGTTGAAAAAAGAGACAGATCTATCCAATTCAGCCTATATGTGTGTGTATGGGTGTGTTGTTTTTAATCTGTAACAATTCCTATAACCGTATATGTTCTGCTTCCTGAGGAAGACATCTAGACGTTTTTTGAAGTTGTCAAAGTTGTCCAAACTCTCAGTCAGTACCACTTCCTAGGGAAGGGAGGGAAATATTTTTACTGCTCTAACAGTAAAGAACCCTTTCATTAGTCTAAGGTTAACCTCAAATTGTGATTGCATGCCCTTTTCAGTGACAAGTAATCAGTTTATTAGTTACTGGAGTCACCGTTTGATATTTTGTACACGGTAATCATATCCCTTCTTAAAGAGGAATTAAATCATGCTATCCTGTACAGCCAAGGAAAAACCCATCTTAGCCTCTATTTCATCTGCAGTTGCCTTGGTGTTGCACATGTGATCAGTTATGACACCTGATAGTTGACAGCTCAGTTGAGAACACAAGCAACTGTGACAGTTATCTCTTCAGCATGCCTCAAATTTAGCTGTTTTAGGAAATTGTGGGTTTAGACTTACTTTAATCTCCCATTCTTTATTGCACAGGTGTCAAACACAAGGCCCACGAGCTGAATCCGGCCCTCCAAGCCATTTCACGTGGCCCTTGCATCTCTCCTGCAGCTATGGTACCCCCCTCGTCTCTGCCTCCACCTTGTTTCAGCAGTCAGCTGCAGAGAGGAGCACAGAACTCCTCTGCCAGATCCTACACCTCTCAGTACAGCTGCAGCACCCCCTTATCTCCACCTCCCCTGGTCTCAGCATTCAGCACACTTTGGTGACTGACTCTACACCTCCTCTGGTCCTCCTCCAGACCCTGCACTTTCTGCTTCCTAGCTCTGCCCCCAAAGGGTGTGCACGGTGATGTTAGGGCGGGTGGGGATTCTTGACATCCAAATGCAACTGGCCCTTTGAGGGTAACCCTAATGCGGATACGGCCCACAATGAAATGGAGTTTGACACCCCTGCTTTAGAGTAAATTTATGTAATTGATCCTCATAACTGAGGTCCTCCATTCCCCTTAATTCAGCAAAGCAGCTCAGAGTAGCAAGGTAAATGCAAAAAGGTATGGCTCCTTTGGATGGTAATTATAAATATAAAATACTTCATGTTATATAAACAGATGAAAATATTCTACATTAATAAGTCAACTGACTGAAGCAAGGGCAAGGCGATGTTTAGCAAGCAAAATAATGCACAGCGACCACAATGGCTCAAGTAGTTTTTAGGTGTCAGTAAACCATACTGACATGTTGCAATGGGCTGCCACTAATCTTTGCACACCATTGATCTTTGCAGTGCTGTATTAAATAAGCACAATAATGAATTTATAACTCAACAGCAATGTATTTTTTAAATTGTTCTTGTCATTTATGTATGAGTTGTAGCACTGGATGTATATGTACGGGTAACTTCATTTATCTATCTGGCTGCTTTGTAATTGCACCAAAAATTCTCCCTGTCTGCTCTGCATACAGTCATGTAAGTGACAAGTGTCCCCCGGTTTCCATCACTGTGACAGGTCTTATTTGCAGGTAGGAATATACAGAACTAGTATGTGACAGGGTACTCAGTGTTATTGTATTAAGTTCTAACTATAGCAATAACAACAACCGAAGCAAACGACATCATCTACCCTGTGTGGGCATATATGGAAAACAATCATTCCTTTAATGTGTTACTGACTGGTGTTTTAAAGGCCTCCGATGCCACAAACACATACACCTACAAAAAGACTAGGGGCTTTAGAGAAGTGGTGCCATGGCATCAACGGCAGCTCTGGTTCTGTGCATGGCAGGCCAAACTGCCTGTCCAGTGTTGGTGGAGCAGGGGGGCCCATATCTATGAAGATCGTGGTCCTGATCAAGGTCATAATCCATCATGAGGTCCTGTCCTCTGAGCTTCTTTCTGCTTCTTGTTCTTAGACTTAGATACATAGGCCAAAGAGGTTCATTGAAGACTTCAGGTGACAGTCGTTGGCCTTTTTGCCATGTGGAAAATACAATACTAAATGAGAGTCAAACTACAGACAAATAAAAAAGTGCAGCGCTAAAAGCAATGTATAAAATAGTCCACATAAATTAAAATAAATAAATGTCAACTAAAACGGTATACGTCCATAAGTAACAATCTGTGCAGGTATAGGTGAAATAACAGCAAAACGTCAGTGCTGGTGCTCCAGAATAGTGAGGTAAGAATATGCACTCACCAGATGCGTAATGTAAATACGCATTGAAAACAATCAGTGGAGGTCCCCTTAAGGAATCTGGTATGCGCCAGGTCAAGGATAATCCTCCCTCTGGATAATGGTGGTGCCACTGGACAGCACACAGGTTCCCTCATACTCCCGACCAGTCAGCTCAGCAGTGTCCCAGTCCAGACAGCAAGCCCTCTCCCATGGTGTATGACCTGTGACATGAAACTGTCTTCCACAACATTACCTTATAGCTCAAACTACAGACAACTTTTTTTATCAACAGGTAGGTAGGAGCAGGGCCAGGACAAGGGGTAGGCAGGAGGGGCAGCGCAGAGATAAGGGGTTGTGCCCTCTAACGGCAAGCTCCAGATCAGTGGTTGGCAACCAGTAGACCATGGCTTCATGTCTGCTCTAACAGCTACTGCTGTCACAACATGCTCCAGCATGCACATTTTCCACCCCATCCGCCAACAGATGACATAAAAAACACATGGAGTGCAACTTCCTTCTATCTGCTGGAAAGAAAGTGATTGGACACCCATTTGTGGTGCAAACCTTCATGCCAACCACGGGCAACCAAACAAAATGGGTTGCAGGGTGATAAACCCATTCTGTATCATCCACATCCTTGCCCTGGCCATTGCCCTGGCCAATCCACAGATTTGAAAAAACAACTCCAATGCCTACAGTCAACCTACGCAATGCTGTACCCGACCCGGCTGAGGCTCACTGCTTTGGGTCAAACCCATTATTTTGAATCTGCACCTGATGCTGCATTCTGGCTGAATCAAAATTAACACAATCAAAATCTCCGCCACTGCAGCACCTCTGGGGAAGAGGGCTGAACCGGTCTGTCTGGTCCAGTAATGGGAAGCTATGGGAAGCTGTTGCCACCATATACCAAGTACTTTTTCCTCCACTTTCTGAGAGCCACCACTTGGCTTTCTTGAGAGAAAGCACCAAAAGTGTCCCTTTATTACAAAAGCTGTTACTGAGTGACTTTTTTTACTGGGATTATGGACTTTATCCCAATTTTGTTCTTTTGTTTTTTTTAATTGCCCATGCCTCGGGCCGTAGAGGTTGCTGGTCACACGCTCAGGGGTATGTCCTTGGAAGCACACATGGGCAGACTGTTCCTGGATTGTCCTGCTCATTACCATGAGTTTGTACCTCATCTTGGAATCTCTAGTTGACGCTGTTACTACAGTGTTTATTTCTTGTACCTTTCTTCTACTTATATGTGGCATCTCAGGGACCCTGACGTGTCTCCGCACCTGAGCAACTCTGCTTCTTGGATTTTGCTACATTGTCTGTTGCTCACACTTTTCTACTTCCCCTGCATTTGATATTGTGCCTACTTTGCTATGGCTGACCTTCTTCTGGTATTGTGGAAGATACATGGAGTCCACGACCTTTAAAGCGTACCATAATCTCTTCCTGTCTCCGTAGGTTCCAGCATGCCATTATAGGCCTCCAGGAGACTCAACTCACACAGGAGACTACCACTTGCCTACACTATTCCTGGCTCTACAAAGCTCACCACCAGGGGCGGACTGACCATTTGGAAACTCGGACACTGCCCGAGGGCCCGGGGTCAGTAGGGGGCCCCATGAGATGCCCCTGGTACCTTTTTCATAGGCTTTTTTGAGTTTGGGCAAGGAGACAGGGGCCCCATGATCCCCTATTGCCCGGGGGCCCCATGAGTTGTCAGTTCGCCCCTGCTCACCACTCAACTCACATGGCATACTCATGGGGGGTGAGTGTCCTGGTGCATAGAGCTTTAGCCTTTCAGGAACTGGACTCTAAGGTGGACGTTATGTTTTAATTTACAGCAGGTGATCCCGGTCCTGCCAAAACATGTAGAATGGAGGTTCTTTGCATAGACACTCTCCCCTTTTGCATTCTACTTGCTTTCGCATTTATTTTTTGGGAAGCAAATAGTTTCAGGTTATAGTGGTACACATTACCTTTGGTTACCTAGGGGGTCCAAAGAACAGTGGGGCTTTGCAATGTGTTTCCATGTTCTTTATTTGAATGTATATAGTGTATGAGCTTCAAGACTTACAAATAATGATCTCCTTTTTCATCCTTGGTACTGAAAGCCAACTTACATAATTGTCTGTATCCTTATGTTATTTAAAACAATAAAAAATACTGAAACAGAGAAGTGCAACCTTTCAGGTCCCATCAGGTTCCTTCTCCAGCCATTATACAACTATACAGTATAACGTTTAAGGAAGACATTAATAGGTCCCAAAAGCTGGCACCTTTACAAACATTAGTTAACCAACAAAAGGTATTCCATAAACCCTACACTTTCTGCATGAATTGATAAATATGGTGCAATACTCTTTTACACATTAGTGCATAAAATAAGAGCGTATTTCCAATGTTATATGCTCCAAGCTACTCACTCCAACCATATGTTTGTCTCTGTAAACCATAATTGTTCCTTTAGAGCTGTGGGCTAAGATGCAGGCTGTCCCTATTATAAACCAATACTGATGTCTTAATATACCAGCCAAGGCTTCATTTCTTCTAAGCTAACAGAGACCTAGCCTAGGGCGCCAGGACTGCCAGAGGCTCCCACACATCACACTGATGACTGTCAGTAATACATTCTAGTGTATAATAAAAGATTTTGGACTTCCGCTCAGTGCAAGCAAGACTGGTGCTCATTGCCCCATGCCCCCACACTGTTTACCCGGCACTTCTAGTCATGGGTTTGAAGTGTACTGACTCTGAGTGGGAAACTGTTTCTCTCAGCCTCTCCGACTATAAACTATGCATGTCTTGCTGTGCTAGGCAAGCTCCTTTAGCACACAAGGCAAAAGGCCCAAGTGCATTCCTTCGTGAGCTGTGAACTACCCCAGCAGCATAGGTGCACTACCCCAGCAGCATTTTGCCTACCTTTCAGCTTGGCCCTGATGTCTTGTGTACCTTTGATCTTGGCATTAAACTCTCTGATAGCTCCAACAGCAAGATCCATTGTCCATGAATATCTGGTAGACATCCAACAAATGGGATTGTCAAATTGCAATATCAAAGCAGTGGGTTCAATATAAGGCCCAAGGATTTTCAGGGAGAAAGCTGATTTGGGTTTACCCAAACAGTGCGGGGATGCTTATTTTTTACAGGCAATAAGTTTCTGTGGGGTTCTTGGCCATGTCTTAAAATGTACTTTTCCTGAGACAAATAAATTGACTGCCATTACTGCTTCTGACAAATGCTGGTTCCCTGACTCTCTGGTGTAATTATTTTTTGAGGTAGAACAAGTACAAAGGTGGAGAAAGTAAAGTCCTTATCTGCACACTTGGTCAGATCAAAGCCACAGGGGGGCAACTAGTCAACTAACACTTGCAGGGTAAGAGCAGAAGTTTCATTGCCTCCATGTTTCCTTTACTGCCCAACTTCAGACAACACCTTTTTAAAAAACAGACAAGGGTAAGAACCTTGCCAAGATTTGTATGGCAGGAAGTAAAATGAAGGTGTGGGGCCTTATAATACTTGGTATTGTCAGTCTGTAGTGTAGGGGGATTGACCTGCCTTAGGTAACTTGAATAGGGACTAGCTGTGCTGAAAGAAAAATGCAAAAAACAATTTACAGTAGATGCTGGTCATACTATTTGCCTCCTAGGATCCATCCAATTGTACTAATCCAGTATATGCTTCGTTCAGCAATACCAAGCCCTGATGATAGGGAACCATTTGAACCCCCAAACCGCGTTGGATTTTTTTAATGAGACAGAATTCCAAATAAAAATAAATCTGGACTCCATAGATTCTGCCTTCAGCACTTTTCTCTTGGTAATCTAGGGTTTTTTTTTTGCCATCTCTGACCCCATTGGGCATACCTCCCAACTGTCCCTCATTTGGAGCCAAATCTCTCTATCCCTCTTTCCTTCTGAGGTGTCCCTAATTTTTGACAGATGTGTAGGCCTCTGTAATAAATGCAATACTTGACTACAAAAAGTGTTACATTACACTAAACCTTCCACACACACCTATTTACTATCATCGCATTATTGTTTTAAAAATCTAGTATAAAGGAAACCTAGTGATGAAAGAAAAAGTACTTGTGGGTTTAGTCAGTCATTTGTTGCTTAAAAAATTCTTAATGGGCCACGAGATGGGTGGCATGGCAGGGGGTGAGTATTTGACTAAGCACTTTGCATAAAATGGTGCCCCTCTTTCCCATCTCAGAATGTTGGGAGGTATGTCGATGGGGAGGTTAGGCCTAGCCATGCATGTATAGACATTGTATAGGTATAGGCTCAGTCCACCTTTGATAATGTTGTTGAGAGTGGTGCTGATGTCATCGCATGCGCTCTGCCTGCAGAGTGCCATGCTTAGGGGGCGAGGCCATGACGCCCTGCACTTGCAGTGACACTGGGCATTATTCAATTAGGACATCTAGTGGAGAAGAAGAAGTACTGCAGTGGCATCTTGATTGACTAAGATGAGTATTACAGCTAGAGCTGTGTTGTGTTTTTTTTTAGGGGGCCCATGGACTATTTAAAAATTTTAGAGTTAGGCTTTAATGAATACGACAGGTATAGGTGAGTCTGTGCACACATACATAAACACACTCCTGCAGCCCACCCCCTGCCTGATACCCCTCCTGCACTGCAGAACACGCATTCTAAGTCGGCACACTTCAGGCAGGTTCAGGTTGTATAGAGGACGCTTGATTTGAGTCAGTAATTGCTGTCTTCCCATCGGATTTTCCAGCTGACATCTCATCTCACTGGTGCTCGTGTCTCCCCCCCTCAACCCTCTACTCCCCATCTGATTTCTACCTATCCTCCTAATTGGGACTCCAGATCTGTAGATTCAGTGATTTTATCTGAGGAACTGACCCAAGCTGGGGGGAGGGGGAGCTACTTTTGCCGCATTAAAACAGTCTATAATTGAGTTGTTTAGTGTTAACTCCTTCAGGGAATTCCTGCAGAACGTTCTTCCCAAAAAATTCCAACCCCACCAGCTAGCACAGCACAAAATTTCCTTACACAATGGAATCTCACTGTTAGAATTCTAGTTCTTCATTTTAATCGGTGCTATGATTTATGTTAGCTACCTTGTCCACAAATATATTGCAACTCATTTGAAATATTAAGTTGCCCAAATATATAGAGCATTTTTAGTCTAACAACAAAGACTGCATAAAAAGGCAGGTGACTTTATTTATAGTAGATGGTAAAGTGAACCTGTGCTTTGTCCATGCAGGCAAGGAAAGAGGTTCACTTTATTGCCAACCCTTGCAGAAGATTTTATACTCTTCTGTTTGCACCCTTGCTGACCCGTTCACCACCGGAAGTGAAGAGAAATACCCAGCACTTCCAGGTATAGGAACCTTCCAATATAACAGTGCAGGTGTTTGATTATTGACTGCTCAGACACACAGTTCTGTCACATGGAGTGGGGAAGTCCAGAAAAATTAGGTGTGAGGAGGTCAGGAAATGTTGGTTGGGCTCAATGACTCAACTTCCAACAGTTCTACCACAAAGTGAGGGCCCCCACAAAAGATGATAGCCTCACAAATTGAGAAATCCAAATGAAATAAACAAAAAAAGCACAAATCGTCTTAAGAGTCCTCAATCATTTATTGATTTTACCAATATGACAAAAGGAAGATACAGGGTATCCAATTTGACTACATCTGTATCTATCTAAGGAGGGTAAAGCCAAAGTGGCAGCTAGTCTCCAAACAGCACCATCCAGTGACTTGTAAATACAGAAACATATCGTGATCTGGGATCAGGCTCAGAGGTCATTGGCTATAGCAGTAGTGAGGTTCATGCAGTAATCAGCTGGATATATACACAAGCAGTTCCCCTGGTGGAAGATGAGGGTACACCCAAGCCATGGGGTCTAAGCACTAGCCTGTCTTCATCAGAGCTCCTGATGGTGGAGTTGAGATTGCTCTGTGCTAATACCAGGCTCTGTTCTCAGGATAGCCCCACTAGAAAGAGAGCAAGTGGGGCTCAGGTAGCGTAGCAGATAGGGAACAAGCAGAAGAGTAGTCAATGAACAAGCCAAAAGGTCAGTAAAGAGTAGTAACTGCCTGGGATCAGGTGGAAACGTAGTCGCTAAACAAGCCAAGGTTGGTAACAGGTAGTAGCTGGTTGGGATCAAGCGGAAGTGTCCTTGATGAACAAGCCAAGGGTCAGTTATGAGTGGTAGCACAGATAAGGACAGCAGCAGGTATGCAAGGAGCAAGATATCGGCTGGAGAGGGCAAAATAATCTGGCAAAAAGGAAGTGCAAGGACATGGTTTAAATAGAAATTTGATAGGAAGAGCAAAGATTCGAAGGTTCTACAGAGACAAGGTGAAAAGCGGGAATTTCCAAGCAATTCAGAGGGCACAGCAAGAGGATCCAGAGCCACACACCACAGAGGTCTTGGGTTCAGATCTGGATATTGACACAACAGCTGTCTGCAGTCACATTGTTATAAACACAACTGTCCCTTTATGTATCTTGTTTCAGCCCTGATGAAGGGGGATGGAAGGTCCCCAAAACGTATTGGTTATCTTTTATTTTCTTGTTGTCACATTGCTACCAGTAATAAATGACCATGGACTCTTTAGATGACCCCCCTGGCACTTTTTTGTCTATTTAATTTGAAAATACAACCGTGACAGCTTTTGTTGGGTTCTTTTTCAGCAGCTTCAAGAACACGGTTGAATATAAGATTTATAGCAGCACTCCAGTGATCCTTTAATGAGGAAGATAAACCAAAATCCTTATCAGGATTTATTGCTGCCTGCTGAGGTGTGTTGCCCTGACTTTTAATAATGCCCACAGCCAGGAGAAAGCTGGGTAAAG
Source organism: Staurois parvus (assembly GCF_062004578.1). NCBI lineage: Eukaryota > Metazoa > Chordata > Amphibia > Anura > Ranidae > Staurois > Staurois parvus. Next base: position 18,438,297 of record NW_028317947.1, read on the forward strand.
GGACTACATGAGAAAGGCCAGGAAACAAGGACAAGCTATAAAACAAAAAAATGCTTCATCTCCCCTCAAAACGTTGATCTTGGACACGAACTCCAAACCCATGCCCTAGCTGTTTCCTATTGAACACTAGTCCTAACTATAACCCAAAAGTAACTCTAACCCTAAGTCTAACGCTCATGCCAACCGTTAATGTTAAAGTGCTGGGAAGGAAAAGCGGCCTACAAGTTGGCTGGTCAAGTCTGTTGGGTAGGAGAAACAGTGGGGAGGTCTAAGGAGATGGACGAGGAGGGCATTTGCAAGTTTGTAACTTCGAAGAAAGTTGTCTCACCTACCACATGTTGAAGGTGATCTCTGACCATGCTTTCTTCAAGACGGCTGAGAATATTCAATGAAATTCATATACTAGTTGAAAAAGAAGTGAAAGGCCATTTTTTTCAATGAGGAAGATTTCTACTCATTTCCTGAATTAGACAGAGATACCACCACAGATAGGAAATGAAGGACATCTTCCAGATGGGGAAACAAGCAGCAGTAATTTGACAGAAGTTTTAAACTTGCCCAAGTCTATCTAAAACTAGAACAAAACGTTTTTTCCATTGCTTTTATTTTAAAGACACAGTACTAGTGTCTGCTAATAGTCCCCACTGAAATTTGAACAAGACAGGGCTTCCATGTATGGAGGAGCGTTTGACCTCCCCCATGTGACAGTGCTTGACTTTGAGCGACCAATCACCAGGACTGAGCACTGTTACATGGGTAGGGGCTTGACAACATCCTCCAACAACACAGCTTGCCCAAGGTGGACTCTTGCAGCAGAAAGGCAGTGAGGGAGAATGTATTGCTGAGTATACCTTGATGAAGGGGGTGGGATATCTAAAGATTCTGTGACTTTGCCTATTCAGGGCATGCATTGCCTCTTTAAATTTTATCCTGCCCAGTTTGCACACCAGGAGGACATCTGAATTTGTATAATAAGCCTTATTCATTTTTAAGTTAATTAAATCCACAATACTAAGTTAGTCTTTCACCAGACAGTGTGGTCCATTAGTGAACTCTATGTACATACAGTTGTGTTCAAAATAATATCAGTCAGACATCACTAACCTGATAAATAACTGTTTTTGGTAGAAATTATATTTCTACATGGCAAATAATTTACTAGCAGGTGTAGTAGAGTAATAGAAATCCAACAGACCCAACAGTCATGACATGCATGCTGCTGATTCTGTGTAATTGAATCACTAATTGAAAGGGGCATGTTCAAAATAATAGCAGTGTGGAGTTCTATTAGTGAGGTCATTCATTCTTTAAAAAAAACAAGTGGCAATTATTGCCCTTATTTAAGGAAGGAAGGCAGCAAATGTTGTAAATGCTGGTTACAGTGCATTTCCCTCTGAAATTCTGAGGAAAATGGGTTGTTCCAGACATTGTTCAGAAGAACAGCATACCTTGATTAAAACGTTGATTGGAGAGGGGAAAACATACAAAGAAGGGCAGAAAATGATAGGCTGCTCAGCTAAAATGATCGCAAATGCTTTAAAATGGCAACCAAAACCTGAAAGACGTGGAAGAAAGCGAAAAACTACCATTCGAATGGATAGAAGAATAGCCAAAATGGCAAGGACTCAGCCAACAATCAGCTCCAGGAAGATCAAAGAAGGTGTAAAGTTACCTGTGAGTACTGTTACAAGTAGAAGACGTCTATGTGAAGCCAAGCTATCTGCAAGCTATCTGAAAAAAAGACATGTGCTGAAGAGGTTACAATTTGCCAAAGAGCACATTGACTGGCCTAAAGAGAAAAGGCGCAACATTTTGTGGACTGATGACAGTAAGATTGTTCTTTTTTGGGTCTAGTGGCCGGAGACAGTTTGTCAGACGACCCCCAAACACTGAATTCAAGCCACAGTACACTGTGAAGACAGTGAAGCATGGTTGCGCAAGCATCATGATATGGGGATGTTTCTCATACTACGGTGTTGGGCCTATTTATCGCATACCAGGGACCATGGATCAGTTTGAATACATCAGAATACTTGAAGAGGTCATGCTGCCTTATGCTGAAGAGGAAATGCCCTTGAAATGGGTGTTCCAACAAGACAACGACCCCAAACACACCAGTAAATGTGCAACATCTTGGTTCCAGACCAACAAGATTGACGTTATGGAGTGGCCAGCCCAATCCCCGGATCTTAATCCAATAGAAAACTTGTGGGGTGACATCAAAAATGCAGTTTCTGAGGCAAAACCAAGAAATAGAGAAGAACTGTGGAATGTAGTCCAATCATCCTGGGCTGGAATACCTGTTCACAGGTGCCAGAAGTTGGTTGACTCCATGCAACACAGATGTACAGCAGTTCTCAGAAACAGTGCGACTACAACCAAATATTCATTAAGTGATTCAAAGGAAAGCAAAATCTTCAAACATTTTTCAGTTTATATAGTGAATGTTTGAGTTTGTAAAGAAGAATACAAACACTGCTATTTTTTGAACAGTCTAATATTCACTTTTCTTCAATTTTTTTTAGAGGAACAACACAAATTTGATATATTTTTCTTCATGTTTTGATTTGGAATAGAATGTGTCGTGTTCCCAATGCATTTGTGCGTATGGAAATAAAAGCTATTAGAAGGATTTTGAGCTTTATTCACTTTTTTCAACACACTGCTATTATTTTGAACACAACTGTACATACAGTCGGTGTGAAAATGTGGAGCTCATTCTAAATGCCTGGATAGAAAGGGTGTATTGAGCTAGAAGCCTCAATGAACAGGTGCTTACCGTAGCATTTACTTTGCTCCACGTTCTAATGGAAGTGCAGTGTGGGGCAGACTTTGGCACTATGGTATCCAGTCTTATCAATACCTTCCGTAAAAGAGTCTCCCATAGCCAGGGATATCGATCACATGGGTAATGTTGAAGGTTTATGGCACAGGTGACGGCACACCAACTCATCACAGCAGAGAAAACAGTATTTAGGTTGGTCTTCTAAATTGCCCCTCTGATCATTACTGCAGACAGGGGCTGGCAGATTTGGAGGCTTTCTTTAGACATGGGATCAAAGCTCAATCCGGGCAAAACTGTCATCTCTAGGGAACAGCGGCGTGAGTTTGGCAAAATCATGAGGAGACAATGACTGCATAGGTGAAATTTGCTATTCTTCTATTAAATTTATTTAGATTTTTTTTGTTTTGGGGGGGGGGGTAGTTTAGTTTTTTTTAACTGAGGGCTTATTTACAGCAGATTTACTGTGGCTATGTTTGCAGGTAGTTCTAGTGTAGCACCAACTCATATTGCTGTTTACCAGTTGCTGCTGGTTAGTAACTCTCCTGGTCCAGCAAGTAACTTCCTTACATAGATTTGCACAGGAAAGCTCTATTTTGAGTCCATTCAAGTTTCAGGCTTTAACTGAAGCCCTGATGAAGGTGGAGTGATTTCTGGCCCCCGAAACGCATTGGTTGTCTTTTACTGCAAACCAATACGTTAATTTGAACCCTTCTATCATTTGGTCTGGTGCTTCTTATATTGGTACATATTAATTTCCAATGGTGTCAGTTCAGACCACAGAGTTGCTGTTACATGCAGTACTTTTTTAAGTGCAGTGAGTTGCAATGCAAACCACCACATTGCAAAACTCATGATATTTCAATAAAGTTCTGAGAAAAAAAGTAAACTGTGCAATGCAATAGGATCAGTACATGGGCTCTCTGTCTCCCGACACACGCTGGAGGCTGTGATAAAATAGATAAGTGGATGATTAAGTAGTAAATGTGTATGAATTATTTTTGGAGAATAACAACTTAATTTAGTGTCACTCTAATTTGTTTACAGATTTTTTTTCTTTCTGTAAAAAAGCATAAAATAATGAAGGTAACAAGAAGCCATTCGGAATAGTTAAAAAGACTTTCTATAACCCACAGGAGCCATGTAAAGCCCATTGCACCCTTAAATACCACCAAAAATCACCTTCATTTCGCATTCCATTTGACTTCAAAACATTTAGGGAAAATAGTGAAATTTCAGGGAACATTGACACTTTCAGTTTTGCTCTTCCTGAGTTATTTCTTGTCTATCAGTAGCTTTAAGACTAAGGTAAAGGTCAGCATTGAGGGGGAATTGTACATATTTATTTCCCTTAAAGTGTATCTAGATCTAGGAGCACAAAAATAATGTGTTGCAGTCAGGGTCGTATTTACAACAAGGCAAACAAGGCATTTGTCTAGGGTGGCATTTTCAGGGGGGCAACACCGCCACCCGGAAGAAGGGATGGAAGAAGGGACACACACAGCAAGGGCAGCAGGTGGGATTCAAGAGTGGCTGCGGGCTGCTTCGTTCTCAGGGATGTCCAGAGCTGCGAAGGTTAGTGTCTTTCTCTTTAGCGCTGGGGGGGGGGTGTTGCCGGTGTATGGGGGGAGGTGGTAGTGGAAGCCTCACTTGGAGGGGGCAGGTGTGTTGTTGGTCAATGTCCGGCTCTCTCTGCGGAGAATTGTGGGATTTGTGTGTTGCCTAGGGCGGCACAAAACCTAAATACGCCACTGGTTGCAGTTTAGCAGTCCTTAGATATGGCTGCTGCATTAGTTTTCTTTTTTTTCAGAATTTTTTTCCTAGTGATCCAGCCACTAATGCAGGAGCAACGTCATCACCCCAGGACAGGAAGTGTGTTTTGGACTACAGAACACCTCCACATTTATTCATCTCCATAACGTTGGAGCAGGGGCGGACTGACCATTCGAGCACTCAGGCACTGCCTGAGGGCCTGGGATCAGTGGGGGGCCCCATGAAATGCCCCTGGTACCTTTTTATAGGCTTTTTTGGGTGTGCTTTGAGTGTGGGCAAGGACACAGGGGCCCCATGATCCCCTATTGCCCGGGGGCCCCATGAGTTGTCAGTCTGCCCCTGCGTTGGAAGGAGGTGTTCTGTTGTCCACAGAGAGAACTGAGCATTGCCGGTGTCACGGTTTGTTGCCGCTCTCCCCCCTCCAGCTGTCCCGCTCACGAACGATCCCCCCTCCACCTCTCATCCTGCAGTGGCTCTTTGAAGCCGAGCCGCGCAGGACGAGAGGTGTGACTCCTGTCACCCCCTGTCACTATCTTCTCCCCATCTGGCGAGGCCGGAGGGGAAAAGATAGAGAGGTTCACACCTCTCCGTGGTCAGACTGACGCCGCACGGTCCCGGCATCCGCAGCGCGGGCACGGAGAGTTCCTGCGCTTGCGGATGCCGCTGGACAAAGGCCACGCTCATGAGAGCGCGACCCGTATCCAGGGGGCGTGCCTCGTTGCCGGGCAAAGAGGCAATCTGCCCCCGGCCCGCCTCGTTGCCAGGATGACCGGGGAGCGTCCTGCATCGGCTTAAGAAGGCTGATGCCAGGCTACCCGATTTTTCATTCCTCTGTCAAGCCACAGAGGGATCCCAGCTGAGGCGGGACCCTCGTGGCCACTCTGCATAAGACCCCCAAGGATAAGGGGGAGCCTCCGCAAGCTGCTGCCGCGCTGCAAACCCCAGGGAAGGGGAGACCTCCACAGCTGCCGCTCTGCAAATCCCAGAGAAGGGGAGATATCCGCAGCTGCCGCTCTGCAAGCCCCAGTGAAGGTGGAGACCGCCGCAAGCTGCCACTCTGCAAACCCCAGGGAAGGGGAGACCGCCACAAGCTGCCACTCTGCAAACCCCAGGGAAGGGGATACCCCCACAAGCTGCCACTCTGCAATCCCCAAGGATAAGGGGGAGAGCCACTCAGCTGCCCACTGCAGCCCCAGAGAAGGGGGAGATCTCTGCAAGATGCCCTCTGCAGGTGCCCAGGACTTGTGGGAATTATTACCACGCATCATACTTCGGATTCAGGACAAGTACTCGCTGTTGTACTATCTTGCTCCCCATGGACCCGGGCACCCCTGCTGGATCCGTGAGTATATGTTCCCCTGTTTTTCCCTGAACTGTTCTTGTACTCAATCCCCACCTCCTTGTTTGGATTCCAACCTCTGTAGAGACTTTATTCCTGCTCGGGGCTGGACTACAAGTATTTTGAGCCATCTCCTTGCTATTTCCATACTGGGCACTGTCCCACTCCCTGCAATCCCTCCATTGAGTGACTGTCATTTGTCTCAATAAAGCTTTGTGTGTTTGCCATCCGCCTTGTGTGTTCTGTCCTGCCTACCCTCCGTCACAGCTGGTAACCTAGTTTGCGATTTCAATGCAACATTGTCCATTCACTAGAAGAAGTTAGGAGCTTACTTGAGTTACGGCACTATGAACAGATTTTTTTTTTAACCAATCGAACACGGTACTGATGTCTACACATCAGATTCCTGGCAGAAAATTACTGAAAAAAGAAACATAAGGATGTGCAGCATAGTAAATGCACATTTGATGTGCGAACACGCACATAGAAATTCTTCCAGCTTTTGTTGGGATGTGTCGTACATATTTGCGTGCAACCACACGGGCGCTTGTAAAATACTGTCCAGCAACGTAGATTTAATTCTTTTTTTCTGATCTATTTGCAGCGCATGTTTACCCCGCTTTGTGTCCAGGCACAAATAAAACAATCGGAGAAGATATTATTGTTCTTGTTTTTTTTTCAGATTTGTGTGTATTTGATGTTCTTTATGTATCAAAAAAACCTAATAAAATATATAATAAAAAAAAACAAAAAACAAAAAAAAAGGGGTGCATTTACATCTGTATGCCTAAAAAATTGCATTTTTAAGCATCAATCCAAAAAAGCCTTAATATTATATTTAGCAAACAAAAATGGATCAGATAAAAGAAATTAATTGTTTTACATACTGAACACTTTAAGAAGTGTATGTGGTCAGTGGGCTACTGGGACTTGTAGTTCTGCAGCAGCTGGTCCATCACTCGCCCGGTGCGGTGAAGACATGTCAAGGTGTTGAGTACACTAGGGAAGGAGAGGTATTGGGGAAGCGGGGGGGGAACGTCTGTATTTCAAAAGCTGTGCCAAGGTGTGAGAATATTCTGCAAATACAGAAATGGGAGGGGGAAACATCTGTTTTTTCGGACCTGCTCGCTACACCTTGGCAGCTTGGCAGGCAGAAGCAGAGAAATGGCAGAGCATGCCTGGAAAGCTGATCTTGATACATATATCAAAATCTGGAGAGTAAATTGCAGGAAGCAATAGGCAGATTTATATAGTCAACTAAAAAAATATGTGCAACCCATAGCAACCAATCAGAAATAATTTTCAATGGTCCAAATCTGGTTGCTATGGGTAAGTGGATTTGATTGGCAGCTAAAAGTTACTGTGGTTTGCATTAAAGAGAATTGGCCTTGTTCTCAGTACTGCTATATTCTCTGGCAAAGCCTGAGTCACCTTCCTACTTCTTTCTGCCAGGGACCGGGGCTGTAATGTCCTGGCTGTGCCTATGCGGTGACTGGCTCTACAGCACAAAATTGGCCTCATTTGCATACATGTAGATTAGGCTGTACAGCCCTAAAAAAGTTCTTTCCTGGATTTACTACTACCATATGACATACATGGCATTGAGTGGAAGAGCAGTTCAGACAGAGTTCAGGATAGTGTATGGAAAAAAATCATGAGATGGCTGTAACATTGAAGCTTCCATCTTAAAGTGGAGCTCCACCCAAAAGGGGAAGTTCCGCCTTTAGCCATTGCCGCCGCTCCCAGTTAAGGACTGGCACCTTTGGGGAGCGGGTACCCACTCCCACTTTTGGTGCGATCGATTAGGGGCGATTGGAAGCGGAAGTTGTCCTCCCTCCTCCCTGTAGTCTTCTGGGACACGTGACAGGTCCCAGAAGACTACAGGCCATTCATGCATGCGCAGTGGGCACCCAGTTGTGAAGCCGCAAGTTGTCGCAGCCAGGTGTCCACACTGAAGATGCTGGTGCCAGGGCAAGAAGATGGCCGGTGAAACCAGCGGTGGTGAGGACACCGCTGGACCGAGGGGCAGGTAAGTGTCTGTATTTTTAAAGTCAGCAGCTTCAGTTTTTGTAGCTGCTGCCTTTTATTTTTTTTTTTAATTCAACTGGAACTCCACTTTAAAGAACTAGATATTGGGGAGATTTTCCTTACCTTCCTGTCCTATAGCCACAAAGGAAGTATGAGGAAACCCCTCCAAAGTGGGGGAATCCCTGGTTGTCACTCTATACTAGACTCCCTGCCCTATATAAGGGGATCTGTCAAAAGGGTACTTCCCATATGGAGGGGCCCAAACTAAGGGGAATATGTTAACCCATTCCTTAATGTATAATGCAAGGTTGCAGTTCAGCTTGAAAGATCAATTCCAAGTATAGATACGTAGACCAATGTAACTATACATATACCATATCTGGCCAATCCCCTTGGAAACTGGAAATCACTGTAGTAGGAGCCACAACTCCAGTAATTTCCACTAGCCTCCAGGTCCCATGCCAAAAGGCTACTCTGCTACATTGCGAACACAGAAGATCCCTAGCTCAGCATGGGTGCCTTTCAGAAAGTGCATTTCCTTAGAGTTTTCTGGTTGGACAAGATGGAGAAGTGGGGTGGTAATGTCAAGATCTCCACTTTGTCCAATCAGAGAATGCTTTACATTCATTCAGAAGATGCAAAGCATTTTCTGAATGGTACCCTTAACAAGCAGGTGACCACCTGTGTTCAGTAGGTCACAGTGCAGCCACTTGACATGGGACCTGGAAGCTAGTTGAGATCTCTGGAGTAGCGGTGCCTGCTACTGTGATTTCCAGCTTCTAGAGCAGGGGTATCAAACTGGTGGCCCTCCAGCTGTTGAAAGTCCCATCGTGCCTCTGCCTTTGGGAGTCATGCTTGTAACTGTCAATCCTGCAATTCCTCATGGGACTTGTAGTTTGGCAACAGCTGGAGGGCCGCCAGTTTGACACCAATGTTCTAGAGGGATCCCACAGGTATGGTATATACATAGTTACATTCATCCAAGCTGGTCCAATGTAACTAGGAATTCGGCTCTAATTGACAACGCTGGACCATGGTACCTGGTATTCCTTCAAATTTAAGTTGCAAAATTAAAAATCTTGAAATTTTAGTGACTGGGGTTACTTCATCATAAAAAAAAAAACAGAACCAAGAATGATAAACTGTTCTACATAAACAGAGACCAGTATAGCAATAGTTATATCTCCATGATGTCTCCTTGAAGCACTGGAGTCATTTAGGGGTTAAGTCAGCAGACTGAATATGGCTACATCACCCATGTCCTGCCCTTTCTTCAGAGCCCTGGAGTGCCCTCCCTGATCGAGGAAACAGCTGAGCCCCAGACCTCCTTCGGTTCTGAGACCGACAACCATCACGTTTCCATGAGACATCCACTTCACCTCCCTGCCTTAGGCAGACACAGGGGCCGCCTGTGATCAACCAGCATCCACACAGAGCACAAGTGTCTGACAGACAGAACAGAACTTAACAGAAACATAGAAGAATGGGGGAAAAAAAGACCAAGGGGTCATTCATTGAGTCTGAAACTTTTTTTAATTTTGTTGCGGTTTTGTTTTTTTTTAATCTTTATATCTATGTTTGTCCCAATCAGGTTTACATTCACATACATTTAACGCTCTTTCTCTGCTGCAAGTCTGTTCCAAGCATCAACTACCTGTTTGGTGAAAACATACTTTCCGAGGTTGGTTTCTTGATCTTAGCTTCATATTGCTCAAACTTGACAGGAGTACAGCAGGGCTTCTGCCCATTGTAGACAAGACGTTGCAGGTTATGTGAAGGACCTACCTTCTGAATGGACATTTTCCATTTTCCGATAACAAATAGATGAAAAACCAATCACTAAAATCTCATGTAAGGTTTACCATGAAAAGCATCCATTTAAATCTGATTTTCTCTGAGTCCATCTGGGGCAGAAAAGAAATTGAAAAGTGTTGCATCATTTTTTGTTTTTTTAGACCTAACCAAGATGGATCGGAGGTAAAAGTATGTCAATGGATGCACGTTCATTTACCTGCCCATAGACCTAACATGGGTCCATTAGGCTCTGGTTTCATTCTGGAGGAAAAACCTGAACAGACACATTGGTTGTCAATAGACATTGGTTGCCACAAAAGTTCATTCATGCCATTCCACTTCAATTCAGCAAGGGATCTGTTTATCTGTGGGCAGGGCTGCTGTTAGAAACCACAGGGCCCCATACGGCCAACCTGGCAGGTTTCCCCCCCCATAAAAAAAACAGTTTACTATGCTTCAGTTATGAATGAACATAGTGAGTGCTCAGTACCGATCATTTATTGTGTTCATTCATTGGGAATGTGCTGGTAAATGTGAAATATTCACTGGAACCTTCCTCCACTCTCCATCCTGCAGGATCCTATTGTGTGCTTGCAACTGCAGTGGCAAGAAAAGGAGGGAAGCTGGCAGCACTGCGGGGTTGGGGGGCAAACAAAGAGGTCTGGACAGCAGCGGGAAACATATGGTACACAGGGAGAGTGATGGGTGCACTGCACTGGGGGCAATTACTGGAACCAATTGCCATGTATGACTCTCTTTGCAGCAGCTGAAAACAAGTGGGAGAGAGAGGAGAAGAAGCCAGCTTTCAGCTGTCGCAGGGAGAACCATACAGGGGATTGGTTCCAGTAACTGCCCTCCCACACTCCGCCATACCAATCACTCTCCCTGCCCATATCTGATTCTGATTCTGCTGGCCTGGGCCCCATAAAGGAGGACCGGTGGTACCTCCTTATCCACAGCCCTGTCTGTGGGAACATTCCTCCTAATGACAATAAATGTAAGAAGCATTTTCTCTCCTGACCATCAATGTAAGAAACGCTCTTTTTCACAGACCAAGCAATACAAATGTCTGTATTTTTTTTCTGGCCAAATTACTGTTTCATTTCATAGTTGCTACTAAAATTAGTTTTGTTCTATAGAGTGGTTGTCAAATATGCCACATTCTGTACTATTTTATTAATTCTCATATGTCAGCTTACTGTTCATGCTAATGTACTGTGAACTTAAGTAATATAGTAAACATTGGAAGGGTTCCTGGAGACCAAGACATTTTTTCAAGGGTTCCTCCATGTCTAAAAGGTTGGGAAAGCTTGGTTTGGTGGATAGGCAAGGGTAAATCCTCATGCACACGGGACATTTTTACAACGGCTGTTTTGGGCTTTTGATGTTTTTTTTCCTACAGCCAGTAAACCCCCAGCATGTTTTCCTATGTGTCCATGCACACATAGACTGTAATCAACGGTTTTTTGTCAGGGACGGTTTTTGGCAAGGAAAAACCCCAGAACTGGTGGGTTTTTAGAGTAGTTTTTTAGCTGTAAAAATGATCTAACGCTGAAAAACAAGGTAAAACGCCACAAACTGGCATTTTTGGACTTTGTTTGACCAAAAAAAATGTTTTTTGTAATGAAAACGCTAAAAATGCAAACACAGAAAAATGTAGGAAAACGCCACTAAACGCTAATTCAAAAACGCTAAAAAAAACCTGAAGAACTCAAGTTTTTACACAACTAACGTTACTAGTGTTATCAAAAACGTCCCGTGTGCATGGAGCCTATGGAGGTAGTAATTAAAGGCAAATTTGTCTTTATTACGTTTTCAGCAGTTTAACAGTACATGGCATGGAGCAAAAATGAAAACAGGTACAAGTGTACATACATAAGAAAGGTGAAAATAGTTCCATATATATAAAAAAAGAGAAATGTAAGGATCAATAACATAATGGCATGTATTACGGAGATATGAAGAAATCGCGTTGAGGCGGGCATCCATGACGAGATGTAGGAGACAAAATGAGCTAGTTCCATGTAAACTAGAATAGGAATCCTAAAAATATATAGATAAGTGAGCGCTTATAATAATAGTATTAGAGGTATTAGAGTAATAGAGGGTCGAGCTACAGCTGTTTGACGCTATACCGCCGGCACCACGAGGGGTCCCGGCGGCAACTTTGAATCTGGTCAGTACTTACCTTTTTTTTTTCTCTGCAAGATCTCCAGTCTCTCTAGGCCCAATAACTTCGAATAACTTCCTAGTTTAGAGTTTTCTATATTTCTCTTTCAATCCCGATTTTTCCCATTTTTCCCATCGTGAATAGTATATTTTCATCCTGTCTTCCTGCATATGATAAGATTTTTCCATTCTGCTAATCTGGTTTACCCTATTGATCCAATCCTCCTCCGTTGGTACCTCTGTCTTCCGCCAAAACTTGGGGATCAACCCTTTTGCTGCACTTAAGTAGTACCATACACCTGATTCTTTATATTTATTTACTGTTGTCTCAACACTATGTAGGAGACACAAGGTTGGGTCTAATCCTATGTCATTTCCAGTTATTATTTCTATTAATTTGACTATTGTCTTCCAGAAAACCTGAATTTTTGGACATTGCCACCATATGTGAAACACCGTGCCCTCTTCCCCACATCCTCTCCAACACATTTTTGAATTCTCCCCCCTCATCCTGTGCTCAGTGCTCGGTGCAATATGCCATCGTGTCAAACATTTATAGTTAATCTCAACGTCTCTCATACTAACACTCTCGTGAACTAATCTAAATATCTTATTCTGTTGATCTTCATATATCCCCACCCCCATATCTCTTTCCCAATTTGTTATGAAAATTAACTTTGTGTCTGTGTCTAGTTCTGTAAGTATTCTATACATTTTTGTAACACCGTGTTTCCCATCTCTACGTGTTTCTAATAGCCTTTCAAACATATTCCACTCCGTTTTTAATCTCAAGGGTTTTGGGAGAGTTCCTATAAAACATTTTAATTGATGATATTTCCACTCATCTATTTTAGTAAACATATCTCCTCCCATCTCTTTTCATTCTTTAAATGTTCTCAGTTCCCCCTCTACCAATATGTCTCTCAATTGGATATCTTCCTTTTTAAACCATCTCCCTGATATCTCATCTTTTCCTGGGGGGAAAAACTCTGTGTTTGCAAGAGGCATTAATATAGAGTTGAATTCCCATTTCATGTGTTTATGTAAATTATCCCATATCCTTAAGACAATTAAGGTGTAAGTGCTTGTGCCCTCTTTAATTCTTCTATAATGTGCTGGAACCCATATCATCCTACTCAAATTAATTCCACTCAGATCATTTTCCATTTTTACCCAACTTTTCCCCTTATGATTAAAAGTCCAGTCATAAATTCTTGCTAACATTACTGCTTTGTAATATCTCTTGACATCAGGTAGTCCCATCCCCCCTTTCTCTTTAGTCCTACTTAGTGTTTCATATGATACTCTTGGTTTTTTATTCCTCCATATATATCTTGTTACCATTTTTCTCATTATCTTAAAAAACGCCTCTGGGAGTTTGATCGGGATCATTTGAAATCTATAGAGTATTTTAGGTATAATTACCATTTTAATTAGGTTCATACGTCCTAACCATGATGGATTTCCTCCTTCTAATCTTTTTAGTTCGTCCTTAATCTCATTTATCAGAGAAATATAATTTAATCTATACAGTTGTTTATATGAGGTAGCAAGTTTTATTCCTAGGTATTTTATATCTTTTTCTCTCCAAATAAAGGGGAATTCTTTTTGTAGCTTTTCTTTTTCGCTCTTTGGTATATTAATGTTCAAAATCTCAGTTTTTGTTGGGTTAATTTTTAGATTAGATAGTTCACCATATTCCTTCCGGATCTTCATTATATTTGGTATTGTTATTCGGGGGTTGCCTACATAAAACAGTAGGTCGTCCGCAAAGGCCGCTACTTTATGTTCTATATTTTCTATCTGGATTCCATTTACCGCTCCACTGTTCCTTATTATTGATAGCAGGGGTTCCAATGTCAATACATACAGCAAGGGGGACAATGGGCATCCTTGCCTTGTTCCATTGGACATCCCAATGGATTCCGACCTTTCCCCATTTACCGTGATGATTGCGGTGGGCTCCTTATATAGTTTACCTATCCATTCACGCATTCTCTCTCCAATCCCCAACACTTCCAAGTTGTCCATCATAAAGCCCCAGTCCACTCTATCAAACGCCTTTTCGGCATCAATTGACAAGAGCACTACCGGGGCTTTCCCTTTTCTACTTTTCTGGATAAGCATCAGAGTTCTCAAGCCATTATCTCTACCCTCTCTCCCCTGAACAAAGCCCACCTGGTCTCCATGAATCCATTCGGGCATTAGATCTTTCAGCCTGTTTGCTAGGACCTTTGCGTACAACTTAGTATCAGTGTTTAATAATGAAATTGGTCTGTAGCTAGAGCACTGAGAGGGATCTTTTCCCTCCTTATGGATGAGAACTACATGGGCCTGAAGGGATTCCCTCCTCCCCTCCATCCCACCTCCCAAGTCATTCATATATTTCTTTAACTTTGGTAACAGTACTTCACTAAATTTTTTATAGTACTTAACTGTATAACCATCTGGGCCTGGGCTTTTCCCTCCCCCTGTACTTCTTAATGCTGCTTCTATTTCTTCCTGAGAAATTTCTGCATCCAAGGAGTTCAGTTGTGTTTCACTAAGCTTTGGCAATCCTGCATTTTTTAAATATGTCCTCTTTTTTTCATTAATACCTTCCCTAATTTCTTTTGGTGATCCTTGGTGGCTGATGTTATACAACTTTCTATAATACTCCGTGAATACTTTAATAATTTCTTTATTTGAGTGGACCATCTCTCCCTTAGGGCTTTTTATCTTTTCTATATAATTCCTGTTCTTCTTCTTATTCAGGGCTCTCATTAAGTATTTTCCTGGTCTATCACCCCATCTATATCTTTCACTTAATACTTTTTTATATACTCTTCTCCTCTCCTCTTCCATCAATCTCTCTAATTCGTCTTTTTTATCCCTTAACTTCTGTCTTGTTTCTATTGTTATTTTTTTCTTGTGTATCTGCTCCAATTCCAGGATTTCCTTTAAGAGTCCACTAACCCTCTCTCTTCTTTCTTTTTTCTTCCTTGCTCCCATCGCAATCAGGATTCCTCTTATATATACCTTATGACTTTCCCATACTGTAGCTGTCGATACTTCCTCTGTTTCATTCTCCTGGAAATATACCTTAATCTCTTCCCTGATCTTCTGCACAATATCCTCGTCCAAGAGAAGAGCCTCATTTAACCTCCATCCTAAACCTCCCGTCCACCTTTTTCCCCATCCCATTTTCATTACGACTGGGGCATGGTCCGAAAAAGTTCTTGTCTCTATTTCTATTTTAACCAGCATTTCAATGAGTTGATGATCTATTAGAATGTAATCCAGTCTCGAGTATGTCTCATGTGCATTAGAGAAGAAGGTATAGTCTCTGTCCTTCATGTGCATTATTCTCCAGGTGTCCACCAGCTGGTACTCGTGGATCACCTTCCTCAAAGCTCTCAGGGACCTACCCCCTTCTCTCTGCACAAGGGAGGTTGCATCCATTTGTGGGTCCATACAGAGATTCAAATCTCCTGCTATTATCAAACGCCCTTTTTTAAAATCTATCAATTTTTTTAGCAAACCCTTCAGAAAGATCTCAGGTTTCTTGTTGGGGCAATATATATTGGCTAGTGTGCATTCAATTCCCTGTAGTTTACCTTTCAAAAACAGGAATCTCCCTTCCGGGTCAGTCCTTCTATCTTCCAACTCAAATCTCATATTTTTTGCTAATCCTATTGCCACCCCCTTTGCTCTTTTAATTGGAGAGTCAGCGTAATACCATGTAGGATAATATTTAGATTTTAGTTTCACATTAGATTCTATCTCAAAATGTGTCTCCTGCAAAAATACCACTGACATTGCCCTATGATGTAACTCTTTAAACAACTTAAATCTTTTCCCAGGGCAATTCAACCCATTCACATTATATGTTATAAACTGTATTTCTTCCATCCTTCTTGATTTTATTTATCTCTCTTCTAATTCGTCTCCTCCTATTAGGACCGAATGACTTGCAGAATATTAGCCTTACTCCCCCTCCCCCCCCCTCTCCCCATCTCCCTCCCCCCACCCCCCCTCTCTTACTTTTCCCCTACCCATTTTTAGGCTTATAAACTGCCTACAAATCATTTGTGGAACTGTTTCCACAGTTGATTTAAAATATTGGGCGTAGACTCCGCCCATGGACAGCTCACCTTTCCTCCGACCTCCCTAGCACCCCTTTCTCTATCTACAAGGCTCTGCAATAGCCTTTACTTCCCCACCTCAACCGGAGCCTCCAGAGGGACTTCCACCTCAAAAAAGGGGGATACTAGGGGGGCAAGGGAACAAGAGAGAGAAAAAGAAAAGCGTATTTTTTTGCTCACTTCTCCCTCCCCCCTCTCCCCAACCCCAGAGCCTCTCTCCCCCTCCCCCCGACCCGCTGCCCATCCTCCCCTCCCGTATCATCCGAGTCTCCTTTTTCTTCTTCTTCTTCCCACCCAGTTATCTCCATTCTTTGCAGATCCAGTCTATCACAAAAATCTCTCAGTTCCTCCGGGAATCTCAGGTATGCTGTTACCCCATTTTTCCAGCCAATTAGAGATGCTGAAGTCCGCCATCTATATTGCACGTTCTGTTTTCTCATTTGCTCTAACAGGGGTCTCAGGGATCTCGTTCTCCATAGAGTCTCTGGTGTTAAATCCGAAAAAATTTGAACAGTCAAATCTCCATATTTAATTAACGATCTTCCCTTGATCTTCTTCCAAATCTCATTTTTGACCCCAAATTTCTGGAACTGTACAACAATATCTCTCGGTCTTTCCCTCTCAGTATCTTGTTTGAATTTTCCTATTCTAAAAACTCCATCCAGTTCAATCACTTCTGTTTCAGGTCTGTCTCTTATGGAGTTTAAGATTTTTTTTAACTAGTTCATTTAATGTTTCCCCCTTTGCTGCCTCTGGAATTCCTCTCACCCTAAGGTTAGACCTTCTTTCTTTATTTTCTCGAATTTCCATCCTGTAGAACAGTTTTTTCTGGGTTTTCTCCAAATGGGTTATTTTTTTCCTTAGCTTATCTATGGTTTGGGCCTGGGTTTTAACTTTCTCCTCTGTTTCTTCCATTCTCATTAGCAGATGCCCCTAAATCGTTCCGAATTACTGTCATTTCATGTTTTATCGTTTTCTCCAAACTTTGGAACATTTCTATCATCTCCTTCTTATTCGGTATTTGTAGTTCACCATCAAGTTCTTTTTGTCCCAAGCCATCCGCTATTTGTTGGCTACAACTGCTGTTCATACCCAGTGATAGTCTCGGGCTGTTTCCTGAACTAGTGTCCATTTCCCCTTTGGCGCTTGCGCCTTGGGCCCTTTCTGGCGTAATGTTTCCATGTGATGTAAATTTCTTTATCGTGCCTGATTGAGACCCTTTGAGCCCTGCTCCCTTAGGACCTTTATTCTTCATATCCTCTATAAGTCTTTTGTCTTCTATATTCTCTAGATGGGATTATACCTCTCCTCTATGGTTTGTAATCCAGACAGGTTTACTGAGTTTTACTTGTGCTCTCCTAGGGGAACGTGGGTCTCTTCTCTTCTGAACCCAGGGAGTCCTCCCCTCTCCTCCTTAACCCCTTTTTCCCCACTGTCACTCAGGAGTCCATTATACAATACAATAGGCCCCCAGCAGGTCTCACTCACCCTTCTCTTCCCCGGATGGTGGCTCCAAGCTTGGGTGGAGGGTCTTCACAGCAGCTCTGTCCTGGGGGGGATTCCTCTGGGCTTCCAACTCTGTACCTGGGTTTTTTTGTTTTTTTTTTCCCTCTGGGCTTCGTCTCAGGGATGCAGGGTGGGTCTCCTGGCGCTCCCGGGCTCCCTGACCCAGAATCGAAGAGTCAGCTGGCCGGGGGCCCCAGGCAGCAATAGACCGGGGGCTACAGACAGAAGCCAGTCGGGGATTATGGGCAGTAGTTAGCCGGGGGTTGAGGGCATCAGAGAGCCGGTAACTGTAAGCCGGCGTCTCTCCGTCAGATCAGGCTGCCGGCCGCCTTTCTCCTCTCCCAGAGAGCCTCCGCGGCTGGTCACACACCCCCGCCACGTCACTCCGCTCTCCAGCCGTCCGGGTCCCTCTCTCACCAAGGACCGGAGAGGCCGGTCCGTCACTGCGACCCTCGTCTGGCTCCCATCTCCGGCTCTCCGTGCTCCACTCCACGGCCCTCCAGACTCCGGTGAGTCGGCTCCTAAGGGTCACCAGGGAGGTCGGGGAGCGGTACCTAGCCGAAGGCTAGTGCCGCTCACTCCCCACAGCCGCCATGACCAGGCTCCTCCCAGATAGGTCACTCCAACTCAACTCCTGGTCAGTACTTACCTTGCTTTTGTTATGCTCACTTGCCTATGCTTGGAAATAAATATTCTTGACATATTGCACTACTGGCCTCCTCTGTTTTTTTGAGCTCCTGAGGGAGCTAGTTACATCCACAGAGGGGTCATCTTTAAATGTGAACGCTGAGTGCAAACCATGAGGCAGTGAGGGTTGCGTGACCAGATCTGACCAGACCTATGTGAAGACATCTGATGTCCTTGTCATATTACACAAATGCGCATAAAGGTTGCGTATCTGGTGAGTGCTCAGTCTATATCCTATTTCTCTCACCTCATCCACAAATTGTGTCACTGGACG
This sequence comes from Staurois parvus, assembly GCF_062004578.1. Lineage (NCBI taxonomy): Eukaryota > Metazoa > Chordata > Amphibia > Anura > Ranidae > Staurois > Staurois parvus. The sequence continues at coordinate 18,456,773 of NW_028317947.1, forward strand.
TCAGAAGATTATCTGAGATCTCGCTCACATTTTCACCTTGGACTTACTTTTGTTTGATATAGTGCACTTCTCTCACGATATCAGCCACATATCCTAGTGGCATATATATATAAGTGCACAGTGTCACTTTACTATATCTATTCATTCATATATATGTATGATTTTACTCATTTGTAATTTTACTAGCGCTGCACCCTTTTTTTTATGTTACTATAGAATAGGAATTAGAATCCAAATTAAAACAAAACAGAACAAGAACAAAAAAAAGGGGGGGGGGGGAGAAAATAGAAGGAGAATAGAAAAAAGGAGAAGTCAGTTGGAGAGATAAACAAAGATAAGAAGAGAAGAGAGGGGGATTGGGAGACGGGGACAGCAAAAAGCAGGACCGTGGAGGTAGTAATTAAAAGGTGAGCTAATATAATATATTATATTAATAATTGGCAATATTTATCTGACTAAAGAAAAAATATTGTATCAAACTGTAATTTTTAGTTCTTAATAAATTGACTATCTATATACCATACTCTACACATTCCCTATAAAAGAGTGCTTAGATGTCACCGATGTTACTTTTATTTTTTCAAGTTACTTTGCTGCAATTGCTGTCCAGTCCAGCTGGAATGTTACTCTTTAAAAGTTGAGAAGTCATTTCATGAACCGTTAGCCCAGTTTTAAATAAATTAAGAATAACACCAGGAGCGACGGGGGATCAGAAACGGGAACGGCGCCATATCCAGGCTGAAAAGTGCTGATACGGATCACGCTGGTCTGGCCGGAGTTGGCCGGTGTGAGCACGGTCTTGTATTTTTATTGATCTCTATTTGTTTACAAGCTCCTCGACGTTCTCCTTTTTACTGCCTTCCACTACGGTTTCTGAAGGCTGCCGCTTTCTGAAGCTCCCGTTGCCGTCTTTAAACAGCGTGAAAGGCCAGTAAAATGCAAACTTAAAAGAGTCTGTGCAATTCATATACATTAAAGGCACAGTGAGGGCTTGTTCCTATGGATGCCTCGTGATGCATTCCGTTGCGTTTTCCATTGTTTTCAGTGGAGCCCTTTGTACTGTAAGAAAATACTCTGCGGACTGCTTTTTTTTTTTTTGGTGCTTAGGCCTGCATTTTTTATAGACAACTGAACTGACTGGGGTCCATCAAAAATGTTATTTTGTAATGGAAAGCAAGAAAAAAAAAACCTCCCCGAAAAAGACGATTAGTAATGTATACCTGTCTCAACATCCTTGGCTTGGATCTTCACTCGCTTGAAGAATCATCAGCATCCAACACCGTTTAACCTTAGGTGATTTTTAAACCCCAAGACAAGATTATATTGCAGTTTACCAATGTCTTTTCTTTTCTCCAGGAATGATATATATATATTTCATACTAAGAACTCATTTAGACTTGTGGTTGGGGAGCATAGCAGAGCCATACAAAGCAGTGTGCTTACAGTGAAACACACAGCCTCATAGATACGGGCAGCACAGTGGCTAAATGGTTAGCACTGCTCCCTGGCAGTACTAGGGTTGTCAGTTCAAATCCCAACCACAGCACCACCTGCCTGGAGTTTGCATGTTCTCCCTGTTCCTGCATGGGTTTCCTCCCACACTCCAAAGACATGCTGGTAGGTTAATTGGCTCCTGTCTAAATTGTCCCTACTATGTGTATGTATGAATGTGAGTTAGGGACCTTAGATTGTACACCCCTTGAGGGTTAGGGACTGATGTAAATGTACAATATATATGTAAAGTGCTGTGTAAATTGACAACGCTATGTAAGTACCTGTAATAAATAAATAAAATCATAGTAAAACAGCCCACAGTTAACCCTTTGATCACCCCAGATGTTAACCCCTTCTTGCCCAGTGCCATTAATACAGTGTATGCTTTTTATTAGCATTGATCACTGTATTGGTGTCACTGGCAATGTCAGTGACACCAAGTCAGTTCCCCCCAGTGTCAGAATGCCCACCGCAGTCCCACTATAAGTCGCTGATCGCTGCCATTACTAGTAAAAAAAAAATTCCATTATATATACCTCCATTTGTAAACGCTATAACATTCACGTAAACCAATTAATTTACACATATTGGGAATTTTTTTTAGCAAAGACATGGAGCAGAATACATTTTGACCTAAATTTATGATTTTTTACATTTTTTACTGGACGTGTTTAATAGCAAAAAGTCAAAAATATATATGTTTTTTCAAAACTGTTATTTTTTTTGTTTATAGCACAAAAAAAAAAACACAGGTGATCAAATAGCACCAAAAAAAAGCTCTATTCGTGGGAAAAAAAGGATGTAAATTTAATTTGGGTGTAGCGTTGCATGACCGCGCAATTGTCAGTTAAAATAACGCAGCGTTGTATCGCAAACAATGGCCTGGTCAGGAAGGGGGGGGGGGGAATCCTCTGGAGGGCAAGTGGAGGTTTAGAAAATATATATTTGAATGGCTGCTTTCAGTTACTGTTCTTAGAACAGCTTTTTTTTTATATAAGCGAGCATGAAAAAGAAATACAAAAACCACACAAGTTACAATTCTGGTAGGATTTTATGTTTACAAGAATTATTTGTTAGATATCCCACAGAAACATTTACAAGACAGAAAAGACAAAGCTTCTGACAAAGGAGATTCCTATTAATATCGAGCAGGGATAAACTGCAGGATCTCAATAGACAGGGCACATGTCTCTTATCTTAATGTAAGATCAGGTATAACTGCACTCTGTGTAGGTAGAAACTGGACGTAAACATGCACACTGCCTTTTATTTCCTGTACATCGTCAATATACCTCCTGAAGGAGTACAAAATGTTGGCTAGTATTAAACCCTCAGCATTTTTTACACATCTCCCAGTAAACTAGTTAAGATTTTTGTTCCGTCACTTTATAGCTTTCAGTGCTGCTGGCTCCTGCTCTCTCAGTGCTTCTTCCCTGAACGTCACAGGAAAGAGTTAACAGCGGACAGTGCAGTCTCTAATCAATTAGCATGGAGAAGGGAGCAGGGAGGAGAAGGAGCCATTCTAGGCTATGGGGCTGTGTGTTTCTGTTGATGCACACAGTGTAGGGAGTCACAATTTTTAATCCCTACATGCAAGGTTGGCTCTATAGAATAATGTAAGAGAAAGGAGCCACCTTGAAACAGAATGATTAAGCTGATGCAATCAGCTGCTGAAAGTGCTTACAAGCTGAGGGTTTAATATCAGTTAGTGAAGCATTTACTGTCGCTCTGGCTATCCTTAGATGAGCCACACAAGCATACTGTAGCACCCAACTGTCACTTACTAAGGGGGGGGGCAAATAAGTGACAGTTGGGTGCTACAGTATGCTTGTGTGGCTCATCTAAAAGTAGCCAAAGTGACAGTAAATGCTTCAATGCCCCTGGGCATCCCCTTGATCAGGCCTGAATCCCTCTGCCAGTGACCTGTAAAGACTTTTTATAAATACTGTGGACCCCTGGGTTACAAGTCATACCTATTTATCTGCCTCCCTGAAATATACATAAGAAAAGTTCAAAAGGCAAAAAATTGTTTCTCGTTCTTTTCCCTTGCATGTTACAGAGATGTATGTAAGCATGTCCAGTATGACCTGTAACCTGCAGTATTTAGAGTTGACTTTTTAGCAACTGAACATGTTTGTATGGATCAATTCATGGCGTCTCCTAATACACAGCAACATTTTTCAAAAAGGCTCCACCTTTTATCATTAAAAAGCTGTCCTTGATTTTCAGTCCAGTGATGCATTTCGAGGGTGCTCTCTCTTCATCAGAGCATTTTTGCCCTGATGAAGAGGGTGTACCCTCGAAATGTGTTAGCGAATGACTTTGTGACATGGTTTTAGTCCATCTGGAGCTGTACACATTGGTTCTGGTTGTTCCTTTGAAGATTTGTGATGTTTGTGTTTTCTCTCCCCCAGTGATCAGCTGGCTGATTTGTGTTAGACTTTTATGAATATAGCCAAGAACTGCATGGGCACCAGGATTTACACCAACAATGAGCCAGCATCTCAGTCCAGGAAGCAGACACTGACCGTGCGTGATTCCTGAACAAAGATGGCGCCAGGCTTTAGATTACTAAAGCAGATGAAAGCCTTGTCAGAGGGAGCACTGTGATCATTGGGAGAGGTAATAGATAGCCGGAAGTGAAACACTTACACATTACTTAGCATGCAAACACTTTTTTATGAAAATATATATCTGATGAAAGGTCCACTGCAAGAATGCCATGGAAGGTTGTCTGTCCCTCCTTCCTTCACAGTTGTTTCTTCTTTGGGTTTGATATCTTGATTTCCATAAATAAAATAACTTTTTAAATATTTTTTAATATTTCTCTTAACTGTATGTAGATTATTTCTGCTGACTCAGTAATGAAGAAGGATACAATATATAGCTAAGAGAAAATAAACAATTACAAACAGGCCTTTTCACATATAAAATGTCTTATTGTGGAATTCTATTAGGAGTTATCTGTGGATGTGATGGGCTTCACACAAGATATGTTTCTTATATCACAATCAGGGGCGGACTGACAACTCATGGGGCCCCTGGGCAATAGGGGATCATGGGGCCCCTGTGTCCTTGCCCAAACTCAAAAAAGCCTATAAAAAAGGTACCAGGGGCATCTCATGGGGCCCCCTACTGACCCAGGGCCCTCGGGCAGTGCCCGAGTTTCCAAATGCTCAGTCCGCCCCTGATCACAATTGTTACAGGTGGTTCTCTCTGAGATGGACAAATTGCTCATTAACTACTGTCCTTATTACACTATGACTGGTCTATATGTACCTATACCTGTACTGTAAATACAGTACTACCTAATATATTGTCTCCAAAAACTATCTCTTACTATAAAACTGCATGTACAGCATGGTGGCTAAATGGTTAGCACTTCCGCCTGGCAGTACTAGGGTTATTGGTTGGAATCCCAACCACGGCATCACCTGCCTGGAGTTTGCATGTTCTCCCTGTGCCTGCATGGGTTTCCTCCCACACGCCAAAGACATGCTGGTAGGTTAATTGGCTCCTGTCTAAATTGGCCCTAGTATATGAATGTGAGTTAGGGACCTTAGATTGTATGCCCCTTGAGGGTTAGGTACTGATGTGAATGTACAATACAGGGGCAGACTGACCACTTGGGGTCAGTAGGGGGCCCCATGAGATGCCCCTGGTATCTTTCTTAGGCTTTTTTGGGTGTGGTTTGAGTTTGGGCAAGGACACAGGGGCCCCATGATCCCCTATTGCCCAGGGGCCCCATGAGTTGTCAGTCCGCCCCTGGTACAATATATATGTAAAGAGCTATGTAAATTGGCGGCACTGTACAAGTACCTATAATAAATAAAATGTACATTTGTTCAATGTGAATGCAGGCAAAAATCAAATGTTATTATGCTATTTTTACAGGAGAGAGACCTGTGTTGTTTACACACAGGTCTCTTCCCTGTCAGCTTTGCCAACGATCACCGAATTATTCCTGGCCGGGACCCAGTGATTGACATCCCCAGCAACCAATAGCGGCACAGGTAGGGTGGTGCACAATCACCTCCTACCCGGAAATGCAAATTACATATATATACGTGCTGTACCACCACCCTGTAGCAATACATCTGCTATAGGGCAGCAGGCAAGCGGATATTTCACCATAGCTCCACCAGGTGGCCATGATGCAGTAGTTTCCTGATTCACTCTATTCTGTGCTAATGAGTAACATTCAACCTGTAGAGAGAAAAATGGCCTAATAACTTTTTGCACAGAACAAATGTACACGCAGTTTCTCAGGATGGATGCAATTTTTTTAAATAAATATACCCAGAATATATATGGTGTCCTCCTAGACAGCTGAACTCTCTTTGACAATATCTGTATTTTCCAAATTCCCAAGATCTTGCTCATTTCACTTCTTACTGATCTACCATTCCAAACTTTCCTCCTGTTACGTACGTATTTTCTATTTTTCCTGTTACTCCTATTTTCAGTTTGTAACAATATAAATATAAGAAATATAACAAACAGAAAACCACCCAGATTAAATACATACAGTGCTGTGAAAAAGTATTTGCCCCCTTCCTGATTTTTTTTGCATATTTGTCACATTTATATGATACGGATCATCAAACAAATTTTAATATTACACAAAGATAATCCGAGTAAATACAAAATGCAGTTTTTAAATGATGACTTCATTTATGAAGGGAATAAAGCTGTCCAAAACTGCTTGGTCCTATGTGAAAAAGTAATTGCCCCCTAAACCTAATAACTGGTTGTGCCACCCTTGGCAGCAACAACTGCAATCAAGCATTTGTGATAACTGGCAGTGAGTCTTTAGAGCACGAACTGCCTGTTTAAGGGCATGCCACAGCGTCTCAATCGAATTTAAGTCCGGACTTTGACTAGACCACTCCAAAATCTTCAGTTTGGATTTTTGTGAGCCATTCAGAGGTGGACTTGTGTGTTTTGGATCATTTTCCTGTTGCTTAACCCAAGTCACAAACTGATGGCCAGACATTCTCCTTCAGGATTTTCTGGTAGAGCGCAGAATTCATGGTTCCATCAATTATGGCAAGTTTTCCAGGTCCTGAAGCTGCAAAGTATCCCCAGACCATCACCCTACCACCATGCCTGACTGTTGGTATGATGTTCTTTTTATAAAATGCTGTGTTAGTTTCATGCCAGATGTAACGGGATGCACACCTTCCAAAAAGTTCAGCTTTCGTCTCATCAGTCCACAGAATATTTGCCCAAAAGTCTTGGGGATAATCAAAATGTTTTTTGGTAAATGTGAGATGAGCCTTTGTGTTCTTTTTGGTCAGCAGTGCCTCAGAACTCTCCCATGGAGGCCATTTCTGCCCGGTCTCTTTCTTATTGTTGAATCATGAACACTGACCTTAACTGAGGCAAGTGAGGCCCGAAGTTCTTTAGATGTTGTTCTGAGTTCCTTCATGACCTCCTGGATGAGTTGTCATTGTGCTCTTGGAGTAATTTTAGTAGGCCAAGCACTCCTGGGAAGGTTCACCACAGTTCCAAGTTTTCTCCATTTGTGGATAATGACTCTTGCCCTGGTTCGCTGAACTCCCAAAGCCTTAGAAATGGCTTTATAACCTTTTCCAGACTGATACATGTCAGTTACTTTGTTTCTCATGTGTTCTTAAATTTCTTTGGATCGTGGCACGATGTGTTGCTGTTTGAAATTTTTTAGCACTCTTCACTTTGTCAGACAGCTTCTATTGAAGTGATTTCTTGATTCAACAGGTCTGGCAGTAATCCAGCCTGGGTGTGGCAAGTGAAATTTAACTTAGCTCTCAAAAAAAATGTGGTTAATCACAGTCCATTCAGGATTTAGCAAGGGGAAGGGGGCAATTACTTTTTCACATTGGGCCAGACAGGTTTGGACAGCTTTTTTCATCATTTAAAAAACTGCATTTTGTACTTACTCAGTTTATCTTTGTGTAATATTAAAATTTGTTTAATGATATCTGAATCATTTAAGTGTGACAAACATGCAAAAAAAAAAAAATCAGGAAGGGGGCAAATATTTTTTTACAGCACTGTATATAGGTGCTGTTTTACCTGCCAAAGGATTTGTATATCTTTCTATCCGGTCCTGAGATTTACACAGCTCTGACACACAGCTCTGACACATTTGCCAGGACATAAAACCTGATTTTTCTCAGCTGCATTTCAATAACGTGTTGTGCCTCCCCTACCCTGTGACTAAAACATCCAAGCAGAAACAGCACAAAGATCTCTCTGGCACTCTGCTGTCTCCTGCTATCAGCAAGCACCTGCATGCATCCTGCTGCACAACTGACTGATTCCAGTCTAAGCTCTGCTGTACAGGGACTGCAAGGGGCTCATAACAAGTAAAATTCAAATACTTACCGTATTTGCCGGCGTATAAGACGACTTTTTACCCCTTAAAAATCTTCTCAAAAGTCGGGGGTCGTCTTATACGCCGGTATAACATGACATGACACTTTTTAGGGGGGCGGCGCGGTGCCGCCGCCGCCCCCCCCCTTCCCCTAACGGAAGGGACACTAAGTACAGGGGTGGGCAGGGGCTATTTCTTACCTGGTTCCGGTCCCACGACGATCCGGTCCAGGAAGCGCGGCTGCGCCTTCAGTTCGGCCACTGGAGTTCGCGCGGCTGCTCGGCTCCGCCTCCTCACCAGCGATTGGCCGCCAGAACTGTAGCTCAGGAAAGGCACACAGGCGGCCAATCACCGGCGAGAGGGTGGAGCCGAGCGGCCGCGCGAAAATCGAGTGCAGGACCAGCAGGTAAGTGGTCAGTGTAGAGGTGCTGCTGTAACCACATATGCTGGCTGCAGCAGCACCATACGAGAACAGAGTCAGCAAGTGTCAGTGGGAGGAATAGTGCCCCATCATTGGTGTCACTGATACCAATGATGGGGCACTATTCCTCCCACTGATACCAATGATGGGGCACTATTCCTCCCGCTGATACCTATGATGGGGCACTATTCCTCCCACTGACACCAACGATGGGGCACTATTCCTCCCCCCCACTGACACCAACGATGGGGCACTATTCCCCCCCCCCACTGACACCAACGATGGGGCACTATTCCACCCCCCACTGACACCAATGATGGGGCACTATTCCACCCCCACTGACACCAATGATGGGGCACTATTCCTCCCCCCACTGACACCAACGATGGGGCACTATTCCCCCCCCCACTGACACCAACGATGGGGCACTATTCCACCCCCCACTGACACCAATGATGGGACACCATTCCTCCCACTGACACCAATGTTGGGACACTATTCCTCCTACTGACACCAATGATGGGGCACCATTCCCCCCACTGATACTAATGATGGGACACTATTCCCCCCACTGATACCAATGATGGGGCACTATTCCCCCCACTGATACCGATGATGGGGCACTATTCCCCCCACTGATACCGATGATGGGGCACTATTCCTCCCACTGGTGTGCACTGGAAGAGGGGTAGTCTTATACGGCGAGTATAGCCCAAACACTACATTTTAGCAGGAAAAGTAGGGGGGTCGTCTTATACGCCCAGTCGTCTTATACGCCGGCAAATACGGTATACTGCTTGCATTTAGAAAAGTACATTTAGTTATATAAATTATATATTAATATATTTAATTGATATGAATATAATTGATTAATGTAAAATAATAATAAATGGATCTAATTTGTATATTTTACATCTGATTGGGGTTCAGTCTTTCATTTTATATTATGTGGGTTGGATGCGCAGAAAGTGGAGCTCATCACATCCGTAGATCTCGCAGTATTCCCAAGCGAGCCAACATACAAAGGGTTAAAAGCTCTTAGCTGCGGTGTATCGGCAATGTCCAAATATTGTCTATATATCGTACTAGTATGACATTAAATAAGGATGTTGTTTGTCGAAAGCGGTCAAATGTTTGTCTTCATTTACTTCTACAAACATGATGGATTTTGCTTGCCATGGGCTGCACAATTCTTTGTTTATTTTAACGATTACCAGAGTGATAAAATGATTTTTCAAAATATCCCTTTTTTTTTTTTGTATGATGTCGGCCATCAAGGGGGGAAGCCGTTCGATCAAACATTTGCTGTCCTTTTTAATAAAACCGTTATAAAATTGAACGTATTCGCTGCTTCGATCGATGGATGGCTGATAGAATCGAAACAGCTGCGATCGCAAAACATGAAAATGTTAGATTGCAAACATTTCTCCTGAACTCAAATTAAATTTTTAGTGCAATTTATTGATGGTTTTTTTAAAACCTGAAATCTTTATATGGCGGGTTGCAGCCACTAGGCTTTGCTGGATGTCATATCATATGCCGAATTGTTTTTCTTTTAAACAAATGTGCTGAATAGTTGTTGAACTGATGCGTACGCGTAAAAAAAAAAAATCTGCAGTACAATACCGCCCATGTAATTACATACACTGATCAGCCATAACATTATGACCACTGACAGGTTAAGTCAGGGGTGCTCAACCTTTTGAAGAACGAGGGCCACTTAAGTGGTTTGGTAACTGGTCATGGGCCACAATGAAATGAAATGGTTTCCGAATTTAGAATTTTTTTTGAATAGCATAATGAACATTGGGCTACACCGGGCAGAACAGTGGCTAAATGATTAGCACTTCCACCTGGCAGTATTCTGGTCGTTGGTTCAAATCCCAGCCATAGCACCACCTGCCTGGAGTTTGCATATTCTCCCTGTGCCTGTGTGGGTTTCCTCCCACACTCCAAAGACATGCTGGTAGGTTAATTGGCTCCTGTCTAAATTGGCCCTAATATGTGTATGTATGAATGTGAGTTAGGGACCTTAGATTGTACAAACCCTTGAGGGTTAGGGACTGATGTGAATGTACAATATATATATGTGTGTAAAGCGCTGCATAAATGGATGGCGCTATATAAGTACCTGAAATAAATAATTTTTCCTCCTGCAGCCATGGAATGCCGGCTGGAGGGAGAGGAGGAGAATCCGGCTTTCAGCGGTTGCAGGAGGAAAATGGAGAGGATCAGTTCCTGTATATGCCACCCCTGCCACCCCTCCTATCCAAGTGTAAAACAAAATGTGACAGTGAGGTCACACAGGCCCCCTGGAGAATGGGATGGGGTCGCCATTGTGACCTCTGATGCTAATCCAGTGGTTGGGGGGGTAAAAACACATTTCAAGTATGGGGTTTTACTGCCCCAAAACCACAAATGTAAATGACCCCCCTACTGTCCTGAGACCCCTATAAGGCCGATTACACACTGATGCACTGTGGTTTACCCCCACCGCAGGAGCAGTGCAGTGCATCTTCAGCTTTCCTGTGGGTTAGCTGCACTTTGCCATAGACTTCTATTGTATCCTGCAAGTGTGATGCACTTTCTGAAAGCACACCAAAACCCCTGCATTAAAGAGTTTTGGTACATAATGCAACTCAGTGTAGCTAACCCGCAGGAAAGTCGCAGGTGCACTGTGCTGGACCCATGGATCAGTATGAAAGCAGCCTAACAGTTGTTAACCCTTTTATAGGTGCTAATATGCCCATTGCAAAAGCACAGTGTATGTGTTGTTTAATACACCGACCTTCTTGTCCTCTTCCAGCTTCTGTTGGTGTTGCTCTCTGTCTCCAGGATGCTAGAAAGGTTCCAGGTGAAGTGCACTTGGCATCCCTCTTGGCATACCTGGGACAGGAGCCGGTGCTACAGAGGAAGCATTGACTGATGCAGCTCCTCCTCCGCTGATGGCTCAATGCACTCTGATGCTCTGGGATGGCGAGTCAGCAAGCCCAGATTGCAATCATAGGGTTGCTGACCCTGGGCATGCGCTTTCCTGGTTTGGGGTTGAGGGTCACATTACAGGGCTCTGAGGGCCACATGTGGGCATAGGTTGAGCACCGCTGGGTTAAGTACATAACACTGGCATCTAAAAGTGGGTGGGATATATTAGGTAGCAGGTAAACATGTTTTCCTTGAAGTTGATGTGTTGAAAGCAGAACAAATGGACATCCCAGTTTGTTGTGTATGGGGTTGTGTAACTGCAGACTGGTCAGGGTGCCCATGCTGACCCATGTCCACAACCTAAAGCACCTACAGTCCAGTCCAGAACTGGCAGCAATGGAAGAAAATAGCCTGGTCTGATGAATTAGATTTTCTTTTACATCATCTGGATAGCCAGGTGCATGTATGTTGCTTACCTGGGGAAGAGATGGCACCAGTATTCAGTATAGGATGAAGACAAGCTGGTGGAGGCAATGTGATGCTTTGGGCAATGTACTGCTGGGAAACCTTAGGACCCGCTATTAATGTGGATGTTACTTGACACTTACCACCTACCTAAACATCATGCTGACCGAGTACACCCCTTAATGACATCATCGTAGTCTAATATGGCAGTGGCCTCTTTCAGCAAGGTAATGGGGTTGATTAACTAAAGGCAAATGGACTGTGCACTTTGCTCCAGAGCTTAGTAAATCAGCAGAAGCTTTGTTGACGTCCATCACACAATCACATGCAAGCAAAAATGCTGTTTTTTTTTTATTTTTCCTGCATGTGATTGGGAATTATTTGTAAAGTGAAGCTGTACCTCATTTACTAAGCTCTGGAGCAACTGCACTTTGCAAAGTGCAAGGTCTGTTTGCCTTTAGTAAATCAACCCCAATGTGCCCTGCCACACTACATAAATGGTTCAAGAATGAGTTGAGGAACACAACAATGAGTTGGAGGTGTTCGCCTCCAAATTCTCAAGATCTCAATCCAATCAAGTATCTGGGATGTGTTGGAAAAACAAGTCAATAACAATCCTTGCAGGCCCAAACTCTCAACTTACAGGACTGTAAGGATCTGCTACTGACAGTTTGGCTCCAGATACCACAGCATACCTTCAGAGGACTGTTGGAGTCCATGCCTTGATGGATCAGGGCTGATTTGGCAGCAAAAGGGGGGCCTACTGAAGATTAGGTGGGTGGTTATGGCTGATCAGTGTATGTACACTGCAGTAAGAATTCCTTGTCAGTCTTTCTCAACCTTTTTACCCCAGAGCAATTCTTGCAATTAATTTCTGGTCTAGGGAAAGTCATACTAAAATTAATTCATTGAGAGTCAGTTGGAAAATTGCCATTAGTGGTCAGTGTGAAAAATGCTACTTACATTTGTGGTCAGTATAAAGAAGCCACCCTTGCAGTGGTGGTCAGTAGGAAGAATGTCCCTTGCAGTGGTGGTCAGTAGGAAGAATGTCCCTTACAGTGGTGGTCAAATGAGAAGAATGCTCCTTACAGTGGTGGTCAGTGCAAAGAATACCTTCCTTACAGTGGTGGTAGTAAGAATGCTACCCTTACAGACAGCTAAAAAGATTATCTGTGTTATGCAGTTGACTCTTAAAATTGGCAATGGCCCCAGAGCTATGAAGGAACCATCAAAATGGGAGGTCAATTACCCACATATCAAGGAACCCCTTGCAACATCTGGAGGATCTGGTTGAGAATGACTAGTCTAGCTCCTACCTCTTGCTTTATATAGGGGTGTACTAGTCAATTTTTACAAGATGGAGCAAGTAAAAAAAAATGAACATTGACAGATATTTTGGTTTAGCTACTGTATCATCCTGTAGGGCAGTTATGTGATTACACAAAACTGGCACAATACTTAAAATAGGAGAGGACCATGAAAAAAATGGGTAGGAGTCTTGATGTTCAGCTTTTTCCTCCCGAAGACCTGTAATCTAAGACTTGTTGACCATTATTAGTTATTGTGCAATTTCTAAAGCTGAACTCCAGACAGATATAAACATTAATTTGGACAGATATAAATAAAAAAAACATTAAATGTAGTTTTTTTTTTAAATGCAGCTAGTATAAGTACCTGCATTATCATGGAGTTGTCAGCCTCCTGTAGTCTTCTTCACAGTAAATTGAAAGACGGACGGTCAGTCCGAGCAACTAGTAAGGTTCTGCTGTATGTGCTAATAAAGGAACAGGAGAGAAGATCTAAAAGAGGGATGACCTTATTAGTGTGCTGCTGCTCCTTCACCATCCTATCAGCTGTGTGAGGTGGGTGTTCTTTGCCAAACTTAATGCTGCAATGGAGGTCACAAACCTGGCTGTGCAGTAGTTCTCAAGCACCAGGCAGCAGCCTCTCATATCCTCTAACTTAATGCAGTGCCTCTCCACTCCACCAACCTCTGATAATTGACAACAGTGCACCTCAACCTCTGACAGTGCCCCCATGTCCCCTGAGAGTCCCCAGCCCCCACACCACAGTGCCCCTTAACCTCCAAGAGTGCCACTCAGCCTCCCACAACCTTCAACAGTGTCTCATAGTGCCTTCAAACCTCCTATAGTGCCTAATAGCCTCCACAGTGGCCTCAAGTCTCCTACAGTGCCCCTGCAAAGCCTCTTGGAGAGGCCCCACCACCCTGCAGAAACTTCATCACCTACAGGGCCACCAGGTCTGCTGCAAAGTCCTCTAACCCCTCCAGAACCTCCCCACATTTCCACCCACAGTGACACCCAGACCCATCCAGAGTCTTCCACAATTTCAATACATATTCTGCATGCTTTTATTGTGTGAATATAAAGTCTATTTCTGTGGGGAACTTTTGGAAGACTTTACAGGGCTCTGGTCCCAATAAGGTTGAGAACCACTGGTCTAGATCATGGGACTAGCTGACCAGAACTACAACTTTTTAGCCAGGTACAACAGTTCCCAAATATGTATTTTAATTGCATTTTTAGCTCTTGGAGTTCAGCTTTCAGCAGTTGTCACTTGTTGTCTACACTTGCCTTGCTTTCAAAACAAGGGTAGCAATTGTCCACTTTTGAACCCACCACCTTTATGTCTATACCACCCAACCAATTCCTACCAATACTAAGCCCCCACCTCTTGCAGATTATGAAAATGTATGCTTAAAAATAGGACAATTGAGAAGAGCAACATACAGATATAAGTAAATTGGTAATTTGTATTACTGGAATCAGTCATCAGTAACTTGTAGAGGTCCATAACATGAATTTAAAAAAGAAATTAAAAAATCATGTAGTCAGACATTTTACAGTTGACTTCACAAACATTCAACCTTACATGGGAATTTGGAAAAAACACTTTGCACATGACTGGATGTCTTTTCTGAACATCACTACATCTACATTATAGTATAGTAACCTCAGCAAATGCTGTATAATTTGCAGTTATTGATTTATGTCCTACAAAATGATACTACAATGCAGTACAAATATTTTTTCTAGATTTGACCAAAAATTATTTAGTAAACCCACGAGATATTGGCCTAACACAGTATTCTCTACTAAGTACGATGGCCATTCTGACACTGCTTGTGGTGATGGTGTTGAATTTCAATAATTTTTTTGGCCAGTCCACACCAAAAATATGTTTCAGTTTTTGGCAGATGCTGGAGAAATAAACCACCTCACAATGACTTATATCACCTGTGGACATGATTGGTGTGGTGTTTACACTTGATTTCCCATATCTACACACCTTCTGTGGCCAGTATATGCAATCCATAACAGTTGGAGCTGGGTAACCCAACGGTTTGTGGGAGCTACCCAAAATTCTCAGGTGGGCAGGAACAGAGTCATCTCAGATCTCACTTGCTGAGTATCCAAAACCAGGGCAAGCTCAGCCCATCAGGTTCCATTTATAACTAAAATATTACTATTGAGTTGATTGAACCTTTAACTTGTTACCATTTTATCTTTTATGCTTACATACCTAAAATATATGATAAGAAAACATAAATGACATATTGAATCTAAAGGAAAGAAAATCAAGATCAAGATTCAATTTGCCATTTTTCTGGTGCAGGCTCAAAAATAACAACTAACAGCACTGGCTGGTCCATTTAACATCTCTTATTTTCTTTCCCCTTATTAATCACCCCCTTTAAAAGTCTGCCAACTTAGGCATAGGCTTTGATGCCCTTCTAATCCTGGCCCAACAAGGCCATTGGCCAGCCATTCACAAGAGGTTACAGTCACTGGCCTTTTTGAAGATTATGTGTGTCTACTATTCTCTAGATTTGTCCAGGTTATCACAAAGCTCAGCGGGGTTGCATCTTTAAGTACAAAAAAATAAACAGCTGTGAAAACTTCACAGATGGACGTGGATGAAAAGTACAAAAAAACATATTATTTTAGCATTAAAGTGTTACTTTTTTAATTAACAAGTCTTTGGGAACGCCTTTAGAAAGCTGCTGCTAAATCTGATTGATTTTGCCATCAAATGATAGAAAAGCCATAATTTGATAGACTGTGTGTTGATAACAGAGCTTTTGAGTTGCTGGAACAATTGTCCAATTCGTGACGTACGTGTTCTAGACTGAAGGGTTATTTATGACTCTTTCTCTCTTAGAATATATATAATAATTACACGATTTATTTGGGAACTCTAGAAATACAGATAATGAGGTAGAAGGGGGACATCAAGTAGGAGATTGTGGGTATAGTTTAGGTACAATGAATAATTACAAGAAAGGTTTAGGAAACCAAAGAAGCTATGATGAAATGTAGATGGGTTTATCCTGGCTTGGATGGAAATATTGCAACTGAGGTACTGTTATTACAAAGTAATTAAAATTGATTTATAATTAATATAAATTATATTTAATATAATTATATATTAGTATATTATATTCATTATTTTATATAATAATAATAATAAAACATAATAATTATTATTAATAATAATAATAATAATTATTATTATTATTGTTATTATTATTATTATAATAAATATATTATACTGTAAAAATTAAAAAGTAAAAATTGTCATAACACAGGCTAGTACAATTTAGGTAATTAATTTTCCCATCAAGGTCAACAACCGAAGAAATAAGACTAATTTGGGATAGCGAAGCTTATAATCATAAGCTGAGGTATCTTCCAAACAAGAATACGTGTAGTGGAAACCAAGATTCAAGATTGTTTTTCTGAGCCATACAATTGGGCTTTGAAGATTACAACGAGAATTACACGTTGACACAAATTTGGATTTGGGGAATGAATTCAGGGATTAGGGTTACCAGCTGAGCATGGATACGTTTTTTCAGGTGGATGGTTACAAATCTAAGGGTTTATAAGTATTTTTCTATGATGCAGCCACCATGTTAGCAGGTACTACACAGGCATGAATGCTGAGCAGATAAGTTTCAATATGTTTGACAAGGAGATAAATGCATGCCATGTTGTGAAAGGAAGGAAATATGAGGCAAAATGATACATGCATTATATTTGGCTGAGGTGTTCATGCATAAGTCATGGCAGATATTTAGAAGGATGAAATATTGCTTTGAAAGAATGGAGTAGGCTTGGCAGTGAGATTCATACAGGGGTATGATGGAGGTGTATTAAGATGAGGTGTAGTAGAGGCATGCAGGCATCAGTCTCTACAGAGGTAATCATGCATGAACCTTGGTTTATGATTAGAATCATTAGAAATAGAAGTGTTAAGAGATGCTTAGGCTTTTCTGGGTATGCAAGGATGAAGCCAGGCAGAAAAATTCATTCGTGACAGGAGAACACAAAAAACAGAGATACATGCATAAAGATCCACCTAGATGAAGAAGGTCATATTGCTGGGACCAGGCCAATTTTTACATGGGCTGAGACTCAGTTCTTAGCAATGTCAGGTCACAGATGTCATGTTCAAATGACGTCTTTAGTTCCATTAGCAAAAGAAAAATAAGTGTCTTAACTGTAAGCTATTGAAGGACATACCATGGGAAAGCAGATCACTGCGAACATTAGTAGAAAAGATACAGGTTTGAGCTCTGTAATATGATATGAGCTACAGTAATGGGACATAATAGCGCTTATGGGGGGGGGGGGCAGTTAAAACAAGATGGCAGTAGCAAGTTCTTATTGAGCAGAGACACAGTGAAGCATAAGAGAAGGTGCAGGAGTGAGCCAAGGACACAAGAGAGATGCAGACTCATAGAGAAGGGAGGCAGCTACACAACCCCAGACACACAAGGTGTGTTGTAGAGGACATAAGTGTTCCAGGTAGCCAGCCTATGCTTCTCTGGTGGGCTTCTTTCTTCTTGGCAGTAAAGGTGAGCCTGGGTGCTGTCCACACAGGGGCCTTCTCAGTCTGAGTAAATGATGAACCCAGAGAAGGTACTGTATTTGTTGTTATTGCCCCCATGAGCTTTACCACCGTCCAGCTTAATGTAAACTTCATCTCCTGCATCCAGGTGGAGGATCACACTGTTACTGGCGTAGTCGTAATTCTGGTCTGCATCCTGGGCAATTGCACTGGCACGAACCTGAAGAAAGAAGCAAAGAAGGTGAGCCCATATTGGAAGACTAAGTGAGAGGGATAAATTAAAAGTGCAGAAGAGAAAGAAATGGAACACTTTCTGAAAAGTTTCCTCAAGCCATTTTTAAATGGGAATATTGTCATAGTGGGAACAGCACAACATCAGTAGCAAGTGGAAACACACCCTAAAACTCTTCTAACTGTAATCAGTAAATGTGTCAAAAAATGATTGCTCAGTTTTAGGTGGTCATGGTCCTGTAAAATAATCCAACAGTTTCTTAAAAACCCTTCAGATCCTTGATGGTAGGCCTTTAACAAAACAACTCACCTTGCTGTACCCGATGTCCTTCTTCTCAGGCTGAAAACTCTTTACCTTTAGGAAAAGCAATGGTGTCACTTGATCAATACTGGGGTCTCCTTTTGAGTTAACTTGAAAAAAACAGCTGCACAAATCAGGTGACACCATTACTCGCATAGTACTGCTCTTGCCTCGGTGGAGCTGGTCTTAGGGAGAAGGTGTAGGAGTGAGCCAAGGACACAAGAGAGATGAAGACTCCTAGAGAAGGGAGGCAGCTACACAACCTCAGACACACAAGGTGTAGTGTAGGGGACATAAGAGTTCAAGGTAGCCAGCTCATGCTTCTCTGGTGGGCTCCTTTCTTCCTGGCAATTTTATAGGGTACTTGCCCTCAAAAGAGCCACCTACACATACCTGAAAAAATGGTTTTGGATGGACAACAGTACGTTAAACATGGCAGTGAAATCATTATATAATATTGAACACAGAGAACCCATTCAATGTGGCAACCTCCTAAAAGCCTAAGAAAAGGCTGAAATGTGAACTATGGAATTAAATGCTTGCCAGAAGAAGAAGCACAGGATTAAACCAATCCGTCAGAGCCCATCCAAAACTGAAATAAAGTCTTTGAATAGAATTACCCTTTAAACATACACCCACTATTAACATCTGCTATTGTGTCATGCATCCCATCTACCTGCAATGCAGACTGGCAGTGTGTGGTATTATAAATGGCCTACCTAAAGTAGTAGGAGAACAAGTAATTAGGCTCACTTGTTTATTTGTCAACGAGGGCCAGACATTTTGAGAAAAGCAAAAAAAGAAAAATAATGCACTAATCAGGCAAAATCACGAGGTGTAATTACCACTGTGCTTTAATCTTGCAAGATCCATCGGAACAGACCTAAAATTGTATGGAGACGGAGAAATCTGATTCCGTTTTCTACATCACAAAGCCAATATATATTTATATATATTTTTTCCCCGCATTATAAAGCACACCATCTCAAATGCAGTCAGACCCTTGACTCCCCAGCCTCTGAATCCCGGCGTTCCCTATCGGAAATCAATGTTCAGGCATGGTGCAGGCTGCTCTCAAGGGGTTAATCAGTAATCCCTCTATTCCAGTGGAAGAGCGGACACCATTCTGACAGGACAAAAGCACACGTGAAGCGAGACAGCGACTCGTACACAGAACCAACAGCACAGGTGTGTTAATAAGGAGGATAAACAACACACTGTGCTAGTAATTAATGTCTCAAGTCACAAGCTCAGCTGCCAAGAACTAAGAAGACATTGCAGAGAGAGAGAGGGAGAGATGGAGCGGGGAGGAAGATGACTATGTGACTCATTAAAAGTCCCAGTCCTCCCTGCAAGAAAAAAATATACAGATACATTTTTTTTTCAATAGCCAACTAACAAATGAGGTAATTCATCTGCGATGATAGGGTTAAGCTAGCAAGCTACTCCCTAATACTTAGTTCCACCAGCAGCTATCCTAATTCATTAATTCAACACTGCAGACTTTCTTCCTAAAGAATTGCAGCAACATCCTCTTTTATGTTGATACACAAATGTTTAGGTGTATATATTAGGGAGTAATTTAGTCTAGAGACTGTAGTCCCTGGTGGCCAAATTAAAGCAGGACTGTGCCTTTAGAGTGGATCCAACTGTCACGTCAGTAATGGAAGGGAAGATAGGTAAAAATGGACATGCTGGTTTGGCAAGTCAAGCCAATCTTCAACCATTGGATATTGATGATTGCTGAGATTTAAATAATGTCACATTGGCACATATAGGTATATATATATATATATATTGACAGTGTTGTACCCTGCCATGTGCTCCAGAGTGCATAATATGAATGGAGAAAATTGGTTTTGCAGTTTTCTCCCAGACTGAACTCTGGAAACCAGAGGCTTCAAAGAGTCTTGGGAGGGAGGAGACCTTTAACCCAGTGTCTACCTTTTACTGTTGATTGGGAGCTTGATAGTGTACACTACCTTTTTAATCAAGGGGCTGGCTGCGATTCAGGGCTCCTTTCCCCTGGAGACAGGCTGCCACAGGAGCAGTATGTGTATGAAAGACATTAGGAGATTGTCTACCCTGACCTCAAGGAGAGGTGGCCAGGTCATTGCGCTGAGAGGCAGTAGGAGATGGTGTGTCTTTAGGTAGGAGCCTGTGCAGCCCAGGTGGGTGTTTCATTGGTTGTAAAGCTGAATTGGAAAGTGACAAGTGAGTACTGTACCGAGAGGGACTATGAAATCTGTATAGGAGACTGGAAAATGTATGTTCTGGTGTTGAAAATCCTGATGGAAAGCATTACACTCGAGTGAAACCCGAACAATATCTATATATAGATATATATATATATCAGGGTTTAGACAAACAAAATAGAACCACTACATGATATATATAGATATATATATATATATCAGGGTTTAGACAAACAAAATAGAACCACTACATGATCACAAGGTGTGAAAGTGACAACATGTTTCATGTTGAAAGTGGATGTGATGTAACATTCTTTTGCTTCTGACGCTTTGTGATGAAACACCTAGCAAACAGGTGGGAAGCCTCACTTTCATCATTCACTGCATGCGCTACTAGTAATATGGAGATATGAGCTTCAAAGAGGGCAAATTGTTGGTGGCAGCCTATCTGGTGCCTCTGTGACTCAAGTTGTAAATTTATTTGCCGAGTAGAGAAGTACAGTATCAAAGGTATGACAGCGTATACAGTTTCCAGGAAAACGTCCAGTGAAGACTGAGATTCAGCTCTGCAGTCACTTTTTCAGCAGTTGTTTTCTTATTCCGGGTCACAATCCTGCGCAATAACCTTTTGTCTCTTTTAGCTAGGTGTCTCATCACACAGCAGAAACAAAAGAATGTTACATCACTTCTGCTGTCAACATGAAACATATCACATGTCACACCTGCAAATCATGTAGAGTTTCCACGGAAAACCCCAAAAATGGACTGAACAAAAATATTGGCACCTTCTCAAAATTGTAAGAAATAATTGCATTTCAAGTTTGTGATGCTCCTGTAATTTGCAACTAAACTCACCTGTATCAATGACCAGGTGCTGGTAATATAGAAATCACATTGGCAACCAGTTAAAATGGGGAAAAATGGTCTCCTCCTTTCTGTTGTGCATCTGTGTGCGCCACATGGAGCATGGAGAAGAGGAAGAACAGCAAAGAATTGTCTGAGGATTTGAGAACAAAAATTGTTGAAAATCATGGACAATCTCAAGATTACAAGTGAATCTCCAGAGATCCTAATGTTCCAGTGTACACTGAGCACACAATTGTCAAAAAGTTTATAGCTCATGGCACTGTAGCTAATCTCCATGGACGTGGACAAAAGAGAAAAATTGATCAAAGATAGCAGTGAAGAATTGTTGGAATGGTGGATAAAGAAGCTCTACCAACTTCCAGACAAATTCAAGCTTTTTGGTACAGCCCATCATTCTACTGTTTTCAGAAAAAGCAATGAGGCCTTTAAAGAAAAGAATACAGTCCCTACAGTCAAACATGGTGGAGGGTCGCTGATGTTTTGGGGTTGCTTTCCTGCTTTAGGCACTGGATGTCTTTGCCATGTGCATGGCATTATGAAATCTGAAGACTACCAGAGAATTCTGGGGTGCAATGTAAGGCCCAGTGTGAGAAAGCTGAGTGTTAGTCAGAGGTCATGGGTCTTACAGTAGGACAATGACCCAAAGCACACGTCAAAAAGCACCCAGAAATGGTTTCAGACAAATAGCTGTAGAGTACTGAACTGGCCAGCAACGAGTCCAGATCTCAATCCCATAGAGCACCTGTGGAGAGATCTGAGAACAGCAGTTGGGAAAAGGAACCCTTCCAATCTGAGAGTCCTGAAGCAGTTGGCGAAAGAAGAGCGCTCCAAAATTCCAGTAGAGAGGTGGAAGAAACTTATTGATGCTTACAGGAAGCGATTGATTTCAGTTATTTTTTTCCAAGGGATGTGAAACCAAATATTAAATTGAAGGTGCCAATAATTTTGTCCAGTCCATTTTGGGGGTTTTGGGTGGAATGTGTCAGATTTGGCTTTTTGTTTCTCCTCTTTTTTGTGTCATCCCAATACAAACAAAAGAAATAAAAATGAGAATGCCTAAACACTTGTAATTTGCAACAATTTTCTGGGCAAAGTGGTGCATTATCGGACAGAAAAGCAAACACTTTAATCTGGAAAAGAGTAAATAAAAATGCTTGATTACACTGGAAACAACAGGTCGACCAGATCGTCACACCATCTTTAAGTCCTCATGCACACTGGGCATTTTAAAAATGCCAGTAGCAATAGCTGTATAAACGAACGTTAAAAACACGAGTTTTTGAATTCTAATTTTCCCCTTTATCAGACTACTTATTCTAACTGAGGATACCCCCATAAATTTGATAAAATTTGGTCATGTTGGCTTGATGTTGTCTCTACCGCCAATGCGGCAGATGATGTGGGTAATTGATTAATGGGTAGTCACCTAGGTGCTTTGTTCTCTGTCTTGAGCTGGGTTCCCTCTTATCTGCTATGGTCCTGGAATTTCATCTACAAATGATTAGGCTTTGATTATCATGTGAAGTCCCCCCTCCCCCTCTGTTTTTTCTCCTTTGGGTTGTTTTGAGTTGTTTTGTACCTTTAGTTCGTTTTTATGTTTCAATCTGTTGGGCTTTGACCCTGCCCCTACGAGGGCATCTGTTGTTTGTACTCTGTATATTTTCACCAACTTAATATGTTTAAAATAAAAAAAGATTTAAAAAAAAAAAACACAAGTTTTTCCTCAATTGTTAGCATTTTTGCATTAGCGTTTAGCCAAGTTTTTTCTCATTTGTGGTTTTTAGTGTGTTTTTTTTTTTAAATAAATACAATTTTGGCTAAAAAAAACACTCAAAAAGGTTTGCCGCGCTTTACTGCATTTTACCACGTTTACCAAAGTTAGAATGTTTTTACAACTAAACAACTCCTCTAGAAACCCACTAGTTCTGGGGGGTTTCCACCGACAAAACGCTGATTAAAGCCTATGTGTGCATGGACACATAGGGTAACATGCTGGGGAGTTCAATGGCTGTAGAAAAAAACACCAAAAGCCAAAAACAGCCGCTGTAAAAACATCCAGTGTGCAGGAAGACTAATAGAGTGGAATTTGTCTACAAAATGGATAGCCTTACAGTCCGACTGCAAAATACTATTCCAAAATGTAACAAAAGTCTGGGCCCCATGCATTTACTTGATGCTATTGCTACTTGACAAGGGTAGAATATACGCCTTGCAACCTAACTAAGCCTGCTAGGCCATACCCTCCACCACCCCAGCTGTACTAAATACACAAACAAGTTTCTGGAGTCAAAATGGCCATAGCAGCCTTTTATTAACCAATAAATTATTTTAACATAGATAACATAACATTCCAAATTATAAACAGATGAAAATGTGGTGGTCTTTTGAGGGCCATAAACCCAACTTCAGTTTTGCGGAAAACATTCTTTCAATTTAGGCCCCCAGCCGCAACCCACCGGCTCGGGGACAATCCTACTTATCCCCAGCTGCAGCACACCGGCTCGGGGATAACCCTACGTATCCGCAGTGACCACCATTTTACCTATTCCGAGTTAACTCCTTGTTACCTGGAATGTACCGAGGTCCCAATACCACTGATGGGTCCCGAATCTGTCTCCATACAGAATTCTTTCCTCCTCCACAGACCAACCACCGCCAAGGCCACCGTGACAAGCCAAACCAAAGCACGAAGGGGAGGGAGGGTAGGAAGCTTCTTCTTCTTTCAAACTTCCCCCACTGGACTTCCTGAGGACAGACCCTTCTTTTTCTCCCTGGGAGACCCTCCCCAACATCCCCATCCAATTAGGTAAGCCTTAATCCCCAATACTTCCTTCCCATAATTTAACCCTCTGTTGTCCCTCTATTCCCCCTAGTCATGTCGACCCTGCGCTTTTATTTTTATTTATTTATTTTATTTATTCCGAGCCTACCTTGCTACATCCCCTCAATTATCATGTTTTTAACACAGTGTTAATGTTTTTATCATCTATTGTTGCATCTCAGTGATGCTGAGCTAGACAGGAAGTTTCTAAACAAGTACCTTAATGAAAGGATCCCCAGATATTATTTGAATGAAGGCTACAGATTTGAAATGATTGAAAAATCACTTTTGCAACTGCAATAAGATATTAAAGGTTGCATTGATTGGGTTTACATAAACATAAAGTATGTAATAATATTCATGAGATTTGGAAAAGACATATTGAAATTGGCTCATGAAAAGTATTGGAAAAAAATGAGCACAAAATTAAAACTTTTACTCACAGTAAGCAATCGACCTTCATTAATTGCTAGATAAAATGTAACGTAAAACCGGACTGGTTGGTAGTTTGTGTCCTGGCTTCGAAAAGGTCATCATGCCATCAGGATGTATGGAGTAGAAGACAGCGCAGAAAAAACAATACCTAACATGACTAAGAAATAAACACCCAATAATGCAGAGATATTAAAGTACGTTAGACTGCTGAATATTGGTTGGTTCTAGCCTCATCCAGGGAGCCCATATAAAGTTACAAATATCTAATCTGTCCTCCACCCAAGCTGACAGCTATCTGAATAACTAGATTTCATGCAGTACAGTTTTCACTTTATCAAAACACAAGATAGGCAAAGTATATTATATTTATTATTTTCTGTACCCGAAGGTACCAGTTGGTTTGATTTCTGTGCATTTGCTTATTTGGGGGTTAAAATAAAGACATACTGCAATGGTTCTCTGTATTCCTAATGTCAGTTACTTCAGTCTGTTTCTAACATAAAAAAGCCTTCAGCTACTTTGAATAGAACAGCCTCTATCAATTATTTTATACCGGAGGAACCCTCAAAATGATTTTCAGGCCTCAGGAAGCCCCTGATAAAATTAATTCATCTGTGTCAGTGATCAGTGGGTAGAATGTTCATTACATTGGTGGTCAGTGGGAAGAAAGTCCCTTACATTGGTGGTCAGTGGGAAGAATGCTCATTACATTGGTGGTTAGTGGGAAGATTTTCCCTTACATTGGTGGTCAGTGGGAAGAAAGTCCCTTACATTGGTGGTCAGTGGGAAGAAATTCCCTTACATTGGTGGTCAGTGGAAAGAATGCTCATTACATTGGTGGTTAGTGGGAAGATTGTCCCTTACATTGGTGGTTAGTGGGAAGATTGTCCCTTACATTGGTGGTCAGTGGAAAGAATGTCCCTTACATTGGTGGTCAGTGGAAAGAATGTCCCTTACATTGGTGGACAGTGGGAAAAATGTCCCTTACAATGGTGGACAGTGGGAAGAATGCCCCTCACATTGGTGGTTAATGGGAATAAAGTTCCTTACATTGGTGGTCAGTGGGAAGATAATCCCTTACATTGGTGCTCAGTGGGAAGAATGCCCTTTAGGTTGGTGCTCAAGTAGGAGAATGCTCCTTACAGTCCAAGAGAATGCTCCTTACAGTGGTAATGATTTTGTGATAAAATGTGTGTAATACCACAAAGTTTAGGGATTGCACATTTGGCATAATCAAGAACTGGGCTGCCCAGAAAGTAGGTGTGATCTTGGTGGGATGTCTGGAAAGCCCTCAGCTGCTTTGAATACAACAGCCTCTATCAATTATTTTATACCGGAGGAACCGTCAAAATGATTTTCAGGCCTCAGGGAACCCCTGATAAAATGTATTCATCTGTGTCAATGGTAAGCGGGTAGAATGTTCATTACATTGGTGGTCAGTGGGAACAAAGTCCCTTACATTGGTGGTCAGTGGGAAGAATGTCTCTTACATTGGAGTACAGTGTAAAGAATGTACCTTACATTGGGGGGTCAGTGGAAAGTATGTCCCTTCCATTGGAGGACAGTGTGAAGAATGTTCCGTACATTGGTGGTCAGTGGGAAGAATGTCCCTTACATTGGAGTACAGTGTAAAGAATGTTCCTTACATTGGGGGGGGGGTCAGTGGAAAGCGTGTCCCTTCCATTGGAGGTCAGTGTGAAGAATGTTCCTTACATTGGGGGGGGGGTCATTGGGAAGAATGCCCCTTACATTGAAGGACAGTGTGAAGAATGTTTCTTACATTGGTGGTCAGTGGGAAGAATGTCCCTTACATTCGTGGTCAGTGGGAAGAATATCCCTCACATTGAAGGACAGTGTAAAGAATGTTTCTTACATTGGTGGTCAGTGGGAAGAATATCCCTTACATTGAAGGACAGTGTGAAGAATGTGCCTCACATTGATGGTCAGTGGGAATAATGTCCCTTACTTTGAAGGACAGTGTGAAGAATGTTCCTTACATTGGTGGTCAGTGGGAAGAATGTCCCTTACATTGGAGGACAGTGTGAAGAACATTCCTTACATTGGTGGTCAGTGGGAAGAATGTCTCTTACATTGGTGGACAGTGAGAAGAATGCCCCTCACATTGGTGGTTAGTAGGAAGAAAGTTCCTTACATTGGTGGTCAGTGGGGTGATGGTCCCCTACATTGTTGCCTAGTGGGAAGAATGGCCCTTAGCTTGGTGCTCAAGTAGAAGAATGCTCCTGACATTATGATTTTGTGATAAAATGTGTGTAATACCACAATGTTTAGGGATTGTACATTTTGCATAATTAAGAGCTGGGCTGCCCAGAAAGTAGGTGTGATCTCGGTGGGATGTCCGGAAAGTGTGTGGGATCTGGGCAGGGCCAAAAGGTGTGCCTATCAAGTGTGGGACATTGGCAGGGATGACAGTGACCCAGGACCTTGTACGAAGATATTCCTAAGTATGCTGTTGCTTTGTACTTTGCTTTCAGAAAGCAGGAGCAGAGTGATGACCTCTTCAGTGTGTTATTTCATTTGCATTCTCCATTCAAAGGGCAGCTTGGTAACCAAACTGTAATGTTTAACTGCAGAAAAAAAGTAAGGTCACTGACCTGGCTTTGTTGTCTAGCAGGTGTCTGTCTGAATCTGACTGAACGCAGTAAGAAATCATTTGGCAAGTAAAACGGCTCTTCTATATATTTCAACCCTGTATTTACCTGTTCACGTTTTGTGTTAATTGGGAAGACCCCCTATGCGGGGAAACCATGAATTATGCTTTATGGAACTTTGTGTGACCTTTGCTTTAAATAAAAGTGGGCAAACAAGCCCTTAATTCAAAACATTTGGCATGGACTGTACTCGATAGCAGGTGTTGCACTTGAGCTATACAACACGAAACATTACAAGTGGTGGAGGATGCGGGCAGAACTGGAGATCTCTGCAAAAAGTGAGTTCATTTATTACATGAAATGTGTTTGTGTGCATGAGACAGCACAAACTGTGTGTGCAGGTGAGGAGAACCTGCAAGAGAAAAGGAACTTGCTTTAACCTCTTCCCATCCGACCCATGCCGATAAATGGACGGACGGGAGCGCTGCCGATGTGGGTAGACATTTCTAAACATTTCCCCGCACCCATTGCCTGTGCGCGCTCCCTGGGAGCATGCGGCACAGATCTCTGTACGGGACCTCTGTGTGAGGTCCCTATTCATGTGATCACTGATTGGCCAATCAGTGATTACATGAATAGTAGTAAACAAGATGTCACTTTCTGAAATCATTGCTTACTACGTGTGAAATCTGTGAATGATCACAGAGGTCACATGGTACAAGGCTATTCATAACAGCCTTGTACCATGTGACAAGCTGTGACCAATCACAGCTTGCACAGTATTTCTCAATGGCTGCAGGAATGCAGCCAGAGAGAAGGCGAAATGATTGCTTTTACAGCTTTTATGGGTGTAAAAGTAATCAGTGTAAAAAAAGAACAAAAAAATCTTCATCACCCCCCACAAGTAGCACAGTATATTTAAAAAATATTCCTCCCAAATTTATTGACATCTATTTAAAATACTACAATTTTGGCCATATTCAATATATTTCAAAATATATTTCAATAAATATACACACATACATATATATATATATATATATATATATATATATATATATATATATAAACTGTAAGTTGAAATGCGGTTTTATTACAAAATATATGAAAAATATTTTTAAAAAAAAATTTCAAATATACTGTATGTTTTTAAAAATACAAATCTACATTTTTGGAGTGCATTTACAAATATATGTAAAATATATGTTAAAATGACTTTTTTATGTTAAAAAAATCTGAAGAATATATTTAAAAAATATATATTTTTAAAAATATTTTTCATATATTTTGTAATATATAAAAAACGCATTTCAACATGCAGTATCTATCTATCTATCTATCTATCTATCTGTCTGTCTATCTATCTGTCTGTCTGTCTGTCTGTCTATCTATCTATCTATCTCTCTCTCTCTCTCTCTCTCTCTATATATATATATATATATATATATATATATTGAAATATATTGAATATGGCCAAAATTGTAGTATTTCAAATATATGTCATTATAATTGGGAAGAATATTTTTAAAATATATTTCAAATACATTATTCTTCCATATGGGACACATGCTATACAACCCCAATATATATATATATATATATATATATATGTGTGTGTGTGTATAACAGTGCAGAAACGTTAAAATGTATATATATATATATGTAGTAGGTTAAAAAATGAGCAGAGGCCAATGGATGACATCAGTATTGGTTATGCACAATCTCCCGGGTCACCTGTTCTGTGGGGTTGATGCTTGCCATCATAGTAAAGCGCCCAGTTGAGGTTTGTGATGGGTTTGAAGTTCTTCTGATCCAGATGCCAGCACTTGACTGAGATTGTATTGCTGGCTATTGTGAATTCCACTAATTGCTGCCCGCCATGACCTTGTGTCTGTGTAACGACCTTGTCTCGTCTGCCTGTTTGGATTTGTTTGCTACTGGGTTTGACCCAGTTTGTTGATTCAGTTCTGTCAGTTAACTGAATTACATTAATAACAACGAAACAGACTCTCCTCTGGCAGCATGGCTGATGTGAATGTGACAGCAGGACTGAAGTCTTAAAGTGCTAATAAACCAACATATATAGAAACAATACATCATATGTATCTATCTCTTCTCTGCTGTGCCCTTTTTCTGTACAGGCCTTTTTTCCATCTAGAGCAGGGGTCTCCAAACTGCGGCCCACGGGTGGATTGCTTACCTTAATCCAGCCCTTGGGGTACTATTCCTTCCACTGACACCAAAGATGGAGAACTGATTCTCCCACTAATATCAAATATGAGGCACTGTTCCTCCCACTGACACCAGAGAACTAATTTTCCCACTGACACTAATTATGGGGCACTATTCTTTTCAATGACGCCAAAGATGGGGCATTATTCCTCCCGCTGACACCGACAATGGGTTACTATTCCTCCTACTGACACCAGAGATGGGGAGCTAATTGTCACATTGACACCAATGATGGGGCACTATTCCTCACACTGACACCAAAGATGGGGCACTATTCTTCCCACTGACACCAATTATGTAATCGTTTTACTCTCAATGGTCACCAAGCCTATAGCATTGTTTACTTCCACCTATGCCAGGGCATTTTCTACTCCACTGGCTACCGTCCAGCCCCCCCCTTTCTAAAGTTTGAATGGCAATAAACTGTCCCTTTGTTTCAAAAGTTTGGAGATCCCTGATCTAGAAATTTATTTTCCAATAATTTTATTGAATGAATTTTGATTCAAAAACAGAAATACATGTATAAAAATATCATTACCACAGTGCAGTCACAGACAATACCATAGGTAGGGCACATCTGATTCAGAGAAAACATAGACAGTATGTATATGAGGGTTCATAACACAACAAGATCAGACATAAAGGCATTTGTCAGCAAAGTACTGTAATCAAAGTAAAGGCAAAGATTGCCCAATCACATTGTACAGCTTAATGTCGTGATATTCTGATGTAAAAGGAGGAGAGGAATAAAATACAGTGAAGTGTCACAGAGCTCCGTTTACCAGAGCTGGCGGCACTTTAACATCATATTTGAATTGAATCGGACAAAAAGTAAAATGATCCAATAAACTGCACCCAGTATAGCTCTATAAGAAGCATAGGAAAATGGAAAAACAAAGGAGAGGAAAGAGTGAGAAAACAAAGGGGAAAGGTGAAGAAAAGAAAAAAGAGAAATGGAGCCCCCCAAACCAGACACCTGACCCCTCAGGGTCCCACCAGTCATACAGAAGATTGAAGGTATCTGATCCAGGTATTCTAGACCTTTTCAAAAATCTCAGGATGCTTGCTAATTTTTGTGAAGCATAATCCCAGGATATTTTGTGTTTGACCAATGCAAAATTAACAACTGGAGACTTCCACGCTTGCGCTATAGTAATTTTGGCAGCCAAAAAAAAAAAAAGGCCAAAGTTCTGATGCTGGCTCTGATGAAGAGGGGATTGCCCCTCAAAATGCATCAGCCATTTGAGGGTCTTCTCGTGCTTTGGGAGCTGACCTGGTGACGTGATTGCTTTAGTTACTGATATGCCTTTGTCACTACAGTTGCTTGTGAGTATATATCTTCTTTTTAACTTAATAAAGTTAACTCTCAGGTAATGCACTAAGCCTGTGCACCCTCTTTTTCTTTGGTTTTCAGTAAGTCCTTTGGGTTTCCCCCAACCCTTACAGGGCAGCAAGGCCTGTGCTGATACTGGATGTTTTCCAGGACCGGAAAAATTCCCATCAACTTACCACTTTTGAGGACAGGAAACATGCTTCTTGTTCCAAAGTTCTGAGATGTCTGGGGATCTCCTCCGAAAGGTCATTAAATAGCACTGTCTTGACATTTTTAGGTACGTTAACCCCGGTTACTGAATAAGGAGATTAAATATCCTAATCCAGAATCTCTGAACATTTGGACAGGATCATCAAACATGAAGCATATTTCCCTCCTTCCCACATTCCCAATAACAGAGGGGGGAGGCGTTGGGATAAACTTTGGCTAACCTCGTCGGGACTAGATACCAACAACATAACACTTTATAGTTTGCTTCCACTAAGGTAGTGTTAAGAATTCCCCTGTGCACCAGATTCGACCATCAGGCCCTATCCTCCCTCTCTATCACTTCCCCCTGATCTAGAGCTTTCATGCATTTCCACCTTTAAGGGGGGTTCTGCTGCTGTACTGAGTTTACCTGGAGCCACTCTTCGGAGGCCTACAGCCGCGTATGATGTGTTATTGCTTTGTGAGGCACCATGAAACCCTTTTAGCACAAACCCATCCTCTGCTTCTCCTGCAAGCCCTATGTTTGACAGTGGCTCTAGGATTCTTTCAAGCTAGCGTTGTGCCAGAAAGGCCAATGACGTGAAAGTGCATACTACCCAACTGAAAATTTGGGGAAGCCCACAAGTGGAAAACATGCAGACAAATGGGAAACAAATAAACCAATACATATTATGAGCATACAGCACTTGGCAATTTCTCAGAAGACAACACTATTCATACCTGAATACCTGATATATACAACAATCAATATAAAACAAATAAAACATAAAATAAATTTGGACCATCAGTCCTCAAAAATTCTATATTATCCACCACCAAGTGAGTGAAGGTACACCACTAAATGTCCTTCTACAAATAAAAGTCCTATATAGTAGACCTCAACTTCAGGTGTTCCACTTTGATCACTGCAGTGCCATTTGTGAGTCACTCTCCCCTCCAGACACCCCACTCACCAAAAATAATTGTTCATTTGGCATAAACAATCAGTCACCAAGTGGTCACTTGATCTTCGGTATCACATCTGCTCATAGGTTAAATCCAGTCACTACAACATCACTATAACACCAGGGGGGGGAAAACGAGCCACATAGCATAATCCCGTTTCACAATTTATTTAATCTCCAAGCCCCCATTAAAAAATGCACAGAAAAAAAAGTAAAGGGAAAAATGTAAAGCTGGCCGAAGATGGATCGAAATTTGGCCATTTCAGCAGGGGCTATGTGTGGCTGCAGAAGACAATCTAATGAGTGACTTCTGTCAAAGGAGCTTGTAGGAAAATTTTGACTAAATGAAATATGGCCAGCTTGGGAAACAATTAGGCTAAAAAAACATGCAACCATGCATAATTTCAAGAAGCTAAAAGGAAAACTATTATTAAGGTAAATATTTAAGTACTACTTTATAGGATGATTCCAGCCAAAACATAATTCTCTATTCTGGGGAGGAGTATGAATCAGGGTTTCATTCAATGTCTAGTTTGCTCTGCACCCTGAGATCACTGCACTAATAACCTTTTCAATACATGTTACACCTGAAATATGTTTGTATCGCTTCCACCTTGATTAACCTTTTGGCGCCGGCTGAACGCAAATGTGCGGCCTCCCGGCATCTGGGCCTAGACACTGAGCAACCGCACATTTGCGTTCTATTAAAAAAACACATATGTGCTGAGAGCGCATGCCCTTCGCGTTCCCAGCACATGCGTTCGTTTCTCACGGAAAGGTCCCGATTTCCTCTTTCGATTGGGACCTTTCCCGATCATGTGTCCGCAGTGACAGCGACTCACGGCGGTCACATGACCCTAAACCCCGCCCTGCCTCCTGGCTTCTGGAACCCATGAAGGGCCGGGAGGCACCGGCGCCAAGGGGTTAATGGGCATCCACTACAAAAAAAACCCAAGGAAAGAAAATCATACAGCACCTCAATGGCTAATGAACACAATATATTTATTGGACGTAAAATATACATGACAATGCACATCCCTATATTCCCTCCCCCGCACCGCCTGCCCCTACACCCCAATGGAGACCTCCCCAGAAGGTATGACTCCACCCCAACCTATCCCCCCCCACTACCCCCCAGGACACCTTCAGCCTACAAGACAGACCCCTCCTCCTCCTCTCCCCCTTCAATCCCCACACACACACCCTCCCCAATCTCAAAAAGAGATGCGGGTGACAAGGGCAAGCAATCCACACCTCTCCCTATCCTCACTCTCTGTGATGGTGGAACCTCCCTAACACCCTGCTGTCATAAGGCTGTAAGCAATATTATGTGCAAGAAATATCAATTCCTGCTAAGATGATGCTGTAAACCAGATCTCAATCAACCAGCAATCATATCAGTTCCACAAAGTATTCCAATGGAGAAAAGCAGCAACTGCTTTTCAACTATGTGCCACATACAAGTTCTCATGTAACTCTGTCTGTAGTGTGCTCAGCTTCTCCAGTGTTCACAAGACCATGATCAGAGCTTCCAAAAGGACATATAATAGGCGTTGAACAGGTCCAGCCTACACCCTGGTAGCTGATTGACTCTGCAATCCAATGGCCGTAAGATAAGTCCATCACTCAATGCAACAGTTAATCGGAACAATCTCACCAAGTGGATCTCTGGACATCTGTGCTGGTAAAGTATCATACAGTCCCGGATAAGCAATATCTTGAAGATGAGACAGGACGAATTGCATCGCAGTGTGTAGTATACATACAGCAGGTTAGGAGAGCCAACATGCACTCCGCCTTCTCAACAGGGGATAGCACATGGAGGGATATGCCCTGAAGAAGCCCCGGTTAGTGAGAGGGGTGTAACATGTAGGCGAAAGGGATCACGGACTTCCT
Source organism: Staurois parvus (assembly GCF_062004578.1). Lineage (NCBI taxonomy): Eukaryota > Metazoa > Chordata > Amphibia > Anura > Ranidae > Staurois > Staurois parvus. The sequence goes on from NW_028317947.1 coordinate 18,490,381, forward strand.
CTATGTGCTATCCCCTGTTGAGAAGCCGGAGTGTACGCTGGCTCTCCTGACCTACTGTATGTATACCACACAATGCGCTGCAAGCCATCCTGTCTCATCTTCAAGATATCACTTATCACTTTTTTCACCATACAACTGACAGCCTCCATATATTACTTACGACAGGTGCACTTTAAGGTGAACCCTTACAGGGCATAGCAAAAGTCTATCTAACTGCCAACTTCCTTCACTGCTTATCTTCACCCCCCTAGCCCCAATGATTCATTAGACTGCTGAAGCATTTTGAAGAAACCATACATGAGCTCCAAGTCACTCTGGTCAGAGCTTACACAAAGGACTTCTTCCCCATACCCAAAGCAGGGCCAGACCAAGGGGTAACCAGAAGGAGTGGTTGCGTTGGGAAATTGTCAAGGTCCTACCTTTCTTCAGAGCTTGTGCATCTCCATGAGCTGGCATCCATCTTGGTTTTCTGCAAAGCATGGTGGGAACCTTTATGTTAGGAATGGACTGGCCAGCAATGGTGGGACTCACCTGCCTTTTGATCTGCAGTACCAGGGCTGGCCAGCGGGTGCTCCCAGCAATCAGAGACTCAACCTTTCAGCCAGCTAACACCTGGAACTGATGATGCTGGGGTATTTAAGGGATGGCCAGACCCACAGACTCTGCCTTGGTGTTGTGTTTGTCCTGGGCCCTGTATCTGTCCTGCATCCTGTTTCTGTCCCTCTGCCTGACCCTCTGTACTACGCTGCTTGTTACCTGTTTTGATCTCTGGCTTGTGACCCTGACCATCCCTCTGCCTGACCCTCTGTACTACGCTGCTTGCTACCTGCTGAACCTGGCCTGTGACCCCGACCATTCTCTGCTTGCTCCCCCTGTACCTACCTGCCCAATTGATATTGACCCGGCCTGCCTGACGACGCTTGCTTGTATGTACTGTTATCTGTGGGTGGTTGGTTTGGTTTGTTTGCACTGTATTATGTTTAGTATTGCACTGCGTTTATGTTTGTATGGTTAGTGTTAATAAATTGTATTGTTTATCACATATCTGAAGTCTGCGTTTCCCTGCATCAGTCACACACCTCTGGTCATACCTGGGAGCCCTGACACTTTATGCCTTCAGGCTTCTGCGGCTCCTCCTCAGAAGGGTGTGGTTGAGCACATTTAAACCTGCTGTCTGCAAGTGTGCTTTGCACTTGTGTCCTGTATGTTGCCCTGTTGCAAGCTCTTGTGTTGTTCCCATTGCTCTCCTGGTAACCGACTCGGCTTGGACAAGACTACTCTCTGCGTTAACCCTTTACCTGACCTTCCGTTGCTGAACCCGGCCCGTGACCTGAGTATTCTTTGCCTACCGTCTAGTACTGTCTGCTCCGTTGTTATTGACCCGGCTTGTCTGACTACTCTACTCGTGTTCCCATCTAGCTCCCACCAGCTGTACGCCATTGGCGGCAGTCGTTATCGCAGCTGGGGTCACTCGGGGGCCGCGACCTGGTCTCAGGCTGCGTCAAGTCCATCCCCACCATCAGGGGCCCTGGTGAAGGGTAGCCTGGGGCTTAGACTCCGCGCCCTGAGGGGCTCTGGTCTGTGGGTAGTGGCTGTCGTCAGTCGCAGCGTGACCGTACCATAGGCCTGCCTGCCCATTCCAGCGTTCCTGCCCTGACATTACACAAGTGCCATGAATCCTGACGGTGCAGGTACGCCTTCGATCCCTATGTTACTCGCCAGACTTGACCAACAGGATCGCTTGTTGGATCAGTTCGCTCAGGCGTTGCAGGCTCTGCTTGCACGCACAGCACACCGTACACCTGGGGCTGCGGAGCGTTCCAACCAGGCCCTGGAACAATTCCTTCGTTGCTATATATCGGATCATCAGGACAACTGGGTCGATCTCCTGCCATGGGCAGAGTTTGCGAGGAACTCAGCTGTCAACTCCTCCTCTGGGATGTCCCCCTTCATGGCCAACTATGGGTTCCAACCCGCTGTATTGCCGGAGTTGTTCTCTCCACAGGACATTCCGGTTGTGGATAACCACCTGGCTGCTCTGCGCTCCTCATGGGGGCAGATTCAGAGGTCCTTGAAGGACTCAGCACAGCGCCAGAAGCTCCAGGCTGATCGTAGACGGTTGCCCGCTCCCTCATACCAGGTCGGAGATCGGGTGTGGTTGTCCACTCGCAACCTCAAGCTTCGGGTGCCCGCACCGAAGCTGTCCCCCCGTTTTGTTGGTCCTTTCCGCATTCTTCGCAGGGTGAACCCGGTTGCCTATGCCCTTGCTCTTCCTCCTGGGATGCACATCTCCAATGTCTTCCACGTATCCCTGTTGAAACCTCTGATCTGTAATCGCTTTACTGCCTTTCCGCCTCGGCCTCGTCCTATCAGGGTCGACGGTCATGAGGAGTATGAGGTGAGCCGCATCTTGGATTCTCGGTTGGTCCGCGGTCGGGTACAGTTTCTGGTCCATTGGCGTGGTTATGGTCCCGAGGAACGTTCCTGGGTTCCTTCCGCGGATGTTCATGCTCCTGCCCTCCTCCGCGCTTTTCATGCCCGATTTCCTCAGAAACCTTTTGTTGAGCCGCGGAGGGGGAGGGGCCCTTGAGGAGGAGGTACTGTCAAGGTCCTACCTTTCTTCAGAGCTTGTGCATCTCCATGAGCTGGCATCCATCTTGGTTTTCTGCAAAGCATGGTGGGAACCTTTATGCCTTCAGGCTTCTGCGGCTCCTCCTCAGAAGGGTGTGGTTGAGCACATTTAAACCTGCTGTCTGCAAGTGTGCTTTGCACTTGTGTCCTGTATGTTGCCCTGTTGCAAGCTCTTGTGTTGTTCCCATTGCTCTCCTGGTAACCGACTCGGCTTGGACAAGACTACTCTCTGCGTTAACCCTTTACCTGACCTTCCGTTGCTGAACCCGGCCCGTGACCTGAGTATTCTTTGCCTACCGTCTAGTACTGTCTGCTCTGTTGTTATTGACCCGGCTTGTCTGACTACTCTACTCGTGTTCCCATCTAGCTCCCACCAGCTGTACGCCATTGGCGGCAGTCGTTATCGCAGCTGGGGTCACTCGGGGGCCGCGACCTGGTCTCAGGCTGCGTCAAGTCCATCCCCACCATCAGGGGCCCTGGTGAAGGGTAGCCTGGGGCTTAGACTCCGCGCCCTGAGGGGCTCTGGTCTGTGGGTAGTGGCTGTCGTCAGTCGCAGCGTGACAGTACCATAGGCCTGCCTGCCCATTCCAGCGTTCCTGCCCTGACAGAAATTTGGCAGAAGGAGGTGCAAAAAGAGCAAGACCTGCAACCTCTGCTGCAGGAGTTCACATCTCATGAAGGAAGGGGGGAGGGGTGGGTGGCTTCAACCAGGCTCAACTCAGTGGGTTCCCTAGATGAGGCCTTCCAGCTTATGGCACAGCTGGGACTTTGGTGAACTTCACCAGACTCCAGCAGGACTGCCTCAAAGGGGCAGCAGCCCCAGAAGCTGGGGACTCCTCCAGTAGGACAAGACCAGGGCTTATCCAAGCTTCAGACTATTAATGTCCCTCTCCAGCCACCTACTGGGCAAACCTCCCCAGGGATTGGCTGAATCACAATCAAAATTCAAGCTGCTCATTTGACTTTCCAGCTCTCTAGAAGCCTCTAGAAGGGAGGGGGAAGCAAACAAACCCACAGTGTGTGAGATCCAGAACAGCCCTAGGAAATCAACAACTGCTCTAATGATTACAGAGTAGCTATACAGAACTAAATTGACCTAATGTCTTAGCAACCTTTCTAGGAGGGTGTTTTATCTACAGTCCTGGAGTTCACCTATAAGTATGCAGATGGTTGGATGTTCACTTACTAGCATGCCATGTATATCAAGGCATTAGGCATTAGGCAAACGTCTCCTCTTTTTTTCGACTGAAAGGGACTCTATCTGCACCTCCAGTTAGGTCTAACGTAGTCTAAAAAAGGGATAGAAGCAATACAATTGGTTATTACAAATCCTTAGCTTAGCTGAGAACATTTAACCAGAAGGTGCTATCAACTGACTACCTTGTGCCTATATCACACATTAGAAGGCACGGGGATATATTTAATTCAGGTTTATTGAGACGTATGGCAGCTCCTATTTGCTAGATAGCACCTTATTTGATTCTTCACAGTCTACGACAGAATCAGACTCGCCTTCAGACACCTGTGATGTTTTTATTTTTTTCATCAAAGCTGCTTATGTTTCTTTCTGTAGACATCACACGTCCTACGTGCACAATTCCCAACATACGAACTGCACTTTTCCAAATATGATATTATTTTGTCTGCAGAGAGCTGGTTATGGGGTATGACAATAAAACGTCTTTGTTTCTTTGTGCCCCCCCCATGCCTCCTGGGATGACCACATAAGCACATAAGTCATTCCATGAGGCAGCAAGGGGCACAAGGTCGTTGAGAAACAAGAAAGTGTTGTAGTGAAGTACCAAAAAAGATCAAAAACATTTCTTAAAAGTGACCTTGAGTTGCCTCTTGGGATGACTTATGCGGCCATCCCATAACGTCATTCTTGCCTAAGTGAGCAACAAGGAACCAAAAGAATCAAGAACTTTAAAAAGTTTGGAATTTTTATCCAATTGTGGGAGAGGGTTGGGGGAGGAACCAGGATGAAGAAAGTTTTTTTTAAATTTTTATTGGCTGAAGTTTTGCCTTAAGAAAAGAGTAGAGCATGAGACACAATGCCAGACATAGCATATATTCAGTTGTCGTCACCACGAGTCCTAGGGTCTGGTCGATGGAACCACAGAGGGGGACCAGCCATTCAACATGCCTTGGAGTATCATGTACTAAATAATCTTCTCTTACCCTAGACCCTAGAATGAAGATCAGTGGCAGGAACGGACTGACCATTTGGAAACTCGGGCACTGCCCGAGGGCCCGGGGTCAGTAGGGGGCCCCATGAGATGCCCCTGGTACCTTTTTCATAGGCTTTTTTGAGTTTGGGCAAGGACACAGGGGCCCCATGATCCCCTATTGCCCGGGGGCCCCTTGAGTTGTCAGTCCGCCCCTGTCAGTAGCCATGCCCCCTCCCACCAGCCATGACCTGTCTGTGTTGCATAGAGAAGCACAGAAACCCAGTGAGGATATTACTGATTCTATAATAGGGAATATAAATTAAACCAAAAGCTTTTATTGAACATTTTTTGATCAGCATGTTGATGAGTGGGAGGAAGAACCAGGAAAGGACAAATCTAAGCAGATTTAACTAAAGCTTTACTGTTTCATCTAGTGGCAGAGTCACCTTAAGGGTAAGTCTGCATGATTATGATACGATAAGACTGAATATTCAAATATCGGTGTAAGCCCAATTATGTTTTTTTTTAACTATAATAACCAAGTAAAACGATCGTGTGTACCAAAAATTTCAGGTGAATGGAGATGGAGACAGAAATGGGATAGGAGAGGGAAGGAGGTACAAAAGAGGGAGGAGGGAAGGCGTTGGAAAGAAGCAAAGGTGTTTTTTAGGAGACGGAAAACATCAGACGGCGGAAAGTAGGGATGGGAAAGAAGAAAGAGCGGGGGGGGGCTGTAGACAAGGAGGAATATTCTGTCACACAAGAGAATGACGAAGCTTTGCCAAGACAAGCTAATCAGAAGCGACATTTGAAGAGGTGGATTTGTCCCAGCAGCTGCCAGCGTGTTTATGTGGAGCAGATGTATTCATTTTATGCAATAGAGAAAGGAGCCAAGGACCCCCACCCCCCTTCATCACGTGCACATTGGGGGGTCAACCGGCAAGCAGCTTGTTGGAAGGTAGAATTAATTCTGGAATAATCACTGAGAAAGGATGGAAAAGTGGTTGCTGGGATGAGGGTGCGAAAGAGGTGTGGGAAGCCCGGGAACAGCTGCAAGGAGAGAATACACAGAATATGAAGGGGGGGGGGGCAAGGTGTAGGAATGGTGGTACTTACTCACAAGTCTTCACAACAAGAGTCTTCTCTGTGTCAGGCGTATTAATGTTCATGATCTCTCTTCATTTTGATGATGTTAAAAAAAATAAAGATTCTACACCAGACCTTCATATCCTTTTTAACATAGAGGACCCCTTAAAATAACTTTCAGGTCCCAGGGAACCCCTGCCAATAATTACTATATCTACAGATCACAGTACATTAGTGTGGTGGTCAGTGGCAAGAATGTCTCTTACTGGTTTTTAGTGGGAAGAATGTCCCTCACATTGGTGGTTAGTGGAATGAATGCCCGCCTAACATTGGTGATCAGTGGGAAGAATGTCACTTATATTGGTGGTCGGTCATTGAATGCCCCTTGCATTGGTTTTTAATTGGAAGACAGTCCTTTACATTGCTGGTCATTGGGAAGAATGCTCCTTACATTGGTGGTCAGTGGGAAGAATGTCCCTTACATTGGTGGTCAGTGGGAAGAATGCCCCTCATATTGTTGGTCAGTGGAAAGAATGCCCCCCTAACATTGGTGATCAGCGGGAAGAATGCTCCTTACTGTGGTAGTCAATGGGAAGAATGCCCTTTACATTGGTGGTCAGTGGGAAGCATGTCCCTTATCTTGGTGGTCGGTGGGCAGAATGTACATCTTACATTGGTGAATACTGGGAAGAATGTTCCTTAGGTAGTCAGTGGGAAGAATGCCCCTTACATTAGTAGACAGTGGGAAGAAGCTCCTTACATTGGTGGTCAGTGAGAAGAATGCCCCTTGCAATGATGGTCAGTGGGAAGAATGTTCCTGACATTGGTAGTCAGTGAAAATAATGTCCGTTATATTGGGGGTCAGTGGGAATAAAGCCCCTTACATTGGTGGTCAGTGGGAAGAATGCTCCTTACATTGATGGGCAGTGAGAAGAATGCTCCCTTCATTGATGGGCAGTGAGAAGAATGCTCCTTACATTGATGGGCAGTGGGAAGAATGCTCCTTACATTGATGGGCAGTGGGAAGAATGCTCCTTACATAGATGGGCAGTGGGAAGAATGCTTCTTACATTGGTGGTCAGTGAGAAAAATGCTCCTTACATTGGTGGTCAGTGGGAAGAATGCTCCTTACATTGGTAGTCAGTGAGAAGAATGCTCCTTACATTGGTGGTCAGTGGGAAGTATGCTCCTTACATTGGTGGTCAGTGAGAAGAATGCCCCTTACATTGGAGGTCAGTGGGAAGAATGCTCCTTACATTGGTGGTCAGTGGGAAGAATGCTCCTTACATTGGTGGTAAGTGGGAAGAATGGTCCTTACATTGGTGGTCAGTGGGAAGAATGCTCCTTACATTGGTGGTAAGTGGGAAGAATGCTTCTTACGTTGGTGGTCAGTAGAAGGAATGCCCCCATTACAGATAATGTAACTAATAAGAGAACTGGTATCAATGGTTACATATTTGAGATTTGAAAATTGCTCAATGCTCAAGGAACACCTGGCAACATCTGGAGGAAACCTAGGGTTCCACGGAACCCTGGCTGAGAAAAGCTTTTTCAAAAATGCTTAAGGCATTTTTGAATTTTTATGTTTACTCATATTCAGAGACAGAAACAGAACCAAATATGCACTGAGCAGCTGCGCAAGGACCCTCCTAAACTTTTTCTTAGATGTAGATCACTTGAGACTAGGATCTTCTCCTGCTGTCACATGGACCTTGACAACTGCAAACTTCGCAGGCAGGTGGAAATCAGGAGTCACTTTTCATGATTCCTTTACCATGATCCCAGTTCGCGGCCTCTGTCTTAACACAGTGAATTTGTTTGTGGGCAGTAGTTGAATAGAAGACCTTGCAAATGTCTAATATTCAAATACTATCATCAAGTTCTACTTTGCCTAACCCGTTCATGTCCCTTGTGGCTTGCTATCGGTCAAGTCTGTTAAGATGTGGACAATCTCCACTTGCCTGCAAACCCTCTCCTGCTGCCCAAGGCTTTCTATTGGTCAGCCAAGCTGCTCATCACATTTATGGACCCACCGGAAAGCTCAGAAGGTTGAAGGATTTGAGACAAGCTCTGTTTTACAGTTATAATCACTGACGTTTTCAACACAGCACAAAAGCGAAAAGTGAGCTCTAATACAAGCAAACTCAGAATGAACAATTTCTTTGCAATTCAACCCACTTTATGTTTTTTTCTACAGTCTCCCATTTCTTTTGCCACCAATGTATCACTACTTGTGGCACGTTAGGTACACAAGATTCTTAGTAGCTAAATCATGGTACTGCATTCCTTGGAGATTAATCATAAGGAATAGTGAATAATCGAAAAGTTCAACAAATGGCTACCTATAGAGTAAGCTACACAAACCTTGTAGAAATGCATTGTAGAATTGGAGCATTGTACAATCATGAGAGATTTTGCCACTACATGCTTACTCCCATTGGCATAACTACAGATCATGAGACCCCGTATCCAAATTTTGATGTGACCCTCCAGCCACTACCCTACTGTCATTGGTCTTAACATAAAATATGTCTAAATCAAGGATAGATAGCAGGAGAGTTGTCAGTATAAAAAAGCTGAATTCCAGGTATTGATATTTTTGCATAATTACATAAAATGTGGACCAATGTAAGTATGTATATGTGCCATACCTGGCTGATCCCTGCTGGAAATCACTGTAATAGATACCGCTACCACAGTGTTGGCCACTGGCTTCTAGGTCCCTTGCCAAGCAGCTGTTGTGGTTCATAGGGAACATAGAAGGTCACTTGCTCGGCATGAGCAACATGTCATGGATCTTTACATTTTGTCAATTTTTGAATTTTGAATTTTACATTTTGTAAAGCGTTTTTTCAAATCTCAGGGCCTCAGTGTAAATTCTAAGTGGTCCTATCCCTTACACCACCACAGCAAGTACTGAAACAGGTGCTGCAGCAGTCAGTAAAACAAAGTCAAGAAAAAAAAATAGACGTAGTAGTAATAATGACCATCACTGTAGTTTTCATTATGAAATAATTGTCAGTACTCCTGCAAACACAAAGTAGTCTAAAACGTTAACACAAACTTCTTTTGACAGCCTGAGAAAGGCATTTAGGGTTGACACAGATGGGGGTACTGAGGTTACAGGAACAAGGGAGGCCAATCAATACACAAGGTCCTCGAAAATTCAACAGCATGCTGGCAAATTACTACGAGAACCTCAAGTTCCCTACTCTGGGCACGGGTAACAACTGTAAAGAGAACAGACACTCTTATCTTCCACTGCTGTCACCAGGTGTCAAGGACGCAAGCCCATGGCGACTTACTAACTGTAGAGGCGGCTCACTAACTGTAGAGAGCACCTTGATGGGTGGGAGAGGGATGCGGAGAGAGCTTACTTTGGGAAGGTAAACCAGCTGTAAACCAGATGACTCCACTGATGGGGCACCTATCCTCCACTGACACCATACCTGTGGTACTCTTTCTCTAACTGACACCAATGATGGGGCACTATACCTCAAACTGACACCCTCAATGAGGCACTGTCCTTCCAACTGACACCAACGATGGAGCATTATTCCTCCCTCTAAAATCACTGATGGGGCATCATTTACTGACAATGATGTGGGGGGGGGTGTTCTACTACCATTGGCCACAGTCTTCCCCCCTAAAGCTTAAAGGACAGTAAACTGGCCCTTTGTTTGGGAAGTTTAGAGACCTCTGGTCTAGGGGAAGATTTATTTACTTTATCCTACGCTCTTTCCAGTTGCTAGACCATTTCCCGCAGTCACTTCTCTCTATTTTCTAGTGGTCTAGGATCCTGATAAACATCAAGATCAAAGCAGGGTTCCTAACACCAGAGCGTTGGGGAGTGCCATCTATCAGCCATGGATATGCGTAATCATCACAACCAAACTAATTTTCTATGTTCTCTTCTACCCTCAGGCTCCAAAGCAGCCAGTTGGGCTGCTAAGGCTATTGTTGCACCACTGATTACTCCATTAACTCCATCTGTTTAGCTATCAACTGCTACTCCTTAATTTACTGACAGTGATGCGAGTGGGGGGGGGGTCTACTACCATTGGTCACAGTCTGGCCCCCCTAAAGCCTAAAGAACAGTAAACTGTCCCTTTGTTTGAAAAGTTTAGAGACCTCTGGTCTAGGGGAAGATTTATTTACACTATCCTACGCTCTTTCCAATTGTTAGACCAATTCCCGCAGTCGCTTCGCTCTATTTTCTAGTGGTGTAGGATCCTGATGTCATCAAGATCAAAGCAGGGTTCCTAGCTCTGCTTTTGATGTGGTGACACTGATGGACAGTCCAACACCGGAGCGTTGGGGAGTGCCATCTACCAGGGGAGTGGAAGATCAAGTAAGAGCCCCAAATTTTCTCTGAGTGGGGCTTTAATTTTACAGTCGTGGATATGTGTAATCTTCACAACCAAACAAATTTTCCATGTTCCCTTCCACCCTCAGGCTCCAAAGCAGCCAGTTGGGCTGCTAAGGCTATTGTTACACCACTGCTTACTCCATTAACTCCATCTGTTTAGCTATCAACTGCTACTCCTAGTGATTTAATAGCCAAGAACTCTATTGTACAGTCCTATATCTTCTGATCTATCTTTTCATACTCTAAATAAACAACGCTGGTATGAAAAAACAAACTCTATGGAGAGGTCATGTTCATTACGTGACTTCACTTTACTGGCATCCAAGTCTGTCACTTGCATTCTGTCCCTCGCTCTGCCACCTCCCTTTTATAAATGCGCTAACCTCCCATCCTGTTTCTTCCAAGACATCTGTTCTTTGGAAACGTTCCTGCATTTTTTTAGATATATAACCGGAGAATTTCTCCAGGGATAGCGTGTTTTGAAACCCACGCCCCCAGAGCTGGAAGCCAGCGCTTGTCTTTGGCTTAATTAGCTAATTACTTGTTCTTAACTACTGGGAGGTGTTTTCAATATTTGGATGGTTTCAGATCTTCATGGTGTGAATTTTCCTCCTACATATGTCTTTATTAGAATTTTTCCATCCTGTTTTCTTGTCTTTGTTTTCCTATTTCTTCATAAATCGGACCATTAAAAAAGATCATTGGACAAAGAGTGAAACCACAGTAAAGGTCCTTGTGTACGTTTTCTGAAAAAAAAAGACAAACTTATTTTCTTAAGCCCTCCAAAGGTTCCCAGCTCCGCCCACGAGGTGCAGTTGTTACAAGTTCTTGCTGTTGGATGAAATATTTTATTATGATAGTCAGCAGCAGAAAAGGTAAAACTACATGGTGGTGAGGACCGGCTTACAAACTCCTGTAACAGGATCTGGTCAATGAAACCATATATAGGAAAGCCATTGGATGATTCTGTCCACTGGCCAAAATGGAAATATCTGTGTACCTAAAAAGAAGTCCACATTAATAGCTGCATTTTCAAGGTTGTTTTCTTAATTTCGCACCGAAACATCGTTTTTGATCACCAGTATGCCACTTTCCTGAACGTCCACTTGTGAAACGTACACTCTTACACGGTACATTCAAGAGCTAATTACTGAATTATTGAAATAAAAAAAGAAAAACATATGCAGTAGTAGGATATTGTATAGATTAGGTGCAGCGCTGAGATCAGAATAACAAAATAAAGTGCAATAAATCCAACAGACTGCAAAGTCAATCATAAACCAGCAGAAATAAAATAAATAATTATATCACTATTCAACTGTAAAGTGATAATGGTGCTAATAAAATGACCATAGATAATGACATTTATGAGTCCATAAAGTGACAAAGTGGATGATATAAATAATAAACGTAATTCCACTCAAGGTGGCTAATGGTGCTAATGAAGTGACAAAGTCCAAAAAGAAAAGTGAAGATCCAATATAGAGATCTCAGGGTATGGTAATCCACTTCCTATCTACAATCATATGGTGATGTGTCAGGTAACAGAAGAATTGCGCACTCACCAGATGCGCAATAATATCACGCATTTGAGAACACAAATATCTCAATGGGTCAGCTAAATCCTCTTAAGGGCATGCACAACCTGGTCTGGACTCCCCTTTTGGATCATCCGTGGGCAGCAGCACCTCTGTCCTCCTCCTCCTTAATGCAGCTCTGTGGGTGGGTTAGGCTCACAAGGAGCCCACTACGTTCCACTTTCCACACCGGAATAAAAAACTTCCTGAACCCCACGCGCAATTCTTCTATTACCTGACACATCACCATATGATTGGAGATAGGAAGTGCGGGCTGCTTGATGGTGTATGCAGAGCCTGACTCTTGTTCCCAGGGATGTCCGGAGCTGTGAAGGTGAGTTTCTTATCTGTTCCCGGGGCGGGGGGTTGTGGCTCTCTTCGTGGGGGAGGGAGGTGTTGGTCGGTGTCACGGTCTCCGTGGGGGGGGGGGGAGCCAATTTTTGTATTGCCTAGGGAAAACACCACTGGCCTAGACTAAGCCTTTATCAGCAGCTTCCAACTTAAAACTGAATTTTAGGGCAAATACAAGAGTCATGTGTATTCTTCCTTGAATCTTGGTGTGCTTTGTGTATTTCTTCCAGATTTGTGCAGTAATCCAGTGAGAAACCTTACCTCTGTGCAGGAGCTTCCTGTAATAAAGACCGCTCACTGCTGCTTTCTCTTCTTGTGCAGGGTGACTGGTCTTGTCTCCGCCCCCTCCTGTAGTTTTATGCAGGCAGCCTGTAGTAGGTGGAGCCTGCTGAGCCCCTCCCACAACTCTGCTGCCTGCCCAGCCTATGAAGAGCACAGTGATGATGTCACTGCTATTTTTCTAAACAATTTGGTTCTCACAAAGTGGATTTAAATTGTATATGATTTGTGATAATTGATGAGTGGATTTAAATTGTATAACCTTTGTGATAATTGATGAGTGGATTTAAATTGTATATCCTTTGTGATAATTGATGAGTGGATTTAAATTGGATATCCTTTGTGGTAATTGATGAGTGGATTTAAATTGTATATCCTTTGTGGTAATTGAGGAGTATATTTAAATAAAAGTTGTTTTTTTGTGCCAATAGATCAGCTTTAACTACATACGTAGAGCTGAGTTGGGCTGCAAGATTTTGTTCAGTTTTATTAGAAGGGAAAAGCCTTTAATTAAAACATTGTCCTTGCAGTGAATTGAATTAGGTGGCTGGGTTTCCTCCAGTTTTATTATATGTAAAATAATGAATACATTTAGATGTACTGTAGCTGGTCTTTCGTACAGAATAAGCTCTCATTCCTTATGTCTGAATTCCCCCCATCTCTTCTAGTTGGATTTTTCAGAGTCCTCCTGCATATGCGTGGAGATAATAGGATGGCAATGATGTGCTCCCATCCAGCCCACTGGATATGAAGGCTCATAGTGGAGCATGGCGAACACTCTTCCCTACTCCTCATGTGAATGCTGAACAAGGTGATTAGCAACACGCCTATGCAAATGAGATATCAAAACTTTACTAGCCAAGAAATATCAATAACAAGAAATCCAGATTGGCATTTCTGGACCAGGGGCGGACTGACCATTTGGAAACTCGGGCACTGCCCGAGGGCCCGGGGTCAGTAGGGGGCCCCATGAGATGCCCCTGGTACCTTTTTCATAGGCTTTTTTGAGTTTGGGCAAGGACACAGGGGCCCCATGATCCCCTATTGCCCGGGGGCCCCATGAGTTGTCAGTCCGCCCCTGTTCTGGACTACACAAATAACTCAGAATATTGTATGGACTGAAATGCGTTAGCCTGGTTCTCTTTTTACCGATAATTTAAGTATAGGCAGGTATTGATAAGGCATTCTAGAAAGCATGTTGCTGATCATTGTTTTCAAGGTAGGCAATAGTTTAGGCAGCCTCAGAATTCAGGTCAGTCTGTATGCTGGGGCTAGGTTTGGTACCTTGTATTGGGAATAAATACACACAGTATGTGGTGTTCTGAAGGATTTTGTATAACTCTTGCACAGTTTGTTTGCAACAACAGATAAATTGATTGTCAGCACTGGTATAGGCAATCCAGAGAATATAAAGTCTCCATGGTTACGTTACCAGAGGGCAGCTTCCATTGGTGGAGAAAATGGCAAACCCAGATACTCCTGCGCTTAGGGATGGACTCTGTATGGATAGGACCACTTCATGAGTTTCTCGGAATATGCACGCCTTGCTGCCCTCAAAAGACCGGGGAAGTCCACATATACGGAGTAGAGATAAAAACAGACAGAGGGCACACCGGCCTAGTGCATTACCTTTAAAAAATGAATTTATTAATGATAAAAGTAGGTATTGTACTCACAAAATGACAATACAGTCAAAGGTACATCGTGAAAGAACTGCTTTGTCCAATCCGCACTACGTGTCTGTCCGTAATGGGAACTCAGGACCTCCAACAGGCTCACGCATTTCGAGGACTTGCCTCTTCCTCAGAGTCAAGTTGGCTCTGAGGAAGAGGCAAGTCCTCGAAACGTGTCAGCCTGTTGGAGGTTCTGGACAAAGCAGTTGGACAAAGCGGATTGGACAAAGCGGTTCTTTCACGGTGTACCTTTGACTGTATTGTCATTTTGGGAGTACAATACCTACTTTTATAAATACATTTTTTAAAGGCAGCTTCCATTACTAGGGTTAGTGTCCCTTTTTTAAGTAAGCAGAGGATGTTACGGCAGTCTGGCTCCAGTCCCCCGCACCACTCACCGGAGTAGATGAAGTGAAGAAGGAGCCTTCCCTGAGCTATCCCTACTCATCTGGAACTTGACTCTCACAAGCAGGTTCCTGTCCCTGACCACTTACTTTCCAAAAGCACGCCAAAATGACATTGGTTCCCTTATTTATTTCCCCCACCCAAGATGGCCACCAAAGTCTCTCGAGAGTTCAGTGCCCACTCAGACAACTTTCCTCCCCCGAGGAACTGGATGGAATCACTAAGGGTTTAATCCCCTTATGAGAATCCCCTCCCCATGCAGTAATAGCACTGAGCCACTTACAGCCTGGAAGGCTAACTGCACCTGCCTACATGTCTATTTCATCAAGCAGAGATTCTCTAGAGCAGGGGTCTCCAAGCTATGGTCCAGGGGCCACATGCAGTTCACTACAAGTTTCTATCCAGACTGCAGCTGATGTGAACATTCTTAGCTCTGATGAAGACCCTGATGTAAGGGAGACCCCAATGGGGGCTTGGATGTAAGGTGGGACTTTGATGTGGACTCTGATGTACAGGGAATTCTGATGGGGACCCTGCTAGAAGAGGAACTCTGCGAGGACTCTGATGTAAGAGGGACTCAGATGATGAAAAAGGAACTCTGATAGGGACCCTGATATAAGGGGGATCCTGCTGTAATGAGGAACTCTGATGTGGAGTCTGATGTAAGGTGGTTCTAGTGTAAGGGGGTTCTAATGGAGACTCTGATGTAAGGAGAGACTCTGATTTAATGGGCACCATGATTTAAAGGAGACTCTGATGAGAAAGGTGCAGACTGAATGCGATTTTGTTCAAACTTTATTAAAGTGTTACCAGGGGCGGACTGACAACTCATGGGGCCCCCGGGCAATAGGGGATCATGGGGCCCCTGTGTCCTTGCCCAAACTCAAAAAAGCCTATGAAAAAGGTACCAGGGGCATCTCATGGGGCCCCCTACTGACCCCGGGCCCTCGGGCAGTGCCCGAGTTTTAGAATGGTCAGTCCGCCCCTGAGTGTTACTAAACCCTGCACCCTGCATTCACTATTTCTGGTCTCCCACAGTACAGAACATGGAAATGCAATTATTTTAGTAAATATAAACTGCTAAATACTTATTCTTATCAGCAGTTAGAGCAATCTTTTTATTCTCTCTCATTGTGCTATGAGACTACAGGAGCCGTGACCCTCTGCATGGACAGTGCTGATTGGCCCTGTGCTGATCACATGCTCTCTCCCAAGAAGAAAACCCCTGTAGCAATACACACCAAACTGAGCATGTGCAGCTTGAGCGCAAGGCACTGTTCTATCAGCAGATGGATTGGGGACAGTAGAAGAAGGGGAGGATCAGAGTAGACAGCATCAAACATCCTTGTTACACAATGCAGAGGATTGCTCCTTAGGTTCCACAGTGAGTATAACAAGCATGCTTTACTGCATATACAGACTGATTGTACTGTTGTGGGTTTAGTAACACTTTAATAGCTCAAGCTTGTTAGGAATTTCTTTGCTTTACTGAATTTATTTCTCTGTTCTTCTGAATCATATATGCTGATTAAAAAAAAAACTTCAAGTAAAACTTATTAATTCATTGACATTTTATTAATCCATTTACAAAGCTGTTTTTTCAACCTGTGAGTATTTGTAAAATATACAATGTGGCCCTTGTGCTCAAAAGTTTGGAGACCCCTCTCCTAACCATTCTGGATGGGGACATTGATAGAAGGAAGGACTGGCTGCACTGAAATATAAAAGCATGAAGTAGTCATAATAATTGCCTTTTATATTTATTATACATGCTCTGCCCATTTATTACAATGGCAAAACTTAGACTGTGTACACTGCATACATTTATTATTGGAGCAGCTATTAATGTATCATGTAATATACACTGAGATACAGTATGTGAGTTTTAAAAGTACGTGATTATGTTATTGGTCAGAATTTCCAAGGATTGAACGGTTTGGTGTCTGAATAAAATCTGTTCTTTTTTTGGTTACTGTATATTTTATTCTACATAACACTTTGATGCCTATTCTAGGATGCACTTTTATCTATGTTAATTATCACCTTTATAAACTCATGCACAATAATTAACATTTACAACTATTTCTTTCTTCTACTTATTCTCACATATGTTAAGATAAAGCTTTGACTGAGAATGACAAGGAATCCCTGGTTGAGGCATTTTCCGTATAGCCAGGACACCGGCCATCAAATGGAAGCTCTTGGTTTGTCCCATGATATCAAAGCGGGTGACGTTGGTAAATACGTTCATTCGCTTGTATAAACCTACCATTGAGATTAGAGTATTGACCTATGTAATGATATCTGGGCACCATTCTAGGAGTACTATAAGTCCAGCCTATGTGACGATGGATGCCTAGAGGGTGGGACCATGATGGCCTGGGCTCACAGAAAGTTGGCCGGATGACCATGGATGTCATTTGACCTGGAAGATGAATATCTTGAGTAGAAAGTCTGATGAAGACAGTGCCAGGGACAAGGTGAGTACTTCACTCAAAGCTGCTTTTTATTTTCATAAGTGATGGGCGTGTTTATTTTTTCTTTTTTATTGCAAAGCTAGACTTGGGATTTAAAGTAGAACTTTGAGGTTGAGTTGCTTCATAGTGCGTGCAGCTAGAGAGATCAGAGAAGGCCTGTTTTAAAGCTTATTTACTATCTATAAAGAAAATGGAAAACATTGAATGTCCATAATCTGGCCATAGAGAAACCTTATGTTTGAAAAAAAAAGGAGTTTACTTTTATGTCCCCCTATAATGCATGTACCATCACAATGATCACTGACATGAAGGTGACTAAGAGGGTGTATGGGTTTTTCTAAAAAAAAAATATTAATAAAATAATAATTTTATTATCACCTTACACTGCAGTAAACGTAGCAGTGCTGAATATTTGAGTCGTCAGAAAGCAAAGTATGTAATGGTGGGCATACACTGATTTTATTATCTGATTGAATCAGCAAATAGTTGGATAGGCATAACTTTTACCTCTGATTGATTTAAACTCGAATCATCGATCATGATGCATTGGCTTGGCAGCACTGAAATGCTTTGGTCATGGATTCAATCATATTTTGACCGATCAGATTGAGACTGCACAGGGAAAACAGAGAGGCGATCGATAACTTATGTTTGTTTCTTTAAACTATCGATTTGAAATCCACTTCCTAGTGTGGATTGGATGGTCAACCATAGATCGACTATTCCTATAGGGAGAGATCGTTCGGTAAATAAATTGATCATATAGTGAAGTGTGTATAGTCACCAGAAAAGAAGGACTGTCTGTATTGCCATAGCAACCAGCCAGTTTCTCTCTTAAAAGAAATCCTGTTGCTAGAATTAGAAAAAAAAGTGTCCGACACAGAAGGCAGTTCATACTTACTTTTCCTGCCTCCCACGCCACTGATCTGCCCTGTGTTAAAGAGATACAGCTGCCTTAAGAATCTTCAGAACCTGACACTTCCAGGGGTGTCGAATTTATGATCCCCCTGCTATGCACTGTGGTTCCTCCCTCTACACTACTATTCCCACAGGGTCAATGGATTAAACCACTGAGTGCAGCAGGGGAAAAGGAGTCTAAAAGTGCCAAAGATTCTCATGAACCTTAATGAAGGGCAATACAGGGCAGTTCAGCAGGCCAGGTGAGGAAATTGTTAACGTTTTTCTTTGCAGGGGATACATCTATTTTTATTCTAGCAACTGGGTCACTTTAATGCCTCAAACATAGATTAAAATTATAAGGGAAGTATATTTGTCATTATAGGTATTCTATCTAAAGGACACCTAACATTTGCGAATCTTTCACCTTTCCGATCGCCTGTACAAATAATTGTTGTGCTCTGACATGCTGTAACAGTTCCAACCAAATAACCTGACTTAAAATCTTTTGTAACCATTTCAAAAACAAAGCAGTTCATCTTGGATGACCTGCTCAATCTCCTTTCATTTTCTGTCTGCTTCAATAAACGAGAACGTTCCCAAATTCAGATATAAAGTGGAAGCAAAGTTGACATTTTACAGTATTATAAGTTAGAACTGAGTTTCCCAGTGATGGTTATCAGGCAAAGATCTGTGATTTATCAAGCTGGTGGATGAGTGTTTTTTTTCGTAGCATTTTAATGGAGGCATAATAATCGTCCTGTGATTTAAAGCTGGGAAACAAATATTTTACTGGCTTTAAACATGGCAATTTTCCATCAATTTCAACCCCGTCTTTCAATTGCAAAAATGATCAAGCAGATGATGACAATCTACCTCAAACTATTTTGATTGTTCAGCCGGGTTGATAAAAACTTCTTGTAATAGGTTTCCTTAACCCATTTGTTTATTTATGGGATTGAAAGCTGTTTGAAAAATGGTTAAAATTGCCTAAATGTTGCCATATGGGTGTTCAGAATTAGCACTCATGAAGCTTGACACCTTGTTCCCTCTGGATACTCTGCCTGCCATATGCAAGGCATCTAGCTATCACCTCGGATGAAGACCGGGGGCACTTCAGGTTCAGTTGGCGGATCATATACAGGAATTAAAATACATGGCAAATCACCAAATTTACACATCAAAGTCTATTTATTGCATGTCATTGGATTTGACAAATTATAAATACATTGAAAAGTTAAATGAGCTATTGTATAGATCTGACTTTTCTCACCAACTAACTAATCGATAACTTTGGAATTGGTTTACGTTTTCAATGACAGTCAAACATTTTAAAATGTGTAACTCAATCTCATTATGGAGTCACCAATGCACCAGGGGCAGACTGACCATTTGGAAACTCGGGCATTGCCCAAGGGCCCGGGGTCAGTAGGGGGCCCCATGAGATGCCCCTGGTACCTTTTTTCATAGGCTTTTTTGAGTTTGGGCAAGG
Source organism: Staurois parvus (assembly GCF_062004578.1). Lineage (NCBI taxonomy): Eukaryota > Metazoa > Chordata > Amphibia > Anura > Ranidae > Staurois > Staurois parvus. Next base: position 18,509,789 of record NW_028317947.1, read on the forward strand.
ACACAGGGGCCCCATGATCCCCTATTGCCCGGGGGCCCCAGGAGTTGTCAGTCCGCCCCTGCCATGCACACAATCATAGTGTACCTTTCTTAAAGTGGACTTGACCCAAAAGGGAAAGTTCTGCTTGTTTGCCTCCTCCCCTCCTACACTGCCACACATTTTTGGGGGGGAACGGATACCTGGTTTTGACAGGCACCCACTCCCACTTCTGGGTAATAGCGCCACGGCAAGCTTTCGGCCCCATCTCTTTCCCCTTGCAGCCTTCTGGGACACACACGGGTCCAAGATTATATATATTATATCTTATTATATTAATATATTAAATTATTTATTTTATTATTTCAGGTACTTATATAGCGCTGTCAATTTACACAGCACTTTACATATATATTGTACATTCACATCAGTCCCTAACCCTCAAGGGGTGTACAATCTAAGGTCCCTAACTTACATTCATACACAGCGCTGAGCAAACTGTTGGCGTTATATAAATACTGTATAATAATACATACACACTAGGGACAATTTAGACAGGAGCCAATTAACCTAGCAGCATGTCTTTGGAGTGTGGGAAGAAACCGGAGTACCTAGAGGAAACCCACACGGGCACAAGGAGAACATTCAAACTCCAGGCAGGTGGTGCCGTGGCTGCGATTTGAACCAATGACCCTAGTAATGCCAGGCGGAAGTGCTAGCCATTTAGCCACTGTGCTGCCCAAATTGCTATCTTTAAATGGGGTATGTCTTTTGAGCATGAAAACAGTTGGCTGTTTGATTTTGGAATAATTGCTGGCCAGCGATGAGCCTTCCCATGGTATCCCATGGCCCTGCCCTTGTTTGAGATTCTACAGTATAGATATCCCCTAAATCTGTTATAAATAAAGAGATAAAAGTAACTATTATGTGAACGTCTGTTGCTGTTCTCTGTCTTCAGATTCCTCCTTCACCTCGCTAGAACAAGGCAAAATTCCCCTCCTGGATTTCAGCAGAGATCAGCATGTATCTGCTCCGGCTGTCACTTCTCCCTAACACAAGAGGGGTTCTATGTCTTTATCAAACAGACACAAGCTCCTGCAGGCCATCCTTTTCTTGCCTCCTAATTTTCCAAAACGCTGGCGTTGCATACAGTAAACTAAAAATGATAATATTTTTTCTCATACAGAAGCTGCCGGGCTCCTTACGCACAGTTCTTTCTTGACCAGCGCAGTTTAAAGAAAGAAAAAAAAAAAACCAACTTTTAACCCTCTTTCCCATCATAGATTCCTATACATTCCCATAGCACTGGCTGCTTATTTGCAGAGTTACATTGCATCAGGTGGCCAGATTAAATGTAGTTCTTCTGTCAGTTGCACAATGCATACCTGTCAAATTTGCACACATTTTACTGACAAAAAAAAAAAAAGAAGAGAGGTTTGCCTGATTTATAGACTACTAAATACAAATACTGAATAAAAAATGTATAGTCCATTTACTTTAAAAAAAAGTGCCTAAGCATTCACACAGCCATTGCAAATAATCCCCATTAATGTGTCTAATAAGTGTATTTCCTATGATCATCAGCATCATCTAGTGGCTATAACGTGGTATTTTCTCGGTTCTGCTACTTCAGGAAAATACCACATGATGGCCAATAGATGGAGCTGACAATCAGTAGACACATTATGGGATTACTTACAATAGCTGTGTGAATGCTGAGGCATTCGTACCATGATTATTACATAGTTACATAGTTAGTCTGGCTGAAAAAAGACAAAAGTCCATCCAGTTCAACCATAGAAAAAAAAAAAAAAAAGTTATAATACTATACCCACAGTTGATCCAGAGGAAGGCAAAAAAAAACCTAGCAAAGCATGATTATTATTATTTTTTTTAAATAGGCTCCTACATGTGCAGTTAACTCAAAGGCAAGCTCTCCTCACTGGAAACTAGAGGTTTTATTTATCTGAGAGCAAAATGTATAAAATATAATAGGAAAGAGGCAGAATTGTGGAAATAGGGTGGGTATAATTTAATAAAATAAAAGGGCATGGGGTTTCCCCCCTTTTTAATACCAGACCTTTTTCTTTGAGTTTGATATGGATTTAAAAGGGTACCCCACCAAAAAAAGGAAAAGAAAAAGAAAAGGTCCCCCAAGGAAGTCCATACCAGATCCTTCAGGCCTGATACAGATTTTGAAGGGAGAACCCCATGCAAAAAAAAAAATGCATGGGGGTTACCCTAAAAATCCATGCAAGACACCTAATCCAAGCATGCTGACTGGCTAGCAAAGACAGAGGGGCATCAGCATATACCCCTCCTTTCTCCTGAACCATACTAGACCACCTGCTCTCAACATTGAGGGTATCTTGGCAGGGAGGACAGGGGGTCCTCCCTGCCAAGAGTCAACATGGATCCAACATGGGGACAAGGTGCTTTGCCAGGGAGGCAAAGCACCTTGTTCCCATGTTGATTCCACGCATCATTCTAAAATGTGTCAAAAATGTGCTAAGCAACAAAAAAAGCAAAAAACAAAAATAAAACACACATATAAAAATGAGGCTGAATCCAATCACCATGCAACCTCATTCCCTCCCATTTTTGGGCACACTTCCATTCCTGGAGGAAGGTGTAGAAGATAAACGCTGGTATAAACCGATGACTATTTTAGCATAAAATTCTCACTTGTAAATGTAGCGGAATGAGCGAGCGCTAGTGAGCATGTCAGGGCTTCCACTTGGCAATTCACATGACATAAAGTGAATGTATGTGTATTCCAGACTTCAGTCGTCAGTTGCGGTGAAGGTAATTAGTATTCTACAGAATCATAGTGTGTTACAATGACCCAGATCTCGGCAGTAGGATTGAACAGAGCTTTGCCGGTGATTTGGCCGCGGCACCCTTTCATATATATATAGTTGAGCACCTGACTATTAATAACTATAGTACTGGCTGATAGCAACATCTGTTCATTCACAGGTTCAAAGGAAGAAGGATGACAATAATTAGGCAGATTTTGTAACACTACGAGAGCAGTGATGGGCAATAACCCATAGCAACCAATCAAAATGTGTTACCTGTAACTTACACAAGACGAACGTAAAATTATTATTTATATTCATTTTATTATTCGCATTCTTTTATACATTTTTTTAATTTTATCGTTCTATTTTTATTTTTTTTCAAATTAAAGAAGGTTAAATATCAGTGTAATGGTTATTTTTGGAAGCCTTTTTATTAAAATAAATTATGCCTAATATACATTTGTGATTTGATTTTTTTTTCAAGTACAAGTAGTTTATATATTAGAGTCTAGGGGTTATTTTTGTAAACCCTTTTGATAAATAAATCTCTATGATAAACATATTTGATTTGAATTAATTTATTTTCCAAATGAAAGTACTCCAAAGGCATGCTGGGAGGTTAATTGACTCCTGCCTAAACTGGCCCTAGTATGTGTATGTATGAATGTGAGTTAGGGACCTTAGATTGTACGCTCCTTGAGGGTTAGGGACTGATGTGAATGCACAATATATATGTAAAGCGCTGCGTAAATTGATGGCGCTATATAAGTACCTGAAATAATAATTTCCATATAAAACCATAAAAACAAATGTATGGTACACCACAAATATATTTAAATCAATAACTTGGAAAAAATGTATAAAAAAAAGCATATTGCCATTTTTGTTATTGTAAAGATTTTTTTGTGTAATAATAATAATAATAATAGTCTAAAGTGGTTGTAAACCTTGGACTTGAAACATGAACAAAGCAAATTCCTCTACGGTGTGTGCTTGTCTCAATCCAGAGTAGTAAGTGTCATTTCTGTCTGCTATAGGGAGGAGTCACTTTTGACAAGTTTTTCCAGACTTCAAGAGAAAAATGAAGGGGAGGGCACAGCCTGTGATTGACAGCCTCAGCTGTGTCCCAGTGTGCTCTGTGAAGGGGGGTGTCCCTTCCCTCCAATCGGTTCTCAGAGCTCTCCTCACTGATGTAACTTCAGCTCCCCGCCCCCTGCTTTTCAGAGCTGAGAGATCCTGTTTAAATTCTGCACTTTGAATGGATGTGGGGGCAGACAGGGGCAGATAAGCAGGTACAACCTATGTAGGAGGATTTGTTTCATCTCTGTGTATCACATGAGGCCAGTCACCTCACTGGTTATATGTAAGGGATTACAGCCGCTTTAAATAGCGGAGTGTAATGGTTATTTTTGTACGCTGTTTTTATAAATAAATCTCTATAATGAACATTTGGAATATTCTATTTTTAAACAGACAATGAGCCCCCTTCATTAACCACTTGCCCTCCAGTAGATTTACCCCCCTTCCTGACCAGGCCATTGTTTGCGTTACGGCACTGCATTACTTTAACTGACAATTGCGCGGTCATGCAACGCTGCACCCAAATGAAATTTACGTCCTTTTTTTCCTACGAATTGAGCTTTCTTTCGGTGGTATTTGATCGCCTGTGCGGTTTTCTTTTTTTTGTGCTATAAATAAAAATACTGACAATTTTGAGATAAAAACAATATTTTGGACTTTTTTGCTATTAAACATATCCAGTAAAAAAAAAATATAAAAAATCAAATATCGCCATAAATTTAGGCCAAAATGTATTCTGCTCCATGTCTTTGCTAAAAACAATCCCAATACGTGTAAATTAATTGGTTTACCTGAAAGTTATTGCCTTTACAAATGGCCGTATAGATACTGGGATTTTTTTTTCCTACTAGTAATGGCGGCGATCAGTGACTTTTAGCGGGACTGCAGCGGACATTCTAGACACTGGGGGAGAACTAACTTGGTGTCACTGACATTCCCAGTGACACCAATACAGTGATCAGTGCTAAAAAAAAGCACTGACACTGTACTGATGACACTGGGCAGTAAGGGGTTAACATGAGGGGCGATTCATAGGGTTAACTATATGTAGGGAGTGTTTTACTAGGGGGCGGGGTGTGTGTGTGCTTTACTGTAAGCACACTGATCGGGATGGCTGTGCACAGCACAGCCATCCCGAGCAGTGTGCCCAAGCTGACAGGGAGGAAGACTATTTGTAAACAAAACAGTCTTCCTTCCCGTTGGAAATGCTCAGTAATCAGCAGGCACTGGCGGGTAATTACCGGCCGGGACCCAGTGATTGACAGCACGGGTAGGGTGCGCGTACGGCTCGTGCGTGCCCCCTACCTGGAGTTGCAAAATCATGCATATATACGTGATTTTGTGCACCTGTGCCGCCCTGTAGCTGTATTTTTGCTATAGGGCGGTCGGGAAGCAGATAAAGAGGATCCTCTCCTGGAAGTTCCCTCCAGCAGTATGTAGGCAGGTGCAGTCTGTACTCCCCTCTGTAGGTGGCGCTAGGTTTGAGCAGCAATACAGAAGGGAAAGGAAGTTGGGAGGAACCTAGTTCTTCTATGACTTCCTGCAGTTATCAGGGGAGCAGCTGTCCTTTTGGACACTTGCTTGACCTGTGTGGCCATCTTTGGTGAGGGCAGTGTTTATTTAAGACACTGGTTCCCTGGTTTGGCATACTGCGAGTGGTTAGTGTAGGGACAGGTTCCCCATCTGCCAGGGAATGTGTTTGAAGCTAGAGATCTTCCGGTTCCGGAGGAGTAGGGACCGTGCAGTGAAGCTTCCCAATTGGGTGCGGACTGGCTAGGCTGCATTCCCGGTCCTCGGCATCATACAAAGTCAACAGACCACTGCTTAGGGTGGGCACCTCACCCCATATTAATGACACGGGTTCTGGGGCTAATTTATTGCAGATAAGGCATTACATGAGTTTAATTACCACCAGGGGCGGACTGACAACTCATGGGGCCCCTGGGCAATAGGGGATCATGGGGCCCCTGTGTCCTTGCCCAAACTCAAAAAAACCTATGAAAAAGGTACCAGGGGCATCTCATGGGGCTCCCTACTGACTGTATTTACACTTTTATAACCAAATTGGGATATCGCCTACTGAATATGTCACGTTACATGTCACCATTAACATGACATAACTTTAAAAAAATTTTTAAGATATTAGAACATATTTAGGATTTTAAAAAATATTTAAGATATTTAAGATATTAAAAAATATTCAAGATATTAAAAAATATTTAAGATATTTAGGAAATTAAAAAATATTTAAGATAGTTAAGATATTAAAAAATATTCAAGATATTAAAAAATATTTAAATAGTTAAGATATTAAAAAATATTTAAGATATTTAAGAATTGATGGTTATCATTTTAAGTGCTTATCTTAGGACACATCTCCTAAGTTCATCTCCTCTCCCCTTCCCCCCCCCCCCCCCAATATTACCTTCAATTACAGCCATGAATTGCTGTCTATTGCTGTCAAATGCAGCTGCTTTTGTGTAAATTGACATTTGCAGATAGTGAGCAAGTGTCATTGAATAACACATTATTGGTACACATTTCATTCATATGTAGATCAAAGGTGTGACCTCTAATCTGCATATGACATGACATCAGTTGGAGAAACCTTACAATTAAAAAAATGACTACATTTTGAAAAACGCATTTCTTTTAGAACTCCTTATTAACCCTTAGGTAACACTAATTAGACCTAATTAATTCCTTTCCCCCTCAGCCAATATCTTTTTTTTTTTTTTTTTATTCTTACCATTACTATTTACATCTTTTTTTCTCTTGATTTGTTTTGCATGTTATTTTGTCAGCATGTAAAATTAAAAAAACAAACAAACAAAAAACTTTTCATGTCATTTTAAAAGGGGCAAATTATAGAAAAAATGTATATTTTTTTAATCTAACACTGTTAAAAATAAAAAAAATTGTATATGTCTTTTATTTAGAGATTGCATAGAATATAAAGTAATTTTTAAGACAATGTTACCAAAAGAAAGCCTAGTTTCTTAAAAAAAATGGTATGTTTTTCTTTGTTCTCTTCACTTATAAAAGGAAATTCCGCTGATTGTCCTCTCCCCCTCTTCTGCCTGTACTGAATGTTTTTTTTTTTCTGGCAGGTACCCGCTCCCACTTATACTAAGATAATTATTTAAGAGGTTATTGGATAAATTAGCGTGTCACCCAATGTATGGTCTCCATTCAGTAGCCAAAAGAGGCATACAAAAAAAGGGGGTTGTGAAAAGAGATTCACAGAAAAGCGGCTACATAATGAACAGAACGTGACACTCAGGAAATAATTTCCAAAAATTATGCTTTATTACACATATATAGATATGACATATGGGCATTTGCCCTGGTTTACCATCACCTCAGTATGAGACAATACACACAGACCTAAAACCATTTAAAATGACACCAGAACCGGTCTAAATGTGTGTGTACAGCAGGGAAAATGGCTACATGAGTCTAGTGTCCCTGTAGCACAAACACATAAGTGAACACTTCCCTAGGGAGGTGTATCCAAAAATTATGCCATGGGCATACCAAAATAGAGGATATAAGGGATTAAGCAGTAACCATTATGGCAAATCCCTATCAAGGAATCCAAAAATTATGCTATAATGTGTATATCACATGTATGCAATAGAGCAAGCACAATATGCGTCAAAAAGGAGAGTAGCAGGCCTCAGGCCTGTATGAAGAAAGACATAAATGTCAAATATATTATACAATACATTCCTGTGCCGGCACAAGTGGTTGGGGCCCATTCATCTGTAATATAGATAGCTGTTTCCTAAAGCTCTTAGATGGGAATATGCCCCATTTATTTCCAGGATGGAGGAAAAGATGCACACAGCAGCATTCTGCTTAAAATGGTTTCTTCACCACTGCATGTGGACTATACACCACTTTTTGTAGGAAAAGATACGACACATCCCAAAGACTCTTCTGCCTGTTGAGATATATATGATGGTATATCTTGTTTCCTATACATAGCACCATGATGTCCCCATCCTGTAGTGAAACAAACAATATGTGGAAAGTCACTGACAGAGCTAACACTCTATGGAAGATATATAGGTCATATAGATCACAGAGGACCATATATCTAATGTCCTGTAACGATCCACTCACCACCTGTGCTATGGATAACAGGAATGAAAGAAAAGTCCTTCATAGGTACTGCCATACAGGGCCAAGGCGGCCAAGGAACCTGGTCCTGACGAAGCTGAGTGAGATACGCCCATCGGCGAAACGCGTTGACGTCATACGTCAGATACGTCACTTCCGGTCATGCGCACTAGGTGGAACGCACGCTGACCCATAGGGAGGAAGCCATCTTCACAAGCCATGAGGCAAGCTTAAGCAGCACAAGCGCCGAGAAGGGGCTGGAACCCGCGGTATATCGGCGGATGTCAGCGGTGGTTCCTTGGCCGCCTTGGCCCTGTATGGCAGTACCTATGAAGGACTTTTCTTTCATTCCTGTTATTCATAGCACAGGTGGTGAGTGGATCGTTACAGGACATTAGATATATGGTCCTCTGTGATCTATATGACCTATATATCTTCCATAGAGTGTTAGCTCTGTCAGTGACTTTCCACATATTGTTTGTTTCACTACAGGATGGGGACATCATGGTGCTATGTATAGGAAACAAGATATACCATCATATATATCTCAACAGGCAGAAGAGTCTTTGGGATGTGTCGTATCTTTTCCTACAAAAAGTGGTGTATAGTCCACATGCAGTGGTGAAGAAACCATTTTAAGCAGAATGCTGCTGTGTGCATCTTTTCCTCCATCCTGGAAATAAATGGGGCATATTCCCATCTAAGAGCTTTAGGAAACAGCTATCTATATTACAGATGAATGGGCCCCAACCACTTGTGCCGGCACAGGAATGTATTGTATAATATATTTGACATTTATGTCTTTCTTCATACAGGCCTGAGGCCTGCTACTCTCCTTTTTGACGCATATTGTGCTTGCTCTATTGCATACATGTGATATACACATTATAGCATAATTTTTGGATTCCTTGATAGGGATTTGCCATAATGGTTACTGCTTAATCCCTTATATCCTCTATTTTGGTATGCCCATGGCATAATTTTTGGATACACCTCCCTAGGGAAGTGTTCACTTATGTGTTTGTGCTACAGGGACACTAGACTCATGTAGCCATTTTCCCTGCTGTACACACACATTTAGACCGGTTCTGGTGTCATTTTAAATGGTTTTAGGTCTGTGTGTATTGTCTCATACTGAGGTGATGGTAAACCAGGGCAAATGCCCATATGTCATATCTATATATGTGTAATAAAGCATAATTTTTGGAAATTATTTCCTGAGTGTCACGTTCTGTTCATTATGTAGCCGCTTTTCTGTGAATCTCTTTTCACAACCCCCTTTTTTTGTATACCCGCTCCCACTTGCCTGAACAAGCCGAGCGGAAGTTTGGTTCCCCCCCTTCCCCGACCACAACCTCCTGGAATATGTCACCTGCCCCAGGAGACTGCGGGTCCATTCACAAAGTGCAGCACTTCTTGCACATGAACAGTGGGGAGCCACAGCCAGCTTCCCACAGTCAAGATGGTGGCACCGGAGACTCAAACAGTGGCGAATAACCAACCCAGGTAAAGACAGTGCTGGATCCCTGGGCTGGTAAGTGTCTGTATATTAAATGTCAGCAGCTACAGTATTTGTAGTTGCTGACTTTTTTTTTTAACATGAAGTTCCTTTTTAAATTATGACAAAGTTATATCCAAATAAAAATGTCCATTTCCATTGAAGTGGAAATGTAAAAAATGCTCTGCTCCATATTGGATATGCAGGTACTGAAGTGGTTAACCCATTTGCACCGGCGCCTCCCAGCCCTTTAAGAGAAGCCGGGAGGCGGGGTGGTGTTTTAGGGTCATGTGACCGCTGTGATTCACTGTCACAGCGTTCACATGATCGGAAAAGGTCCTGATCGCAAGGGGAGATTGGGACCTTTCCGTGAATCACGGACACATGTGCTAGGAGCACGCAGGGCACATGTTCTCAGCACATATGTATTTTCAAATGGTACGCAAATAGGCACAGTCAAGACCCAGACGCCGAGAGGCCGCATATTTGTGTACGCAAATAGGCCCAGTCAAGGCCCAGACTCCGAGAGGCCGCATATTTGTGTACGCAAATAGGCCCAGTCAAGGCCCAGACCCAGAGAGGCCCCATATTTGTTTACGCAAATAGGCCCAGACACAGTGAGGCAGCATATTTGTGTATGCAAATAGACCCAGTCAAGGCCCAAACGCCGAGAGGCCGCATATTTGTGTACGCAAATAGGCCCAGTCAAGGCCCAGACGCCGAGAGGCCGCATATTTGTGTACGCAAATAAGCACAGTCAAGGCCCAGATGCCGAGAGGCCGCATATTTGTGTACGCAAATAGGCCCAGTCAAGGCCCAGATGCCGAGAGGCTGCATATTTGTGTACGCAAATAGTCCCAGACACCGAGAGGCTGCATATTTGTGTACGCAAATAGGTACAGTCAAGGCCCAGATGCTGAGAAGCCCCATATTTGTGTATGCAAATAGGCCCAGACACAGAGAGGCCGCATATTTGTGTACGCAAATAGGTACAGTCAAGGCCCAGATGCCGAGAGTCCACATATTTGTGTACGCAAATAGGCCCAGTCAAGGCCCAGACGCCGAGAGGCTACATATTTGTGTGCGCTCGGCATCTAGGGGTTAAAGAGTCATTAAATCTTTTTTTTAGATGCAGCCTCATATAATCCCCTCTACAGCAAGACTAAACCTGAGAAAGAGGCAAATTACTAGGAACCAATCAGGTTCTGCTGACAGGTAGGTAAAGCAGAGTGAGCAGAGGGATTACCTCATTAGTGTACTGCTGTTCCTTCACTGTCCAATCAGTGGGCTGGGGATGTGTTCTTATCCAAGCTGGCCTGCTGCAAGTGGAGGTCACCAACCTGGCTGTGCTGTCTGGCAGAACTCCATTGGTAAATCAAGTATTTCAATTGTGTATTCAGCTGTTTATTTTACCATGCAAAGGCAATGTAATCTTCCACCACTACACTTTATAAACACCAATATACTAAATGCAGAAACCAATTATAATTCTTGTCAGTTCCCGTCAGCAAAAACCCTTCATTGTTGCGACTCCTGTAAACTGATGAGAGGTGAGAATGGGTTGCTATGGGCCGCCCATCATTCATGTCCTTTTAAATATGGGTTAAATATGGAGGGAGTGAATGATAAACAAAGAAAAAAAAGCAGAAGAGATGAAGACGGCACACTGGATGGAGAAATGGGAGAGAGACGAAGGCTGGGAAGGGAGTGTGGGAGTGCGGGAGAAACTGAAGAGGCTGCGGGGAGATGAGAAAAGTGACAGATGTGAGCAGGCAGACGGAAACGGACAGATAGAAAAAGAGAAACGGAGAGAGAGCGAAACGCGGAAAGATAGCAACTGACAGAGGGAAAGAGATGAGATAAGCAGAATTATAGAAGGAGACAGCCAACTGTAAGGCAGAGAAGACGTAACGGACGCAAATAGGCACTCACTCCTCTACAGCTGCATCACCCCACGCAACTTGACCACGCACATTACAGTCCCATTATAGCTCATGCTCATCGTAGTATGTGTTGTTACATCTTCAATGCAATCAGATAAGATTGCTCAAGGAAAAAATTTAAAAATATCTTCAGAAAAATGATCAAATTTCGTGTTTTATTGTTTTGTGCTGTAACATTTCAATGACGGATGGGCAAAATAGAAAGTTCTCAGATTTAGATGAAATTTGGCCAGTTTGGTAAAATGCATTGACATTCAATTAAAATGTTTTTGGGTGGATTTTAAATATGTTGATGGCTCCTAAGGTTATGGAAGGGCCCTTCAATTATCCTGGAACTGTACTTGTGCCAAAAAAAAGGTTTCCCAATTATTTTATTTTTTTATAATAAAGACATCAGAGTGAAAAAATGATCTCCCGTCTAAATTGGCCCCGGTATGTGTGTACAGTATATGCATGTGAAATAGGGACCTTAGATCGTACATTTCTTCAGGGCAGAGATTAATGTGAATGAACAATGTATAAAAGTGCTGTGTAAATTGTCAGCGCTATAGACATACCTGTAATAAAATAAAAAAGTGAAATAAATCATTTACAGTGACAGTACACTAATAATAATGAAATACACAAAAAATGAAAACAAAAGGAAATTTCATTACATCAGCCTTTCTTAACCTGTTCACCCCAGAGAAACCTTTAAAATAATATTCAGATCTCAGGGAACCCCTGGTAAGATTAGTGCATTGGGGGTCACTGGGAAAATTCCCCTTACATTGATGGTGGTTAGTGAAAAGAATGCCATCTGTCCAGTCATGCCGCTGGCTCTGCCAAGTGGCTTTGAATTGGGAACTGTGTAGGCACTACTAAATGGGAGGTTAGTCATCCACTTCAAGGAGGAACTCTGCAAACTCTGATGTAAGGGGGGGCCCTGGTGACCAGAGAACCTGATGTAAAGAGTTCCCCTTTACATCAGGTTCCACAGGGTTCCTTTGTACATCAGGTTCTGCAGAGTTTTCCTTTAGGTCATGGTCTCTAGAGTTCACCTTTACATCAGGGTCTGCAGAGTTCCCCTTTACATCAGGTTCTGCAGGGTTCCTCTGTACATCGGGTTCTGCAGAGTTTTCCTTTAGGTCATGGTCCATAGAGTTCACCTTTACATCAGGGTCTGCAGAGTTCTCCTTTACATCAGGTTCCACAGAGTTCCCCTTTACATCAGGTTCCGCAAAGTTCCCCTTTACATCAGGTTCTGCAGAGTTCCCCTTTACATCAGGGTCCTTGTAAGGCAAACCCTGCAGACTCTGAAGTAATGTAAAGGGGAACTCTGATGTAAAGGGGCTCTGGGAATGCTAGGAACTCTGATGTAAGGGGGATTCTAATGTAACAGCAAGAAGAGGGCCCACTGCAGAACATGTGAAAAGGTCCCACTGTGAGACCCTAATAAAGGGCTCCTCAATGGGGGTAAAGGTCCCTCGGGCTTGGATCGGGGGGCCCTCCATGTTTTTTTGCATCGGGGCCCTGAAGGTTCTAGTTTCCCGTTTGGCCTAATTCATTACACCAGTTTTGAGGGACCGGGGACCTTAACGCTGCTGTGCGCAGGCAGCATTATGAACCCTGCCACACTCACCTCTCACGTAACTTAAAACTTCTGGAGCTCCGCCCACCAGCCAATGAGGAGTGATGCTGAGGATCTCAATCTGGGAAAGCCTACCAAGCAGGGCCAGATCCAGACTGTCTGATGTAGGGGTGCAGTAAAACATCTCAGGGGGGCAGATGATGTGAGGTCAGTGGGGCAGTGTACAGGGGGCCAGCAGGGCAGAGGATATGGTCAGCAGTTTATAGGGCAGTCTACAGCAGTCATTAGTTTGTAGGACAGTGTACAGGGGGTTATCAGAGCAGAGGACAGTGTACAGGGGGTTATCAGAGCAGAGGACAGTGTACAGGGGGTTATCAGAGCAGAGGACAGTGTACAGGGGGTTATCAGAGCAGAGGACAGTGTACAGTGGGTTATCAGAGCAGAGGACAGTGTACAGGGGGTTATCAGAGCAGAGGACAGTGTACAGTGGGTTATCAGAGCAGAGGACATTGTACAGGGGGTTATCAGAGCAGAGGACAGTGTACAGGGGGTTATCAGAGCAGAGGACAGTGTACAGAGGGTTATCAGAGCAGAGGACAGTGTACAGAGGGTTATCAGAGCAGAGGACATTGTACAGGGGGTTATCAGAGCAGAGGACAGTGTACAGGGGGTTATCAGAGCAGAGGACAGTGTACAGAGGGTTATCAGAGCAGAGGACAGTGTACAGTGGGTTATCAGAGCAGAGGACAGTGTACAGGGGGTTATCAGAGCAGAGGACAGTGTACAGGGGGTTATCAGAGCAGAGGACAGTGTACAGTGGGTTATCAGAGCAGAGGACAGTGTACAGAGGGTTATCAGAGCAGAGGACAGTGTACAGAGGGTTATCAGAGCAGAGGACAGTGTACAGAGGGTTATCAGAGCAGAGGACATTGTACAGGGGGTTATCAGAGCAGAGGACAGTGTACAGGGGGTTATCAGAGCAGAGGACAAGGGTCAGCAGGGTGGAGAAAATGGGTTGTCAGGTCAGCAGTGCAGAGGACAGGAGCTAGTAGGGCATAAGACATTGGTCAGCAGAGAAGTGGACAGGGTCACTGCTGGCAGAGCACTCAGCAGGTCTCCTCCTCTCTTCCCCACACTGCAAACAGCCTGATTACTCAGATATCCTCCACCCCACACAGCACATAGCCAAGATCAGATTCTCTTACAGACACAGTATCCATCTGCACAGTATATAGCTGGCCTTGCACATATCTCCCCAAATTCATCCTCCTTGCACATATCCCCCCGAATTCATCCTCCTTGCACATATCCCCCCGAATTCATCCTCCTTGCACAAATCCCCCCCAACCCCTCTCCTTGCACATTTTCCCCCTAATCCCTCCTTCTTGCACATATACCCCCTCCTTGCACATAGCCCTCCTAATTACTCCTCCTTCCATGTATCCCCCCAATCCTTCCTCCTTGCACATATCACCTCTAATCCTCCCACCTTGCACGTATCCCCCCTAATTCCTCCTTCTTGCACATATTCTCCCAATCCTTCCTCCTTGATCATGCCCCCCCGATCCTGTGTGTGTGATGTGCTGTGTGGAGGAGCGATCCTGTGTGTGTGATGTGCTGTGTGGAGGAGCGATCCTGTGTGTGTGATGTGTTGTGTGGAGGAGCGATCCTGTGTGATCGATGTGTTGTGTGGAGGAGCGATCCTGTGTATGTGATGTTCTGTGTGGAGGAGCGATCCTGTGTGCGTGATGTGCTGTGTGGAGGAACGATCCTGTGTGCGTGATGTGTTGTGTGGAGGAGCGATCCTGTGTGTGTGATGTGCTGTGTGGAGGAACGATCCTGTGTGTGTGATGTGTTGTGTGGAGGAGCGATCCTGTGTGTGTGATGTTCTGTGTGGAGGAACGATCCTGTGTGCGTGATGTGCTGTGTGGAGGAGCGATCCTGTGTGCGTGATGTGCTGTGTGGAGGAACGATCCTGTGTGCGTGATGTGCTGTGTGGAGGAACGATCCTGTGTGCGTGATGTGCTGTGTGGAGGAGCGATCCTGTGTGCGTGATGTGCTGTGTGTAGGAGCGATCCTGTGTGCGTGATGTGCTGTGTGGAGGAACGATCCTGTGTGCGTGATGTGCTGTGTGGAGGAGCGATCCTGTGTGCGTGATGTGCTGTGTGGAGGAGCGATCCTGTGTGCGTGATGTGCTGTGTGGAGGAGCGATCCTGTGTGCGTGATGTGCTGTGTGGAGGAGCGATCCTGTGTGCGTGATGTGCTGTGTGGAGGAGCGATCCTGTGTGCGTGATGTGCTGTGTGGAGGAACGATCCTGTGTGCGTGATGTGCTGTGTGGAGGAGCGATCCTGTGTGCGTGATGTGCTGTGTGGAGGAGCGATCCTGTGTGCGTGATGTGCTGTGTGGAGGAGCGATCCTGTGTGTGATGTGCTGTGTGGAGGAACGATCCTGTGTCCGTGATGTGCTGTGTGGAGGAGCGATCCTGTGCATGTGATGTGCTGTGTGAAAGAATGCTCCACTGACAGGAGGGAGACAGCAAAGCACAGCCTCTCTCCTGAACACAGACCACATCCCGGGCCGGCCCTGAGTGTGGGAATGGGGGAAGATACTGGGCCATCAGTCGTCAGCCAGGGGGGCACAACAGAAATCTGGGGGGGGGGGGCGCATCCCACCCCAGCACCCTCTAGATTCAGCCATGCTACCAAAGTCTGGGAAGGCCTACTGCGTAGCTGACAGACGGATGGGCATTATTGGGTCTTCATGTCTAAGTTTTGCCCAAGGCCTCACAAAGCCTAGAGCCGCCTCTGATGGCAATCCTTTATAGTGAGATTACTGACCTCTTCTTCTGAAAATACTAGCTGCATGGCAGTCATGTTGAGGTGCCAGTGTGCACACATGCTCTGTTATGTAAACAAAATACTAAATAAACTTTTGAAAGGAGACGTGAAAACATGATTTTGGCCTTACGTCAAAAACCCCTATGTCATCGTGGAGAAACATTAATCACAAACCAATAAAAACTGTAATTTTTATGGCCAGTTTTGGGGATTGAGAGTTCAGCTTCAAACGTTAAGCCAACCCTTCTCGCTGTACCTATCACTGTTGGGTGACATATCCATCTGATGGCTTGTAGGTTTATGAACGTGTGATGGAAAGGAACATCACCCCTCAAGGGACCATGGGATTGAAAATGTCAATCTGTATTATAATTGTGCCTAAAAGTAGTGGCCTGCGTGTATGAATGTGTCACGTCTTATGACCCGAACTTTCAGTACCAAGGGCTTACGGTGACGCGCAGACATGTACAAAGTGCCGTACTAAACCTCCTGTACATCACTATCCCTATGCTGATATGGTATGGCAGCCACGGATGGCCATAGTGGATCTACAGTGCTCTGCACATCACAAATATTAGGTGAGATTGGCAAAAGGGCATCTGTAAATTGCCATTTAAAGGATTAGTCCACTCAAAGGGGATAATTCAATTTTTGGTAGATGCTGGAGAGTTCAACTATCTGACAGATCAAGAGCAAAGGCCGAAGCTGCACTTTCATATAGTCTCACTATGAAGCAGGGGTGGACTGACAAGTCATGGGGCCCCCGGGCAATAGGGGATCATGGGGCCCCTGTGTCCTTGCCCACACTAAAAAAAGCCTATGAAAGGTACCAGGGGCATCTCATGGGGCCCCCTACTGACCACGTGCCCTCCGGCAGTGCCCGACTGCCCGAATGGTCATTAATTAAAGCAGTTGGCTTCTGATATAGTCCCTGCCTTAACCCTCACCCTTCTCATGTGTTTCATCCCGGTTGGGCTCATTTGTAGACCAAAAAGCCCAATTAGGGTGAAACGTGTCAGTGGGTGCAATTTAGGTCAGGGATTATGGTGGAAACCAACAGGCACCTACAGCCATCACCCAGTACAGAGGAGGACCAGAGGAATATGCTTGGGACTTATTTATTTATTTCAGGCACTTCTTTAGCGCCGTCAATTTACACAGCACTTTGCACATATATTGTACATTTACATCAGTCCCTAACCCTCAAGGGGTGTACAATCTAAGGTCCCTAACTCACATTCACATACTAGGGCCAATTTAGACAGGATCCAATTAACTTACCAACAAGTCTTTGGAGTGTGGGAGGAAACCCACGCAGGCACAGGGTGAAACTCCAGACAGGTGGTGCTGTGGTTGGGATTCAAACCAACGACCCTAGCACTGCCAAGTGGAAGTGCTAACCACTTATCCACTGTGACTTGCAGCAGTGCAGTATTTTCTTTGTATCTACCTGACAGATTCTTCTATTTCTTCTTATATGTCATAGCTTGCTTTCACATGAGCAGTTGGGGAAGGCTGCCAAAGACTCTGACGCTTGCCATTTCGGAAACATCCCTCTGCACATCGTGTGCGCGAACAGCCACATGTACAAATCGATGGAAGGCATAGCTGCCATTCACATCCTAGCAGTAATATGCAATTAGGGGACTCTGACCGGCCCTGGGTACAGACAATTTGTGTCCATCAACTGTGTTTCTGGATGCACACGCAGATAATCAAGCAGT
Source organism: Staurois parvus (assembly GCF_062004578.1). Lineage (NCBI taxonomy): Eukaryota > Metazoa > Chordata > Amphibia > Anura > Ranidae > Staurois > Staurois parvus. The sequence continues at coordinate 18,527,347 of NW_028317947.1, forward strand.
TTGTATGCACCCATAGCACAGAGTGCTGCTGCGTTTAACCTCTTCTGAACGCAGCAGCCTGTCTGGCCTAGATCGTCTATCCTAATGAGCCCTTACAAATTCTATTGTTCAGATGTGAGCTTTGTCAAGCTGGAGTGGCTCCTTGTCCCATACTTATAGGGATCATCTGACCCTGGGAGTAGCAGTCCCATTATGCACATGTATGCTGGACTGTTCAACTGAGTGTAGTGAAAAGTATTTCGGTAGGACTATTTCTGACAAAATCAACAAGTGTAGATAAATACAGTTGGGGCTCAAATTGCCAATTAAGGTCAACCTGTCATAAGAAGAACTGTAACACTGTCATTTTGGTCTATAAGTCAAAGTTAGAGCTGGTGGGTCAGCAAAAGAGCCGGGCAACTAACATTTTTTGCAATGGCAGTCCCTGTGGTTTTTTTTTCATAACATCTGCCCTAAATGTGCCAAACTCATAGAATCATGGAATGTGCTACCAGCTAGTTTTGGTGGGTATACAAAGGTATTCTGCCATGACAAACATATAGAGAAAGGGTAGGAAGTAGGGTTTCTTCCTAATGTTATTTCTAATGTTATTCCTAATGTTGTCACAAAGTCCAGTTCATACAAGTTGTAGCCATACTTATCATTAGTGATAGCCATCACATACATCTGCCCTAAATGTGCCAAAGAATAATGGACTTTGCTACCAGCTGGTTTAAGAGATTGTTCTGCCATGGCAAGCACATGGAGAAAGGGTGGGAAATAGGGTTCCTTACTAATGTTACCAGAAAGTCCAGTTCATACATGTTGTCCCAGTAGGCATACAGTTGCAAGAAAAAGTATGTGAACCCCTTGGGATTACGTGGAGTTTTGCATGAATTGGGCATAAAATGTGCTCTGAACGTCATCTAAGTCACAACAATAGAAGAACACAGTCTGCTGAACATAATACTACACAAACATTAGATGTTGCCATGGTTTAATTGCACATAACATGTAAACATTCACAGTGCAGGGAGGAAAAAGTATGTGAACCTTTGGACTTAATAACTGATTGACCCTCCTTTGGCAGCAATAACCTCAACCAAACGTTTCCTGTAGTTGCAGATCAGACCTGCACAACGATCTGGAGTAATTTTGGACCACTCCTCTTCACAAAACTGTTTCAGTGTAGCAATATTCTTGGGATGTCTGGTGTGAATCGCTCTCTTAAGGTCATGCCACAGCATTTCATTCGGGTTGAGGTCAGGACTCTAACTGGGCCACTCCAGAAGGCGTATTCTGTGCTGTTGCAGCCATTGTTTTGTTGAATTACTTGTATGCTTTGGGTCATTGTCCTGTTGCATCACCCATCCTCTGCGGAGCTTCAGTTGGCAGACAGATGGTTGTACGTTTTCCTGCAAAATGTCTTGATAAACTCTGGAATTCATTTTCCCATCAATGACAACAATCCGTCCAGGCCCTGAGGCAGCAAAGCAGCCCCAAACCATGATGCTCCCTCCGCCATGTTTTACAGTGGGGATGAGGTTTTGATGTTGGTGTGCTGTGCCTTTTTTTCTCCACACATAGTGTTGTGTGTTCTTCCCAAACAACTCATTCTTGGTTTCATCTGTCCACAGTATATTTTGCCAGTAGTGCTGTGTAACATCCAGGTGCTCTTTTGCAAACTTCAAACGTGCTGCAATATTCTTTTTGGACAGCAATGGCTTCCTCCGTAGTGTCCTCCCATGTACTCCATTCTTGTTTAATGTTTTCCTTATTGTAGATGTGTCAACAAAAATGTTAGCATGTGCCAGAGATTTCTGTAGGTCTTTAGCTGACACTCTGGGATTCTTCTTTACCTCATGCAGCATTCTGCGCTGTGCTCTTGCAGTCATTTTTACAGGATGACCACGCCTAGGGAGAGTAGCAACAGTGCTAAACTTTCTCCATTTGTAGACAGTCTGTCTTACCGTGGACACATGAACATCAAGGCTTTTGGAGATACTTTTGTAACCCTTTCCAGCTTCATGCAAGTCAACAATTCTTGATCGCAGGTCTTCTGAGAGTTCTTTTCTGCAAGGCATGGTTCACATCAGACAGTGCTTCTTGAAACCAGTAAACCCAAAACAGGTGTGTGTTTTTTAAGGGCAGGACAGCTGTCAGCAACACATCCAATATCATCACACTGATTGGAGTCAAGGTTGGCCCACTCCTGGCTCCAATTAGCTCTGGGAGAAGTCATTAAGCTATGGCCTCACATACTTTTTCCTCCCTGCACTGTGAATGTTTACATGTTATGTGCAATTAAACCATGGCAACATCTAATGTTTGTGTATTATTATGTTCAGCAGACTGTGTTCTTCTATTGTTGTGACTTAGATGACGTTCAGAGCACATTTTATGCCGAATTCATACAAAACTCCACGTAATCCCAAGGGGTTCACATACTTTTTCTTGCAACTGTAGTTATCATTAGTGATAGCTCAACATCAAATCCTCATTCATTATTCTCATTTCATGTGGAAATGATGGGAAGTTGCCAAACTGGCAATATCCATAGAATCAATATGGACAACCTTTCCTCAATTTGTAGACTGCTGCTCAAAAGCTCTACCTAATTGCAGATTATATGCAGATACAGAAAGGACCAAACTAGGGATTCCTTTTTACAGAAATTTATTTAGCGTTGACAATTTACACAATGCTGTACACTGTGTATTGTGTATTTACACCAGTCCCTGCCCTCAAGGAGGGGGGGAGCGATCCAAGTCTTCTGGGACACATCACAGGTCCCAGAAGACTGCAGGACCATTCACAAAGGGCAGAACGGCTTGCGGCTTTACACGTTTTCCCTTAGTTAAGATGCCTGCACCTGGCCCCAAAGCCCATTGAAGAATCGTCTCGGGTAAGGACAGCACTGGATCTCTGGACAGGTAGGTGTCCTTATATTAAAGGTCAGCAGCTATGGTATTTGTAGCTGCTGACTTTTAATTATTATGGGAGGAGACTGGAGCTCCTCTTTAAAGACTGTGACTTCACTCATGGGGCTTCAGACTGACCCTCCTCTATCAGAATTATTTTGAGGCTGCTACTGCTAGAACAGGATTTTTTTGGGGGGAAGCTGTCCTCCAAGATTTTGTACCTTGACTATCCTGCAAACCCATACTCTCCTTCCTGTATTTGTTCAGGATGTGGAATAAATCTTCAAATGACACCCCTGGACTTAGCCTGAATCTTGGGCGTCCTTCTGGAACTGAAAACCAGGCGGGCAGCCCCTGGACAGGTAAGAGGGACCTAATATATTTCCAGTGCCCCCCCCCCCCCGGGGTTAGCGCTATATAAGTTTGAGAAAATAAAACATACCGAGTTCAAAGAAGAAATAAATACATTCTTAAATGGATAAAAGCGCTTTGCATCCTCAGAACCTCAAACCCACAGCTGATCCAGAAGAAGGCAAAAACCCATATAAAACACAAACCATTTTGCATCAACAGGAAAAAGATTCCATCCCAATCCCAAAGACAATGATATAATCCTTTCAAACAATAACCTACAGTGTTGTTTCTTATGGATAGTAATAGCTTGTTTGAATTGGCTAGAACTAGCAGTGTAGAAATCTATTCCACTTTATCAAAGCTCTTACTCTAAAGAAGTCTTTCTGTATGCAGTGGTTAAACATCTTCAGGCACAAGGATTGCTTCATTGTCCTTTGTGATAACCTATGAGCTACAGTATGTGGACCACTTATCAATTCATACAAGGTAGTCATACCCCATTCACCCCCTTATATGTCTTTTCCCAAGTTAAGAATGCATATAGACAACAGTGACTTATGGAACTGATGGAGGCTGAGCAGCTCATTTGGAACTAAGTGCTTCTCATGCACAGCTGTGATTGTTCATGGTGAATCATTTTCAGGGGGATTGACAGGCGGTGAGGAGGTGGTATATCATGTCCTCACTATTTACTATATTTCTCAAAATGCATGAATCAACCAATCACAATCATGTACATTGCACATGATTTCATGGCATTTGCGACATGGCCCCATTCACTTGAATGGTCATGTATAATATTTCTATTGCATACATTTCTGGAGAAGGCAAGAAGTAAGTGGGTGGTGTAGCAACTACCAGATGAAAACCAATAATATCAAAAGCTGAAGTATACACTGATCAGCCATAACATTTTGACCACTGATAGTCAATGTTATCCACTTTACCTATCTCATTACAATGGAACATGAAAGTGGGTGGGATACACTAGGCAACAAGTCAACATGGTTCCCCTGAATTTGATGCGTTAAAAACAGAATAATGGGCAAGCGTAAGGATTTGAGTGACTTTGACAAGGGCCAAATTGTAATGGCTAGATAAATGGGTCAGTGCAACTCCACAACTGAAGATCTTGTGGGATGTTACCAGTCTGCAGTGGTCAGGCTCTACCAAAAGTGGTCCAAGTTAGATGAATGGACAACCTGGTCATGGGTGGCAAAGGCTCATTGATGGGGGCTTTAGGCCAGCCCATGTAGTCTGATCCAATAGAAGAGCTACTGTAGCTCAAATTGCTGAAAAAGTTGTGGTTCAGATAGACAGGTGTCAGAACACAGTGAATTGCAGTTTGATGTGTAGCCACAGACCGGTCAGGGTGCTCATACTGACCTGTGTCCACAGCCAAAAACTCCTATAGTGCGCACATGAACATCAGAACTGGACCACAGAACAATTGAAGAAGGTGGCCTGATCTGATGAATTCAAGAATGGTTTGAGGAACGCAACCAAGAGTTTGAGGTGTTGACCTCCAAATACTCCAGATCTCAGTCCAATCGAGCTTCTGTGTGATGTGCTGGAAAAACAAGTCCAATCTATCGAGGCCCCACCTTGCAATTTACAGGACCTAAAGGATCTAGTATTGATGGCTTGGTGCCAGATACCTTCAGAGGTCTGGTGGAGTCCATGCCTCAACAGGTTATGGTGGGTGGTCATAATTCTGTGGCTGATCGATGTATATTAAAAGCACACCATGGATCTTGTCCAATTGTTTATTCAGGTGATCACATCACAATGGTGAGGTGCAACTTTTTGGACATGCAGGAAATTTCAGGGACATGCAGGACCCCTTCATCAAGCAGGTAATGAATGGGTCTCATTAGGAGTTAGTATCGCCTGCTGAATATGAAGTGCTATTTATTTTTTTTGCCTTGGTCGCAAAACAAAGCATGAGTACAGCCCTGAATGTCTCTCTCTGTTGGAATACAATGTTCATGTATTTTTGTACAACAACTACATCAGTATGAGTATTAAGTAGAGATATATTCTTCAGTCAGTAGAAGGCAATGTTTATAAGTTTGTAGTGGCATCTATGGTTAATCTCTATGCCTTTTCTCTATAATAAAAGTTCCTGTTTCCTGTTAGCCGAGAAGCAGCAGATAAACACATGTGGACTGTGCACTGTCTGTTCTGTAGGGCTATATACATCTAACAGACTTGTGTGAACAAGCCCTAACCACAGCATCCATCCAGCCCTTCTTCAAAAGTCAATAATCACTGACAATTGCTGCCCCCATTTTTTGTCATGATGTCCCATGGACCAGAAGTACGGACAATCTCCTCAACGGGGTCACAGACAGATAAAAACCCAACAATGATTTGAGCTCTTTCCCATACTATCCAAATCTTAAAAAAGACTCGAGTTAGGTTGTGTGCAGGGGCGGACTGAACAGTCGGGCACCCGGGCACTGCCCGAGGACCCGGGGTCAGTAGGGGGCCCCATGAGATGCCCCTGGTACCTTTCATAGGCTTGAGTGTGGTTTGACTGTGGGCAAGGACACAGGGGCCCCATGATTTCCTATTGCCCAGGGGCCCCATGAGTTGCCAGTCTGCCCCTGGTTGTGTGTGTGGTGTCTCTGATGAATCTCTATCCATTACCATCACAACGGATTTATTAAAGTTCCAACTTTTTGAAGTGTGTTGCAGGCCCCTTTAAGATCTCTGATTAGTAGAATATTACATTTTCAGTCCATTGTCAAAGTTTGGAACATCAAATTCTGCCCGTGTGTTTAAATGTTGGTTTTCCTTCAAACTGCTGAATTAGCAGATTCTGACATAAACAGTTTGTTGATCGCTGCAGAATTTTGGCTTTACAATTTTTTTTCAGAATAAAATAGCTCATTGACAGGATACTCTGTGATATTCCATTTATTGCTTGTAGGAAGAATAGGCGTGCTAGCTGCGTTTATCCGCAGATGTAATGCAGCAGAGCTAGTTTGTCAATTCCCCGGTGGCGTGATTGGTGCACTTATTTTTACAGCAGAACTCCAGTTTTTATATTAAAAAAAAGTGTCCTTTCCACCTCAATGACCACCCTGTCGCAGCGCTTTAAAAAAATTCCCTGCATACATACCTTTTTTTTCCTGGGTTTTCCTTCTGGCTGGTCACATGATGTCCTCGGGTCTTCTTCAATCTGGGGTGACAGTGGGTGATCTTCACTTGCACAGAGATTGGCACTGATGTCATACCCTCCGCAGTATTCTACCGTAAGCCCAACCTGACATAGTGACACCCCCCCCCCCCCAGGGGAATCTGTCAGGATGGAGAGCGGCGAAGAGACCAGTAAAGGTGTCATTTACTGGTCACTTCCTTTTCTGAATGGAGAGTCAGTGATCCCCACCAATCACTGACTCTGTCCATTCATAAATAAAGCATAGTAAACTGCGTTTACTATGCTTCAGCCTGTGAATGAAGGGGAATCCAATACAACAAACACTTTACTCCTGCGCTAGGAAAGGACTCAGTAGACCCAATAGGAATGTTCTGGAATTTTCTGGAGTATGCACTGCTTGCTGCTGTCAGGGCTCCGGGTATGACCAGAGGTGTGTGGACTGACACAGGGAAACGCAGGCTTCAGATATAGTATAAACAATATAATTTATTTAAGACTAAACAATACATAAACGCAGTGCAAGACTAAACATAAACACAGTGCAAACAAACCAAACCAAAACCCCCAACAGATAACAAAAGAACAATACTAAGCGTAGTCGGGCAGGCCGGGTCAGTAGCAAACGGGCAGGTAAGGTACAAAGGAGCAGGCAGAGCGTAGTCAGACGGGCCGGGTCAGGAACAATCAGGCAGACAAGGTACCAAAGGAGCAGACTGGAGAGTGGTCAGGAATAGCAGAGGTCAGGACAGGCGGAGTTCAATCAGAGTCTGGGATCAAGCAGGATCAGACAGGAAGCAGACAGGATGCAGGTACAGGGGCTCTTGGGAAACATACACCAAGGCCCTGATTGCAAGTCTGGCCATTCCTTATATGCACCTCCTGCAATCAGGCTCAGGTGTTTTGGCTGACTGCAGGAGTGAGCCTCTAGATGCTGAGAGCACCCGCTGGCCAGTCCTGGTACCGCAACCCACAAGGCAGGTGAGTCCCACCACTATTGGTGAGTCCATTCCTGACAGCTGCCCTCAACAGACTGGGGTGATCCAAATACACTGGATACAAATGGAGAAACAGAAAAAGGGCGCACCGACCTAGTGCATTATCGTTTAAAATAATTTATCGAAGAAACAAAATAGGTATCATACTCACAATGGACATAATAACACAGGCATGTCAAACTGAACAAGATGTATGATCCAAACAACATCTGAGTCCATACGATGGAACCCTGGTGACCAATTGACTACCGCGTTTTGAGGAGGTTGGCTCTGAGGAAGAGGTTGTGTCCTCGAAACGCGTTAGCCAGTTGGTCATCCAGGGTTCCATCGTATGGACTCAGATGTTGTTTGGATCATACATCTTGTTCACTTTGACATGCCTGTGTTATTATGTCCATTGTGAGTATGATACCTATTTTGTTTCTTCAATAAATTTTTTTAAACGATAATGCACGAGGTCAGTGCGCCCTTTTTCTGTTTCTCCATTTGTATCCTGCGAATGAAGGGGAAGCTGTGTACAGAGATATTCCCATCCGTTCATTCTGTGCTGCTGAGGCTACAGAGAAGGAGATTGAGGGCTGTGTCCTCAATCTCTTTTCTCTGTCCCAAAAGTGAAACATCAGAGGTCTGTTTAGACCCCTGATATTTCACCAAAATCACCCAGCGGGGCTCCTAAAGAAATTGTAAAAAATTATTTTAAAAAAAATTGTAAAAAAATAATAAAAATAATGGTAATAAATACATAAAATAACAAAAAATAAAAAAGCTACTGACACCGGTGGCAAAACTACCACAGTCACAAAGTTTGCACTTGTGACTGGGCCCTGGCGTTTCGGAGGGAAGAGCCCCTCCGGGGGTCAGGGGGGTCTTTCATGGCTTCTTGCACAGGGGCCCTACTGTATGTAGGAATGTAGGTACCCTCTCCTGCTTGCTCTCCAGATGGACTAAGGACTATGGGATGTGTAGTATGCATAGAGCAGAGTATGTGACCACAATTAATATATGCTCCTCGTTCCAAACAAATGGAGGTGAGGGGGAGAAGGATAATCTTCGGAGAATAATGATATTATTTAATGTCACTGGATAAATGTAAAGGGTACATTTTAGGCTTAGGTTTAAGGGTCACAAAAAGTGAAGGAGTCAGCTTATAATACAGTATGTGGCCAAAACGTTTGTGCACACCATTCCAAAATATGGAGTTACGTAACACTGATGGATCTTCTCCTTCTCTCAGTATGTAATTGGACAGTAAAGAAGAAGCAGCAGACTGGTAAACTTAATAAACTTATCACTCTGCTCTCTCCTCCTATCAGTATGCTGGTTGTTAGCGCATGAGCACTGCAGCATAACTAACAGGCTCATGGTGCTGCTTCACCTTCCCTGGATTTCAATAGGTTAGTAGTTATTTATTTCAGGTACTTATATAGTGCTGTCAATTTACACAGCACTTTACATATATATTGTACATTCACATCAGTCCCTAACCCTCATGGGGTGTACAATCTAAGGTCCCTAACTCACATTCATACATACACATACTAGAGACAATTTAGACAGGATCCAATTAACCTACCAGCATGTCTTTGGAGTGTGGGAGGAAACCGGAGTACCCGGAGGAAACCCACACAGACAGAGGGAGAACATGCAAACTCCAGGCAGGTGGTGCCGTGGTTGGGATTCAAACCAACGACCCTAGTACTGCCAGGTGGAAGTGCTAACCATTTAGCCACTGTGCCACTAATTAGTTAAATTAATGTACCCACATTGCTTGCATGAAAAAAAATCTACAATTAATGATATATTATTAAATACAGAATTGCATTATTGTGTCTTTTATCATTTCTTGGAGTTCGGCTTTATAGTGACACTAAACTAACGTATGTCCTTATTCTTAAAAAAATATCCCTTACACAGCCCTCCACCCTATAGCAGAAATACTGCTACAGGGCAACAGGGATACGCAAAATCACGTACTGTATACACCCACGCTGCTATTGGCGGCTCGAGATGTCAATCACTGGGTCTCAGCCGGCGCTTAGCGAATGTTGGGGAAAGCTGACAGGGGGAGACCTGTGTGTAAACAACACAGGTGTCTCTTCTGTCAGCAAGGACATACTGCTTTGTATCTCTCTGCACAGCAGAGAAATACAAAGCAGCATGTCTCCCAAGCAAAATACAAATAGAGTACACAATGTAAAACGCACACAGCACACAGTTAACCCTTTGATCGCCTGAGATGTTAACCCCTTCCTGCCCAGTGTCATTAGTACAGTGTCAATGCTTTTTATTAGCACTGATCACTGTATTGGTGTCACTGGGGATGTCAGTGGCAGTTAGTCAGTTCCCCTAGTGTCAGAATACAGTCCTACAGTCTCGCTATAAATCGCTGATCGCCACCATTACTAGTATTAAAAAAAAATCCCAGTATATATACCACCATTTGTAGACGCTATAACTTTCACGTAAACCAATTAATTTACACGTATTGGGATTTTTTTTAGAAAAGACATGTTGCAGAATACATTTTGGCGTAAACTTATGAAGAAATTTGATTTTTAAAATTTTTTTACTGGATATGTTTTATAGCAAAAAGTCAAAAATATCGTTTTTTTTTTCAAAATTGTTGGCCTTTTCTTGTTTATAGTGTACAAAATAAAAAACGCAGAGGTGATCAAATACCACCGAAAGAAAGCTCTATTTGTGGGAAAAAAGAACATTAATTTCACTTGGGTGCAGCGTTGCATGAGTGCGCAATTGTCAGCTAAATTAACGCAGCGCATCGCAAAAAATGGCCTGGTCAGGAAGGGGGGTAAATCCTCTGGAGGCCGAGTGACCCTGTAATCTATTTTTCATTAAGTTGTTTCTTACTGTGTTTTTCTGTCTCCTTGTATTGCCCCCAGTGAGTTCCTGAACCTCTCCTTTTCCCCCTCTCGTCTGTTTGAAATGAGCAGTGCACGTCAGTTGTGGTCATGTGTACTGCACTATGCACAATATGCACAGTATGCACAATACAAATCTCATACTCCATAGTCCATCTCAGGAGCAAACAAGAGGAGATGGCTATTTTCCTACATATGGTTGGGCCATGGAGTGAGAACAGAGCCATCCTCTAACAGAAAGCCAAATCGCAGCCGCAAAAAAAAAAAAGAATTTGGATACTTGGAGGAGGCTGAGAATTTTTTTAAAACCAATGTAGTGTCACTTTAACATAACAAGACCTATATATAAATGTTGTATATTCCCCTTTTTTCATAGGAAATATTTCGCAGTTTCACTTATTACCATCTCTGAGCAATTTCTCATCTCATTTTCACCATATTTCAGCTAAGATGAAAATAGACCAATACAATCTGTACATACTGTAGAATGTTGATTCAGAAAGGCAACTGTTTCACCATCTACACAACCCCAGACCAAGTGTAACATATTATTATTCCAGGACGAAAGCTGGAAAAGAAGTTTTATTCAATATATTGTGGGGGTTTTTTGGCCAAATTTTGGCTTCTGTGCACTTGGCTAAAGTGGTAACTAATTTTCTCTCATTAAGCTGTGTAGGTAAAATATACTTGGAAACTATTTTTTTAGGGGGTGTTTTTCTTTTATTTTAGTTCATGTAGGGCAATTTTATTTTTATTTTTCCTTTTTAAAAATTTTCTTTCAATTTATTATTATTATTCGTGATTAATATAGCGCCAACAGTTTGCTCAGCACTTTATAATATAATTTTTTTCCCCTTTTAAAAATGTACTTCCAATTTATTATTATTATTATTCGGGATTAATATAGCGCCAACAGTTTGCTCAGCACTTTATAATATAATTTTTTTTTTCCTTTTTAAAAATTTTCTTTCAATTTATTACTATTATTATTCAGGATTAATATAGCGCCAACAGTTTTAGTTCATGTAGGGCAATTTTATTTATTTTTTTTCTTTTCCTTTCTAAAAATTTTCTTTCAATTTATTATTATTATTATTATTATTATTATTATTATTATTATTCGTGATTAATATAGCACCAACAGTTTGCTCAGCACTTTATAATATAATTTTTTTCCCCTTTTAAAAATGTTCTTTCAATTTATTTTATTATTATTCGGGATTAATATAGCGCCAACAGTTTGCTCAGCACTTTATAATATAATTTTTTTTTCCTTTTTAAAAATTCTTTCAATTTATTATTATTATTATTATTATTATTATTATTCAGTATTAATATAGCGCCAACAGTTTGCTCAGCACTTTATAATATAATTTTTTTTTTCCTTTTTAAAAATTTTCTTTCAATTTATTATTATTATTATTATTATTCAGAATTAATATAGCGCCAACAGTTTGCTCAGCACTTTATAATATAATTTAGGAGTCTATTTTTGAGTCACGCAACTCATCCACGATTTATTTATTTTTTTCAAACTGAATCCAGTTAGAAAATATCTGAATCTTGGGTGAAACTATTTATACATATTTTGGGGCAGCACAGTGGCTAAATGGTTAGCACTTCCACCTGGCAGTACCAAGGTCATTGGTTCAAATCCAAGCCATGGCACCACCTGCCTGGAGTTTGCATGTTCTCCCTGTGCCTGTTTGGGTTTCCTCCCACACTCCTAAGACATGCTGGTAGGCTAATTGAATCCTGTCTAAATTGTCTCTAGCATTGGGTGGCTTAGTGGTTAGCACTTCCACCTGGCAGTGCTAGGGTCAATGGTTCAAATCCCAACCACAGCACCACCTGCCTGGAGTTTGCATGTTCTCCCTGTGCCTGCATGGGTTTCCTCCAGGTACTCCAGTTTCCTCCTACACTCCAAAGACATGCAGGTAGGTTAATTGGAGCCTGTCTAAATTGTCCCTAGTATATGTATGAATGTGAGTTAGGGACCTTAGATTGTACACCCCTTGAGGGTTAGGGACTGATGTGAATGTACAATATATATGTAAAGCGCTGTGTAAATTGACAGCGCTATATAAGTACCTGAAATAAATAGTATGTGTATGTATGAATGTGAGTTAGGGACCTTAGTTTGTACACCCCTTAAGGGTTAGGGACTAATGTGAACATATAATATATATAAGTAAAGTGCTGCATAAATTGACAGCACTATATAAATACCTGAAATAAATATATCAACCCTGATGTTTTCGTATTTCTGTTTTTTCTCTTCTTTGTTTATTTGATTTATTTGTTGATTTATTATTTGTTAATGTTACTTTAATTTCAAGTAACTAACCTATGTAAGAAGTATACACTTACCTATTTTCAGGCCCAGTTGTTCGATGCAGTATTAGCCAGCGCTACTGCAGGGGAGAGGAGGGAGTGCCAACAATGGATGAGCTATTGAAGCCTATGGGTGACGTCATCACGCCAGGCATTGGAGTGCATCTTTTCTCTCCCCTGCAGCTGGAGCTGGCTAACACATGGGAGATTACGTGGCAGGACCTGAAATTAGGTAAGTATATACATCTTTCTCACACAGGTTTGTTAGCATAGGTGTTAGTTGGTGGGGAAAGAGACAGTTTTAAGGCCAGTTAGGTGGAATTCTACTCAAACATTGTCACTGTCTTGAAAAAAACATTTTTTTTGGTTAAAAAAAATCATAAAATAATGCAACTACTGGGGCAGGTTTCTGGGAATAGAATATGTTCAGGGCAGTTAAAAAGAGCTTCTGTAACACTTAGGAACCATTGAAGGTGGCATGACTGTATTTCAAGACAGAAACTGTCGCATAGGCCTCTTTTTCCTGCAGGCATTGCCATTTGCTCTTTTTACCCTGTAGTGACAAGTTCACTTTAGGGCCCCTTGCATACCAGGTTATCTAGGAGCAGTCCATTCCCCCGACATTCTAGTGCGCCCCAGTGCGCCACATGACCCGGTGGCGTAACGCGTAGGGGAGGGGTTCTGACGTCACGGCGCTTAAAGGAATATCACGCGGCAAGTATAGGAAGTGTGGAGATCACACAGAGCACAGTATATTATATACAACAAAGCGGTTTTTTATGTTTTTCAATGTGAGTGCAATAATTTTGAAGCCTAATAAATAATTTTAAAAGGAGATAAGGCAGTATATTGATTCTTTGATTACATGGTACTAACATATATGGAGAGATATGGAGAGGATCAGTAAGGAGTGGAAAGACCTCCTGGACCATCCACATAAATCCAAGAAATCAGGTCTCTGGATAACATCAAGACCCCCTGCTGGAAAAAAGGGTATCACTACACTCATCCATCCATCCATCCATCCATCAGGGACAAGGATACAGCCCTAAAATCACCCACAAGTCCAATTAAAGGGACACAAGCTGTTTTTGACCTCACTTAACGGTTTAGTCAAAAAAATAAGGTGAGCGTATATTGGTGAAGGAGCACTTAATGAGAACGTATCACAGAGTGGACTTTTGATATATATTTTTTATATAATTTTTGTTTGGGAGGAATTTTTTACCTAAAATCTATATAATTTTTGTTGGTATAGGTTTGCACATGTATTAATGTTTCACGGTTATGTGGAAACATGCACATGTTTATCGCAGGATCATGTATGATGTATATGGATGTTGTTTAAGAGATTTGTTCACACAGGGTATTAACACATATATTAATTTAATAACTAAATGATTATCATTGGATATTAGTGGAGCACGACATGTTTTTATAATTTTTTATTCTAGTGCGCCCCACTGAGGGCAGCCTGTCAAAGTCTATGGCAGGCTGCAGCTAGACGGGGCTTAACACTGTACTGAGTTGTACCTGCATTAAGGGCTCTGTGTTTTCAGGGACTCCAGGAGGGACACACAGCTCCTAGACGGTCTATAGCCCACTGCACACTGACTGACCACCAAAACACACTTTAGTTTTGCCTTCCCCAGGAACTCCAACGCATTTCACCAAAATAGCACCAAAATTGCACCAAAATCTCCTTATTTTTATTTATTTTTTATTTCACTGTGTTTCGCTTTTCCCTAGATTTTCTTTTCATTGTGGTCCATTTTGTACTGCGGTGAGGATAAACGCAGCAAATAAAATTTTTTTGCCATCTTTATTCACAGGTAAGGTTATGCAATGCACAGCTGATGTTTGTTTGGTCATCCCATGGCAGGAAAGTGAAGGAAGCCCCTTTAGGGTTTGGTTCAGATCTATGCATGTGAATGAAGAAAATACAGCGCTAATTATACAATAATATTAAGTCACTTTAAATAAAGTCCATATAAGTCCCCGAATGAATGGAAGCAGGTGCATAAAAGGACAAAGTTCGATCCAAAAACCGTCACCATACACCCGAAACAGATTGGCCTCTTGCCAGACAATTTGATCGTACAAAGTCGGTCAACATGCGCAGTGTGAAATAACATCAAAACAGCAATCGATCCTCAATACAGATCCCCTCCAGGATAAAAAGTTACTTCTCCACCTTCAATGATCTCCAAATGGCAGAAACTCCCATCCAAGGGTCAGGGAATGAGTAAAGAGAAAAGGCAACTCATAGTGTAGTACAGGTCCTGAAATTTCCACTCGCCTGCTCGCGAGTGGAAATTATGGTGGGGGTGAGTGTGTCCCCCAGGGCCGTCTTGCTGAGCAGACTCGGAGTTTAGGCCGGATCTGTTATTGGCACTGGGAGCCGTCAGACTGCTCAATAGCTGAGCACAGTGAAAGCAAAGGAAGGAGTGTGTGCCGTGCTCTCTGCCTCCCCCTAGAGTGCAGTACCTGGCTCTGTGAGTGAACAACGAAGTACTGCAACTTTTTATAGGGTGTGTGTGTGTCTACCTAATTTCAGCTCACTCTGGTCACATGATCCTCTATGTCAGACAGTGGTGGCTTCAGGGGAAAGGAGAGAGCACTTAACAGCATGCATGTGCGTCTGTGTGTATCTGTACATGTGTCTGCATGTATGTACATGTATGTGTGTGTGTACATGTGTGTGTGTGTGTGCATGTACGTGTGTGTGTGTGTTTATGTACGTACATGTGTCTGTGCATGTGTATTTCTGTGTATGTACATGTATATGTGTGTATGCGTGTCTGTATGTGCCTGTGTGTGTATACATGTGTCTGTATGTGTGTGTGTGTACATGTGTCTCTGTGCATGTGTTCATGTTTCTGTGTGTGTGTGTATGTGTGTTTGTACATGTCTGTGTGTGTGTGTACAGGTGTCTCTGTCTGTGTGTGTTTGTTGGTGGAGAGAAACTCTTAAGGCCTGGCTAGCAGCTCAGGACTTGAAATTTTAAGCCCTTCTATTTAAAATCTAATTTGGCAAATTTATTTAGGTTCCACGTACATCGCAATATAAGATAACCGGCACGGTAAAACAAGAAGTTTCTAACCAACAAGATGACCGCCGCCCCTCCAGAGCGCGATGACGTCACACGGCAAGTCTCCACCCTGGACCATGTTGGGAACGTGTGAATAAACGCACACTTTCACGACCCACACAAAAATGCTCTGCTCTTTTCACAACCATGCAGGGATTCCTTTCATTCTTAATGGCACCCCCAGGCATTGGCAAACGTGCATTTTCACGTTGCACCAAACAGCATGGCGGCACAGCACCATGCGCTTTGGTGCTGCACGATTTGAAAAGCAGCGTTGGAGACTTCTTTCCCTGCGTTTCTCAGAGATGAATATGTAGCCGTATATATCTGAACTAAGCCTTGGGCTCCATTCACACCTGTGTGCTTTACGTGAGTTTTAGGTGCAGTGTGATTAACAAAAAGTCCGCTTGATGCATCTTTGATGCTCTTAAATAAAAAACCAACCTCATGTTATAATCATAATGCACCTAAAACGCACGTAAAGGACACTCAAAACGCAACCAGGGGCGGACTGACCATTTGGAAACTCGGGCACTACCCGAGGGCCCAAGGTCATTAGGGGGCCCCATGAGATGCCCCTGGTACCTTTTTCATGGGCTTTTTTGAGTTTGGGCAAGGACACAGGGGCCCCATGATCCCCTATTGCCCGGGGGCCCCATGAGTTGTCAGTCCGCCCCTGAACGCAACACACCTAAAACGCACAGATGTGAACCGGCCCTAAGCCTAAACATAGCTGCTCGGCTTGCATAACAGGTGTTGGACTCAGGCACAGAGCCATCATTCCAGTGCTGAGAGATAAAGAGACTCAGGTCTTCCCCGCTAATATCTATTGCTCTATTTACTAAAGCACCTTGCCCCAGGCTGTCTGCGCTGTACACAACACTAGCACCTAATTAGTGATTATGCAGGTAGCTTCTGCTTTGCAGCACGGTGGAAAGTGACAAGAGGCTGAGGAAGAAAAACTACAGACAACAGCTGTGGCTGGGGAACAGGAAAACGTCATTCTAATGGTAGAGCTACTATTATTATTATACAGGATTTATATAGCGCCAACAGTTTGCTCAGCGCTTTACAATATAACGGGAGACAATACAGCAACAATATAGTTCAATACAAGAGGGATAGGAGGGCCCTGATCCTGGGAGCTTACAATCTAAGAGGGAGGGGCTAGTGGTACAAAAGGTATTAACTGTGGGGGATGGACTGGTAGGAGGAATAGAAGATTCCATTATTAGCTGAAGGCAGGATAGGCTTCCCTGAAGAGATAGGTTTTCAGAGATCGCCTAAAAGTGGGCAGAGTAGGGGATAGTCTGATAAATTGGGGTAGAGAGTTCCAGAGGATGGGGGAGGCTCTGGGGAAGACCTGGATATGAGCATGGGAGGAGGAGACAAGGGAGCTAGAGAGCAGGAGGTCGTGGGAGGAGCAGAGAGGATGGTTTGGGTGATATTTGGAGACAAGATTGGTGATGTAATTTGGGGCAGTATTATAAATGGCTTTATATGTTATTGTTCATTTTTTGAATTTTATCTGTTGGGCAATGGGAAGCCAGTGAAGAGATTGGCAGGGAGGGGTGGAGGACACTGAGTGGAGGTCAGTGGAGGGATTGGCAGAGAGGGGTGGAGGACACTGAGTGGAGGCCAGTGGAGGGATTGGCAGAGAGGGGTGGAGGACACTATTTGGAGGTCAGTGGAGGGATTGGCAGAGAGGGGTGGAGGACACTGAGTGGAGGTCAGTGGAGGGATTGACAGAGAGGGGTGGAGGACACTGATTGGAGGTCAGTGGAGGGATTGGCAGAGAGGGGTGGAGGACACTGAGTGGAGGCCAGTGGAGGGATTGGCAGAGAGGGGTGGAGGACACTGAGTGGAGGTCAGTGGAGGGATTGGCAGAGAGGGGTGGAGGACACTGAGTGGAGGCCAGTGGAGGGATTGGCAGAGAGGGGTGGAGGACACTATTTGGAGGTCAGTGGAGGGATTGGCAGAGAGGGGTGGAGGACACTGAGTGGAGGTCAGTGGAGGGATTGACAGAGAGGGGTGGAGGACACTGATTGGAGGTCAGTGGAGGGATTGGCAGAGAGGGGTGGAGGACACTGAGTGGAGGCCAGTGGAGGGATTGGCAGAGAGGGGTGGAGGACACTGAGTGGAGGTCAGTGGAGAGATTGGCAGAGAGGGGTGGAGGACACTGAGTGGAGGTTAGTGGAGGGATTGGCAGAGAGGGGTGGAGGACACTGAGTGGAGGCCAGTGGAGGGATTGGCAGATGCAGAACGGTTAGTAAGGTGGATGAGTCTGGCAGCAGCATTCATGATAGACTGAGGAGGGGATAGCCTGTGATGAGGTAGACCAATGGGGAGGGAGTTACTATAAAAATATACTATTTACAACAGGCAGGAGCGGCCTGCAGCTAGATGGAAGAGCAGGAACCACAGGTGCCAGCATGCCCTGCCATAAACTGGCAGGGCTAGACGTGTCTTGGCAGCTGCAGGGCTGTGTTGGAAGCTTGAAAATACATTAAATCTAGGTTCACACTTGTTTATCTGCATTTTTTATACATTTTGGGGGGCATTTTTGATGTGTTTTTATTTTGTTTCACATATTTGGCCAGTGACAAGCAATATATACTGTCTGTTTAGGGGAGTAAGCCAGTTGTTATGGCAGAAAAAGTGTCAAAGACGCATCTAAAGTACATGCATTATTTGTGCGATTCTAATAAAGTCTATAGGGACAAAGTGCTACCAAAAAAAATGTGCAAGGGAAAATTTCATAGATATGAACAGGTACCATAGGAAAAGATAGGATTCCTCATTGCTGTGCGACGTTGAACAGCACACAATGGATGAAAAGGCGGGCTTAATGAACATATAACAAATCATTCTCCACTGCACACCAGAATCAGCACAATGGACAGAGGCACATATCTGTTTATTGTGCAGGATATCAAGGATGAGTCTTGGATGGGAATTATATTTCCCCATTATTTGGGTTGTGGCACTTTTATGGGGGATGATAGGAACACATTTTTTGTACTCAGGAGTTCTCACCCATGTAGGGTGAGGGGTTCCAGAGTAGTGCGGTTGGAGAGGAGAGAACTGATTTTCAGTATTATTAAAGCGGAGTTCCAGTCATTTTTGTGTTTATTAAAAGTCTGCAGCTACAAAAACTGTAACTGCTGACTTTTAATAAACACACACTCACCTGTCCCTGGGTCTAATGATGTGCTCCCCCGCGCCGTCCCTTCTCTCAACTGTGGGCACCAGCTTGCGGCTTCACAGTCGGGTGCCCACTGCACATGCGCAAGTCACGCTGCGCATCCTGATTGGTCTGGCA
Organism: Staurois parvus; assembly: GCF_062004578.1. Taxonomy (NCBI): domain Eukaryota; kingdom Metazoa; phylum Chordata; class Amphibia; order Anura; family Ranidae; genus Staurois; species Staurois parvus. The sequence goes on from NW_028317947.1 coordinate 18,546,388, forward strand.
GTCTTCAGGAACCTGTGAAGTATCCCAAAAGACTGCGAGAGGAAGGAGGGGAGCCAAACGTCTGGATTACTTTGCTGCGGCGAACTGAGCCAGAAGTGGGAGCGGGTACCTGTCAAAACCAGGTATCTGCACGCCCCCAAAAAGTGCCAAATATGGCAGTGGAAGGGGAGAGGAGGCAAACAAGCGGAGCTTCCACTTTTGGGTGGAACTTTGCTTTATGTCCTCATCTGGAACCCAGAGCCTTGGTGAGGCTTTGGGTGTGAAAGAATCTCCAACCCTGATTACAGGGATTTTGGTCTCAAAAGGATTAACCCGCCTGCAAGGAAGGCCTGAAAAGGAGCAAGAAGGAGTCAGCACCTGCAAATGATGTAGAGTGGTTCAAAGCTGTGGGCAAGTGTGGACCATCTGGCAACTGAGACACTATTTACTAAACTGAGCCGAAACTGGGAGCGGGTACCTTTCAAAACCAGGTATCCGCACACCCCCAAAAAGTGCCAAATATGGCAGTGGAGGGGGGGGGGAGGAGGCAAACAAGTGGAGCTTCCACTTTTGGGAGGAACTCCACTTGAAGTCCTCATTTGCAACCCAGAATTCAGAGCCTTGGTGAGGCTTTGGGCGGGAAAGAATCTCCAACCCTGATTACAGGGATTTTGGTCTCAAAAGGGTTAACCCGCCTACAGGGGAGGCCTGAAAAGGAGCAAGAAGGAGTCAGCACCTGTCTGTGAAATGATGTAGAGTGGTTCAAAGCTGTGGGCAAGTGTGGACCATCTGGCAACTGAGACACTATTTGCTAAACTCCTGCAGCCTGAAGAAGACAGTAACCCTGTACCCTGGTGTGGGATAGGTATACTGGTGGTGAGCCAATGGGTATTTTCATTGTACGGGAATTATGAACTGCTTTTCATTTGTTTTGCTAAAGGAAGCTAGAAGCTATTTTGTTTGCTTAGTTTGAATAGACAATAAATACTGTTTATAAACGGCTGAATTGTGATCCCAAGTTTTCCATATTATCCTATCTATCTATCTATCTATCTATCTATCTATCTATCTATCTATCTATCTCTATCTCTATCTATCTGTTATCTATCTATCTATCTATCTATCTATCTATGTATCTATCATCTATCTATCTATCTATCTATCTATTTATCTGTTATCTATCTATCTATCTATCTATCTATCTATCTCTCTGTCTGAAGTGTACATATAACATTTTAAAAACCACAATGTATAAAACCATATTTCAAATATAACATTACACTGTGAGTCGAGTGGGGTGCTGCCCCAGGTCTAGATCCATAACACCCTGCACTCACAAAATGCCCTCAGTATTGCAGGCAGAAGACTGAGGACATCTAGAAAAAAAATTATAATGGAGAGCAGCAGACTAGAGGTGACTACTGGGCACTGAGCTACATTTTTTAATTTCACAACACCCGGGACATCCTTAAAGGAAATTGCTTGCCATTTTAATATCACTTTAATCAAGCTGATCTATTTTACAGGAATTCCCTACAAATTCATTGAACTGTATACAACTTCCCATTCTTATCTAATGACTATCCCTATCCATCATCACACTGTAAAAACAATACATTCACTTTCACACAAAAACACATAAAAGATGAACATGTTATATATGGATTAGACCAAAATAAGCCTCGGTGTCCTACAACAATAATAATAGGCTTTCTTGTCCAGGGTATGCTTCATGAAATATTGTATAATGGAAATGGAACGGAAAATGAAGCTTTGTCTTCAAGAAGACTCTGGAATAACGCTGATCCTCTGCTCGTATTCACGCCCAATGCCCATTCAATATGGCATTTCCAGCCCAAATCCCATTCTGTGTAATAATATTTTTTAATAAAATGACTGGATCATTGCCTTTTGACAGAAATCGGGTTGATTAATTAAACGTCGGTGCCACGAGGCCTAGTCGTCTAAGGAACCGTGTGGGACACAGAACAGAGATCTGAGAAGAGTATGTTCTGTCAGAGATTGAAATTGCGCCATTCATTGTTACAGAATTAGAGCCATATATTAGCAATTTGTAAATGCGGTAATCAGCCTTAGCAGAGGTCATACTTTTCCATCACAGTCTACGTAAGCGTTCTTAAGTCCTCATGCACACGGGACGTTTTTACAGCGGCTGACTTTGGCTTTTGACGTTTTTTTCTACAGCTAGTAAACCCCCAGCATGTTATCCTATGTGTCCATGCACACATAGACTGTAATCAATGTTTTTTGGCGAGGAAGTTTTTTGGCTGGAACGTTTTTTGACTAGGAAAAAAATCCCAGGACTATTGAGTTTCTAGAGGAGTTTTTAGCTGTACAAACGCTCTAACGTTGAAAAATGCGACAAATTGCAGTAAAATGCCGCAAACCAGTGTTTTTGGATTTTTTTGTACCCCAAAAAATGTTTTCTTTGGTAAAAAAAAAACACTAAAAAATGCAAATGCGGGAAAACGCCACTAAACACAGAAAAACGGCGCTAAACGCTAATGCAAAAATGCTAAAAAAAGATGAAAAACTCACGTTTTTAATGTGACTTTACACAGCTAATGTTACCAGAGTTATCAAAACGTCCCGTGTGCATGAGGACTAAAATTGCAGTTACTTGGTTAAAGGACATTTGTGAAGTTTTAGATTAGTCAGTTTTGGTAGCCATTAAGGTCTAACCAGTCCAACCTTTATTTCGTTTTAAAATGTAAGAAAAAGTATGGCAAAGGAAAGTGAAACCTGTAAGCAGGGCCAGGCCAAGCCAATGACAGGAGGGGATTCTGCCCTAACTGTGTCCTATCCCCTCCACCTGCCCTTCTCCAGTCTTCACAGTTGTTCCAGAAAATGACTATGGTATGTGAAGGTACATGGGAGATAACATAGCCTTAGCATTCTTCTGGCACTCCATATACTTAAAGCAAAACTAAGTGCAAAATTTTTCTTACGTGTCCTTTTGTATGATCTGAGGCACAGCTGCCTCTGACTCTCAGGAGATTTGGACTGAGATTTGGTGATGCCACTACCATGCTGCTCACTGTTCTCCTTGGAGGAGGCTTTGACATGAGGATACAAAGCCCTGCCTCTAAAAAAATGACTGTCCTTATATAGGGACCCAGTACAGAACCAAGCACTGGAGAGAGATCAGCTGCAGGGAGACCATCATGGCAGCTAGTTCTTTGCCCTCTGCCTGCTCCTCTTTAAGACTGAAATCCAACACAAACATTTTACTTTGAAATTCTCAATAGCCACAAAGGATATAAATCCCCTGTGTGTCCTCCAAAAGCCTTTACAAATCCAGATATTACCTTCAAAAGTAATGGGCACCGCATCACTGTGCTGTACCTAAGTTGTACAGAGAACAGAGCTGTGGGAGGGAGCCAGCAGGCTCCACCCACTACAGGCTGCCTGCAGAAAACTACAGGAGGGGCGGAGACAAGACCAGTCACCCTGCACAAAGGGGGAGAGCAGCAGTGACCGGTCTTTATTGCAGGAAAATCTTGCACAGAGGTAAAATTTCACACTGGATTGCTGCACTGATCTGGAAGGAATACACACCAAGATTTAAATAAGAATACAGACAACTCTTGTATTTAGACTATATTTGCTTATCCCAAAGATCAGTTTTAAAGTCCAAACTCCAGCCAAAACATTTTATATTGGTTTGTATATAGGGGATCTGTGTGCCCCTACTGAGGAGATTTCCCCTCACATCCTGTCAGCTTAGTGTTTGATGGTCAGTCCAATCAGCTTTTGTATATCTAAGAGCAAAATTTCCCTTTAGTAGTTTGTGTCTCTTTCCCTTTGTAACTGTCCATTTCTCTCTTTGCACCTCTACTTATCAGTTTTTGTTTTAGTGTACATGATGGAGAATGCCTACGTAAGCATTTTGGATTTGTAATGGTAAGACCTGAAAATTAGAACAAATTTTGGTAATGATTTATTGTATTAGAGGCCCCAAGAGGTATAAGAAGCCAGCATGTGATTGGAGCTGCCATCAACTACGTAGAACTGAAGTAATTTTTTTTGGGTGGAGAAAACCTTAAAGACAAACATGTTTTCAGTTCACTGCAAACCATTAACATGATTGATACTTCACATTCAGCCTATTAACTCAACAGGAAACTCTAGGGCCCTTTAGATGCATACCCTTCCTTTTGGTTGTCGATTAACAAACTTGGCATTCTAAGCCCCTCAGGATAAAATATAAGTAGACAAGTAGGTGACACTAAGGAGAGGAGAGTGCTTATGGTGTAGCTAGCAGATGTTGGATCCCCATTAGCTGATAGTGGCCTAATTAGGGTCTCACTGGTGGGGATGGATGTTTTTGAAAGTAGAGAGACAATATGGGTACTTGTTATAGGAGGACGGGTTGAGGCTACATGTTTATACACCTTTGAAAACAACTGAGCACTACAAGTACCCTTATGAAGCGCACCACTAGTTAGCTAGGGGGAGCTAGATAGGCTTTTTAGATAGAGGCTGGATAGCAGCCTGGTATGAGTTAGCATGGGATGAGTCAGCCAGGTTCACTTTAGGTCAGGGTTGAGGGCTCTGCAGGTCAGTCACCTCCCCCTACTCTAGAAGCTTGAGAAGTTTCTAGAAGGCAGTGGGTGTGGGTGAGGAGGGGCTGATCTGCATACTTAAGGGATCTTGGCCAATCCTCAAGCAGAAGGTTTGGCATGGGGTCAGGACAGCCCTTAAATATGAGAGAGCCTAGTCAGCAGAGGAGTAGTGTCGGGTGGAAGATGGAGTAAAGCCTGGAGTGTGGAGCCTGGGAGGGGGGCCCAGGAGAGGGGCTTCCCTGCAGGCAGGAGCTGGAAGGGAGGATCTCTCAGCCTCAACCTTTCCCTGAGAGAGAACAGCCTGGGAAGCAGGGAAGGAGCCAACCCAGCATAAGGCCAGAGGGCAGCCACCAACCCACAAGCTTGCAGGAGAAGACTGAATGAATAATCCCACATACCCTGTACCAGATAAGGGGAGAGGGCATTCTGGTGGGCAACCTGACTAGCCCCCATATGGGACTATTGATGTAAAAGTGTCAGTTTCTGAGTGCCCTTGCCTAGGGATTCCCTCAGATAGCTAGGTGAAGAAGAGATTTCATCTGGGGTCGGAGGTGGTACACCAGAAGGGCTAGAAAGCTCTCCAAGAAGAGAATCCTTGTCTATGGACGTGTACATAGTTGCTAAGGAGTTTGTCCTCAAGTTGCAATTTCCTTGGGCATACCATACAACCCTCAACCCTATCCAAGTTCAAAACCCCTTAATAAAAGCAAAATAAAAAAAAACTCACCAACTCCTACGGGGTAGTGCTATACTTAAAAGAGAAAAATGTTGCCCTATTGGATGGACCTTGTTATTCCACTTTGTTGGAAAGGTTTCTGGTTGTTACTGGAAAGACTTTAAAGTTTAATCTTCTTATGGAGTTAATTTTTAATCAAACCCTATTGAAGTTGTCTCTGTCTGTGCGGGTGGTTCGCCTGGTGTCAGTCCTGTATCTTAGGTAAAGGTAAAGATGGTTGATGGATCACATACCTCTGAGCTCTGCCTGGATTACTTGTGATCTAGGATCCCTGTGTTTTGTCTTTTGGGTGAACTGGAAGAAGCCAGCCTATGGACCATGAAGGCTTGTCCTGGGGGAAAGAGCTCCCCTCCCCTCAGATTACATGTTTATACACCTTTGGAACCAACAGAACTTGTTGTACCACTGTTTTCCCCTCCAATAACCATGTCTGTGTAGATTCAATGTTTCTGAGTCATGAGTTTAAGTCCCCAATCACTTCAAGCTGAAAAACAGCTCTGAGGTCAATAGAAATTTGATTTTCAACCTTGACCTTTTTGGAAATAGACCTTTCAAACATGTGCCAGCATTGAGACATAGTGAATTGGATGTATTCCCATGTCCTACATACACTGGGTCATCTATAAAATGGACCCCTCACTAAAAAGCAGCTCATAGTCTTTTACTGGAAACCAAGCAATGAATGTACAGTACATTTAATGCATTTCTCTTTCATCTTATCTGCTTATCCATTCTAATCACCAAGGTCTTAGCTAAACTTATCCATGAAAATTAAAATGAAAAGAAAAAGAGATTTTTTTATCATGAATAACTGCAAAGGACATTTTGTCATCTTGTCATAAAATTGGAAGCAATTCCAAATTAGCCAAAAATGACCAGCAAACCCATAAATTGTCTCCTTCTTAGTAGATTAGTTTTGATGTCAAGCTTCTCCGAAAAGCTGGAGCTTTGTGAAATGGGTAAGGCTTGCTTATATATGGTTGGATTGTGGCAAGACCTAGTCGCAGCATGAATAAGTTACATAGTTACATAGTCTGGCTGAAAAAAAGACAAAAGTCCATCCAGTTCAACCAAAAAAAAAAAAAAAATTATAATCCTACACCCACAGTTGATCCAGAGGAAGGCAAAGACCCCCCAGCAAAGTCTTAAAACAAAATAAAAAGGTAAACAGTAAAAAACTGCAAGCAGGCAGGCTCTTTATTGTAGAAGAGATATTCTAAGTCTCTTCTACAATTTAATAAACTTAACTGCCTGTCTGCAGTCTCCTTTAAAATGTACATTGAGCCACGCATGCGTAGTGTACATTCTTGACAAGGTGCCTTGATGCCAGGATAACAGAACTGCTGCCCATGCGTCAGCCAATCAAGACGGCTGAAGATCCATCACTCAGGAACTGAATACAGAATGTTGTGCTGGCAGGGGTGCTTGTGGACAACAGATCTTTGGAAAGGAGGTAAGAATTTGTGGACATCAGTCCTTCTTTAGGATGGTGACACATTACACAGTTTGATTGGCTTTAGATATACAATGGTTGAATGTTTTCATTTTTAACACTTTATGTTCTTTGCCACAGTAGGACAGCAGATATCTTAAGACAGCACCCAACACCTCTGAACTTTTTGAATAATTTAAAAAGCTATCCAATTTGGTTAAATTAAATAAATAAAAAATAATAATAATAATATTACAAAAAAATAATGTAAATATATATATATATATAGAGAGAGAGAGAAATATATATATAAAATGAAATATGAATATATGTAAATATGATGTTTTTTTTATTTTAGACATTGATATTTGCATTGGATACCATTCTACAACCCTGTGTAACGACTTACGTCATTGGAGTCTTACAACGCATCTGTACCACCAACGATATGGTTGACCAAAGTGAGGGAACCGCTCAATATTTTTTGTAGGTGTTCCTTCGATTGGCCGAGTTCATTTTAACCCTGTGCGGAACTTGCAATGACTCTTGCTTTTTATTAGTTCCTGGCCTTCTTGTCTGCTTGCCTTCCTTATTGGATTGTTGACAATACCGTTTATGGGATTGGAAGTATTTCTCAAGGGAGCAAGCAGGATAAATTAAAGAGTTATTAGCAGGAGGCCTGGAAAACGGAGGGTATCGCCAGCGCTGGGTAGATGCTAGGCAGGAGGTTTAAGTCGGTTAGTGCTGGGGTACAGAGCGAGCAATTCATTCCTTGTGCTATTCAATTACAATGGTTTCACTTACAATTGAATGGCGCACCTGTCACTCAACAGAATGCTCCTAGCCCTTTAGGCATTTTATATATGGGACAAGACATATTACATGAATTCATTACCACTCACTGTTAAGTGACCCCAATCATACTAATAGCTGTTCTGTTTAACTACTATTAATTCAACCTGAACGCCAGGCAACTAGCTAAACCTAAAAGTGATTTATATAAACTGCATATACAGTTCTTTACCCAAATATTTATATTTCTCTCCAACCACTTTTCTGTAACACATACTGTACATCTGCAAGAGTCAAGGAATAAAGTAGTGTTCCATCTGCAGTTTTCTGATTGGACAATAAAGGAGCAGAAGCACTCTGCCGTCTCCTCCTGTCAGCATGTTCCCTGTCTGAGATCTGTAGTGCAGGAGATGACAGACCAATATCAAGACAGATTCAGGAACTTATGTTAGCTGTATGCAACAATACATTCAGATGTTTTCAAAAAAGACACAGCTGTATTAAATGGTGCATTTTCAAAATTTGTGCTGTCCTTTTATTGATTCCTTTTTACCCTATTGGAACCCTTGAAACAATTTTTAGGTCTCAAGGATCCACTACTAATAATTTATCGGGGATGATGAAATAAAATGACCTTACTTACGGCGATGATCGGATGCCACCTTTACAGACAACTAAAAAGATCAATAGTGTCGTACTTCTGGATTTGCTAAGTGGCATCTGCCCTGGAACTATACAGGCATCATCAGATAGGAGGTCAATCAGCCATGGCTCAAGGAACCCCAAGCAACCCCTGGAGGAACCCTGGGGTTCCACAGAACCCTGGCTGAGAATGGCTGATGCATGCTACTAAACATTAGTATCACTAGATATAGCTGAATATATAAAATAGTTTTGGCAAACCAACACTTTAAAGATGAAAATTTCCCATGTTACTGTAGACTATCTTTTTAAATTTCTAAGAGTATTTAAAAATGCTTTAATATGGCCCCTTGTGTTACAATCCTAGGGTGTCATTCAATTGTGGAATTTTACAAAAATCAAAATGTAAGAATTATTGGCTAAAAGGGGAGATTGAGAGGTGTGAATCCACCTATGCAATCTGTTTATTAATTCAATATTTTATAATCTATCTGCTAAATCACAGCTTCATACATCCCTGCTCCCTTTTTATGAACATTTTGTCTATTATATGAACCAATACATTTATGTCCATTTGTGTCTTAACTTAAGAGATTGTACAATTCCATGGAAATGTGTGTCCAGCTTTAGGACAATGGCCACAAAAGGTAGTTATACACAAGTAATTTATACATGGGACATTTTTTTAGCAAAAAAAAAAGTTATTTGAAACAAATTTGACTTGGACTTCTAACTTTATTTTTATTATATTATCTATCTCCAGTATCTATCTATCTATCTATTCTACACTATCTATAAATGTCATTTTCACAGGGAGACACAATTTTTTTGCTATAGCCCCAAAAGCTAGGGAAAAATCATTTATAAAGAGGAGCATGTTTTGTGCTAAATAGCTTTAGGTATGGTCTATTACATTTTATATTGCTCTTTCATTGTTGTATTATGTTACGCATTGCAACTGCATGATTTTTATAGATTTCCCATATTACACAATCAGCGCTGTTTTACTCAATGTGCTTGTCACTACTGCTTCATTTCTGAGAAGACCGCAGTGTATTGTGAGTGTAAAAGCAATACATTTGCCTGGCAGTCAGACAGATGAGAGATGTGGATGGGGAATTGATACCATTCAAGGGGGGTTTATACATTCATAAAGTACTTTTCTCTACAAAAGAACTATCAGGCTTGGTAATTTGTTAGTTCTTGTTTGAATTTGACCTCTTCCCTTGTGGTTCTCTCTGCCTCTGGATGCTGTTCGCCTGGGATAGTAGTTTCTAATGATGCTGAAGGTCCAGCAGAAGCTCAAGATCTTTGGGTTGGCTGAGCTTCCGTTCCTCTGGAGTGGCTGGATTTGAACTAGCCAATTACAGGCATCTGGACTTATTTGCACTAGTTTGTTCTAGATGTGAAATCTTATTTCTAATGTACTTTTCAATTATCTACACTTGCAAGACACAGATGTATTTTTGCATCATGCTACGCTTGTCCCACACAGAGGTCTTCTTGCTTCATACTACTTTTGTCCCACATAACCACACAAAGGTTTTCTTGCTTCCTACTACTCTTGTCCCACTCAGGACCACACAGAGTTATTCTTGCTTCATACTACTTTTGTCACACACAGAGGTCTCCTTGCTTCATACTAATCTTGTCCCACACAACGGCACAAAGGTCTTTTTGCTTTCTACTACTCTTGTCCCACACAGGACCACACAGAGATATTCTTGCTTCATACTACTTTTGTCCCACACAAAGGTCTCCTTGCTTCATACTGCTCTTGTCCCACACAACCACACAAAGGTCTTCTTGCTTCCTACTACTCTTGCCCCACAAAGAGGTCTTCTTGCTTCATACTACTTTTGTCCCACACAGAGGTCTCCTTGCTTCATACTGCTCTTGTCCCACACAACCACACAAAGGTCTTCTTGCTTCCTACTACTCTTGTCCCACAAAGAGGTCTTCTTGCTTCATACTACTTTTGTCCCACACAACCATACAAATGTCTTCATGCTTCCTACTACTCTTGTTCCACACAGGACCACACAGAGATATTCTTGCTTCGTACTACTTTTGTCCCACACAGAGGTCTCCCTTCTTCATACTACTCTTGTCCCACACAACCACACAAAGGTCTTCTTGCTTCCTACTACTCTTCTCCCACACAAGACCACACAGAGATATTCTTGCTTCATATTACTTTTGTCCCACACAGAGGTCTCCTTGCTTCATACTACTCTTGTCCCACACAACTACACAAAGGTCTTCTTGCTTTCTACTACTCTTGTCCCACACAGGACCACACAGAGGTCTCCTTGCGTCATACTGCCCTTGTCCCACACAACCACACAAAGGTCTTGTTGCTTCCTACTACTCTTGTCCCACACGGGACGAGACAGAGATCTTATTGCTTCATACTTGCCTGCAGTCCCCCCTGTCCTACACTGGACTGGCATTCCTTGTCCCAAAGTGGACTAATGTTTCATCTTGTCCCTTTCTAGACTATATCTACATCTATTTTTCTACAACTGACTCCACAACTGTTATGCTGGCCTATCACATATTATACTTCTCTGACCAATCTCAGACCACCCTACTATGGACTGTCACACTCTATATTACATCACACTGCCCTACTCTGGGCTATATATGCTTTTTAACTCAAGGATGTTTGTCTGTGCTGTCTCCAAAACCTACACTGGCCTACAGTATGTCCTACTGACCAAACTGCTGTGAACTATTTTACACAATCCTTTTCTGGGATCATCTGATCAACCTTCTTTGGATCAGAACTTTGCGCTCTGAACATTTATCGTTGGTACATCATCTTGCTCTGAACAGTCTACGGCTGTCTCCTGCTGCCCTACTCACATGACTATCGCATGTTTTTTACTGCTGACTTTATCATGCTGTCCTATTTATTTATTTCAGGTACTTATATAGCGCCGTCAGTTTACGCAGCGCTTTACTAATCAGGGATATTTGTCCCATTATGCTCCCAGTTTGGGCGGTATAATGAAACTTAAAGTGTATCTATATCCCAAACCTTTTATTTTCGTTTTCAATAAGGTGGGGGTTGTTTGGACTCCTGTCAGGTTTTATGGCGATTTAAGTCTCTATAAGAGAGTTTTCTGTTCTGGGGACAAGGTCTTACCAGACAGGAAGTAAGGGAAAATCTGCAGCAGGAAAACAGTCAACAATAAAAAGCTGTGATTTTAGCATTTTTCTACTTAACGTAAAAAAAAAACATTTTCAATTCTGTTTGTGTTGCTGTCATTAGAGAGTTCTGTTCACTTTTTGTCCTGGGGACATCATTTTTACCAGACAGGAAATGAAGGAATTTTTCCAACGACAGTAAGACTTGACAGAAGCTCTAATCCCTCTCCACTCTATCCAAAATAAGGACACGCTTTGGGCACTTTATAGAATATCCACAGTGACTTTTTTTTAAATTTCGATTAAAGTATGAAAGGGTTAAAAACATGTACGTTTATTGTTTGCTGTATGTGCATCATTGGGGTAACTTCCTTCACTTCCTGTCTTGAAGATGCAAGAGTAAATCACAACCAACTGAAGGGAGCTCCTAGAACAAGAGTCCCATTGGAAGATCTCTACCAGCTTCCTGGTCTGGTGACAACTCTAGAATTTGGATTTCCTATCACTTTCTGTCTCAGTAACTATAGTCATCAGGAAATAGAGAGAAGGGAAATCTACAGTAACCACCCAAACAGCAATATAAACTTTGATAGGTATTCTAATTCTTTCCTACTTCATCCAAAACAAAGAAAATTTCATCTATACAGCTTACATTGTTAAAAACTATTTGGAAACTTAAAGGGAGATTTTGGCTAACTAATGGAAGATTCAAAAACATGAAACCTTGTGGTGTTATCTTCAATACTTTTACTTCCCTAGACTTACACTAAATAATTATTTATCCATCCCAGTTAGATTTCTACATAATTCTTGGTGCTAAGAAGGAAAAGCTACTTGTTCCCTTTAGCGACTTTCATGTAGACGTAGTAGTACAACACAGGATATTTATCTCTGTTATCCATATTTATTTGGGCTGGCCTTTGCAGCATTAAATTTGTCATATTCTTGCTTATCTTACAAATGTATTTACTTTTTAATTAATTTTATTTTTTTATTTTTTTTCTATCAAAGTAGCATACGGTAGTCAGTTTTTTTAACAACTGCATAAATGTATTATAGTCAATAAGCAAAAAGCCAAAACCTCCAGTAAAGGAACCCTTCATCTGAAAGTTTTAACTTGTACTGTCACATACTGTATATTTGTCTGATCCAACATGGTATGTTTCTTATTACCTTCAGACTAAGCTTCATGACACTATACTAACTTTGTCTCTTGACTCCGATCAACATTTGTCTTGGAGGTTTTATCATCTTATTCCCCCCACCTCAGCCCATTCTATCTCTCCACGTGTCTCTTTTTGGTTTCTTCTGCACTCCTTATGGTCTGCTTCTAATCCAATGCTTGCTCCCCGAGTCGGCACTTTATCTCCAAAGATGACTTTCATCTACTGTTGTAAGTCGCATGTATTCCTGTCCTGGCTCTTTGCCTAAGCGTTGCTATTCTCCTAGGCATAGTTGTCTCTTTGACTTGTCTTACTTTCTTCCAATTTTGTGGAAGACAAATAGAATTATTTTGTCTCTTGGACCAAGTCAACCAAGTTGCGTCAATTTCTTGGCCTTGAGATGATCAGAGAAGGAGAACCTTCAAAAAAAAAAGTATAAAATACTCATATTTGAGGTTCGACTTTTAGTACGTCAATTTTTCCTTTCTTAAGGTTAGGTTTTTTTTTTAATGTCTTCTGTTCAAAGTGAAGGTTGTTTTGCCTACCTTAGTCTTACCCATATCCATTGTTCAAACCTTGATATCTTTCATATTTTACACACTGGTTTTCCTGCATTCTTGGCTGGCTCTTTCTGCTTTCTCAGGTCTTCTTCCCCTGTCTCTAGGCAAACTCTCTTTCCTACCATGTGCTAACTGTCTACCTTGCTCCAGGCTGCTAGTTTTTCTTTTCCTGTGGGTAAACTCATTTTCTCTGCTCCACTGAAGCTATCTCACTTTTATCTCTGGGTGATTTAAAACGTAAACGCTGGAGTAGAGAAAACCACTGTCCCTTGGGCGCTTAATTTAATAAGCCACCCATTGTGACCACGGTTCGCGTGCCTCAAAGATCTGCATGATTCAGTGCTAAGGTGGCACTAACAGGCTAACAGTCACCACAATACATAATGTACTATTGGGACGCAAGACCCTTTAATGCATTGTGACGGTTGCAATGCAACTGCCCTGTATAAGTTCAAAGCCCCCTTAGTTCATCTTCATTACTCATTCTCCCTTCAGGCTGCCTGGCTCTTTCATGGTAATTAATTCTGATAGTGCCAATCAGGGCATCGCTCCAGAAGGGATTGTACACAAGTTCAGTTCTAGGATCAATGCTAATTCCGAAAGGAAAAAAAAAAAACAATATAAGCACTTTCCCTCCATCTCTCCCCCCTTCTGTTTTGTGTTCTGCTGCCACTTTAGCTTTCAATCAGTCCTTTTTTATTCTAAACACCAATTAATTAAGCTACATTTCAATCACGTAGATGGATGTCGTTTCAACAGTTAAATCATTTTAGCAGTTTGCATGTGAAGGAGAAAGCCAAATTTCCAATTGTAAAGTTGCCAGCTGTCTCTGACTTGTAGGGACTTTGATTTGAAGGACTGTCCCTGGAAATTTTTGATCCTGGTATTTGCCCCCGGCAAATGAATGCTTCTTTTTTTGCTTTGCCTAGTATTGTTTCCTAGACTTTTTGTTATATTCATTAAATAACAGCAATTCAAAAAATCATTTAACTGTTTATATAGACTTTATTAATTGGCGATGATAAATATTCTATCATTATAGCCTAGTAAGTTATGTAGTTCATTTTAGTCGTATGAGATGATTTGGTGTAAGATGAGCATGGATATAATAGTTAAGCAGCAAAGTGTCTCCGGGGAATTATTTCAAGCTATTAAAGATTAGATCTATCTATCTATCTATCTATCTATCTATCTATCTATCTATCTATCTATCTATCTATCTATCTATCTCTCCATAGGATCTATCTATCTATCTATCTATCTATCTATCTATCTATCTATCTATCTATCTATCTATCTATCTATCTATCTATCTCTCCATAGGGTCTATCTATCTATCTATCTATCTATCTATCTATCTATCTATCTATCTATCTATCTATCTATCTATCTATCCATCTCAATTTTGCATTATCTATGTATATAAATTAATACAACTCTTTCTTTAATTAAAAAAGAGGGTGACACTCTTACTCACATTTATGTGAGCTTACAGCGCCAGCACAAAAGACGCATACTAAATTTTACATTTTGAATTTTTGAATTATTTACATGTTTATGTTTTCTTGCTCAGGTAAGGCAGCTTTGCTTGCATTATTGTGCATAGATGCCAGTGCATATATAAAAACCCAATGCAGTGTATAATAATCAGAACTGTATGCTTGAAATAGTAGTTCCTAGCAGCTGGAGGGTCAAAAGTTGATCAGCCTTGGTATAGGAGATTAGCAAGCAAGTTTGTTAACATTGGTTTGTTGTTCAGTTTTTAATGTTCTACCCAAGCACTCTTAAAGCAAATCAGATGTTCCACTGTTAAAACTGAAAAGTGCCAATGCCGGCACACTCACCTGTCCGTTTTTGCAGAGGTCTGCCCACATGCTTGTGCCGTCCCCACCTCTCATCAGGACATGGTAGGTGAAGAAGTAGGTGCCTGGTACTGTACAGCTGAACCGTCCACTTGCAGCATCATAATTGTTCCCAAGGTTGGTGACCACATCGTCAAATTTTAGGATCTCATAGCCCTCATGGGGGTTCTTCAAGCCAGCGTAGAAGGCCACACGTGGAACGGTGGTATATGTAGCTGTACTGATGGCACCAGTCACTCCACCTCCTGGCAGTCCCGCTGGTCCAGGCTTGCCTGGTTCTCCTCGTTCTCCTGGTGGACCTACAGGACCTGGTGGGCCAGGTAGCCCAGGCTCTCCAGGAGGTCCTGGCTTTCCCGGACGTCCAGCCTTTCCTTGAGGACCTTGAACTAAAGTTGATGGGGCTGGTTGTCCTCTGTCGCTTAAAGGTTCAGCTCCAGTGCCGGCTCGAATACTAGTACTGGTGGTTGTTGTCCCAGCTTTAGCAAGGTAGGGGTCACACACCATCCGGCAAGTGCCCAACATCTCATAGTGGCCATCGGAGCCCACAGAGTTGACCAACACTGGAATGAGGATTACCAAAATTAGCACCATTACTACTCCAATTGCCACTGCCACCAAAGTCTTCCTCCCAAGGCCGAATGGGGCCAAGGGACGGGGGGACCCACGGCTGGGGGGAGCTATGGTGCCGGAAATTGTGGAGGGGAGGCAAGTGGCCCCTCCGGAGAACAGGATTTGTGGTCTTTGAGGAGACACACAATGCAGCGTTGTAGCAAAAAAAGCAAAATACAGGATCAGGTAACAAAAGTAAAAAAACAGAAGAAGGTTAAATAAATATAAAGCACAAAAGGATGAATATTCAGAATGGTGAGAACTTGACAGAACTTCAGGAAAATAAAAGAGTAAAAATGGATTTCAGAAAGAAATGAGAAGGAAAATGTAAGAGATGGGAGAAAACTGTAACACCAAAAAAAGTGAATGGATGATATATTACAGAACAGTGAAGAAAGCAAAGATTAAGAATAAAAAGGGAATTGTAGAAGAGAGATAAGAAGGTGGGTAGGATGCAGAGAAGAGGGGAGGGGAGCAGGTGAATGTGAATACTTAAAAATAAAAGGATTAAAGTAGAGAGAACAGACAGAGAAGAGGCAGCAGTGACGAAGAGGGACAGAAGAGAAAGCCAGATAGAAGGAGATTACGAGACAGGGGAAAGCTGCTGAGGCAAAGCAGTAAAAGGCAGCGGGGAATGTAACTTGTGAGAGAATGCTGTGTGCAATAGGAGTCTTATATATATGAGACAGAGCATTGCCCCCTACAGGTTGAATAACAGTATGCAGCTTTTTTTGGAAATAATTTCAGGTGGGTTTACTCACAGGTACATACACCTTAGAGCATATTTTCTAAAGAAGTCAAAATTGGATTTGAGATCTATGTATGGGTAGGTGACCTTAGCTTTATATCATATTTATGTAAGCACTACAGAAGAGAAAGCAAACAATCGACAATAAAGGTTACTTCAAAACAAATGCATTTTTTATATATATACATTTTGAAATATATATATACAATTAAAATATGTCAGTAATCTACAGATAGCCTTCAAAGCTGACCACCTGACAGATATTATTAACATAATTAAATTTGGTTATGATGTTTAAAAATGTATTTCACATACAGTTAGTAAAAGTAACTGAATTTCTCATTATATCAGCTTCCTATATATACAATATATTGCCAAAAGTATTGGGCCAGCCCTCCAAATCATTGGATTCAGGCGTTCCAATCACCTCCATGGCCACAGGTGTATAAAATCATCACCTAGGCATGCAGACTGCTTCTACAAACATTTGTGAAAGAATGGGTCGCTCTCAGGAGCTCAGTGACTCCAAGCATGATACCATGAAAGGTTGTCACCTGTGCAATAAGTCCATCCGTGAAATGTCCTTGCTACTAAATATTCCACGGTCAACTGTTAGTGGTATTATAACAAAGTGGAAGCAACTGGGAACAACAGCAACTCAACCACCAAGCAGTAGGCCACGTAAAATGACAGAGCGGGGTCAGCGCTGAATTGGACAGTGCGCAGAAGTCACCAATTGTCAATATTGAACCCTACGGACTAAGACTGTAGTATATATATATATATATATATACACTATATTGCCAAAAGTATTGGGATGCCTGCCTTTACTTGCACATGAATTTTAATCCAGAAGCTCCATAGAAAATGGATTCATCTATTTGATGGTAACAGCAGCAATGGTAACTTTCCTGGTGAACGCACTCTTTACTGTGATCCTGACTGTACTGGGCTTTCTTTTACGCTTCAGAATATTGTATCTACATTAATTTTAATGACATCCCAGTCTTAGTCCGTAGTGTTCCTTCTAGGTTTGTGGGCTCCAGCTGTTCGAATGGATGGGTCGCGATGACATCACTCCTGTGCATGTGCACAGGAGTCACGGTCATGGCACAGCTCTCTCCATGGATGGCGTACTCCTGTATGCCGTCCATTGAGAGCACAGTTCGCATGCGTTGGTGACATCACTAGCCTCTGCAAATGTGAATATTTCCTAAATGGTGCATGTTTAGGAGATAGTCACTGTAGGTAAGACTTATTATAGGCTTACCCATAGGTAGATATCTTAAACCAGACTTTACTACCACTTTAAACGTCTGATTTTAAAATGGATAATCAGAATATGGAATAGCAAGTAAGTTTAAATGGTAAGGTCACATAAAATGATTACTTTCAGGTAAATGTTTCAATATTAGCTTGCAATGTGACCTTGTACACTCTGGAAGCGTACAATCCAAACGCACACGTTCCTGCGTTAAAAATGGCTGTGTGTATAAGTGGGTGCTGTAGCGACCGTCGGCTGGAACTGAACAAAATCAGCAAAGGAGAATGTCGCCAACACACCAAGGATCACCAATATGGGTCCAAAGGTCACATGCCTGATGAAGGGGTCCTGCGAGACTCCGAAACGTTGCCTTGCTGTAACTATGTGATAGTTTATTAAAACTCTTGGACCCATATTGGTAATCCTTGGTGTGCTGGTGACATTTTTCCTTGTACACTCTGGGTTTCCTCTAAGCAATACAACACCCACTTGAGTTTTCTAATTTCACAGTTTATATAACATGCAAAAGAGAACCCCACTGTGTAGTGTAATATAAAGGCGTAGCCATGCCTGCATCTAGTGTCTATATAAAGGTTTATGTAATAAGGTGCCCATCAGGCTGAGCCTGTCTCAGTGAAGACCGGTGACTTGTATCTTCAAACATTACCGAGGGTGAGGTCTGGTTATGGCAGCTTAACTACAACAACAGATGGGTCTCTAGTGATGATACCTATGCATGGATGGACATTTTCAACAAAGATTTTGTATTCTAATAGTAGAAATCCAGGCAAAAATAACAAGATAAAATAAATAGCCCTTTAAAAGATAAAGTAGCAAAACCAACTTTTGCTGCAATATTCACTTTCAACCCACAGTACTTTTTTCTGCCACTAGATTTCCTCAGTCTGATTGCCAGGATCATTCAACTTATTTCTTCTGAGCCTAGGTCACCCTGGACTAACCCCAACCTGTGAATGGACAGTGAAAGGTGAAAGGAGAAGCAGCACAGCAATGAGCTCATCTCTATATTACTCTGCTTTCTCCTCCTATCAGTATGCCTCTTCTCAGTACATGAACATATTATCTCCTGATGCTGCTTCCTCTCACACTTTAGCCCTGCTGTGCAGGAACTACAAGAGGCCAATACCAGGACAAATTCATGTACTTACACTGTTTATAATTAACTTCTTGACCCTACTGTAACTTATATGTGGGGTGGCAAAGAGAGTGGGCTTGAATACCCACATGTCACACATATATATCCATGGGTGGCAGAGCTTTCTGTGCTGAAAATCTACTAATTGCATGCTCACCACACTGAGACCAAGCTGTCAAAGACAACTCTCAGTCCCTACTAATGATTGAGAGCCTGACTGACTTATGATCATGTGACCACTGTGACAACCAATCACAGTGGTCATGTGATCGGCTGATCCTTCCTGCAAGCTAGGCATACAGACCCTGTTAGAGCAATGTGGGGGCTGGGTGGGAAGACATTCAATGATGCACTAATGAATACAGATCTACATTATACAGTCATGGCCGAAATTGTTGGCACCCTTGATATTTTTCCTGAAAATCAAGTATTTCACACAAAAAAGGTATTGCATTAACACATGTTTTGCTATACACATGTTTATTCCCTTTGTATGTATTGGAACAAATATAAAACAGAGGCAGAAAAGCAAATATGACATAATGTCACACAAAACCCCAAAAATGGGCTGGACAAAAGTATTGGCACCCTTAACTTAATATTTGGTTGCACACCCTTTGGAAAACATAACTGAAATCAGTCGCTTCCTATAACCATCAATAAGCTTCTGACACCTCTCACCCGGAATTTTGGACCACTCTTCCTTTGCAAACAGCTCCAGGTCTCTCTTATTGGAAGGACACCTTTTCCCAACAGCAATTTTAAGATCTCTCCACAGGTGTTCAATGGGATTTAGATCTGGGCTCATTGCTGGCCACTTCAGAACTCTCCAGCGCTTCTTTGCCATCCATTTCTGAGTGCTTTTTGACGTATGTTTGGGGTCATTGTCCTGCTGGAAGACCCAGGATCTTGGACGCAAACCCAGCTTTCTGACACTGGGCCCTACAGTGCGACCCAAAATCCTTTGGTAATCCTCAGATTTCATGATGCCTTGCACACAGTCAAGGCACCCAGTGCCAGAGGCAGCAAAACAACCCCAAAACATCATTGAACCTCCACCATATTTTACCGTAGGTACTGTGTTTTGTTCTTTGTAGGCCTCATTCCGTTTTCGGTAAACAGTAGAATGATGTGCTTTACCGAAAAGCTCTATCTTGGTCTCATCTGTCCACAAGACGTTTTCCCAGAAGGCTTTTGGCTTACTCAAGTACATTTTGGCAAACTGTAGTCTTGCTTTTTTATGTCTCTGTGTCAGCAGTGGGGTCCTCCTGGGTCTCCTGCCATAGCGTTTCATTTCATTTAAATGTCGACGGATAGTTCGCGCTGACACTGATGCTCCCTGAGCCTGCAGGACAGCTTGAATGTCTTTGGAACATGTTTGGGGCTGCTTATCCACCATCCGGACTATTCTGCGTTGCAATCTTTCATCAATTTTCCTCATCCGTCCACGACCAGGGAGATTAGCTACAGTGCCATGGGTTGCAAACTTCTTGATAATGTTGCGCACTGTGGACAAAGGCAAATCTAGTTCTCTGGAGATGGACTTGTAACCTTGAGATTGTTGATATTTTGCCACAATTTTGGTTCTCAGGTCCTCAGACAGTTCTCGTCTCCTCTTTCTGTTGTCCATGCTTAGTGTGGCACAGACAGACACACAATGCAAAGGTTAAGTGAACGTCTCTCCTTTTTATCTGCTTTCAGGTGTGATTTCTATATTGCCCACACCTGTTACTTGCCCCAGGTGAGTTTACAGGAGCATCACATGCTTGTAACATTCTTATTTATCCGCAGTTGTGAAAGGGTGCCAATACTTTTGTCCAGCCCATTTTTGGAGGTTTGTGTGACATTATGTCGAATTTGCTTTCTTTCCTCCCTTTTTTTGTTTTGTCCCAATACACACAAAGGGAATAAACATGTGTATAGCAAAACATGTGTTAATGCAATACGTTTCGTGAGAAATACATGATTTCCTGGAGAAATATCAAGGGTGCCAACAATTTCGGCCATGACTGTATATCTTGCTAGAGTTCAGCTTTAAGTACTATTTTGTAAAGATCAGCTCCGGCCAAAGCTATTTTCCATAGAGTGGGTAAGAGTTTAGCCATTCCCTCCTCTGATCAAGCTTTAAAAGAAAAGATGTAGCTGGAGTTTGGTTTTAATTGACTCAACCCATAGCAGGCACAACGGAATCCACCTTGTGCTGGTCTCGCTTTAGTAGAGCAAAGCTCTAGAGAGAAGCTGCTAGAGATAAGCAATTTGTGAAAAATGCACAAATGTTGATTCGACAAAATGGAGGCCATTATTCACTCCCCCAGGTAAATATTTGATTCGCCCAATGTAAAAAGGAATTAGAACAAAGTGATCAGAGGGGGCCCAAGAGGTCACCCAGCAGGATCGAATGAAGATCCTATTTTTAATATTATAGGGGGCCTGGGGTAAGAATATCTGCCCCTGTTAATGTATTGGCCTCATAAGAACAAACTTACTTCCAAGTGGATGATACATTTCTAAATTCCTCAACTCCATGATGAAGAATCCTTAGAAAGGGAGAAATAGGTAGTTTTATAAAATGTAATAGATTTACCTGGACAAGTTTCAATTCTGTCTGTTTCTGATGGTGTTTTAACATAACCTGCTAGCTTGATCAATAACATCTTAAATGCATCTTATCTACAGTGAAGGAAATAAGTATTTGATCCCCTGCTGATTTTGAATGTTTGCCCACTCACAAAGAAATGATCAGTCTAAAAATCGAATGTTAGGTGTATTGTAACACTGAGAGACAGAATAGCAACAAAAAATTCAAAAGAAATGCATGTCTAACAAATGATTCACTGATTGCATGTTCATGAGGGAAATAAGTATTTGATTCCCTACCATTCAGCAGGATTTCTGGCTACCAGGTGTCTTTCATACAGGTAACAAGCTGAGATTAGAAGCAGTCTCTTAAAGGCAGTGCTGCTAATCTCATTTTGTTACTTTTATAAAAGACACCTGTCCACAGGAGCAATCAAACAATCAGACTCCAAACTCCACCATGGCAAAGACCAAAGAGCTGTCCAAGGATGTCAGGAGCAAGCAGCTTTTGTTGCTATTCTGTCTCTCAGAGTTACAATACACCTACCATTCGATTTTTAGTCTGATCATTTCTTTGTGAGTGGCCTTCACTAGTATTCTTCTGGAAGCTAAATGGAAGTGCAGTGGTGGTTGGGAAATCTTTGTTCTAACAGAGACACTTCCTGTTCTTTATTGATAAGGGTGAAATCATAAAACATTTGCAGTGAATGCCCAAGGTTGCAGACTTTTTTGGGCGTCTAGCACCCTCACAAATGTGAGTCTATCACAATGATGATATATGATATACAGAAAGAGCTCACATTAAGCCTCCAAAACCCCTACAGACCTCTGACCAGTGCAGCCCCTCAGAGCAGAACAAGTCTATTCTAGACATTATCATCACATAGCCAGAAATGGGAAGTAGGGATAGGTTTTCCCCACTCTCCTGCAATCGTGCCAGTCAGACACAAGCATCAGTTGCTGGAACAAGGATTTCCATACCTGGCCACAAGACATGAGGCAGGTCTGCAGGATCCAAGGATTTGCCCAAGTCCAGGGACAATTGGGGGGTATGCAAGTGCACACACCAGGACAAGACCATAAGAAATCACCTTGCCCTGGATCTTCCACAACAGCATGAAGTGTAGCCAGACCCCTACTAAGGAATTGTGGAAACAGACAAATTCTTCACAAGCGAGGCTTAGGTTGCAGACTTTTTTGGGCGTCTAGCACCCTCACAAATGTGAGTCTATCACTTTCAGATTTTTTTCCAAAACGACTACACCAGAGGAGTCTCTCCTGTCCTCCTTTGAATAAAACCATAACAGTCACTTTTCCCAAGAAGCTTTTTAAAATATCCATACTCTTCCCAAGATGCACAAAGCATCAACAGAATGCAAAAACAAATCCTACAATAAAAGAGAAAGAGTAATGTATGCTCATTAAATATAAATTTTGTGTTTTTATAATGAGCCACATTTGCTCAGTTACTATACAAAGGCTGTGCTATACTGCTCCATCTCACAATACACATCTATGAGCATGCTGACTCATCGAAAACAATGCACTCCCTATGTGGTTGAAATTTTACCTCGACAGCTGTTAAGCAGTTAGGCAGATTCATTGTAGTGGCTAATCTACCTGGCCACTAGTGGCTTATTCATAAATCTTGACATTTTATACCATAATAACAATTAGAAGAATGAGCATCAAAAACACCACAAAAATGACTTAAACATAAACACTGCAGAAATAACCGAAAATGTGTAATCACTGAAAATACGTTATACTATTTCTATAAAGTATATGACATCAATTTAAAAACATAATTTAAAAACAGATTAACCAGTCCAGGTTCTTTCCTATCAAATCCACCTTTTTTTCTACAAGTGCACTAACACAGCTACAATCACCTGGCCAAGAAGTTAAAGTATATGCAAACCCACTCACTAAAATCTCACATAATATTTTACATGCTAATGGCATTTCAAAAGTCATTTGCAATCTTTTTTTTCCGCAGCTTTTATTAAAGCTGAACTCCAAGTATGGATTTTATTGCATAGTTACATTGATCTAAACTCAACATTGCAAATAGAAAAATGTATATGTTTCATAACATAGTGGCTAAATGGTTAGCACTTCTGCCTGGCAGTACTCAGGTCACTGGTTTGAATCCCAACCAGGGCACCACCTGCCTGGAGTTTGCATGTTCTCCCTGTGCCTGTGTGGGTTTCCTCTGGATACTCTGGTTTCCTCCCACACTCCAAAGACATGCTGGTAGTTTAATTGGCTCCTGTATAAATTGGCCCTAGTATGTGTATGAATGAATGTGAATTAGGAACCTTAGATTGTACGCCCCTTGAGGGTTAGGGACTGATGTGAATGTACAATATACTGTACTGTATATGTAAAGCACTGCGTAAATTGACAACGCTATATAAGTACCTGTAATAATAATAATTTCCATATAAAACCATAAAAACAAATGTATGGTACACCACAAATATATTTAAATCAATAACTTGGGAAAAAATGTATAAAAAAAGCATATTGTCATTTTTGTTATTGTAAAGATTTTTTTTGTAGAGGTTTTGTTAATTTTGGCTTTTCATGACCTTGAACACTTTTGACTAGTCAGCAGGTGTATGTCATGCTGGTCCGTATTCGTTGTTTCAGTAATGCTGTCTATCCACCTTAGCCTCTATCATTCCCGTCTTCATTTACCTTTGATCTTACCTTTCATGAGATATCTTGGTTAATGTAGCCAACATTTTTGATATCAGTCCTTCTAGTGAAAACTGCGGTTTTATTTATTTTTTTTATATTGCACAGTGGTTTTCTTTCAAGGCCTTGGAACTATCAAATAAAAAGTGCTGATGTTTCTGGGTTGACCTTTCTTTTAAACACTGTGATATATGAGGCGTTACGCTCAAGTTGTAGTGCTTTCTTGTGAGTTCAGTCCAGCCAGAAATACTGTTTCAGGGCTTGGTGGTCCACTTTTACTGAAAGGTTCACAAAACATCAAACTTCAAACACAAAAGCAAATCACTATTAAGTATAAAAGTAAAACCTGCGCAAATGTCACACATGCACAACCCCACAAAGCAGCAAAACTCACCAAAAGGGATATCCCCCTCCTAAACAATGTGTAATATATAAAAGGTATTGCACTAAGGGCAAACAACATGAACCAAACAATATATAGAAAGCACAATAAAGTGTACTAAATAAATAGATACTGACAGTCCATACGGGACCCTGAAGTGCTCAAAGTCTTCAAATGTGAAAGATAATTGCAAAACAGTCTCTGCGAATAAAGAAATTCTCTCAAAGTGCAAATAATAAAAAAGTTCTTCTTCATTCCAACCAGAAATCACCCATGTGAGTGGCCACCACCGTGTATGGCAAATTGGAGGCTTATCAGATCACCAGACCCCTTATTACAAGAGGTCGGGTTAGGCTCAAAGTGAATAAGGTTCCGTCAGGAAGATGAACTATACTAGATCCACCACTCCGCTCCAACCATTCCGGGTTAAAGATCAGTATTGGCTCATAAAAGATAATAAAGAGGTGCCTCTCATAGTGTATTATCTCCAGTAATTTTATTTAAAAAAGACAAGATTGCACTTACAACAGCACTGAAGTAACAGGCATCATTCGCTATGTTTGGGTGTTCCAAGATGGTGGACAATGCAATGACGTCAGAACGGAGGCTCCACCCAATGCATTTCGTCATAAAAAGACGTCTTCCAGGGAGGATCCCTATTAAGCCTGTAGGCAGATACAGTCTGTTTTCTGCACTTTAGGTGGCACTCGACCTGAGTGGCACCAAAGCCGGAGAGGAAGTCGAAGGGAAACATGGTTTCTCTATGGTTTCCAGGGTCAATGGAGCAGTGTTCCAGTTGGCTACACTGTCCCAAGACAGTGGCTGACCCAAGATGGCCACCAAGGGTCAGCAAGGTCACTTTAATACTTGCACGCATTTTGCAAGTGGCTAGTGTAGGGAGAGAGACCCTGCTAGCTAGGCAAAGTAACTAGCAGTAGGGAAAGGTTACTGATGAGGAGGGAAAGGCTAGGGACTTGCTATCCTGGAAGAAGCCTCCCCTCCTGGGACCAGACTACCCAGGCTGGACTTCTCCCACTGAAACAAATGCTGTTGGCACCTCTCCTCAGCCACGTCTTTGACTGCATTGAACTGTGAGTTATTTCTCTAGTGGCATTAGTGACGTTAGAAACACACTTTTTGTGTGTTTCTAACGTTGGCATTGTATTCAATAAACGTTCCAAGCTACACTGCAACCAGACTATTGCAGTACAACTGCTCAGGCCTCAAGCCTAGGCCTTTGGTCTGGTCCCTTCGACTGTCTTACAGCAGCACCATGCTCTGTACTCTGTACCTTTCTTGCATACATCTGCATACCTCGCGCAGCCCTCTACTGAACTGGCCCATGTCCTGACCTCTAGGCTGGGGACCTCCTGTCACCCAGGTGGAGCCCTGAAACACTGCCAGGCCCTTGATTATAAGGGCTGTGCACACCTGCACAGTCAGGTTGGTAAGACCTGGAGATGGGGTTAGAGGCTTCATCCCTCCTAACTTGAGGACCTTTGGGGGAGGTGAAATGTGTATTCATGATCCAAATGTTTTCAGGCAGTGAGATCACTGGTAGGTCCATGAAGAAGAACAACTCTCTGTAACATCAATGACCACCCATCAGTGAAGAAGAGGGTAAGAGGACTCTACATATCTACATGTCACATGACCTACCTAAGGTTAAGTATTTAAAAAAAAAACACATAAAATACAAATGGTGGGCTTCAAGGGGTGGGAGGCAAAACTAAAGTATGGATTTAACTGAACCTGGAACTTTACCCTGAATGGACAATCCCAGATTAACTCTAAGGATAAGACTCTGGATACTTTACTTCAGGTAATTATTTTAGGTTTCTTTCAGCTATGTAAGACTAAATTGTTAACCATCCACCTTTCCCCTGAAACAATGCATCAGAGAATTACATTCTCATATGACTAAATTCTGTATTTTGCCAAAATAATATCCTGATTTTCAAGTAGGCTAGTGTAAGTCCAGTGGACCTTCTACAGTTGAGATTTGAGCTAGACCTGACCGATGAACAGGAGAACAGAATAAGTCTTTGCAGCTCAGTTAGGGGAATCTTCCATGGATAGGGAAAATAATGTCTGCTGCCCTCTAGTCTGATGGGGAAGGTCTGGGGGTTCACATGAACACAACAATGAAAGTAAATCTGTATGCTGTAGTAAACTGCCAACTCCCAACAGCTGATCTCCTGATTATTATTATCAACTGCGCAGTACCCTGCCTGACCTCACCAAGTAGAATAAAAAAAAGTACATCCACACAGGAGAGGCAAAATAAAAAGTTAGCCTATGTAATAATTGCTGCATAGGCTCCGGAGTGCATACCAGATGTCTAGGAGAAGTCATTTTATAACTGGCCGTGATCAAATAAAACAAAAAATAAAAGTAAAAGAAAATGCCTGAACACACATATAAAACAAATTCACCAAAAGACAACTGAATGTCATAAATCTGACTTGTAAAGTATAGCCAGTGATTCATATAGCCACCTTATAATTAAAAACAGTAGGCAAATGTAAAAAAATCTCAATCTAATATATAAAAAGTTAGAACCTATGTCATGTTTTTATTGCTATCTGTGTTTCCACTGGAGGGATTCGCCCCTTTATGTATCCTGGTGACAACAAATGTTGAATTGTCACCAAAGAGAGGGTGTGAAATTTGTTCTTCTGACAAATCTCTGGTAATTCTTTTAGCTTTGGAGAGATTTCCTCTCATTTGCTGTTGCATCTTCAGGACAGGAAGGAAAGGGAAATGTCGTCAATGGGACACAAGAAGCAAAAAATGACCGTGTAATGAGTCTGAAGCCCCCAAGTAGTAGGAGTATGGTTGCACTATCAGATGATGGGAATGAGACCTGTTTCCCTCTTTCGCATGACAATTTCTTTCCCAGTAGTATACATATGAGTTAACAGGCCAGTGATGTGGTTAGGGAAGAGGATAGGAAATTGATGCAATCAGGGTTGTAGTCTGGCAGCATAACAGGAAAATATATTGATAAAAGGTTAGAAGAAGAGTCGTGACAGAGATGCCGTAAACGCTGTACCGATGAGTTTACAAGTAGTGAAAAAGGAGGTTGGTGAGGCAACAGCTCCATGGTTGTTATTTTCCCTATTTATGGAAGATTCTCCTAACTGAGCTGCAAAGACTTATTCTGTTCTCCTGTTCATCAGTCAGGTCTGGCTCAGATCTCAACGGTAGAAGGTCCACTGGACTTACTGCAGTCTAGTTGAAAATCAGGATATTGTTTTGGCAAAATATAGAATTTAGTCATAAGAGAAGTTAATTGTTGGATGCACTGTTTCAGGAGAAACGTGGATGGTTAACAATTTATGTGAATGGGGAAGGGTGATGCTATACAGGCAAGCGGACAAATCATCCTCATCGGTGGTCTAGTTTTTGAACACATTTCATAAACTCTGGGAGAGAGGAATAGGGTACTGCATACCCAAAAGAGAGAAAAAAGTCTCACAACACTTCATTATTAAATAAAGTCTCAGGCCTTATAGCAATCAGTCAATACCGGTTGTGAGACTTTAGGCCAACATTGACAATCTGTATTCGTGGACCACTAAAAGCAAAGGCGTTATCAGTGGAGCAGACATCCAATTGGACTCTCCTGCTCTGAATGACGTCTGTGACCATCTGTGTGTCTAGCGTAGGGAAAGGTTGAGGAGGGAAAGAGTACTGACCTCATGCCTGAGACCTCCATCCAGGAACTCCTTCTGCCTATCGGCTGCTCTTGCTGCAACAACTCCTACCAGCCACCTCCTTCATCAGATACTTTTGGGTGTTGTAAGCTTTCTAACGTGTCCTTTACTGTATTGAGACTGTGTTCCTCAAGGAACTGCAGGATTGTTCGATTGTTCATGATTTAGGCCCTGTTTCCACCTTGTAAGAACTTTGTGCTATAATTCCTTGGTCTTCGTATGCATTTGCTCCCTGTTGGGTACAACACACCTGCTGCACTTACAAGCAGCCAGAATGTCCTGCAATGTCCATCAGCAGCAGCTTGACCCAAGCACCATAAAATCTTAGGCCAAGGCTCAGGCTCTTCTTTCAGCTTTATCCTCTCCAAGCAGCAGGTCTAGGAGGCACAGATTGCCAGGAAAACCTTGTCTCCAGGCCACAGCCTAGAAGGCAAAAGACCCTTCTTTAAGGTCACCCCAAATATTCATATCCTTCCCCAGCAGGCATCACTGACAAAAAACCTAAAGGTGATTTGCCAGCAAGAAATACATATTTATAATTCAAAGTGGTTCTAAATGTGTGGGGTTTTTTTCTTTAAAAAAGAGCAGCCCTGATCCTCCTCTTCTAGGGTACCCTGCCAGCATTTCTGGCCCCTCCCCCTTGCCGAGTGCTCTCAGAGCAAGCAGCGGCTTTCCTAGGTCTCTCCTCATTGGCTGAGACACAGTAGCAGTAGCCATTGGCTTCTGCTGCTGTCAGTCACAGCCAGTACGGAGGGAGCCAAAGGCGAACTGAGCCACGCTCTATGGCTCAGTTCGCCCTTGGCTCCCTCCACATTGGCTGTGACTGACAGCAGCAGAAGCCAATGGCTATTGCTTCTGTGTCTCAGCCGATGAGGGGAGACCAATGAGGGGGTGATGGTAGCATCTTCTCTTTCAATATAGAGCATATTTCTGTGAATTCATGATACCATCAACGAAATGCAGCTCCCCGACACCAGCAGCACTTTGCTCCTAAGACTTTTATTGGAGTGTACTCATTTTTGCAACATGGTCTTGAATGAATTTGTTAGGAAAAATACTTTTTTGTGTGTGCAAATTAACAAATCTTGTTTGCAATGCAATGGCGCGCATTTGTGGGAGTATTTTGTAGTATAGTTTCCCATAGAAAATGTTGGTTCTGAAAGGAATGTACAGGTTTTCTGACAAATCTGTAGGGGTGTACTCATTTATGCTGAGCACTGTAGTTGCTAAGGAGTTGGTCTTCAAGTTCTGCAGATCCTTGGGCATCCCATATACCCCTAGACCCCATCCAAGTTCTTACCCCTTAATTAAATCACAAAACCAAGAACAAGGCCTGTTCTTTGACTCCAGTGTGCAAAGTATGGAAAATTAGTGCTGCCTGGCAGTGCATAGGGCAGCAATGGGCAAACTACGGCCCGCGGGGGATGAATTACTATATTGGGGGTTAATTACTATAGGGGATGAATTAATATGGGGGATGAATTACTATGGGGGATGAATTACTATGGGGGATGAATTACTATATGGGGGATTAATTACTATGGGGGATGAATTACTATGGGGGATGAATTACTATGGGGATGAATTACTATATGGGGGATGAATTACTATGGGGGATGAATTACTATGGGGGATGAATTACTATATGGGGGATGAATTACTATGGGGGATGAATTACTATGGGGGATGAATTACTATATGGGGGATTAATTACTATGGGGGATGAATTACTATGGGGGATGAATTACTATGGGGGATGAATTACTATATCTACTCTTGGTCCGGCCCCCGGGTCCAATATATGAACCCATTGCGGCCCTCAAGTCAAAAAGTTTGCCCACCCCTGGCATAGGGGTACCCAAATCAAATCCAGTGGCCCTTACGAGGGTAGTGCTACACACATGTAGCACCCTCCTAGTAAGCTAGGGGGAGCTCTAGTTCAATTGTCAGCTAAGAGGGCTGAGTAGCAGCCTGGGTGTGATAGCTAACAGGTTCTAAGTTGGGTCGGAGCTGAGAGGAATTTCCCCCTAAAACTTGGGAGAAAGGTCTAGAAGCAGTGGGCGGATTTGAGGAGTGGCTGGTCTGTTTGAGAGTTGGATTGTGGGAGCAGGAGATGAGAGAAGGATGTGAGGCTGGAAGGCAGGAAGGCAGGAGTCTGTGGGAGGGCCCAGATGGAGAGGGGCTCACCTACAGGCAGAGGAGCTTGGAAGGAGGAAAGCTCAGGACTTTACTGGCCTCCTGAGAGAAGACCACCTGTGAGGCAGGGAAAGAGCTGCACAGCTAGAAGGCCTGGTAGCAGCCATCGACTCACTAGCAGCACAGGAGAAGGACTGAGTGAGTAGACCTGCACCCCCTGAGCCAGATAGGGGAAGTAGCACTCTGGTGGGAAACCAGATTAGCCACCACCTGGGACTGTCTTATTTCTGAAAGTGACAGGCACTGGATCCCCTGCTCAGGGATTCCTTCAGGCAGCCAGACAGAGGAGCATCTGGGGTCTGAGGTGGTACTACAGGAGATGCTGGCTAGCTCTCCAAAACAGACTGTTGCTGTAACCATTTGTGCAAAGTTCAGGAAGTTGTCCTCAGTTCCTCAGTTCTTTTGGGCATTCCATACACCCCTTACCCCATTTGTGCAAAGTTCAGGAAGTTGTCCTCAGTTCCTCAGTTCTTTTGGGCATTCCGTACACCCCTTACCCCATCCAAGTTCTAAAATCCCCTAATTAAACATCAAAATAAGCTCAAGGATTGGTTACTGACTCTTGGATGCAAATGTATGTGAAAAGACGTGTTGCCTGGCTGTGCAGGACTATTGGGGGGACCCAAATCTTCTGAAACTCCTAAGGGAGTAGTGCTACACGCGCAAAACTTGGCTCCTCGCATGCACTTGTGTCTCCTTAGCACATGGCTAGCTAAGAAGACACCTGCAAACTGGGAGGTGGTGACATTTGCCTTTGTGTTCCCAGGGACATTTTAGAAGGAGAGGACTACACATAATAGGTATGTGTAGACCTCCTCTTCTGAAACTAAACTAAAGAAAAAAAAAACAAGGGTTTAGTATCACTTTAACTGCCAGTAGTAATTCCTTTTTTCTTCTTTTCCTCTGAGAAGAATATAAAACGTGCAGAATGGTAGGCAGACACATACTTTCTGTTGCACATGTTAGCCTTTTTGGTTTGCAAATCAAATTAAAATTTGATACTCTTTAAACAGCTTTCGGGTCCAGATTGATTTTCTCCAACAATATGCTCTTTGGTGCAATGACCTGTGACCTCTAAAGCCCCATGGCTGATAGTGGACTACATACTGACCACCCTGATTGAAATCCTGGCACAGTATTGTGACTCCCCCCTGACCTTGCTGTCAAACTGCTGCCACTTCCACGTCAGAAGTCACAGCCACCTGATTTTCAGGACCCAGGGCTACGTGGGTAAGTACATATCTTGTCCCATATATGCAGTGTGACCTCCTCTTTTCTGCATTGCAAATGGCCTGAATAGGTTATATGTGGAGAAATGATGGAAAAATTAACAGACATACCGTGGAAAACAGAACAGGAAAACACATTTGCACGTGCTATCATCAACCTACTTACTTCATTGCGCTGTGTTATTTCCTTACTGTTTGGCACTGTGCCTGGCCCAGGGATGGCATAACAGCTTTTCAGCTTTTTTTTTTATTTTTTTTTTTTAGGAAAATTAATTTAAAGGTTTTATCCTTTTTCCTCAAGTATAGCAAATCAGTCAGGGCAGAATAAATCAATCGGTTGCCCAATCTGATGGACGAATTTGAGAATTACAGCGGTCTCCAAAAATGCATTTCAGGTGTGGCCAGGGCTTGTCGTCTTGACCCAGGCCCTTATGCTGGGTCATACATGGCAATTTTACTAATATGACCAAAAGAACTGCTTGCTGTTTGATTTTATAATAGCATTATATTATGAAGCTGAATCATTCCGAAAACACAATGTGAAGAGTTCTTACAAGAGCTGACACTCATTCGAATAGGTGTTCTGCCCTTGAAACATTTGGGTTTTTGTATATATAGGAAAATAAGGCTCTTTACTGGCACACCTTGGTATGATGATATTCTTGTTCTTTGTTCACATAAAGCAACAGATATCACAAGCTGATGTTTCAGGACCTTGTAGAATCCCTTTTTCCTTTACCTTGAAAAATTGATCCTGTGAAGCCCCGAAACATCAACTTGTGACACCTCTTGCTTTATGTCAGTGGTCTTCAAACTGTGGTTCAGGGTCCAGATGTGGCCCTTTGGTTACTTTTATCTGGCCCTTGGGGTGCTATTCCTCCCAGTGACACAAGGCACTATTCCTCTTTCTGACACCAACAATGGTGCATAATTCCTGCTACTAATACCAGCAATGGGGCACTATTCCTCCCACTGTAACCAACAACAGGGCACTATTCCTCCCACTGATGCAAGGCACTATTCCTCCCACTGACATGAACAGTGGTGCATAATTCCTGCCACTGATACGAACAATGAGGCACCATTCCTTCCACTGACACCAACAGCGTGGCACTATTCCTTCCACTGATGCAAGGCACTATTCCTCCCACTGACACCAATGACATGGCACTATTCCTCCCACTGACATCAATGACATGGCACTATTCCTCCCACCGATGCAAGGCACTATTCCTCCCACTGACACCAACAGTGGTGCATAATTCCTGCCACTGATACCAGCAATGGGGTACCATTCATCCCACTGACATCAACAACTTGGTACTGTTCCTCCCACCAATGCAAGGCACTATTCCCCCCATCAACAACGACACTGGTGCAAAATTTCTGTCACTGATACCAACAATGAGGTACCATTCCTCCCACTGACACCAGTGACATGGTACTATATCTTCCACTGACACCAATGACATGGCACTATTCCTCCCACTGACGCCAATGATGAGGCACTATTCCTCCCACTGACACCAATTATGAGGCATTATTAAGGTCACTGACACCAGTGATGGGACACACTTCCTCACACTAATACCAGTGATGGCTCATGGCTTACTGCCATTGATTCCAGGCATCTTCTACCCACATTGGTCACATCAAAGTTTGAAGGATAGTAAACTAGCCCTGAAACTTTGGAAAGCCCCACTTTACGTGAAAAAAGGGTAACAGTATCATTATACTAAGTTCTGCTGGTGAAGATCCTTCTTTTCCTATGAGTGTGTAGTACCATTCACCAATTTGCTAGAGCACCCTACATTAACTGTGGAGGAGTACAATAGATACAGTACAACTTCTTTTTCTTTGTTTTACGCTGGAATAGACTTGTATTTGGACTTTAAACTTATGGTGTGGGGCTTCAATCTCATATCTGGAAATACAAATCTAACAAGAGTTCTAGGCTTCCCATACTCTACTTAATAAATTAAACTTTTGGCTGGGCATATACTTTAATAGAGTAGGTCATACTCTTTAGTAGCGTAGGACATACACTTTAAAAGAGTAGGACATATGCCCTAAAAGATTTTCTTGCCAAAACTAAAGTTACACTTTATATGTTGGATGCTGACATCGCCGGCTACCAAATTTGCTGATCACAGTCACTCTTGGAGAATCTGTAGATTTGTATTCTGTGGTCTGCGTTGCTGGCACATCTGTTAGAAGAGACGCAGTGACATGACCGGAATGAAATTTCACCTGAGCCTCTGTGGACCTGGAGGACAACCTGCCCTTTCTGAAGGTACACACAAAAAACTTCTCCCAGGTGATGAATCTCCTTACCCCACCTCCTCCTAATTTAATAGCAGTGGAGACATGTGATATTTACATTGAAAAGGCCACAGCATTGCTTTATTAATACAACACTGTGTTGATTAAAGCTACAGCTCCATTGAAACAGACAGCACAGCATGAGTTCATTAAGCATGAAAATTGCTGCAATTGTTTCAGGTTATGAAGTTGCCACAAAAAAAGGTTATATCCTGACAACACTGATATATCAGTTTTGGGCAGATGTGACCAGATCAAACCATATATAATCTTCTTCCATCTCTGGCCTGATCTGCGATAGAGATTTCTGCACTTGGGTTTCCAGTTCAGACCACACACCATGGACAATACGTGATTTTAGAGTTGTCAGAGTGGTGGGTTATGAGATCTGCCAAGGGGTGCAAGTGGACTGAAGGCTGGACATGGCCTGAATAGGTGCCCTATTGTAAAGGAATAAAAGAAGCTAGGCTATTACGTAATGAGCAGGGGTCACCAAAATCTGCCTCTAAGTACAATGCGAACACTAGATAACATCTTGTATGAGCCTTTCTTGCAGAAACCCAGAAAGTGCCTGAAGCTGGCCATAGAGAGGTAGCTTTTCTGTCTTTTTGACAGACGTTGATCAAAAAATTGACTTCTGCCATGCAGAGAGGGCAACATGTTACTGGAAATGTAGCCTTTCCCTGCTGAACTGGCCAAATTTCCACCCATCTTTGGCCTGCTTAAAGGTTCACAAACATTTACCCATGCTTGTAAGTGTAGAGATTCAGATGTAAATACACTTTATTGTCATTGATGACCTCCTTCTGAAATGCTACTCCCCTGGATGCCATGCAGACCTTTTATTCAATGCATGTTATTTCACTAAACTAGTCCAGCGCATAAAAAAATATACAACAATATATATATATGTGACAATTACCCTAAAATATCTGCATAATGCACAAAGTGTCCATAAATACAACAGTGGATATATGAATAAATAAATACATATAAATAAACAATTTGATAGTGCTCATAAAGTGCCAGTGATTATGTGTAACCGAAGTCCATAAAAAATTATCCCCAAGAAAGGAAGAAAAGTCCTATAAAGATCTCCAATAATCTTCCCAGTGTACTCAATCCACAGTGCAAGGTCCTCCACCACCATGCACTCACCAGAAGGCTAATGATCAATAGCCTATAACCCAATCATAAGGGACTTCCATAGATCGCTCTTCAGTACAGCTGAAAATACAACCGGAACAGAATCCTAGGAGAAAACGCGGAACCCAGTGAATAATATATAGTTTAGTATTTAATGTTTAAAAGGTCAATATTAGAACCAACTATGACAATCTTCCATGTGGAAACAAACAAACATTTGCGGCTGGACTTACTAAGATGACCACCAATCTGGAATGGCGGGGTGACATCAGCACGTAAGGCTCCACCCGACGTGTTTCATGCATACACACATCCTCGGGCACCTTAGTAAGTCCGGCGGCAAATGTTCATTTGTTTCCATGTGGAAGATTGTCATAGTTGATTTTGATATTGATCTCAGTACAGCTGGAAATACAACTGGAACGCAATCCTAGGAGAAAACACTCAACACACCGAGCCCAAGGAATAATTTACAGTGTTGTATTTATTGTTTAAAAGGACAACATTAAAACCAACTATGGCTAAATCAATCTGAAGAAGTCAAAGTTCCAATGGACATTGCAAGTGAATAAAATTTGTCTATGAAAAGGAAAAATACTGCATGGTGAGAGTTCAATACTCTTAATACAGATATGTGAAGTCACGGTTTCCGTCAAGTCCTTCCAAGCTTTATCTTATATTGAGCCCTGATGAAGGGGGAGCAGTGTTGCCCCCGAAACGTGTTGGATGTTTGTATATGACCTCTTTATCAACAATTAAAATTAAGTTGGACTGTTTCAATAAATTTTGGTCCGGCCTGGTCTCCTTTCTGTATTTCTTTGGTTTGACCAATAAAAACCTGACAGACATTCTAATCCCTCTTCACTCAATCTAAAGATAAAAAAAAGTTTTGCAATCAATTATACTTTAAGCATAGGAATTTGTTAGGCACTTTCAAAAGCTTTGTGGGGGTGTGCAGCAACTGTCAGATGTTCTGCCCCAGGGACACAACAGGAAATTAGAGGAAAATTGTCATGAGCCCTGTCTTAAGCCATTCACTTGTAGATTTTCTTACAAACGTTTGTGCAAAAAAAAAAAAAAAAACCTTGTTCGTATATTCCATAATGCCACCAGAGACTTGGCAAATGTCGTTCACAAGTACTTCAAAATTTAATTTGCTTTTAATGTTTGGTCTTGGAATTAATTGAATTTACCTAATGAAAACCACATTCACAGTTAGAAATTTGTTTATTCAAGAAAACACTTCCATTCTGTTCCTTCAAATTTTCTTCTCACTGCAGTCAAAATGATCTTTGATATGACCCTACTAAAAATAAGAAAATTGAACGAATGTTCCAAAAAATGAAAACATTTGCACAAAATTCTGCTAGTGTATGTCCAGCTTTAGACTGTTTTCAGAAGAATAGATGTCTCCATTGGAAGATTACTCATCACCTCCCATTCCAGTGACAATTATAAAAGTTTGGGTGTCCCATTGATTTTGCTGGTGACAGCAAGAAAAAAAAAGAGAGGGTGAATCTCCCCAGTAGGGACAAAGCAATATAAACTCGATAGAGGTTCTAACCCCACCAGGGGCAGACTGACCATTTGGAAACTCTGGCACTGCCTGAGGGCCTGGGGTCAGTAGGGGGCCCCATGAGATGCCCCTGGTACCTTTTTTATAGGCTTCTTTGAGTTTGGGCAAGGACACAGGGGTCCCATGATCCCCTATTGCCCGGGGGCCCCATGACTTGTCAGTCCGCCCCTGAACCCCACCCTACTCCATCTAAATGTTTTGGCATTAGATGCACTTAAAATATTTTAAAAGGTCAACAACAACGAGTCTTCTTTAAGCTGTAAAGCTATTAAACTCATCCCGAAATGCAAAGCTGCTTTTCTAAAATACTATGTTCCTCCATCTCCTTTTGTGACAAAGCAATCTGTATATAGTCTCCATAGGGGTGTGGATATCCAACGATATGTGTTATCATGCCTATGATCACACCAGCTGTTGTATGAATAACAGTATTTTATAGACTGTGAAATGGTTTATGAGACCAATATTAATAGATGATAATTAGTTTTCTTTTTTGTTAAAACTTAATAATATTCACATCTAACCTGATTCTGCCACCAAGCTGGGTAAGAGGGATTTACGACATGTACTAATATCAAATGAAAAGTTTACACTGCAGACCATCACATGTACAAACAAGAGTAGTCCTTGCCCTTGGTCAACTTATAAGACACTTTTAATGTATATGTGTACTGGTGAGCCACATAGAGATTTTAAACATATCAAACATTTTTTCTTAGTGTCTTTTTATATGTGCAAGCCACAATTTTTCTGTAAAGCATCACCTTTATCATAAAAGTTGAATTTCAGGAATTACAAAAAAAAAAACCCACTCCCTTACAGGTGAGATACTCATTGAGGAAGATTTCCTAAACCTGGTTCAATCAGAACCTCATGCACCTTTTCACGGTAACTATTCAAAAATAAGAAAAGCGCCAAATTAAACCAAACTCAAGCTGCAAACCTAACCCAAAAAAGGTATGTGAAAAAAGAATAAATATAGGAATGCGCTGGATTAACTAACAAATATTCAAAATAATATATAAGTGAAAAATATATATAAATAAAAGAATATTCAAATCACATAATCAATCATAGTGTCCATATTTTCTGTGTAAAGTCCAACCATGATGCAATAGAAGTAAATGAATACTGAAATACTGTGTTCAAACAATAACACCGTGATTCAATCCACCACCAAATAAAATAAATAAACTCACTAGAGCTATACGCTGATCAAATTATAAATCAGCATAAGCGCTATTGCTCTGGGAGCGATGATCTGTGGAGAATATCCAAAGTATGGGAGCAATGTTCTGCAGGAAGCCAACCAGCACAGATAAAAAAACCTTTTCAATCAAATGATCATCCTTTCCTCATAGAATGTAGCAAAGCTCAGGGATAAAGAAAGGACATGATGGTGCAGTACGTTTTTTAAAACCAAAAATTTATTAAAACTAAATGTAAATTTACAAAAATGGTGTCACCAGCAATGACAGCCTTCACAAACAAAAGGATGAACCCCGCTCACCGCGGATGAACAGCCGACAGTCTTGGGGAACGTCTTCACGTCACATCCATTAAGCCCTGCCCTACGCGTTTCGTCATTCGACGTCCTCACGGAGCGGAATCTGCTTCTAACTTCAGCTTGTTCAGTTAAGTTTTAGCAATAAAACACGGCAGTTGATTGGTTTCCAAGCAGAAGGGTACGAGATTCTGAGCGAGCCAGCTTTAGTTAATAAACCCCATTAGGGCTGGAGGAAAAGTAAAAGGCTGTAATACTTTATTTCATTTTCTACTCTCCGACACTAGGGGTTATGGGTGAGCTCTCACTGTCTTCACATACCATTTAGAACTATTGGCCCTGCATTGTATGTGATTGCATATGACCACCAGCCAGAACACCTTAAAGAAGAATCTGCAGGGGTTCGGTCACACAGCATGGAGGAAGGCTGTTGGAGCGAGAAACAGGGTAAGTATTACAGCTTATTCCTCAACTGCTTGACTTACCAAGTTCCTTAGGCCTTAGCACAAGCCCCTTAGAACAAGGCCAAAGAACAAAAATACCACTTCACAGCAGCTTCCTTCCCAGGCTAAAGTCCAGTAGGGGAAAGACCTTTCTCTAGAAAGTTGCTCCATCACTGGAACTAAACCCTCAGTGGTTGGCTATGGTAGATACATATTCATAACTCATACATTGTCACCTCTCACACTAACTACTGACAAAAACTTTATGGAAGCAAGAAGAAATAATCAATATCCTGATCCTAGGAGAAACCTACGAGCATAGAAATCATAGACCAAGCTCAAGGCTTATAAGGGGTTAGGTCCAACAAGGTGTTACACATTCTGACACTGGACCTTTGGGTCTCCGATACAGCAGCTGTAGAGTCTTTTGCAGCCGCTCTCCCTGCCCCTCCTCTCCTCTTGCCCAGTCGTGGAAAACGAATTAAGCGAACTCATTCGCAAAAAGTATTCTGTGAATAGACAGCGGAAGGGTGAGACAGGCAGAGCTTGGCACTTGGTTGCAGTGTAGTCCCATTGATATACTTGGCAAGCAGCACCACCTGCCAAACGCAACACGCTATATTAAATATGCTGCACCACATTGTTGTAGGTAAGGCAGTAAAAACGTGGATCTACTGCCTGTTTTCACCTTCCCTTTGCTGCATGTAGCAATGAGGCCTAATGGCCATGTCATACTTGAAATCCTGTTGCTTGGGACAAATCTCCAGCAATTGAGTAAATAAAGGGGATAGAGAAATGCTCACCATTTGTACAGCATTGCTCACTCCATGGATGAATAACCAAGTCTTCACTCTATCGATCAGAAGGAAAATTCTGCAATGTTTCCACCAGCGAGGAAGTGATGCCTTGCTCATCTGGTCAGCAAGCAAGAAATGCTGTATAGACAGGTAAGTATTTTCTCTGCCCATCTTGTTCCTGCAGAGTTGCTGCAAGTTGTGATATGGCCCAAAAAGTTGGCCCCAATGTTTGGGTCCTGCCCACGTAAATATCCTTTTTTTTTCCTTTTAATTTGGAGATGAAGCGATACATAGAAGCAACATACAAATTATAAATACAGCTTTTCTCTTTTTCCCCACTGCTTGCTATCCCTTCCTTTCCATTCTCTCCAGCTCCTCTCCCTCCTTCCTCTCCTTCACAGGACCCTTCCCTCGCCTCCCCAATTCTGCAGTATTATTTTTCTCCTTGATCCATGACCCGTCTCCTTATTGTATTACCGTATTTCAGCTTCACAAACTGAGATGTGTCTTCTGCTATTTAAATATCTGTCATATTATCACAGTGAACCCAGGCATCCCCTGATCACTGCCTTCCCCATTCTTCCACGATTTTCTTAACCCTCTGCAGCTGCATTCCGCATCCGGCACAGTTTGATTATGCTGAATTTTGAGCCACAGAGAGCTGCGCGGTAATCCCAAGGTGTCTTAATGTGGATTAGGTCTGAGCTGCATGAGGAGGTAAAAAAAAAGAAAAAAAGGACCCGAACATAGATTTATTTGTGTGCACAGTCCGGAGCGGATTCTGCAGGTAGAAACTTAATTAGTGTGTTGGTAACAAAGTATACCTCAGCAGCCGCCTCATCACAATCTAACCTGATGCTTTCAGAGAGGAACCTTTGAACCTGGTGCAGTGACTTAGTCTAGCGATTTAATTTGTTACATAAGATAATTGGCTCTTCTTCCAGCATAATACAAGACACATCCTGCTGTAATTTGTGGTGAAGAGAGTCAATAAACTGCTAAATTAAGCAAGGGCAGTCTCATCTTTGAGTCTTGATTTATCTGAAAATATG
Source organism: Staurois parvus (assembly GCF_062004578.1). NCBI lineage: Eukaryota > Metazoa > Chordata > Amphibia > Anura > Ranidae > Staurois > Staurois parvus. Next base: position 18,586,716 of record NW_028317947.1, read on the forward strand.
GCAGAATTTCTTGACTTTTTCTCATGGAAAGGAAGCATAATCAATCACTGTTTTGTGTTCCAGACGGGCATTGTATAGATAGCAAAGTAAATGCACGGGACTTATAAGTGGAATTATGGCTCTTTGCTTAATGTCCTCCCACGAAGGAAGTATTATAGCTCTGGGAAAGTGGAGCCTAAGGTACCATTTAGGCACAAGGCCCCTCTGGGATTTAGGAGGCCATTTATATTAAATGTGGGAAAGATGCGTGTTCAGATCCCTTTTCACTATCTTGTATCTCTGAACACAGCTGACTACTACCTAGATGTGTGAATATAGTTACATAGTTAGTCTGGCTGAAAAAAGACAAAGCTCCATCCAGTTCAACCATAAAAAAAAAGTTATAATCCTAAACCCACAATTTATCCAGAGGAAGGCAAAAAACCCAGCAAAGTATGATCCAATTTGCTCCTGCAGGGAAAAAAATTCCTTCCTGATCCCCCAAGAGGTAATCAGATATTCCCTGGATCAACTTTACCTATAAATGTTAGTGTCCAGTTATATTCTGTGTATCTAGGAAATAATCCAGGCCTTTTTTGAAACAATCCACTGAGCTGGCCAGAACCAACTCTTGAGGGAGTCTATTCCACATTTTCACAGCTCTTACTGTGAAGAAACCTTTCTGTATTTGGAGATTTCTTTTCCTCCAGATGTAAAAAGTGCCCGCTTGTCCTCTGTGATGATCTCAGGGTGAATAGCTCTACACCGAGTTCACTATATGAACCACTGATGTATTTATACATGTTGATCATATCCCCCCTTAATCTCCTCTTCTCAAGAGAGAATAAATTCAGTTCCTCTAGTTCTCACTTGCTAGTAGTTAAATGAGGGGACCCAAAAACTGGTATTCCACAGGGGTCCTTTGGTGGCTCTGTTCACCATTGCAAAGGTAGCAAGCAGAACCCTTAGCACAGTACTGGAACACACTGTAGGGCCCTCCTATATATTGAACATTATCATCAGGTAGTTAGAGGTTGCTATCCTTTGTCTACTGCATGCTTATTATGATAGGGAGAGAGATGGATCAAATAGAAGAGCCTCTTGACTACCTGTAGGTCATTCAGAGTCTAGAAATAATTGCTACCTTGCCCATCGCCATAAGGGGATCCTGCTTAAAGAATGCTTGTCTATTTCTATTCATTGCACTTATGAAGTAATAATATTTTACGAGGCAGAGAAAGATTGTCATATTCATATCTGATATAGTGTGTGAAATCCTCTGGGAATGGTTGAGATTCAACAATCAGAAGATTTACAGGTTCTCCTTCAGGTTTAAGGGTCTACACCCCAAATCCCATAGTCACCATCTGAACTATTTATTTAACATTTGTATGTCTTTTTGCACAGGGGCTTGGTAGAGAGGAATGGAGTTATGGTTAGTTGGCCTCCATACTCTTTGGTACAGGGGCTTGGTAGAGAGGAATGGGGTTAGGGTTAGTTGCCCTCCATACTCTTTGGTACAGGGGCTTGGTAGAGAGGAATGGGGTTAGGGTTAGTTGGCCTCCATACTCTTTGGTACAGGGGCTTGGCAGAGAGGAATGGGTGTTAGGGTTAGTTGGCCTCCATACTCTTTGGTACAGGGGCTTGGTAGAGACGAATAGGGTTAGGGTTAGTTGACCTCCATACTCTTTGGTACAGGGGCTGGGTAGAGAGGAATGGAGTTAGTTGGCCTCAATACCCTCTATTTCAGGCTGAGTAGAGAGAAAAGTGGACAATTATATATTATACGTTTATTTTATATTTATATATCAAGACATTCTCTATAACTGATTTTATTTTGTGTGTTTAGTTTTTGGATCTCATTCCAATTCCATTTAAGGTTTATTAATTAGGCAAACAATTTTAATTTTATTCACTAGTCTGACACTAATAAAGTGAATCTATGCACTACTACACTTTTCACATAGGTAAATGCTCATTTCCCTATTAAACGAGCTTGGATCTGTGATTAGATAGATGTGACTTGCAGATATCCTATATAAACACAAGCTGGCATTTTCCACTTACAGCTTTTTTATAAACTTATACGTAGGTGATGGAGGTTTAGTGCTTTGAAAAAACTGTAGGAAAAGAAGAGGTTAAATAAAGACATGACATGGCTCAGAAATCCAATATGAGGACTTCTAAGTAAGGAAGGAAAGGGAGGGGGGGTCGGAGAAGGTCCAATAAGCAGGATCACATCAAATTATCTAGGATGGAAATAAAAGCATATATATAAGGACACACGCACACACACACGTAAACTCCACAAACAACTGATCATACAAATTAACGGAAGTAGGGATATTGCACCATTATCTTCAACATACCAGAAAACACAATAACTAATAGGCAAATCAGAGCTAAAGCCGTATATTGTTGGATCTATTCAAATCATCTGTTTTTGTGATCAGTCAAGTTTAATTATTTTATTTTCTGCTGAGCTGACAACTACAGCCAGGGGCGGACTGACCATTTGGAAACTCGGGCACTGCCCGAGGGCCCGGGGTCAGTAGGGGGCCCCATGAGATGCCCCTGGTACCTTTTTCATAGGCTTTTCTTGAGTTTGGGCAAGGACACAGGGGCCCCATGATCCCCTATTGCCCGGGGGCCCCATGAGTTGTCAGTCCGCCCCTGACTACAGCACTTGGCAAAGGAGGCTCTTAAAGGCTCTGTCCACCTCACATTGATCTCCTAATGATAGGTAGATGCTGGAGAGTTAAAGCACCAGCCAGTTGATTCGCTCTGCAATATATACATATATAAAAAAATTTTTTTTTTTTTTTCGAACCCCTGAACACCCTGAGGTGCAAAAGTCCTCCCAAGGAGAGACCCCCCTGGCCTGGAAAGAGGAAAAAGACCTGAAGGCTACAGGTCCTCCCTCTGACATCAGGGCAGGCCCTGATAACCTGCACCCTCATTCTCTCTGCATCTCAGAAGCATATATCCACTTAGGTTTCCGAGTCTGCACATTATGACATCCCCATTCTCCATGTTGAGTTTAGATTTATTTTATATTATTGAGAACAAAACAAGAATGGGGATACTGAAAACTCCCAGATGGAAAGGAAAAATTATGGCAGGAAGATCACTAGACTTCACTTCTTACTAAGAAGAAGAATGGCCTTTGCCATGGCTTCCCTGTGCTCAGTCATGTAGGAGATCACATTACTGAGCAATGGGTCACATGGGAAGGCTTCACTAAACTGTGGTCAACTCTTGAGGATCTAATTATTGCAGCACCTCTCCACTTGACAATTCATGCACAATGGTATAATATACTTTGGGGCATAAAAGAGAGGATGCAAATTAAAGGGGGTGGGTGGGATAAAGTGGGGGTACATACTATGGGGATCCTCCTGGTTAGGCTGCTATGTAACTTTCATTTTTGGCTCCTGCTGTAATCAGAGAAGCAGGGATTTTTTTTGGTCTGGTCTGTTCAGAGCTTCATAGGCTGGGAGATTGCTTCCCTCTGTCTCTAGAAGATGTTTCTGGTACATATGGAAGGAGAATTCAAATGACCAGCCTTAATACTGAGCAGTGCCTAGCCAATCTCTGGGGAGGTGTGCACAGATGGTGGCTGGGTTGCTGTTAAATAGTCTGGATCCCTGAGGAGATTGTTTTTTTTCCCTCCTGAGGGAATGGATCTATGGGCGAGGGGGTGGGGGAATAGGCTGTTTTCCCGTAGCACCCTTTGAACTAGATGCTGAAATACTATACAAGAGACTGCACCTATGGACTGATCTTGTTCTAGGATTCTGTGAGTAGAGCCTCCTTTCTGTGCTGCACCTCAAGGCTATTTAATGGTTCCCAGCTGTGAACCTATAGGCTGTTCCAGTCTAATTACACCTATGCTAAGGCTACTTCATGGTCCTCAGACATGAACTTGTGGACTGTTCCAGTCAGCCTTTACCTGTGCTAAAGCTACTTCTTGATCCCCAGGCATGAACCTGTGGACTGTTCCAGTCTGTCTATACTTGTTTTCAAATCTACTTCATGGTCCCCAGCTATGAACCTGTGGACTGTTCCAGTCTGTCTTTACCTCAAGGCAACTTCATGCCGTCTGTTCCAGTCTAGGTTTATCTGTGCTAAAGCTACTTCATAGTCCCCAGCCATCAACCTGTGGACTGTTCCAGTTTGCTTTTCACCTATTCTCAAAGCTACATCATGGTCCCCAGCCATGAACCTATAGACTGTCCCAGTCTGCCTTTATCTGTTCCCAAGGCTACTTCATGGTCCCCAGCCATGAACCTATAGACTGTTCCAGTTTATCTATATTTGTGCTAAAGCTGCTTCATGGTCCCCAGATGTGAACCCATGGACCGTTCCAGTCTATCTGTACTTGTGCTTCTGTTACTGAGAGATAGAAGAGTCCTCGACTAACAATACCTGATGTGTTGGGGTATCCCACATCACCCCAAATCCACCCCCCCCAAGTTTCTACTAGCCAAGGAACTTTAAAAGACAATTCCTGGACTATTTAAAAAGCCCGAGTGAGTGGACTGTTGTTGCATGCCTGACTCCCTTCTCTATTATTGTAGGGGAAAGAACCTGAAATATCACAGCGGCCCCTTTGGGGGTAGTACTGCAGGTAAAAAAGAAAAAAAAAGTTACACTAAGGGATCCAAATATTGCACTGGGGCTTCTTTCTACTACACTACTGTGGACATAGTCCTTTCAGTGCGCTCTGTATTGCCCCTGTGACCAACACCCCCACATGTTTTCAGTTTTGATCACATATGCCACCATTGACATATCCGTTTCTCCTTTTTACACCACTTCATGTTTTATGCACAACACCATTTTATCGGTTTTATATCCAAAAAGATTAGCAGAAAAAATGGTGACGTACAAAATAATCAATTATGAACAGAAGAGAGCCAACTGATCAATTTAGTTTCCCCGCCTGAACCAAAAATATCAGATGTGTTCTGGGCAACATAAATTCTCTCTAAAATTCATTGAAAAAATGAACAGGAACAAGAAAAATTTACAAACAAAATAGATTTTATTGGATTATTTTCAGCAATGCCAAAATAATAAGGTATTGTAACGAGGCAATAAAATATTATAAATAGACAAAACTGCTGAAATCAACACTTCTCTCCAAACAAATGTCAATTTTAACCTTTTATAAATAGGGCCCCCGTACAGAAACAAGTTGATGTTCCCAAGGATTCCAATGACAGAGCTAATGAGAGTCTTATTTCTTCATCACATCCTTCTTCTCCCTTTCCACATCCCTCTCCTCTGATGCTAAACTTCAGTTAAACAGAGGAGAAAATCTCTTTATTTAAACAATCCCCACTCCCCTCCTCCTTCCTCGCTCGCTTCTTCACTCCCTTCTCTGCTGTCAGTTGTCTTCCTCGCTCCGATGGAGAGGAACAAAAAAATATAACAGTTCCCAAATTTCACCTGCTGCTCTGGTCTTATCCCAGCAGACAAAGGGTTAAGGCTGGGGCTGAGATTTACAGCACCCTCCGGACCTTATCTTGATTGGTAACAGTTTTAAGTGTTATTTCATTATAAAATGGAAGGGAGGAAGGGAGAAAAGGAAGGGAGGAGGGAAGGAATGGAAGGAAAGAAGGAAGTGAGGAAAAGAGTAAAAAAGGGAGGAAGAAAGAAAGGAATGGAGGAAGGAAGGAAGAAAGAAAGAAGGAAGGAAGGATGAAAAGAGGGGAGAGAGAAAGGAAGGAAGGGATTAAAGAAGGAAAAAAGAAAGGAAAGAAGAGAGGAAGGAAGGACTAAAAGAAGGGAGAGAGAACAGAAGGAAGTAAGGGAAGAAGGAAGAAAAGAAGGGAGGGAAAGAGGGAAGGAAGGAAGGAAATGGCGGAAGAAAGAGAAGGAGAAAGGAAGAGAAGAAAGAAGGAAGTCGGGAAGGAAGGGAGGAAAAGAGTAAAAAAGGGAGGAAGAAAGAAAGGAATGGAGGAAGGAAGGAAGAAAGAAGGAAGGAAGGAAGGATGAAAAGAGGGGAGAGAGAAAGGAAGGAAGGAAGGGATTAAGGAAGGAAAAAAGAAAGGAAAGAAGAGAGGAAGGAAGGACTAAAAGAAGGGAGAGAGAACAGAAGGAAGTAAGGGAAGAAAAGAAGGGAGGGAGGGAGGGAAGGAAGGAAGGAAATGGCGGAAGAAAGAGAAGGAGAAAGTAAGAGAAGAAAGAAGGAAGTCGGGAAGGAAGGGAGGAAAAGAGTAAAAAAGGGAGGAAGAAAGAAAGGAAGGGAGGAAGGAAGGAAAGAAAGAAGGATGAAAAGAGGGGAGAGAGAAAGGAAGGGAATAAGGAAGGAAAAAAGAAAGGAAAGAAGGGAGGAAGGAAGGACTAAAATAAGGGAGAGAGAACAGACGGAAGTAAGGGAAGAAGGAAGAAAAGAAGGGAGGGAGGGAAGGAAGGAAGGAAAGAAGGAAGGAAGGAAATGGCAGAAGAAAGAGAAGGAGAAAGGAAGAGAAGAAAGAAGGAAGTCGGGAAGGAAGGGAGGAAAAGAGTAAAAAAGGGAGGAAGAAAGAAAGGAAGGGAGGAAGGAAGGGAATAAAGAAGGAAGGAAGGGTGAAAAGAGGGGAGAGAGAAAGGAAGGGAATAAGGAAGGAAAAAAGAAAGGAAAGAAGGGAGGAAGGAAGGACTAAAAGAAGGGAGAGAGAACAGAAGGAAGTAAGGGAAGAAGGAAGAAAAGAAGTAAGGGAGGGAGGAAGGGAAGGAAGGAAGGAAGGAAGGAAGGAAGGAAGGAAATGGCGGAAGAAAGAGAAGGAGGAAGGAAGGAAAGGAGAATGGGAGAAAGGAAGAGAAGAAAGAAGGAAATCGGGAAGGAAGGGAGGAAAAGAGTAAAAAAGGGAGGAAGAAAGAAAGGAAGGGAGGAAGGAAGGGAAGAAATAAGGAAGGAAGGGAATAAGGAAGGAAAAAAGAAAGGAAAGAAGGGAGGAAGGAAGAACTAAAAGAAGGGAGAGAGAACAGCAAGAAGTAAAGGAAGAAGGAAGAAAAGAAGGGAGGGAGGGAAGGAAGGAAGAGCGCAAAGAAAGAAGGAAGGAAGAGTGCAAAGAAAGAAGGAAGGAAAGAAATGGTGGAAGAAAGAGAAGGAGGAAGGAAGGAAAGGAGAATGGGAGAAAGGAAGAAAAGAAAGAAGAAAATCGGGAAGGAAGGGAGGAAAAGAGTAAAAAAGGGAGGAAGAAAGAAAGGGAGGAAGGAAGAGAAGAAAGAAGGAAGGAAGGATGAAAAGAGGGGAGAGAGAAAGGAAGGAAGGGAGTAAGGAAGGAAAAAAGAATGGAAAGAAGGGAGGGAGGAAGGACTAAAAGAAGCGAGAGAACAGAAGGAAATAAGGGAAGAAGGAAGAAAAGAAGGGAGGGAGGTAAGGAAGGAAGAGAGAAGGAAGAAAGAAAGTTAGGAAGAGAGAAAAATGGAAGGGAGGAAGAAAGTAGGAGAAGAATGAAGGGGGGGAGGAAGGAAGGAAAATAGCAGCAAAGTAACTGCCATTTACAAACAAAGAAAAAAAGGAAACTTCAGCACTTACAGCCTTCATTTTTTCACTTTTCCTTTAATGTAAACTGGAAAACTGTAAGCCAGTCACACACATTGCAATCTGATTGTACATTTTCCCTTTCCAAATAGTATTGTGAGGTCCTGCCTGGCTTGATAAAAATTAAATGGATTGGTCAGGCAGACCTCAGAAATACATACATCACACATACATACATAGATTGTATATTCCTTTTGCCCCTTTGGCCAGTGTTACTGTATTCAGGCTAATGTCTGGACGTGCTGTCTTTCACATCTAGTACGTAGGCACCTGATCAGTGGGGTACACTTTATAAATATTGCATAAGGGCAGTTGCCAATATTCTGCAGTAATTTCCAGAAGTGTGTTACTCCTGAGGCGGCATACCTAAGCTTGTCATTTGCGGCATTTCCTCAGAGGACCACAAACTACTCTAACCAATTAAGATTTGCTCATGAATGTGGAATATGAATACGTATTTGCATTGTAAATGCCATTCTGCAGTAAGTATTAGTACAGGTGACCACCACAGAAACCAAGGCATCACCGTGTACACATTTCCATCGACTAGGACCGTATCTGGGAGGCAGGGACAGCCAGCAACTATTTGTGATGCATTGTAAAAATTCTGTATCAGGGCGACATTCAATATGAGGGAAATGTGGCGTGATTGCTGATAAGTCAATTTGAGCTGCTTAGGCATAATTTGCTTAACAAAATCTATGTTTTTCCCTTTGTTTAAAGGGTGTGTTTTAAGTTGCATTTAGGATAATTTAGTTTATTTCATTTACAGCCCATGCACACCGGCAACATGCATACTGTAGCATGGTAAAATGCGCTGCCATTCATTGCAAATGGCACTCCAATGCACTGTATAGTAGTAGAAGACACACATGCACAACAGCTTATCACAATGTTCATATTATACAATACATTAAGCACTTCCAGGCCAAAAAATGTCAATTTAATTTTATTGGTCATTACATTTTTTTATTTTTTTAGTCCAGAAAAGCTGTAAGAAGCTTTCTTAACCCCCAAGACCCATTTCAAGTCAATTGCACCCTTACAAATAACTAACAAAAAACACCTTTATCTCCTTTTGCATATTGAAATCTCTTACATTTCTGAACTCTTAGGAAAATGAAAACTCTAGTATTTACTTATCCAATTTCACAATAAAGGTAAAAGGGAAGCTGCCCTGTGCCCAGCAGAAGGGGACCCTCTAGAGCAGTCAATCTCAGCCAGGGTACTGTGAAAACCTAGGGTTCCTCCAGAGGTTTCCAGGGGTTCCTTAAACAATGGATAATTCCTATCTCTCAGATAAGTAACCACTGACATTAATGATCTTTTTAGCTATCTGTAAAGGGGGAATTATTCCCAGTGACCACAAAGGTAAAGACTATTCTTCCTGGTGACCACCATGCTTATGTACTGTGAGCTGGAGATACAGTAATTATTAGTAGGGGTTCCCTGAGCCTGGGAAGTTCTTTCAATGGTTCCTTCAGTGTTAAAAAAAAGTTGTGAAAAGCTGCTCGAGTTTGGGTCCCAAGCCAGTAAAGCTTGTTTGTATATAAAAAGAAAGAAAAGACATCTCCTCAGATCACATACCCTCAGGAGAACCTTGCATTTGTCCCTTCTCCCATTCATGTGACTGCTCTGCTGGAACCACACAAGAATGTAGGATTATCTCTTCAACAAGAACACCGAGTACAGTAAAACGATGGCAGAGGCCCCATCCTTTCCTTATTAAAAGCTGTTTTTTGATTTAGGATAGGCAAATGAGGATATTATATAAAATGCCCAGCATGCAGTCCTTGACACCACACTTGAATCTTCTTCAAAGGACATTTTTTGGTGTTTCTGATTCTGGTTCATTGTGCACTGATGTGCAGTAACAATTGTATTTCTGTACTCCCATGTGGTTCAAAGACCTGAATCACAGAGGTTTAATCAGGATTCCACCCACCTTTTACCACGCTGCCCTTTGCACAATGCTGCCCCTCCACCTGGTCATTTTTTGTGAATCAAAAAGTGGTAACCCTACTTAGGGGTATCACAGGGCTTGCAAAGCAGTACAAGAAGATTTTCTTAAAGGTAGACTTTTTTTTTAAGCATATGTCACGTAAGGAGTGAGGATGGTGAAATTATAGGCTGCTTTCGATGGGAAAATCAGTAATTTTGCAGCAAAAATCAATTTCCCCAATTTTGTCCTGCTCATCCCTAATAGAGAAAACTACTGTTTGTGAAACCAGAAATACACTATATTGCCAAAAGTATTTGGACACCCCTCCAAATCACTGGATTCAGGTGTTCCAATCACTTCCATGGCCACAGGTGTATAATATCAAGCACTTTGGCATGCAGACTGTCTCTTCAAACATTTATGAAAGAATGGGTTGCTCTCAGGAGCTCAGTGAATTCAAGTTTGACACCTGTGCAATAGGTCCATCTGTGAAATTTCCTAGCTAATAAATATTCCACAGTCAACTGTTAGTGGAATTATAACAAAGCAACTGGGAACAACAGCAACTCAGCCACAAATCACTCTACTCTGTTTGGCAACCAGATGGAGGTGTCTGGGCTTGGCAGTTGCCAGGTGTGGGTTGTTTGTCAGGGGTTGGGCTTGGCCCCTTAGTTCCAGTGAAGAGAACTCTTAAGACGTCAGCACACTAAGACATTTTGGACAATTTCATGCTCCCAACTTTGTGGGAAGAGTTTGGGGATGGTCCCTACCTGTTCCAACATGACTGCGCACCAGTGCACAAAGCAAGGTCCATAAAGACATGGATGAGCGAGTTTGGGGTGGAGGAACTTGACTGACCTGCACAGAGTCCTAACCTCAACCCGACAGAACACCTTTGGGATGAATTAGAGCGGGGACTGCGAGCCAGGCCTTTTCGTTCGACATCAGTGCCTGGCCTCATAAATGCGCTTCAGGAAGAATGGTCAAACGTTCCCATAGACATACTCCTAAACCTTGTTGACAACCTTCCCAGAAGAGTTGAAGCTGTTATAGCTGCAAAGGGCGGGGCAACTCAATATTGAACCCTACAGACTAAGACTGGGATGCCATTAAATTTCATGTGCGTGTAAAGGCAGGCGTCCCAATACTTTTGGCAATATAGTGTAGTTTGCTGTACCACAAGTTGCTGAGGCTAGAGCTCAGTATGTAGCCTTGATGATTGAAGGAGGTTTTAGTTCTTCCTCCAACCCCTTTGTTTTTTTCTTTAAGATTGTTTAAAAATCTTTTATTGGGACTCTCATTTTATGGCTGACTGCCCTTCAAAGCTTTGGTTAGATGTATGAGGAAGTCCTGTTTATAGGTTTTATTCCAACATGAAACACGTATGAATTCACGCATGGATTTTACGATAAGGAAAGCATTTATGTTGGTATATTAAGTCCACCATAGATCTTGGCTACCCAGTCACATATACATGCAAGCCTTCTGATGCACGCTTGGATTTGCCGTTTTAAAAAGATGATAACTCTCTCCTTCTCTGCCTTTATATTAGGTATTAACATGACTTTTTGTGTTGGGGCATTGATAAAATGGAATGAAGGCCTACTCATATGATCTTTGCCCTGGGTCCACCAGTGTCGTAAAACGGCAGCTCTGGATATTAGATATAATAAACTCTGCCACTTTAGGAAATTCTGTGCAGTACCAGCTTTGGATACAAAGATTATTATGGGCTTCCAGTTTCCTGCATCAGCTGGCCATAGTGAAGGCCCTATAGCGGTGCGTGACCTTGTCACAGTGTGGCCTCATTATCTCTCAGCGCAGAGGCAAGTGTCACCCTAAGCTAGCCAGTGCTCTGCTGGAGAGAAGGGGGGGAGGTGGTACACACTGTTTATTGACTGCAAGGAGGAGAAAGATGACTGAAAATAATAGGACACAGAATGATAGTCGTCTATGTACATTTGTAAACATTTGCCGGGGGGCTAACTACAACTACACTAGAACCTTGCAGCAAAATCATCACGAGGCCCCCATTACTCTCAAAGCTCCATCTTAAAGTGCTATGAAACCTAAAACACAAAGAATTAAAGCTACATATTAAAGATCATTCACATATATCTAATACTGACACTTTTTTCAGTTTTGGATAGAGAGGAGAAAGGATAAAGCTTATTGTGTTCCTGCTAGGGAGATTCATTCTGTTTTGTTGTCCTAGTAATCATTGTTTCCAGGACTGAAAATCCAAAACTTTGAATTATCACCATAAAATGAATAGTGTGGAAGTCTTCCAGCTGGGACACTTGTGCAGTGACAACTGTCTTAAAGAGGATTTCATTTTTTTGAAGGCCACAATAGCAGCCATTCAGAAAATAACGATGACAATTAGAGTCACTTGGCAGGTAGGACTGAGTCTTCTGAATGTGTTCAAATTCAGCAATTTCATATTTCAATGAAGTTTTTTTTTTTTTTTAAAGAAATCCCTTCAATAGAGAAATACAAAGGCTTCCATCAGTTACCTCCTTCTGAAAATAGATAATTTCCTGGCACTCATGTTATTCAACTGGCTTGAATAGGTTCTAACTACCTAACCTGGAATAAGAATGTAAATCAGATGTTCTGGTCAGCTGTTCTGCCTGTGCTCAAATGGTTTGCCTAAGTTTGCCTAAGTGCCAAATCCCCACCATGCTGCTCATCCTGTGGTGAAGAATGAAGGTTTTGGTCTGCTCATAGAGGAATATTCCAACAAACTGGAGACTATATGCTAGAAACGCCTTATCACCTTCCATGTGTTTAGAAACAGAAAACAGTTTTTGAAAGGGATTGAAAGGGATAATGCAATTGGGAGCCTAACTTGTAATTAATGGTGTCAGGGAGCTAGGAGACAGACACACAAGGAGGTGCAATTAAAGGTAGGTTTATTTACACAGAAACAAGCCAAGAGTCTATGCAAGTCTGACAGCAACAGCGGATGACTTGGTAGGACAGAAGTTCTCCTGCCGAGGTCGTCTTCCAGGATAATCAAGTCGAGAACAAGCAGGAATCGTAGCCAAAGCCGGGGTCAGAAGCCAGGAAGAATGGTCGCCAGAGCCAGGGTCAGAAGCCAGGAAGAATGGTCACCAGAGCCAGGGTCAGAAGCCAGGAAGAATGGTCGCCAGAGCCGGGGTCAGAAGCCAGGAAGAATGGTCGCCAGAGCCAGGGTCAGAAGCCAGGAAGAATGGTCGCCAGAGCCGGGGTCAGAAGCCAGGAAGAATGGTCGCCAGAGCCAGGGTCAGAAGCCAGGAGGAGTCTTAGCCAAAGCCTAGTCGGTATCCAGGAGAGCAAAGAGTTAACTGAACAGGAGCTTGCTGCTGTGCAACAGACAGGACACGAATGCAATGGACAGCTGCAAAAAGCAGACTTAAATGTGATAAGCTGCCACCTCCTGGGAGGAGCCACAGAGGGCTGAAAGCATAAAGGATCCCACAATGCTTTGCAGACCTAAGATGGATGCCAGCACATGGAGCAGCACAAGCCCTAAGGAAAGGTAGGACCTTGATAGTGGTCAGTCTTTGGCCAACCCAACTCAGCGCTTATTCACTAAAGAGTTAAAAGGAGATATCTCGTTGCACAGTAAACAGGTAGCTTCAACGCCCTCTGTCCTACATATCAGTTCTGACTTTAGTGTGACTTAAAGCCCAACTGAATCTTTGCCTGCAATAATCATTTACTACTAGGGCAATAGGCAAAGCTTTTGACTGCAGTGCTGACAGGGCATGGGGTGTGCCAATCGATTGTACAGACCCACTGGTCCTTGTAGTCTGCTGCCTGTTCCTTGGCTGGATATGGGGAGTAGTAAAAGGTCTATCAACAGCAAGTCTTGCCCATAGAAGCTTTTACCTCCTTGGTGAATTCTTATGTGTAATTTCTGACAAAGCTTCATTTTGGGCTTTAGATGCATTATTGTGATTGGTCAGCAACTCAAACTATTTAAAGCGTAACTATTATTATTATACAGTATTATATAGCGCCAACAGTTTGCGCAGCAGTTTACAATATAAAGGGAGACAATACAGCAACAATACAGTTCAATACAGAAGGAATAGGAAGGCCCTGCTCATGGAGCTTACAATCTAAAGCAGTGATGGCAAACCTTTTTGAGCCCGAGTGCCCAAAACTGCAACACAAAACCAACTTTTTTATTTCAAAGTGCCAACACTGCAATTAACCACTTGCCTACCGGGCACTTCTACCCCCTTCCTGTCCAGACCAATTTTCAGCTTTCAGTGCTGTTGCACTTGACAATGACAATTGTGCGGTCATGCAACACTCATTTTTTCACACAAATAGAGCTTTTTTTGGTGGTATTTAATCACCACTGGGTGTTTTATTTTTTGCACTATAAATGAAAAAAGAGCAAAAAATTAAAAACATAAAAGGTTTTCTTTGCTTCTATTATAAAATTTTGCAAACAGGTAATATTTCTTCTTTGATGTGCATTGGTGAGGTTGCACTAATAGGCAGCACTGATGGGCATTGATGAGGCGGCACAGATAGGTAGCACTGATGAGGCGGGCATGGTGGGCATTGTTGAGGAGGCACTGATGATGCACTGATATGCAGCAATGATGGGCACTGATAAGCGGCACTGACTGATAGCACCAACTGGAGGCACTGACAGACGGCACTGATCGGCGGCACTGCTGGGCATCATTGATGGGTGACACTGATGGGCGACACTGCTGGGCACTGACAGGTGGCACTGCTGGGCAGCACTGACAGGTGGCACTGCTGGGAAGCACTGACAGGCGACACTGCTGGGTGACACTTCTGGGCACTAATGGATGACACTGCAAGCAGTTAATCTCACCTCTGGCAGTGTCGGTGTGGCTTCCAACCCAGCAGCTCATTCCCATCCACGCTGAACACATCGCTCCTGGCCCCGGAGCAGTGTGGGAGCCTCTTCCTCTCTTCTACGCCCATCCCCGGCTACATCACCCCTGGTGCCAGATCCGCATAGGAGCCGTTTCCTCTCGTCCACACCCACCCTGGCCCCAGAGACATGTGGGAGATGTAGTTTGATGGGGGTCCAGTGTGGACGAGATCTGGATAGCCGGTCAGTGTGCGCTCATCTTCCTCTTCTTCCTGGCGTGCCCACTGAGATGGCTCTGCGTGCCAGCTCTGGCACGCGTTCCATAGGTTCGCCATCACTGATCTAAAGGGTCTAAAGAGCAAGAGTAGGCACCATGCTTGGCATACTTACAGACTTACTTATGGTTTTGCGTGCTGAAAGCACTAGCAATTCAGAGTTGTCCAGCACTGCTCCATTCACCGCTGCCATCTTTTCCACTACCTCCTACGTTTTCAGCACACAAAAGAAAAAAATTACTAGGAAATAGAGGGAAGGGTTTTTTGTCAGAAGAGACATGAAAAATGTCTTCTGCCCCAAACTCTACTTCCTAGTATTTTTTATTTTAAAAACATATACTTTAAAGTGTAACTAAAGGCAAAACTTTTATTTAGTTTTGGATAGAGTGAAGAGAGTTTAGAACACCTGTCAGTTTCTATTGCTGTCCTTACCCCTTTTTTCATCCCTTTTCTAATAGGGACATCAATTCAGTTGATTCTGGTGACATTCAGGGATTCTCTGACTTTGGAGGGATTTCCTCTCACCTTCTGTTTTATTTATGGGACAGGAAGTGAAATCTCCCCAATGAGACACAGAGGGCAAAGAAAAGGGTGGAGCCTACATGCTGACGTCATGCGCCGCGTGCGTGTTTCGGAGCGGTGGCCATTTTGGTATGTGTATTCACACATGTATACACTGTTTTCACGTGGAAAGTTTTTATTTTGCCTTTTAATAAATACTACACTATAAGCGTTCTTTTGGGCTCCGTGTGGTGAGCTTTCCTTCTAGGAGGATCTCTGGCTAAGGATTGTGAATATTGTATCTGATTGACCATCGATTATTGCTACTATACCAGTAGCATTCTGGTGAGTGCATAGTGGTGGTGGAGTGTTCCCTGGATCCCTTGCCACTGTTTTGGAGTTGGACAAGTTGCTGTTTTGTGTCTTGCAGTACCACTGACACAAATATGGACTATATTTTGTCACATTTTTATTGTGATTTATACTAGCACCTATATTTTACACTGTATGGACTTTATTCATTTATTGTTTCATTGATGTTTACGTTTTGTTTGCACTTATGTGTAAACTTTATTTGGTGTTTTTCAAAACTCTTGGATGTTTTACTATATGATTTAGCGCTGCACTTTATACACATATGTTACTGTGAGATTTATTGTCTCTTGTGCTAGCTGCTTTTTTGCTATACAACAGCGCTCTCCATATATTATCTTGAAAGAAAAAAAACTGACAGGGGTTGTAACCCTCCCATATGCCAACCAAAAAAGAACAAAAAAAGTTTGCCTTAACTTCTGTTTTAAACCAGAGACAACTATCATTTTAAGCAATGACGTCCTACATGTTTCTCTCAGTACAGGTGCCCTTTAATAAATGACTACATGTTCAATCACTCCTTTCGATTGCAATAATTTTTATAAAGTATTAACAGAAAATACAAATTTTTTTTCAGATTACTAAAGGTTGCAACAAGTCTTGCTTTTTAAGAAACACGTTAAGGAAATGTATTCTAATAAAGGGAGACACTTCAACCTGCCACTGGCCACTATTGCAGAATTGTTTTCAGGAATAAATCTTCAAGACGGTACAACTATGAATGTTACAGTGAGATGGGCGACAAAGAACCAGAGCCTGCACTAAGCCTGGACTACGAGAAGAGGGTTCTGCTCTCCAGTGATTATTGGTTCCCCCTTCGTCTCTCGCTCTCCTCTCCTTTTTTATCTATCTCCATCTCTTCTTCATCTCTCTCGATCTCTTTCCAGAGGTCCTGACAGCTTTTCAAACAGAGTTTGCCTCCAATGACTTTGTGAGACGGTCCCTGGGGCTGTGCGGAAGAGAGGACGGGCAGGAGATGATAGCGCAGAGAGACAGCACCCCTTCCCCCTTCTCCAGAGGGAAGACATGGCTACCCAGAGTGCCAGTGACCCTTACTCTGCCATCTCGCCTCCATGCGGCACATAGGTGGTTAAGCTGTTCAATATGATCAGCACGTGGCCCTCACTGAGCTGAGGGAGAAGGGTGAGGGGACTGCTGACAGGATAGGCTTAGAGCAAAATCTGTCTCACAGAATTGTTTTATTACAGGGACCGATCACTTTAACTAAGAAGGGCATTTTTACATCATTTTTATTGTTAGTTTGATGCACTTAAAGGGTCATTCCACGAAAGCATTAACCAAGAAGTTAATGTAGGGACTCTGCTTTAAAGCGGATCTTCACCTTTACACCTACCCAGGGGCGGACTGACAACTCATGGGGCCCCCGGACAATAGGAATCATGGGGCCCCTGTGTCCTTGCCCAAACTCAAAAAAGCCTATGAAAAAGATACCAGGGCCATCTCATGGGGCCCTCTACTGACCCCGAGCCCTCGGGCAGTGCCTGAGTTTCTAAATGGTCAGTCCGCCCCTGCACCTACCGTCATTCTAAGTCTCCCTCATTCCTGTTACATATTTGATGGGCATTTTTTTTTTTTGGAGCAAAGGGAGCAAGTACCTTTTTGCTAGCTCTTCCTTATTCCCCATCTAGGCAGAGGCGATGTAGTCATTGACCCATCTGCAGCCTTTAGAAAAGTCTCCTTGCAGTCTGTTATCTTACACATGTGCAGCAGAGAGTGGGGTGGCTGTGAATGATCAGGAAGTGACAGTTGATTCCCAAATACAAGATGGCTGTGCAAAGACTTCTGGTGTAAGGAAGATGGCACTGAATCTCATAGGCTGGTATTCATAAGTTTTTTTTAAATCAGCAGCTACAGTACTTCTAGCTGCTAACTTTTATTTTGGAGTTGCGTTTTCATTTGAAGTGTCCCTAGTCTAAACTTAGTGGTTGCAGCTAGGCTATAGTCAGCCTGAGCTTACTTTAAACATAGTCTACTAACAGTTCCGATAACTAAGATGGTTGTAGACAAAGTGGGGTAGTCTGTGAAGCTATCAGCATATATATATAGTAATCGGTTTTACAACTGTTTGGCACAGCTTTCCAATAATATGTGACTGCAGCATCTTGAACAGTTGAGTTGTCTCTGCCTGATATATATCATACGTCAGCATTTCTCAACCAGGGTTCCATGGAACCTTAGAGTTCCTCCAGAGATTACTAGGGGTTCCTTGAGCAATGAGCAACTTCTGCCTCTCAGATGAGTAACCACTGACACCAATGATCTTTTAGCTTTTGTAAGGGGGGTATTCATCCCATGACATTAAGTGTAAGGAGTATTCTTCCTACTGGTTATGTCAATGTACTGTCAGCTGTAGATAAAGTAACTATTAGCAGGGGTTCCCTGAGACTTGAAAATTATTTCAAAGGTTCCTCAGTGCTGAAAAGTTGAGAAAGCCTGTCATACGTTGTCTATTTCTGATTAAGACAGTGCTCAGGAACAGGGGCGGACTGACAACTCATGGGGCCTCCGGGCAATAGGGGATTATGGGGCCCCTGTGTCCTTGCCCAAACTCAAAAAAGCCTAATAAAAAGGTACCAGGGGCATCTCATGGGGCCCCCTACTGACCCCGGGCCCTCGGGCAGTGCCAGAGTTTTCAAATGGTCAGTCCGCCCCTGCTCAGGAATCCGGCCAGTAGGTCCAAGCTGAGGTAGTCAATAGGATACATCTAGTCAAGTTTTTTTAGGAAACCAGAGTATAAAGGAGGGGAGAATGGAGAGACTAGTAACGATGAGGAACCATCACCTATGGTCCATCGCCTAGGTGGGTAAAGTCAGAGTTATAGGGAAAGGAACGTGAGGAAATAAGGAAAAACATTGGCAGGTATAGGTTACTGCAGGAATTGTTTTTATCCATTTTGGAGCTGTAGGTTGGACACCCATGTATATTTGTCTAGAGCAGCCTTTTTCAACCTTTTTATCCCAGAGGAACCTATGAAATAATTTTCAGGTCTTGGTACCCTTGCTAAATTTAGTTCATTGGTGGTTAACAGGACAAATGCCCCTCTTATATCTGTGGTCAGGATGCCAACATTACAAACAGATAAGAGGATCACTGGGTGTCAAGGTCCTACCTTTTTCCTGAGGTTATGTTACTCCATGTGCTGGCGTCCATCTTGGATTCTGCTGTGCATGATGGGAATCCTTTTTATGCCTTCAGGTCTCTGAGGTCCACCCCCCAGAGGGGCGTGGCTGATGACATATAAGCCTGTGGCCCGCACATGCTCTTTGCACTTGTGTCTTGTGTCTTTGTGTTACTATTACTCTGTTCTGACTCTTGTGACTCTCCTGGTATTCTGATTCGGCTTGTGACTTGACTATTCTTTGTATTCTCCTTTGATCTGACCCTCTGTTGCTGAACCCGGCTTGTGACCTGTGATTCTCGTCTGCTGTCCTGTACTGTTTTGTCCTGTTGTTGTTGACCCCGGCTTGTCTGACTACTCTTTTGTTTCTTCCACCAGCTACACGCCATTGGCGGCGGCCATTACCGCAGCTGAGGTGTCTCGGGGGCCGCGACCTGGTTCCTGGCTGCGTCAAGTCCATCCCCACCATCAGGGAACCTGGTGAAGGGCAGCCTGGGACTTAGACTCCGCGCCCTGAGGGACTTCGGTCTGTGGGTGGTGGTTGTCGTCAGCCAGTGCGTTACATTGTTAGGCCTGCCTGTCCGTTCCTCGGCTCCTGCCCTGACATTACACAAGTGCCATGAACCCTGACGGTGCAGGCACGCCTTCGCTCCCAACGCTAGTCGCCAGACTCGATCAACGGGATCACCTGTTGGATCAGTTCGCTCAGGCGTTGCAAACTCTGCTTGCACGCACTGCACACCTTGCTCCTGGTGCTATTAGGCCGGTAGTCACTCCGGTGGTCTCTCCCGCTGCTTCTCCGCCTATTGCGTCCACCACCTCGGTGGCTGCATCAGCGGCACCCAGAGGTATGACTGGCTCTGCCCCTCTTCCACAGCGCTTTGGGGATGAGCCGAGTCAGTGTCGTGGGTTCCTCAACCAGGTGGGTATTTATTTTGAATTAATACCCCACGCCTTCCCGTCTGAGAGATCAAAGGTTGGGTTCCTAATTTCACTAGTCGCAGACATGGCCTTGGCCTGGGCAAATCCCTTATGGGAGAGGAACAACCCGGTGATTCAAGATTTTTCCGGTTTTGTCGATGCCTTCCGTAGGGTATTCGATGTACCGACTCGTTCCGCCTCGGCGGCCAAGCTGCTCATGACCATGCATCAGGGTTCACGGACCGTGGCCGAGTACGCCATAGAGTTTCGTACCCTGGCGGCAGAGGTCGGTTGGAACAATGAGGCTCTGGTGGCTGCGTTTTCCCATGGTCTTTCTGACACACTGAAGGACGAGATTGCAGCTAAGGAACTGCCTGTGGTGTTGGAGGAGCTCATCTCTTTCCTGATCCTGATTGACACCAGGCTCAGGGAGAGGCCTTCACTCAAGGAACGCCTGCGGAGGCCTTCCAATCGACTGGCACCTGCGTTTTCTGTCCCACCCGTTCCTCCCTCTCCTCCCACGCCTCCTGGGGATGGATTGTCTGGTGGTGAGCCCATGCAGCTGGGGTTTGCTCGCCTTTCCGAGGGGGAGCGGGCCGCTCGGCGTCGGGAGGATCGCTGCCTGTACTGTGGTCTTGGTGGGCACTTTCGGCAGTCCTGTCCGGTCCGTCCGGGAAACGCTCGCACCTGAGATCCTGTCGGGGACAGATCTTGGGTGGAGTCTCCTCGTCCCTGGCGTTCCGCAGAGATAAGCCACTGATCACCGTTGTCCTCTCTTGGGCGGAGGGCTCGGTGATGGCCCAGGCGTTGGTAGATTCTGGGGCCAGCGGGTTGTTTATGGACAGCTCGTTTGCTGCCCAGCACTCCATTCCCCTGCAGGCTCGAGTTACGCCATTGGTTCTCGAGGCGATAGATGGCAGACCCCTGCAACCACCGCAGGTTACCCATGAGACTGTGCCAGTGGAAGTAGCTATTGGGGCTGTTCACAGGGAGTTGGCCTGTTTCCAGGTGATTTCTTCTCCGCACTATTCGGTGGTTTTGGGGTATCCCTGGCTCCAGATGCACAATCCAACCTTCAATTGGCAAACAGCCAAGATTCTCTTGTGGTCTCCACAGTGTGGGGCCGGGTGCATCCGTGGGCCGGTTAAGGTGTTGTGTGCCTCCTCGGACTCCGCGTTGCCCTCTGATTATGGGGAGTACCAGGACGTGTTTGATAAGGTACGCGCTGGTGTCTTACCTGCTCATCGTCCTTACGACTGCGCCATATCCTTGCAACCCGGTGCCACTCCTCCACGTGGCAGGGTGTATCCTCTCTCGGTTGCGGAGAATAAGGCCATGGAGGAATACGTTGCGGATGCGCTTTCCCGGGGGCACATTCGTAAGTCTACTTCCCCAGCAGGAGCGGGCTTTTTCTTTGTAAAGAAGAAGGGTGGTGAATTGAGGCCTTGCATTGATTATAGGGGTCTTAATCGAATCACCACTAAGAATGCCTACCCGATTCCCTTGATTACTGAGTTATTCGACCGCCTTAAGGGGGCAACAGTCTTTACCAAACTTGACCTTAGGGCGGCGTACAACCTCGTACGGATCAAACAGGGGATGAGTGGAAGACCGCGTTTAACACCAGAACCGGTCACTACGAATACGTGGTGATGCCCTTTGGGTTGTGTAACGCGC
Source organism: Staurois parvus (assembly GCF_062004578.1). NCBI lineage: Eukaryota > Metazoa > Chordata > Amphibia > Anura > Ranidae > Staurois > Staurois parvus. The sequence goes on from NW_028317947.1 coordinate 18,607,908, forward strand.
CCGCAGTTTTTCAGGAATTCATAAATGATGTCCTTCGTGACTTGTTGCAGCAGTGCGTGGTAGTTTACTTGGATGACATCCTGGTTTACTCTGCCTCCATGGAGTCCCATATCCAGGATGTCAAGCAGGTGCTGCAACGATTACGTGAGAACGAACTTTTTTGTAAACTTGAGAAGTGCGAATTCCATCGATCCCAAGTTGCCTTTTTAGGCTACATCATTTCTGCGGAGGGATTCTCCATGGACCCTCAGAAGGTTTCGGCGGTTCTGCAGTGGCCTCGTCCCAATGGTCTTCGGTCCATTCAGCGCTTTTTGGGTTTTGCCAACTACTATCGGAAGTTCATCCGGAACTTCTCCACGCTGGCAAAGCCTCTCTCAGACCTAACCAAGAAGGGCAGTAATCCTCACGAGTGGCCACCCGAGGCCATCGTAGCGTTCGAGGCTCTGAAATCCGCCTTCGCGTCGGCTCCGATACTGTCTCATCCCAATCCTGGATTGCCCTTCGTCCTTGAGGTTGATGCATCCGAGACGGGAGTAGGCGCTCTCCTGTCTCAACGTCGGTCGCCCGATGGACCCCTACTTCCCTGTGGGTTCTACTCCAGGAAGCTTTCCTCTGCAGAGTGCAACTACCAGATTGGAGATAGGGAGTTGTTGGCAATCATTCTGGCTCTCAAGGAATGGAGGCACCTGCTCGAGGGCTCCGCGGTTCCGGTCCTCATTCTTACCGATCATAAGAACCTGACTTATCTTTCGGAGGCCAAAAGATTGACACCCCGCCAGGCCAGATGGGCTCTGTTCTTGTCACGCTTCAACTATGTGGTTTCATATTTGCCGGGTTCCAAGAATGTCAGGGCTGATGCGTTATCACGGCAATACTCTGAGTTGTCCAGGGAAGACTCTGAGCCAATCTCAGTTATTCCTCCAGATCAGATCCTGGCTGCCATTCGCACCAGTCTGACCTCTCCTCTTGGGGAGCAGATTTTGGCGGCTCAATCTGATGCTCCCCCCGGGAAGCCGGAGGGTAGATGTTTTGTACCTGAGGGATTGCACACCCGCCTGCTGCGTACCTACCATAACGCCAAAACTGCCGGGCATCCGGGGAAGAACCAGCTCTGTTGGGTCGTCTCTCGCTTATTCTGGTGGCCAACCCTCCGTGCCGACATTGCCTCTTATGTAGCGGCATGTTCGATCTGTGCCCAGAATAAGTCTCCACGGCATCTCCCTTTGGGTCTTCTGCAACCCATTCCCAATGGGGAGCGTCCTTGGTCACACCTAGGTATGGACTTTATTGTAGACCTCCCGGTGTCTCGGGGTCATACGGTCATCCTCATGATCGTCGATCGGTTTTCCAAGATGTGCCATTGCATTCCACTCAGGAAATTACCAACAGCGCAAGAACTGGCCACGGTCTTTTCCAGGGAGATTTTTCGCCTGCATGGGTTGCCTAAGGTGATTGTCTTGGACCGCGGGAGTCAGTTCGTGTCCAGATTCTGGCGCGCCTTCTGCTCCCAGTTGGGTATTAGTCTCTCCTTTTCCTCAGCCTACCACCCGCAGTCCAATGGGGCTGCGGAGCGTTCCAATCAGGCCTTAGAACAATTCCTTCGATGTTATATTTCAGACCATCAGGACGATTGGGCCGATCTCCTGCCTTGGGCAGAGTTTGCCAGGAACTCGGCGGTCAACTCCTCCTCCGGGATGTCGCCCTTCATGGCCAACTATGGGTTCCAACCCGCAGTATTACCTGAGAGGTTCTCACCACAGGACATTCCGGCTGTGGAGAACCATCTTGCTGCCCTGCGTTCTTCATGGGGGCAGATCCAGAGGGCCTTGAGGGACTCAGCTCAGCGCCAAAAGTTCCAGGCTGATCGCAGACGGTTGCCCGCTCCTTCATACCAGGTCGGCGATCGGGTGTGGTTGTCTACTCGCAACCTCAATCTTCGGGTGCCCACACCCAAACTAGCTCCCCGTTTTGTCGGTCCTTTCCGCATTCTCCGCAAAGTGAATCTGGTGGCCTATGCCCTTGCCCTTCCGTCTGGGATGCGGATCTCCAATATCTTTCATGTTTCCCTGTTGAAACCTCTGATCTGCAATCGCTTCACTACCTCTCTGCCCCGGCCCCGTCCTGTCCGGGTTGACGGTCATGAGGAGTATGGGGTGAGCCGGATCCTGGACTCTCGATTGGTGCGCGGTCGATTACAGTTCCTGGTTCATTGGCGCGGTTATGGTCCTGAGGAGCGTTCCTGGGTTCCTTCCGCGGATGTCCATGCTCCTGCCCTCCTCCGCGCTTTTCATACCCGCTTTCCTCAGAAACCTTTTGTTGAGCTGCGGAGGGGGAGGGGCCCTTGAGGAGGAGGTACTGTCAAGGTCCTACCTTTTCCCTGAGGTTATGTTACTCCATGTGCTGGCGTCCAACTTGGATTCTGCTGTGCATGATGGGAATCCTTTTTATGCCTTCAGGTCTCTGAGGTCCACCCCCCAGAGGGGCATGGCTGATGACATATAAGCCTGTGGCCCGCACATGCTCTTTGCACTTGTGTCTTGTGTCTTTGTGTTACTATTACTCTGTTCTGACTCTTGTGACTCTCCTGGTATTCTGATTCGGCTTGTGACTTGACTATTCTTTGTATTCTCCTTTGATCTGACCCTCTGTTGCTGAACCCGGCTTGTGACCTGTGATTCTCGTCTGCTGTCCTGTACTGTTTTGTCCTGTTGTTGTTGACCCCGGCTTGTCTGACTACTCTTTTGTTTCTTCCACCAGCTACACGCCATTGGCGGCGGCCATTACCGCAGCTGAGGTGTCTCGGGGGCCGCGACCAGGTTCCTGGCTGCGTCAAGTCCATCCCCACCATCAGGGACCCTGGTGAAGGGCAGCCTGGGACTTAGACTCCGCGCCCTGAGGGACTTCGGTCTGTGGGTGGTGGTTGTCGTCAGCCAGTGCGTTACATTGTTAGGCCTGCCTGTCCGTTCCTCGGCTCCTGCCCTGACACTGGGTTCATGCAGATATGCAGACACTATCAGATGGGAGGTCAATTAGCTCAAGGAACCCCTAGCAACCCCTGGAGAAACCCTAGGGTTCTACAAAACACTGGTTGAGACGGGAGATCTAGAGGGTTTTTGAGCAATCGCATTTTAATACATCAGATGTTCTGTTAGTGGGAGACAAAAAGAAGCAGGTGTGTTGGGTAACTTATTTCCTGTATTACAAATGGGTAAGCAGAAAAGTTCCTAGATGGCCTACAAAAAAGAGCGAGGTGTACCGGTTCACTACAGCAATGCTTAGGTGACAATCTAAATTCCTTAACAGGTAGATTGTGTTCCGTGTATGCATGACAAGACTTCATTGTCAATTTCAACTGGATTGTACCTTTCAAATGATTGACATGGATACATTTGGTGAATCAAGCATCAGCCCTTGACACCTACAACTAGCAGTCTGCTTTATTGCTCTCTTTGCAAAGCACAAAAATCTGCAAAATTCTTTCTTGGTTGAAAATTGATGTGCTTGGGAGGAATTGGAAATTCTAATTGTGTATTTGGTCTGCAGAGAACTGACAGTGAAACCTTTCTCTGGAATTAATGAGGGCAGGGAGAGAGTATGAGAGGAGTGGAAACTGTGACAAACAAGGTGATCTGGGAGGGGTAGGAAACATGTTGATGGGAAGTGAAGGTGAACAGGGAACCTGATAATACTTCAGAACAGATGCAAGTATATAGAAAGACTTGCAAAAACATCAGGAGGAGGTAATGGCCCTGATGAGAACTTTAGTAAAAAAAATGAATAATAATATAACATATAAAATTGCTACACAAGCTGTTTTGTAATTTAATGATACATTATGTGATCATTAATACTATTATTTCCATTTCAATCCGAGAGCTCTGTAATTTTCTAAAAATATTCAAAAGGCTCAATGCAATATGGTAACCTGAAGGTGTTCCATACACCCTAGAGTCATCATTTTCTGCTTGTGTAATTGGTTCACTGATTTCACTGGTTTTCTGAGATGTCTGTGCTTAGTTACAAGTAAAACTTTAAGTACCCCTCTGCAAGAGGAATTTCGTTTTGGTAAGATACTCCCTAGACTTAACTACTTCTAAAGCAGTGGTTCTCAACCTGTGGGTCGTGACCCCTTTGGGGGTCGAACAACCCTTTCACAGGGGTCGCCTATGACCATCGGAAAACACATATTTCCGATGTGTAAAGAGCAGCTACTGTGTAGAAAGCAGCTGCTGTGTTGAAAGCAGCTACTCTGTTAAAAGCAGCTACTGTGTTGAAAGCAGCTACTGTGTTGAAAGCAGCAGTATTGGAGGTAAAACGACACTCATGAATTATAATTACTGGGTAAATAATTTTATGGTTGGGGGTCACCACAACATGAGGAACTGTATTAAAGGGTCGCGGCATTAGGAAGGTTGAGTACCACTGTTCTAAAGGGATACAGATACTGCAGCTTTGCTCATTAGAACACCAAATGTATACCAGGTGGTTATAATGAACCAGACCCTCCCATTCAGGAATCAGTCTTGAAAGGATTTAGTTAAACAAACAGATTTTTATCCAGAAAAGAAAATGGTTGAAATTTGCTACACATTTGTTAAAATCCTTGCAATGTATTTAAATTGATATAAATGGTAAACGAGCTCTAGAAACAGCAGCTAGCATAAAAGGTAAAACCTCCAACCCTCTAAAACATAAATCTTTAAAAAATGCAGCTCTCAAATAAATAAGTCTCTTGTAAGATCACACATCAAACATATATAAATATAAAACACAAAATAAATAGCGTTTATATAAACGCATATGAGATGAGCTAGTGCTCAATCCAGTATGAAAACCAAAGTAGATAATTCAGACGTGTCACACAAGGGTGCAAAATTGCGTAGGAAGGCGCAACATAGTGTATCAGTGACAATCAAAAACTCCAAAAAGTGCAGATCCTTGGGTCATGTGCATAAGAGGGTAAGTTGCACTAACCAGACAGCGCAAATTACAGCGTTTTTGAGTAATCAAGACCACTCCTGGTCATCATCACCTTGGCATAAACGGGGTACATCTTCCAGTGGAGGACACAAGGGATTCTATCAGGTTGGAGGAATTTATTTCAGGTACTTATATAGCACCATCAATTTACGCAGTGCTTTACATATATATTGTACATTCACATCAGTCCCTAACCCTCAAGGGGCATACAATCTAAGGTCCCTAACTTACATTCATATACAAGGGCCAAATTAGACAGGATCCAATTAACCTACCAGCATGTCTTTGAAGTGTCAGAGGAAACCGGAGTACCCGGAGGAAACCCACACAGGCACAGGGAGAACATGCAAACTCCAGGCAGGAGGTGCCGTGGCTGGGATGCGAACCAACAACCCTAGTACTGCCAGGCGGAAGTGCTAACCATTTAGCCATTGTGCTAAATGTGCAAAATTCTTATATTATTATTATACAGTATTTATATAACGCCAAAAGGTTTCCTCAGTGCTGTACATTATAGTGGGGGACAGAACATGAGACAATACAGTAACAAAACACGAGGGGGTCAAGGGCCCTGCTCTTTCGAGCTTACAATCTAGGAGATGAGAGGAAATGAGACTTTCCTCTCATTTCTTGTTTTAGCTATGGGACAGGAAGTGAAGGTAAATCTCCCTCAATGGGACACAAATGCATAGAAAATAACTGACAGGGCTTATTACCCTGCCTTACTCCATCCAAAATGAAAACTTTTAGCTTTAGTTCTATTTAATTCCCAAACACTGTGCAATAGAAATGAATGAACAAAGATCCTTATGTTAGCAGCACACCGCAACCTAATGTGATTATATATATTATAATAGCCATAATAAAGCAACGCTATCAATTAGTACAACTTTACACAATTATCTCAAAACATAAAGTCCATAAGTGTAATCCTGCACAGGATCCATAGCGTGGTAATAGTATAAAAACAGTATAGCAAAACATTCACATTAGCTGAGTACCTACATAGTACTATCACTTCTTGTGACCAGATAATACTTCTTACAGGTCTGGGTATCAGACGCTCCATTTCAGAAACTATCCTGAAATTTTACTGGTTGTCTCCTGAAGAAGTCTGGCATAAAATGTGTGTGATGATGTCACAAGGATCCTACCCTACACGTTTTGTCTTTTAGACATGAGCCAACCAGTAATATTTTAGTGAAAATGCTATGCTGTAATGCAGATCTATAGATGATAACATAAGATGTAATGCTAAAAATATTCACGTTGAATGCAATGTGTCAATTTATCTGAGGCACAGTGGCCATTATCACTGGCTGAGCAATACTGGCGTCCTGAGTTCAGCTCTATCAGTAACATTGTCGGCAACATTATTATTATTATACAGGATTTATATAGCGCCAACAGTTTGCTCAGCGCTTTGCAATATAACGGGAGACAATACAGCAACAATACAGTTCAATACAAGAGGAAAAAGAGGGCCCTGCTCCTTGGAGCTTACAATCTAGGAGACATATCCTCTTCATTGTGTAGGTTTTTCAGGACTGACTATTTTAGGAACATTAGATTGTCAGCTTCTTTAGTTACAGGGAATATCCCCCATACCAGCTTTGAATTTGCTAGCTCTGGACAGCTGAATGAAAAAAAATGTGTAAAGAATTGGAAGAGAAGAAGATAAAATCACTGAGAGACAGAATTATCATAATCCAGAAACTATAAAAGAGGATTAGAACAGAGACAGAAAAAAAATATTGCCACTTTCATCTGCAGCGAAATATCTGTCACAGTGCTTCACAGTGTGTACGTTTATATTTTACATCTACATCGTATTTAATGTTCATCTATGAAAGCTTATCAACTACACCTATAATCACTTTATAGAAACACTCCGCACGCCAATGAGATGTAACAATATACAAAGCAGGACGTCAGTATCTGGATATTTGGTGACTAATGTATACTTTGCTGTAACAATAACACGGATTAACGAGTTCTTAACTATTATATATTAATATAAATCGTGTGCATTAAAGGTATTAAGATGATTAGAATGCATTGCTGTTCTATCTGAATGTGTTTCACATAAGGATTTATTGTAATATAAAATATAAATTGACTTGAAATGAAAAGAACCCTAATAAAATTTATGAGAGTGAAAGTACGCCACCTCTTCCATTTTTAGGGCCTCAAACCCATGGGTGATAGAAGTAGTCAGTAAGTAGTAGCCAGGAGTGTTGTGATGACCTCATCAAGTGTGCTGCTTCACATTCATTGCCAATTCACAGGTTAGGGGCAGGTTGGTGACCAAGTCATCTGGCTTAACTGTAGTAGAGACAAGTGTGGCCACTGACCCAGCTGCGCTGTCTTTCAGGGGTTCATGGATCATAAAACTGGTTGATCACCATTACAGATCCTTTGGCAGTAGTCCTCTGGCTTTAGTATTTACACGTTACTGATCACATCTGGAGGAGCCACAAGTACCTCAAAGCTCCTGATGTGCATACTCATTCCAGGTTAGTAACTCGGAAAGTATTGATAACACTTTATCAGCATGGCAGCCAGGAACTAGCATTTCTATTAGATAATCAGCAATGACAGTCTCCATATCTCTTGAATGAGAGGTTTCCTTTAAATTATGCCTATAATTCCATATGTTAAATTCATAATATCTCCTGAAATTTAGGTTACAAAATCCAGATTAAATTCACGAGTATGCCAGAACTGGATAATGCCATAAGTAATGTATATTCATTTATACTGTATATTTATATCTTCTGGGAATGGGTGGGAAAACTATTTAGCCAGCCAACAAGTTCAGACACATGTCACCTGTTTCATGGGGCAGAGATAACATTCCCCAGACCACTGGTGGTCAACTTGCAAGGTACAGAAGGCCTCAACTGCAGCCTCTGACATCACTAAGGGACTGTACCTAACATTTAATAATATGCAGAGTTATAGATGACTATCAGAGACTGTGGACACATTATAAAGACTGTTGGAAGTTGCAGACATGTTAGTAAAGACTGCAGACATACTACAGGAGATGGTCATATGCTGGAGATGACCGTCCAATACTGGGGACATGTTACGTGAGACTGCTAGATATCGCCATTGATATTGCCCCTTTATAAAGCAATGCTGCTGTTTGCCCTGCTGGGTTCCAAGGGCTTCACAACAAGTACTGGAGGGCCCTTTAGGTTGAGCTAAAGGGCCTTGAATATATAGGGGGCATGTCATAAGTGTCCCTATTACAAATTTAGTGGACCGCTAGGTTGTAGTCAGCCTAAGCTCTAATTCTTTATGTTTTCTGCATTTGTTTGGTTGTCTTGCCTAAGACATTGAATACTTCTGCTTGCTTCTGGGGAATGTTCTCCAGTAGAAAGAGAGAGAATATATAATGTTATGGGTTATGAATATTTATTTTACCCTGGCTAATTACCAGGGGTTTCATTATCAGTAATGTGGGCTAGGGAAGGAGATAAATATTAAGGAAGCCTTTCTAGAAGGGCTTTGCCTGGAGAGAATGTAGTGTCAGAGGGTCCTTTGCCTCACAGACCTGCTGCCTGTGGAAGAGGTAACTAAAGAATAGATTGTAGCTTCTAAGGCCTGCTGCCTGGGGAAGAGATTGTTTCAGAAACAATTCCATGTATTGAGAATGGGCCTATGCTATGGCCTGGATGACAGAAAGGTGACTGTTAAAGGGGAGCACCTTCCTAAAAAGTATGCTCAGCCTATTGCTGGTTTCGGCTCAAAGGCACAGAACTAAGAACTGCCAATCTCGGCCTTAAGGCACACCACTAGCTGTGAGAAGGGATACAGAAATTCTTTTTGATTGGAGGGAAAACTATGGCACTATTTTTGGGTATGCTATGCTCCCTATCCATCTCTCCCTTTGACATTGAACAGATGAAAGTCCACAAGATGGAAAACCCATTGATGGAGAGGATGTTAGTCGTTCGGTCACTGCTGTTGGGTCAGTCAGTATTTTTGGGCAGCAGTAAATCAGCGCATGAACTGTAAGGCTAGGACAGCCCGAAAATTCCAGTGCTTCCTTACGGGGTTGGCCCTACAAAAACATAATTCCAACTTTCAAAAAGGCTGAGAGGAAAAGCAGACAAATATCAAGTAGCACTCTAACAGACCAACCAAGACTGGGTCCACAGAAAAAGATTGTATTAGTAGACAATGGTGGTATAAATGATTGAATAGTAGATATTGGTGGTATAACTGGTTGACTGGTAGACAATGGTGGTAAAACTGGTTGACTAGCAGACAATGGTGGTATAACTGGTTGACTGGTAGACAATGGTGGTATAACTGGTTGACTGGTAGACAATGGTGGTAAAACTGGTTGACTGGCAGACAATGGTGGTATAACTGGTTGACTGGTAGACAATGGTGGTATTAACTGGCTGAAAAACAGGTTTTTAATTTATTGACAGGAGTTCCTCTTTAAATCACGTGTGTGCATGTTGGTTTGTGTATTTGTATTGTACATTTTGTTATATCTCCCGGCAATCTTCGTATGTAGACTGCGTTTTAGATTTGATATCCTTGTTGAACTATTAGCATAGACCATTTCTAAAATCCCCCCACTTGCATTAACAATTCTTAGTGATTGATCTGTCCTAGGCTGTGTGTATCTTCATGTCAATCAGCCGGGATATTGGCCCTGCTAATTTCTCCCTTCCGCCCCCCGGGGACGCACTGGGTGATCCTTCTGCCCTCCACTAACGCACGGACAGCACCATGCTGCAAGGTTACTTGTAATCCTCCTGCACACACTGCTCTCTTCTGCACATATATTAAACTTCCAGATTGATCTGTCTCCGCACTCCTCCTCCCCCATCTATCTTTTCCCCCGAAAGAAAATAAAATTATAGGTGATTTTCCTGTATTTGGAATATTAATGCCAGTAGTCATCCTTCTCCCTCTCTCTCTGGATTCCGCATGTCTTCTGTTCATCCAGTCTATCCAGAGAGATGAAACGAGAAATCTGTTTTCACGGATGTAACTATCAAGAATCATGTCTTGTTCTGCTTTCTATTACAATTACTCTATTGTGTTTTTTTTCTCCTTTTTTCTATGACAGAATCAGCTATTACAAGGAAATAGATCGGGAGACAAGCGGAGAGAACATCTCCGGGTGTATGATAGAGAAACAAGAGGAATCCATACAAGGAGGGAGAGGCAGCATATGAATACTGAGCATACGTTTTCCCTTGCAGAATTAGGTGCGTTGTCTTAGCGCAGAAGTGGTGAAGTGACTTATCGCACATTTTATGCACAATGCCTTAAGTAGTCCAATGAATCTGAATATTTCCCAATGCACCTAAAATAGTGCATGTCACTTTTTTTAATCTGATGCACCGCAACACACAGATCGTTACAACAGTTGTGCGTTAGTGGGTTGGTATGCTGTTTCGAACGTGTTGACCTGCATTTTTGCTGTACATGGTTAAAAAAAAATTAATGGAAGCCCAAGGGCTCGTTTACACCTATGCATTGCAGTAACACGTTTTAATGCACACTACTGCATGGCACTGTACATAACCCAGTGCCATTCATTTTGAATTGTACCCAATAGCGGACTGACCATTTGGAAACTCGGGCACTGCCCGAGGGCCCGGGGTCAGTAGGGGGCCCCATGAGATGCTACTGGTACCTTTTTCATAGGCTTTTTGGAGTTTGGGCAAGGACACAGGGGCCCCATGATCTCCTATTGCCCAGGAGCCCCATGAGTTGTCAGTCCACCCCTGATTGTACCCCAAAGCATGAGCACAACACATTTGCACTAAAGTATATTACATCGTATGGGGCGCTGCGTCAGAAAAAATGATGCGATTGCGACCGTGTCAAATGAATTACCTGTCTTAATACAACATATTAACATACAACTTTGCTAACGCACCTCAATGTAGTACAAAGGCATGAATGGGCCCTTAAAGTGGACCTATGAACAAAGCAAAAATGGACATATATAATACAGTCTGTCCCTATACTTCCTATGACAGTCACCTTTTATTTATGTGGTTTACACTGATTTTTACAAAAGGAAAAAAAAACTATTGCTGTAACTTAATTTGGGATTACATTTGTTTTATTCCTAAAGCCCATTTCAAACTGTATGCTCATCCAAGGGTGACGGCACTGCTGTGCTCTGTCAACGTATACTGGACAGTGCTGTCACCCTGTTGCAGGAAGTGGAAAAACACTTGATCTACAAAAAAATGCTAGTGACAGATTGCATCACATATGTCAATCTATTTAAATAAATCTGTCAAAAACCTGGGCAGGATAAAGTAAGCATATGATAAAAAAAACACATAAGCAGTTTTTATTGAAAAACGTAAGACCAAATAATCAGTAGATCCAGACATTTACAAGTACATTTAAAAGTTGTGTAAAAGTCATGCATGGCTCCTTCCCTTTCTAAAGTTGGGAGAATCTGGTGGACAAATGGGATGGCCAGGTAGTACATGCAAGGTAAGTAGTACCTACCTACCTACCTATTTTGTTATCTGAAATACCTGATACCTTTTCTCAGAATGGCCAAAATGCTGTTTCCCTTTATTTTTTTTAAAACATCTGGTAATTCATGTCACGGCCATGATTAAAACTGTTGGCAAATCCAATTGCTATCTTTGGTACTATTACGTATACCAAGGTGAGAGAATCCAGATTTGAAATACGTTTTATAACTTCTCTGGGATGTCAGAGATATGGTGGGATCACATAACAAGACTGTGATGTGACAGGACTAGTGACAGTGAGTGAGGACTGTTAATGTACAGATGGTGCAAGAGAACAGACAAGAGCAACTCTTTAGAGAAATTATCACTTTTCTTCATGGTATGATAATTAAAGACAAAAGGAAAAAAAAGTGACATATAACAGATATTTAGGTGAAAGATGAATGGCATCTCAATTTATTTTTCCCATGACTGCCTTTGTTAGTGGAAAGATTATTTTAAGCAAAATTTGTCACAAGCCTGGGGCAATTCAAACTGAGCCAACAATTGAAAACAAATTTAGAAAACGCCTTCTGTAAACACCCCAAAGCAAAGCAATTGGTAGAAAAAGACAGCTGATGTTATGCGCAGATCTCAAGTTCATTTATAAAAGTGGAACCTGGCTGAGCCCTCTCCAACCCACAAACCTCCCTATTAATCTTCATTGAAATGAGCAACCATCTTGATCAGCAGCAAGGCTTGAGAGTTATGAGGGATGTCAACCTTATGATGAGTATACTTTAAGGCAGAGGTCTCCAAACTTTCCAAACAAAGGGCCAGTTTACTGTCCTTTAGACATTAGGTGCGGCTGGACGGTAGCCAATGGGAGTAGAAAATGCCCAGTGTCAGCTGAAGTGGACAATGTATCAGGCTTGGTGGTCAGTGAGAGTAAACAAATTACATAGCACCTATGGTCAGTAGATGGAGGAATGGTGCCACATTATTGTTACCAGGAGAAGGAAGAGTGCCCCATCACTGGTGTCAGTGGAAGGAACAATGGCCCATCATTGAAGTCATTAGGAGGAAGTGTGCCCCATCATTGGTGCCAGTGGAAGGAATAATGACCTGTCATTGGTGTCAGTAGGAGGAAGCATGCCCCATCATTGGTGTCTGTGGAAGGAACAATGACCCATCATTGGTGTCAGTAGGAGGAAGTGTGCCCCATCATTGGTGTCAGTGGAAGAAATAATGGCCTGTCATTGGTGTTAGTAGGATTAGGTGTGCCCCGATATTGGTGTCAGTAGAGGGAATAATGCCCCATCATATGTATCAGTAGGAGGAATTGTACCCCACTGTTGGTATTAGTGGAAGGAGTAGTGTCCTTTTACAGTTTCTAGTGGGAGAAACAATGCCCCATCATTGGAAGGTCTGGTGCTTCATCCTTGCTGCCAGTCAGAGATATAGTTTCTCATATCAGTGGAGAAACTGTGCCCCAAGGACAAGATAAATTTAAGCAAATGGCTGCATCTGGCCTGTGGATGGCACTTTGGGGACCACTGCTTTAAAGGAAACCCATTGGAGCTAAAGTGACAATTACATTGCATAGTAGACATGCCCAGGTATCTGCATGTCCACTGCACTTTCTCCTATAGTGCCTGGGACCCCAGAGACCCAAGGTGCTCCAATAACCAAATATTAATTATACAGAAGTATATAATGTACAATATAGCGAACAGAATGCATCCATCAAAATTATGTCATGTACATCCAGGAGCATAGACAAGGGGGGGGGTCAGGGGAGTCTGAACCCCCCAGAGGAGAGTTGCCGACCATCCCTGCAGCCCTCGAAATTTCAACTCACCCACGAGTGGAAATAAGGTGGGGGCGGCAAGCAGCGCCAGAACTAAGGGTGTGTAGGAGGAGTGGCGGTGGGGGTGGTGACAAGCAGCGATCTCCTGTATGGATTTCAATAAAGCAGCTGGAAACCACAGGAGGGAGCGGAGGAGAATCGGCTTCCAGCTGCTTCATTGAAAGCCATAAAGGAGATAGCTGCTTGTCAACTCCCCCACCACTGCACAGAACATACCTGACAGCTCAGTTTTCTTTCTGCTCCTTCCCACCACTGCTGTGTTCTTCTCAATGCCCAGCCCCTCCCTTCATTCTCCGCACCAATAGCAGAAGAGGGGAGAGAAGCTGGATCTGCTCTGCCTCCCTCCGTGCCCGCCCACACTTCAGTCCGTGCACCTTCAGAGGAGGTGTGGGCAGGAAACTGAACACAGCAGCAAATAGCTCTGATGCATCTGAATGTGTCATGGTGAGCCCGACCTCCCTTCCATCCACCCACTACTTTCTTCCTTCCACCCACTCCTTCCTTCCACCCACCCTCCCCCTCCTTTCCTTCTACCTGCACTTCCCTCCCTCCCTTCCTTACACCCTTCCCTCCCTTCCTTACACCCACCCCTCCGTTCCTTCCTTCCACCTACCCCTCCCTCCCTTCCACCCACCCCTCAGTAGGGGGCCCCATGAGATGCCCCTGGTACTTTTTCATAGGCTATTTTGAGTTTGGGCAAGGACACAGGTGGCCCATGATCCCCTATTGCCCGGGGGCCCCATGAGTTCACAGTCCGCCCCTACTCTGCTCTCTTCTCCTATCAGCATTCCCTTTGCGCTGCAGCATAACCAACTGACTCCTGTGCTTTTTACAAAGCTGTATACAGTCATGGCCGAAATTGTTGGCACCCTTGATATTTTTCCTGAAAATCAAGTATTTCACACAAAAAAGGTATTGCATTAACACATGTTTTGCTATACACATGTTTATTCCCTTTGTATGTATTGGAACAAATATAAAACAGAGGCAGAAAAGCAAATATGACATAATGTCACACAAAACCCCAAAAATGGGCTGGACAAAAGTATTGGCACCCTTAACTTAATATTTGGTTGCACACCCTTTGGAAAACATAACTGAAATCAGTCGCTTCCTATAACCATCAATAAGCTTCTGACACCTCTCACCCGGAATTTTGGACCACTCTTCCTTTGCAAACAGCTCCAGGTCTCTCTTATTGGAAGGACACCTTTTCCCAACAGCAATTTTAAGATCTCTCCACAGGTGTTCAATGGGATTTAGATCTGGGCTCATTGCTGGCCACTTCAGAACTCTCCAGCGCTTCTTTGCCATCCATTTCTGAGTGCTTTTTGACGTATGTTTGGGGTCATTGTCCTGCTGGAAGACCCAGGATCTTGGACGCAAACCCAGCTTTCTGACACTGGGCCCTACAGTGCGACCCAAAATCCTTTGGTAATCCTCAGATTTCATGATGCCTTGCACACAGTCAAGGCACCCAGTGCCAGAGGCAGCAAAACAACCCCAAAACATCATTGAACCTCCACCATATTTTACCGTAGGTACTGTGTTTTGTTCTTTGTAGGCCTCATTCCGTTTTCGGTAAACAGTAGAATGATGTGCTTTACCGAAAAGCTCTATCTTGGTCTCATCTGTCCACAAGACGTTTTCCCAGAAGGCTTTTGGCTTACTCAAGTACATTTTGGCAAACTGTAGTCTTGCTTTTTTATGTCTCTGTGTCAGCAGTGGGGTCCTCCTGGGTCTCCTGCCATAGCGTTTCATTTCATTTAAATGTCGACGGATAGTTCGCGCTGACACTGATGCTCCCTGAGCCTGCAGGACAGCTTGAATGTCTTTGGAACATGTTTGGGGCTGCTTATCCACCATCCGGACTATTCTGCGTTGCAATCTTTCATCAATTTTCCTCATCCGTCCACGACCAGGGAGATTAGCTACAGTGCCATGGGTTGCAAACTTCTTGATAATGTTGCGCACTGTGGACAAAGGCAAATCTAGTTCTCTGGAGATGGACTTGTAACCTTGAGATTGTTGATATTTTGCCACAATTTTGGTTCTCAGGTCCTCAGACAGTTCTCGTCTCCTCTTTCTGTTGTCCATGCTTAGTGTGGCACAGACAGACACACAATGCAAAGGTTAAGTGAACGTCTCTCCTTTTTATCTGCTTTCAGGTGTGATTTCTATATTGCCCACACCTGTTACTTGCCCCAGGTGAGTTTACAGGAGCATCACATGCTTGTAACATTCTTATTTATCCGCAGTTGTGAAAGGGTGCCAATACTTTTGTCCAGCCCATTTTTGGAGGTTTGTGTGACATTATGTCGAATTTGCTTTCTTTCCTCCCTTTTTTTGTTTTGTCCCAATACACACAAAGGGAATAAACATGTGTATAGCAAAACATGTGTTAATGCAATACGTTTCGTGAGAAATACATGATTTCCTGGAGAAATATCAAGGGTGCCAACAATTTCGGCCATGACTGTATATGAACAACATTTATGTCCGTCTGGAGATCAGAGGGTGTCCTCCACTGACCTTCTAGGGGTGACAGTGTCTGTTTTTAGTTGGCCTAGCCTCACCTGGGAACCAGAGATTAAATCGGATTACATTTGTATGACTTTAAAAATCTTTTGGCTTCTTAAAAGTTCGCCCAGATATGCGTTTCAACTGTGTATTTAGTCATTTGGCTAGAGATGCTCTAAATACTAAGAAACATTTTTGTGCTTGTAGAAAAGCCTTGTCTTCACGGAAAAAAAAATAAAATGAACAGAGCGACAAGAGGTCCAGTAAGGTAATGTTCCAATTTAGAACAATCTCGGCTAGCAGGCAGAACAATGGGATGCCAGGATATGGCGACAAAGTGGTTAAGCATAACCCTGCACTCTGATTTCCCCAGATGACAAATTTTCTGACGGTGTCTAGCGGAGATTTTCATTACACAGAGTACACAGATGGAAGGCAGAGGATTGTACAGGTGACAATAGGGCCGTACACCTTATTTTTCTTACCATTGCTCATTCACGTGGCCAAGGGGCACCTGGGAATCCTCCCCGCATGACCCTTCACTTCCAGTAATAATGATTCTCGCCTCGTCCTAGGGCTGAGACACAGACTCATCTATTGTCCCACAAAGTTTGGCTTTTATTAAAAGAAAAAAAAATTGTAATTCCAGGCTGAAAGATCTCCATCCAGTCCTTTTAAATCCACTGAAAAGAAATTTGGTTTAAACTAGGTTATAAGCAATTATTTCCCATCTCCAATTCCCTGTGATTGATCCATAACTATAATGGACTGGCCAGGTGACCAAGGAGGTCGTAATGGGGGGCAAGACTAAGTTTAAAGAATTCCAGGAGCCCTGAGGCCACCTGTTGCCCCCTTTTTAACGTATTGTACCATTTTGAACCAGTGGAAGATAACCACTCTGTACTGTTGGCCTGAATGCCATACTCATTACAATTATATCTTTAAATGGCTCTCTATCTGATGCCTTCAAAAACAATAAAAAAATATTGAACGGAAGAAGAATTCTAGATATTTTATACATAGGTATATGGACCAGTTTGGACCAATGTAACTATGTATATGCCATACTTGGTCGATGCCCCTAGAAACTGGGAATCACTGAAGTAGACATCTTTCTGCCAGTGATCTCCACTTGCTTCCAGATCCTGCGTCGGATCTCAGTTTGGTGTATACATAATACATCGCCCTGAGACTTGGAAATCATGGAGTCATCCAACAGAGATCTAAAGGTCCTGCTGGGTACCTGTTTTATAAAGATGTTTTTTTCATATTTAGTATTATATTCGGGAGTAAAGAAAATCCAAGTCTGATTTTTTTCCTTTTTAGAATTATATGAGATATTGCTCATAAATATTAATATTGACCTTTTTAGCAGCCAGGCAGCAGCAATGTGAGTCTGCTACTCCAGGGATTCAGATAGCTGGAACATTCGCTGGCTAAAGCTGGCCACACAATAGTAGATTTTCGAATGAACAATGTTGCTGCAGAAACATCTGCTTTTACTATTTTGGACTCAATGGACCTTCCTAAATGAAAAGTACATTCACTGTTACAAATTTACGTTTTCAAGAAAACGTTTTTATCCTGCTCCTTCTAATTTTCTAGGCACTGCCATCGAAAACGAATGTCAAATTGGCACCACTAACGAAAAATTTCAAATGAAATTCTAATGTATGGACAACTTTATATTTTACCTCTCCAACCAGATTGATAATTACTGGCAATTTTTGCATAGACTGGAAGCAAATGAAGAAACTGGGTAAATTTGTGGCAAATGTACAGACAAATGTAGGGTAAATGTTCACCTAGATGAATAAGCCAAACTTGTAACATTGGCCACTTAATGCACTTTTAAACAAAGGCAAGCTCTCAAGGAACAACCCTCTTGAATAAAACCAAAACACCAATAAACAAACCAATAAGCTCAGACTTCAAAGAAAATAAAGCATAAAGGGAATTTATTGAGAAAAGCTGTAGGCATTATCCATGGAAAAAATCTTTTAATAATACACTTTATCATACAAAATTATTACAATAAAATCAACAGTTATCATATTCCCAGGACTGTTCTAATAAAAGTAATTAATAACTGTTGTTTTCTTTTAACAGTTTTTTTAAAGGTAAATTCTTTTAACAATTGTTAATGGTTTTTATTAGGTCAATCCTGAAAATATAATGACTGGTGTTTTTTTTTCAATAATTTTGTATAATAAAATTTTGTATTATTAAAATATTATTTCACGGATAATAAACAAATCTTTTCTCAATAAATTCCAAATGTTGCCGATTGTTGATGAATGTTTTTGAAATGCAGTGGCAGCGTTAATTCTCTTTTTTGGCTTTTTTACCTTTATTTTCCCTTGGTGATCTGGCCAGTAACACAGATCCTGTCCCCACTCTTGAACGATGAGCAAAGGACATTCCTTTGGACAGCAGCATTGTCAATCTGTGAGGAGGGTGATGCTAGATGCACTAGCAGATTTAGATGGACTTGACTAATTAATTAAAGCCAAGCTCCCACTAAATGTTGTTAAGCAGGTATTGCAACAGTTTATTTTTCTGTTTAGAATAAGGCCCCTTGCCCTTGCGCAGTATGGACTCTGTTTTGATTATCAGGGGATACCTTTGGGAATGTATGCAGAAATACGGATTCGGGCCCAGGTTCATCAAATGGGTACAACTACTATATCAATCACCTATAGCAGGAGTTTTGGTATAAAAAACTGATTTATGTACATAGAGGTTTCCCCACTAAATACAATAAAGTTTGGGACAGATGGTAGGCACAATCTGCCACATGCCTGTTAGACGACTCCATGTTGTAATTTATAACTTATCATTTGTTATTTAACGTATTATTTCCTTACAAACAATGCCATTGTTGTATGCTTGAACATAGACCTCACCTCACCCCCTCACTCTCCGCCCGCATCGCCCACCTCCTAAACGACATATCAGACTGGATGTCGCTCCATTTCCTCAAGCTAAACCTTTCCAAAACCGAGCTCCTAGTTTTCCCCCCAGCCCGCGCCCCCCCCCCCATCCTCTCCATCACGACTAGCAACGCCACCATCTATCCCACCCCACACGCCAAAGTCCTGGGTGTCACCCTGGACTCAAACCTTTCCTTCCAACCTCATGTCCAATCACTATCAAATTCATGCAGGCTCCACCTCCGCAACATCTCCAAGATACGTATGTTCCTCACCCCAGACACCACTAAACAACTCGTCTACTCCCTTATTATCTCACGCCTGGACTACTGCAACTCTGTCCTCACCGGCCTACCTCATCACAGACTATCCCCGCTTCAGTCTATCCTAAACTCAGCGGCCAGACTCATCCACCTTACCAACCGCTACACTTCTGCCACCCCCTTCTGCCAATCCCTTCACTGGCTCCCGATTGCCCAACGCATTAAATTCAAATGACTAACACTGACATACAAAGCCATTCATAATGCTGCCCCAAACTACTTCACTGACCTGATACCCAAATAACACCCTACCCGTGCCCTTCGCTCCTCACAAGACCTCCTACTCTCTAGCTCCATGGTCTCCACCTCTCACGCCCGACTGCAGGACTTCTCCAGGACTTCCGCCATCCTCTGGAACTCCCTACCCCAATCCATCAGACTGTCACCTACCCTCCTCACCTTCAGGTGCACCCTGAAAACCCATCTCTTCAGGGAAGCCTACCCCACCCTCACCTAACTGCCGTTCTCCTCCACTCCTCCTACCACTCCATCCCCCACAGCCACTTCCTCCTGTACCTCTAGCCCCTCCCTCCTAGATAGTAAGCTCGAAACAGCAGGGCCCTCGAACCCCTCGTGTATTGTATTGTTACTGTATTGTCTCATGTACTGTCCCCCCACTCTAATGTACAGCGCTGAGCAAACCCTTTGGCGTTATATAAACACTGTATAATAATATTAATAATAGATATCTGATGGATGTACAGGTTAAGTGATATTACTAGTCACTCAACCTGATACGTAATTGGCAAAATTTGTACAATATTATTATTATTATTATAATACAGGATTTATATACCGCCAACAGTTTGCTCAGCGCTTTACATAATAGACAATACAGCAACAATACAGTTCAATACAAGAGGGTTAGGAGGGCCCTGCTCCTTGGAGCTTACAATCTAAGAGGGAGGGGCTAGTGGAACAAAAGGTAGTAACTGTGGGGGATGGACTGGTAGGAGGAGAAGATTCCATTATTAGCTGAGGGCAGGATAGGCTTCCCTGAAGAGATAGGTTTTCAGAGATCACCTAAAAGTGAGCAGAGTAGGCGATAGTCTGGTAAATTGGGGTAGAGAGTTCCAGAGGATGGGGGAAACTCTGGAGAAGTCCTGGAGATGAGCATGTAACATTGTAATGACGGTTGTCTCATCTGCTTTTTCACTTTAATAAAGTTGGGTTTTTTAACGTGAAAAACTAGACACAGGCTTTCCCAAGATGGCGGGACACATTGATCCTATGCTAGGCTCCCCTTACTGTCAATAGAAAACACTAGTCATGTGATTACTCGGAAGGAAAAGAGAAAGTGGATTAGCAATCAGTAACCGAACAGAAAGATTCCTTTACTCCTTGGATGTAGAGGAGGTCAGCTCCTGACCCCACCTGCCTACATGCACAAATGCTGGGGCAAAACTGATATCACAGCAGTAAAACATGCTTGTCAGGGTCTCCAAAATATACAAAAATCTATTGGTTATTTCAATCTGAGAGTCTTTATTCCTGGAGGGCATATCAGTATTAGGTACACCGACCCTTTAAATTGTGTTTCTACGAAAATAGCCGATTTCCAGTGTAAACTGAACCATTTTCAAAATGTATTGTTTCCATGACAAAACCAGCAGTCAGTTTCAGAAAATTGCTCTAAAAATCATCTCTTTTTTTTTTGAACATGCATAAACCATCCAAATTGCTTGTGTATTTTAATGCACTGAAATTATCGATGCTCCTTATAGTACATGTAAACCTAAGCTCTTGAAATTTGTCTAGTTGATGTGCAGACAGAAAACTGTTTTTATAATGTTAGAGAAAATCTTAAAGTGGTATTAAACTCTGAGTTTAGATCTGTCCCTACAGGACTGGCTTATAATACGTCTTACCTGAAACTACCAGGAACCATGAACATGCGCTGCTAGGTAGATGCAGTGAAGGAAGTAAGTATTTGATCCCCTGCTGATTTTGAATATTTGCCCATTCACAAAGAAATGATCAGTCTAAAAATCGAAATCTGAATGATGTAGAGAAGGACTGGTTGAAAGTGTTGTGAGATGAGACCAAAATCAAGCTCTTGGCATTAACTCAACTCGCCGTGTTTGGAGGAGGAGGAATGTTGCCTATGACCCCAAGAACACCATCCCAACTATCAAACATGGTGGTGGAAACATTCTGCTTTGGGGGTGTTTTTCTGCTAAGGGGACTGGACAACTGCATCACATCAAAGGGATGATGGACGGGGCAATGTACCGTCAAATCTTGGGTGAGAATCTTCTTTCCTCAGACAGGGCATTGAAAATGGGTCATGGATGGGTGTTCCAGCATGACAATGACCCAAAACACATGGCCAAGGCAACAAAGGAGTGGCTCAAGAAAAAGCACATTAAGGTCCTGGAGTGACCTAGCCAGTTTGCAGACCTTAATCCGATTGGAAATCTGTGGAGGGAGCTGAAAGTTCGAGCTGCCAAACGTCAGCCACCAAACCATAATGACTTGGAGAGGATCTGCCAAGAGGAGTGGGCCAAAATCCCTCCTGAGATGTGTGCAAACCTGGTGGCCAACTACAGGAAACATCTGACCTCTGTGATTGGCAACAAGGGATTTGCCACCAAGTACTAAGTCATGTTTTGTGAAGGGAATCAAATACTTATTTCCCTCATGAACATGCAAATCAGTGCATCATTTGTTAGACATGCATTTCTTTTGAATTTTTTGTTGCTATCCTTTCTTTCAGTGTTACAATACACCTACCATTCGATTTTTAGACTGATCATTTCTTTGTGAGTGGGCAAACATTCAAAATCAGCAGGGGATCAAATACTTATTTCCTTCACTGTATTCACATTGGCTCCAGCTGATGTTACTGGTACATGCAGAACAGGGGCGGACTGACCATTTGGAAACTCGGGCACTGCCCAAGGGCCTGGGGTCAGTAGGGGGCCCCATGAGATGCCCCTGGTACCTTTTTCATAGGCTGTTTTGAGTTTGGGCAAAGACACAGGGGCCCCATGATCCCCTATTGCCCGGAGGCCCCATGAGTTGTCAGTCCGCCCCTGATGCAGAATATGCACTGCATTTAAAGCACATTGAGTATGTTGTGATTGCAGAGAGCCACACTACGAAAGGGACTCCCCTGCGCATGAGCGGGAGTGATGTCATCACGGCCCAGCCATCCAATTGGCCAGAGAGTGCAAACCCGGAAGGAAGACCAGGCACAGATGGAAACGTTGGTAAGCCTTCCATAATGTGCTAGTATGTGGTGCATACTAGCACATTATGGCACAAACCTGCAGGGACCCATAAAAAAAAAACTTGTAGATTTTACTATTGTATTTTCTGCACTTGCTGAAAATGTTCTTAACCCAAAAAGAATTAGAATAAATGCAGCCACCACATCTAATGACTGGTAAGTTGCAATATATGACATTTTGTCCTTAGGTTTAATTACACTTTAAGTAAAATGTACTAAATTCAGACAATGCAAGATGCTTATTAGGGAAAACGTGGCACTATGTTGGGAATAACAGCTCCCTGCTAGATAATTGGACCAGTCAGTGAAAGTGCAATCTTCAAACAACAGTAACCTATGGCACGTCACCTTTAATTGTTCTGATAGAGGTTCAGTTCTAATTGACTGGTAGGGGTTCCTGCACCTCGCATATTAGCGTCTCTTATGAAAGGAGGATAAATCTAATTAAAAAGCAGGATGTCGTTTAAAAAACTTGAGCTATTAATATGATTAAATGCAACCAATTAATTCATTATTTTCTTAAAGTGGCGGAGCAGCAAATGTACACTTTGTAATGCTACACCCTCAACAATTTTGTGTCTGTGCATATGCTGATTATATTTAAAGAAGAATTCCAGGTATGGATATTTTATATTGTTACATTTATCCAACTTGGACCAAGGAAACTATGGATATACCATACCTGTGGGATACCTCTAAAAGCCAGAAATCATTGTAGTAGACACCACTACTAGAGTGATATTCACTAGCTTCTGGATCCCGGTCTGAGCAGCTGAGGCTGCCCTGCTGCATTGTGAGCATGGGGAGGTCCCCCATTTGGCACAAGGTGCCACTTAGAGATCACATTGTATTCTCTGATTGGATGAGGTTGAGAGGTGGGTGGTGACATCACACTCTCCACTTCAGCCAAATAGAGAATGCATTGCATTAATTAAGAAAATGCAATGCATTTTCTGAATGGTGCCCATGCTGAGAAGGTGACCTCCTGCATTCAGTAAGCAGCAGGGCAGCTTCTCCGCACGGGATGTGGAAGCTTGTGGAGATCACTGGAGTAGTGGTGTCTACTACAGTGATTTTCCAGCTTCTAGAGGGATCCCACCAGGATGGTATATCCATAGATACATTCGTCCATGCTGGTCCAATGTATGTAAACTCTGCAAAGACATCCATACCTGGAACTCTTCTTTAAAACTGGCAAAGTGATCACTTCCCGTTGGGTTAAAAAAACCCTGAAAGGGGGTTTTAACCATTTCCTATTCAATCCAGATTTTTAAAAATGTATCTTTTTGACATAGGTTAAATCCTGTACTCACCTTCCCTAAAAGACGATATTACAGAATAAAAAAAGGTTGAGTAGATCTGGGCCCAAACTCAGTCCTTGTGGAAGACCACTGCTATCTATAGCTAACCTTTTTACCAGATCTTTGCCCTATGCCTTTTTACCTTAGCCCCAATTAAGTCTAGTACACACGATCAGAAAATCGTACAAAAAATACCACTTTCAAAGCAATCGTACGATAACACAGGTCTGCAAAAAATTTTTTTTCAAGAGCTGATTTGGTTATTCCACGTAATCTTTATCCGAAAATGACCTCCATTTTGTCATAGGACATCACGTTTCCTGACAATTTAGGTAACTATGTTAAATAAGGCAATACCTCAAAATAAATGGAAATAGACTTATAAAATTAAAGTTTTATTACAATTTTTTCATGAAAATCCTCTTTTGAACTGAAATGAGCTCACCTACACACACACTAGACTCGATTCTTCTTCCCTGTGAGGCTCCTCTTGGTGCATTTCCACTTGTGAGTAGCATCTGGAATGTCTCTCTGAAGCATCCAACAGTAGTCTGCCATCATTGTATTGCTGGGATCTTTGTTATTGCCTAAAAATTTCTGTACGACTTCTTTAAATGCAATCCACCCTTTTTTTTGAGGATCCGTCATGCTATTGACAAACTCTTGATCAACTATAAGCCTTCTAATGTCTGGTCCGGCAAACACACCTTCCTTCAATTTTGCCTCCGACAGGCCTGGAAACTTGGTGACCAAGTATTTGAAGCATTCTCCATGTCTTGGAAGTGATGTTACGAATTGCTTCATCAATCCCAATTTTATGTGGAGAGGTGGTAGAAGAACTTTATGGGAAGGTACCAAAGTTTCTCAGAGGACATTTTTTTCACCGACTGTTAGCACCCTCGGCTGCCAACTCTTCTTGGTCCAGTGATTTTGTTGTTCTCCACTGTCCCATAGACACAGAAAACAAGGGTATTTGGTATCCCACCCACTGGATTCTTCAGGAAAGATTAACCCCTTCTACCATTAGAAGCACAGACTCAGGGCTGAGGCTTACACATACAGCATGATGCTGAGTATCGCAGTAGTCAGACATGTCACTTAGAGCAGCACTTGTATTCACCCCTTTTGCAGGGGGGAGGGGCAGAGATTGTTTACCTGCAAATAACAACAAAGGGCCAGAAGAGAACTAGGGAAATGAGGAAATAGAAATTTTTTCTATTATGTATCTATAAATCTTATGTATATATTGCTGACCATCAGATTTACAGTACTAGATTTTTTTTTACATAACTCGGAGAACCCCTTTAAGTTTTTTTTGGCATTTTATATCTTAAATGCACTTATGTGAATTAATTAATAGTAATTTGGACTTTAAATTTGGTTAAAAACCCATAATATAAAAAAAATACCAAACATTAAAAAGATTTGATAAATTTGAACACAATTTTGCATTTTGTGGCAAATCATGACGTCTAGGAGTTTTTTCAATATTTTATTTGTTTTCAGCACACCAAAATACATGGAAATTAGATGAAAATTATTAGTCACAGACCCGTGTAATCTGATCTTTAGTACACAGTTTTCATCCAAAACTATTTGAAGGGACAAGCATGAAAAATTTTCTCATACGATACCAGATCGTACGATTTTCATTTAATCAGTACAGTTTTCATCCGAAAATACAATACAAATGCAAAATTGTCTTCAAATTTATCAAATTTTTTTAATGTTTGGTATTTTTTCATCTAATTTCCATCACTTCCGAATCTACTTTCTGTCGTACAAGAATGTTCGTATCCTTAGTAACCTCTTTACCTTTGATATGAGACTAGCAGGCAAAAAAAACCGGACGATCATTTGTCCAATATTCTCATCATGTGTATGGGGCTTTAGTATCCACACTTCGTATACCGGGTTCTTTGGTCTATTAAACACATTGTTTTTCTTTAACTCCTTGCCCTTTCATTCTCTTCATGGTGTTCTATCTCCCTGGCATTAAAGAAGTTAAAGGGCATTGTATTTCCCGTACAAATGCTTTCTATTTATTTGACTGTACAAGCTTCTCATAACCTTGTAATACTCAAGAAGATAATTAAAGCGTTTGAGAGTAAAGTGCTGAGTCAGCAGGAGCATGAAGAGAAAAGTGTCAGATAATACACAATAATGATTAAAGAGAGGCGCTCTATGGGAGTTTAACCCACTTTGGAGCCTAACGCCTGGCGCACATGATATTATATCATTTTAGGGTGTCAGCAATCACAGCATGGTCACGTGCACTACGCAGAATGGTGCAGGGTGCAGAGTTAAGGCAGCTAGGTTAACTTGTTAAAGCTTAAAGGAGAATTCCATCTTTTGCCATGCCATGTTGTCATCCTTGATTAATTACAGAGCAGGAATGTCAATGAGTTATATAATTATACTCATCACTCTATATCAGTGTCCTCAATGCCACCATAGGGCTGCACATAAAATTCAGTACATGCAATCCTTCAGAAGATGGTATAGACAGTACATGTGACAGGAAATGGTCAGAGACTTGGCCAGGGGCGGACTGACAACTCATGGGCCCCCCGGGCAATAGGGGATCATGGGGCCCCTGTGTCCATGCCCAAACTCAAAAAAGCCTATGAAAAAGGTACCAGGGGCATCTCATGGGGCCCCCTACTGAACCCGGGCCCTCGAGCAGTGCCCGAGTTTCTAAATGGTCTGTCCGCCCCTGACCAGGACAGAGCTTCTTTAAAGCCAAATTTCAGCTTATTTATTATATTTGAATAAAGTAGGGAAATAACTAGATCCCCTGTCTGTTCTATAGAGGAGATTTATTGACCTGTTCACCTGGTAGGAAGAAAGAGTAAATCTCCTTTATGGAGACAAAAATACCAGTAAAAAACTGACAGTTTTTCTGTTCTGTATGACACGTCAAATAGAGATTTTAGGGTATTCTCCCTCCCTTCCTGTTCTGTCTGATGTCCATCACATAGAAGGAAAATTGAGTAGATTTCCCCTCACTTCCTTTTCTGTCTGCCCCCTGTCACCTGGATAAGAACTCATCTAATGGGCACATCTGATTGGACTTCTAACCATTCCATATTTTTTCCAAAATTAAAAAAATGTTTTGGTTGATGTTGGGTTTAGGAATTAACCCAAAGAGCAGCAAAGATGTGGAAACTATATGAAGCCATAAGAACCAATCCATTTCATTTTACCGACATGATTAGAGACTGTGGGAATGCTAAAGCATAGAGTCAGAGACTGTGGACTTGTTACAAGGGACTAAAGATTACTGCCTTGCAGCATATTTACAAGTCAATATTTCCAAACTTGACTTCTGGGGTCTGAGGGTCACTCATAAAATTCCCAAAAAACACAGATTGGGCACATATACTATTATTCGCCGGAGCCTTGGGAACTTGTGTTTGCTTTTCAGTGTTGCCAATTTTCTTTTGGAATGATGAGATGTTTTAAAAGGGAACCTTAACCAAAATGTCCTCAAAATGACTTATTCAGTAAAGTAGGTACCAGCTATTGATCACAATACCTGGAGATCTCAGCCATTTGTTCCTTCCACTTTACCCAGTGTACAAGGAGAAGCTAATTGGTCTTCTAATCTGGAAAACAGGAAGAAAGGCTGCATGTCCAAGAGGTGCACCTGAGTTTCAAAGACTTCTCAGAAGTACAAACACCTATTAGCTGGCTAAGATGCTATGTAAGGAATAATGTTAGTTCATACAATTTATGTGATGGGTACCAGGGGCGGACTGACCATTTGGAAACTCGTGCACTGCCCGAGGGCCCGGGGTCAGTAGGGGGCACCATGAGATGCCCCTGGTACCTTTATCATAGGCTTTTTGAGTTTGGCCAAGGACACAGGGGCCCCATGATCCCCTATTGCCCGGGGGCCCCATGAGTTGTCAGTCCGCCCCTAGTCTTATGATAAGGCAGTGCACACTAGCAAGTTATGGCATATACCTGCAGGGACCCAGTTAGAAAATCCTGTACAGTTTACTACCGCTTTAATAATAAATGGTAGAATTTTTTTGAAAAATGATACTGTTGCTATAAATTGGGACACGCCAGAAAATTTTTCATGGCTTAAAGTTACTGAGAGGTCCACTTTAAGGGTGGTTGTATCATTTCATGTCTGGTGCCAAGTGAGTAGGTTTTCGCCTCCACATCTTTGGATTATAATGCGCGATTCACTGTGTACTTTTTGACACTGATATGTTTCGCTTGAGATCAATTCCTAATTTAATGTTTAAACTTTACCAATCGTGTCCCAGCTCCCCTGAACACGCGGCGCTGTCGGAGCAGGAGGAGGGGAGGAGGTTGTCTGGTTTAGGTAAATGTCGCAGACTTCCTTTGGGATGGCCAGAAATGTCCTGTGTGACAGATCTGAGGACTTATACAAAGGAATAGTGCAGGCTTACTTTCCTAATTTCCTGCTGCTGCTTTTGCCATTGCAGTGCATTGATTAAAGAGAACCACTCATTACAAAAAGAAAATCCTGTTTTTAGACAGATGTAATGAAAGAAACTGCTGTTAGATTTTTGTTTTTGCACACAGGCAAAACGTGGTTTGATAATCATAAGTCAGAGAACATGCTTCACTCTGAAGCAGGGGCGGACTGACAACTCATGGGGCCCCCAGGCAATAGGGGATCATGGGGCCCCTGTGTCCTTGCCCAAACTCAAAAAAGCCTATGAAAAAGGTATCAGGGGCATCTCATGGGGCCCCCTACTGACCCCGGGCCCTCGGGCAGTGCCCGAGTTTCCAAATGGTCAGTCCGCCCCTGCTCTGAAGGCTGCTATTTTCACAAAGTATTAAAAGAAAACTTTAATGGGTTTAGATTAGGCTATCACAAAATTTTTAACATAGAGGAACTCTTAAATATTTTTTTAGTCTTAGGTAAACCCTGCCAATAATTAAGATATCTACAGCTCAGAGTACAGTAGCCAGGAAGAAAGGCTTCTTGCATTGGTGGTCAGTAGGAAGAGAACTTCTGCATTGCTGGTCAGTAGAAGGAAAGCTTCTTGCATTGCTGTCAGTAGGAAGAGAGATTCTTGCATTGTTGGTTAGTGGGAAAAGAGCTTTTTGTATTGGTGTTCAGTAGGAAGAGAACTTTTGCATTGGTGGTCAGTAGGAAGAGAACTTTTGCATTGCTGGTCAGTAGGATGAGAGCTTCTTGCATTGGTGGTTAGTAGGAAGAGAATATCTTGCATTGGTGGTCAGTAGGAAAATAATTTTTGCATTTGTGGTCAGTAGGAGGAGAACGTTTGCATTGGTGGTCAGTAGGAAGAGAACGTTTGCATTTGTGGTCAGTAGGATGAGAGCTTCTTGCATTGGTGGCTGGTAGGAAGAGAACATCTTGCATTGGTGGTCAGTAGGAAAATAACTTTTACATTTGTGGTCAGTAGGAAGAGAACATCTTGCATTGGTGGTCAGTAGGAGGAGAGCTTCTTGCATTGCTGTCAGTAATAACAGAGCTTCTTGCATTGCTATCAGTAGGAAGAGAGCTTCTTGCATTGTTGGTTAGTAGGAAAAGAGCTTCTTCCATTGGTGGTCAGTAGGAAGAGAACTTTTGCATTGGTAGTCAGTAGGAAGAGAACGTTTGCATTGCTGGTCAGTGGGAAGAGAGCTTCTTGCATTGGTGGTTAGTAGGAAGAGAACATCTTGCTTTGGTGGTCAGTAGGAGGAGAGCTTCTTGCATTGCTGTCAGTAAGAACAGAGCTTCTTGCATTGCTGTAGGAGGAGAGCTTCTTGCATTGCTGTCAGTAAGAACAGAGCTTCTTGCATTGCTGTCAGTAGGAACAGAGCTTCTTGCATTGTTGGTTAGTAAGAAAAGAGCTTCTTCCATGGGTGGTCAGTAGAAAGAGAACTTTTGCATTGGTGGTCAGTAGGAAGAGAACGTTTGCATTGCTGGTCAGTGGGAAGAGAGCTTCTTGCATTGGTGGTTAGTAGGAAGAGAACATCTTGCATTGGTGGTCAGTAGCAAAAAAACTTCTTACACTGATGGTCAATAAGAAGAGAATGTCTTGCATTGGTGGTCAGTTGGAAGAGAACTTTATGCATTGGTGGTCAGTAGGAAGAGAACTTCTTGCATTGGTGGTCAGTGGCAAGAATGCTGTCCTTACAGATAGCTAAAAAGATAAGTGATTGCTTGATGTCAGTGATTACATATCTGAGGGGCAGAAGCTGCTCATTGCTCAAGGAACCCCTAGCAAACTCTGAAGGAACCCTAGTTGAAAAAGGCTGGATTAGAGTGTAGGAGCTGAGAGAGAGCCCCTTTGTCATGTGACAGTGCCATGACCCTGGAACTTTGCAATATGGGATGAGGTCACATGCTCTGTCAAATAAAAGGCATAAAGTATTCTGCAGTGATGGGCATGGAGGAAGAAG
Source organism: Staurois parvus (assembly GCF_062004578.1). Lineage (NCBI taxonomy): Eukaryota > Metazoa > Chordata > Amphibia > Anura > Ranidae > Staurois > Staurois parvus. Next base: position 18,637,921 of record NW_028317947.1, read on the forward strand.
TGGTGGGGAGTACAAATCTGGTGAAGAGGGGAGGGTGATCTTTACAGGTAGCATTTTCCACGGGCCAGCAACCGCCAAATGCCTCTGCTTAGCTCCCATCTGATCAAGCCCTAAAGAACCTGGCTTGCACATTCACATGGATAATCACATGGTGTTCCCATTTGACCAGATCACTGTCAACATGTACATTGTAAAAAGAGAATTGGGCTGGTACACTACTACTACTACTACTACTACTACTACTACTACTGCCATTACTGCTGTGCCTATATGAGAAATAGAAACAAACATTCTCTATGGATTTAAAACACGTGTGATTAAATTAAACCTACAAAAAAATAGCAGTGGGTACCTACCTTCTGCATCTCTTTGGGTGAGATGGACCTTCACTCCAAGGAACCAACAGGGAATTGCAATTAGTAGTAGCATCATTGTTAGTCTGCTGTGTGAACTCCTTCAGTTGGTCATTGGACTGCTTATAGTAGACAGGCAACCCATTGGCAAAATGAGCTGACATGGCAAGCCGACAAAGCTGCTGCTAATTGCAGGGCAACAGATTAGCGTTGTCAGCCTCCAACAGGAAGTGCTGCCACTGGCAGGATCTCCAGGTAAGAAACTTTGTAACAGATTTACAAACATCATTTGCTTTAGAAACTGTATACAATGCGACATGATGGTCACACATAGTGAGAAATCAATTCCGGGTTTAAATACACTTTTATTGTAAAGACTGCGTGGAGCATACTTTGTAGGTTCTTGTGGAAAACACCGTACATGATTATACGCTAATCACACCATTATGTTCACATCCCAAAAAGCAGAAAACAGCCAACAGACAACAGAAGATTATTGAAGCGTCACATATAAAGACATGGGCTGTGTGTACAGCACAGATTACATAGGCACCTGCTACAGAAAATATATTTTAGTGTGATGGTTCTGGATTCTGAGACAGGAATAGGAATGGCAGACAGAAATAATGAGCAGGAAGAAGACGGAGGAAGAGAGAAGGAAACGTCAGAGCTGGAAGAAAAGGAAACTATAGTGGAAGGTGTATTCATAAGATCTGTGCTCACAATATTTCAAAATCATTCCCGGGGACACTTTTCTGCTGAAATGCTCTACCTAAATTAGCTGCTCACTATGCTGTCTCAGATGATGACAACACACTACATTCCCATCATACCTCCCTTCCCATCTGGATTATCTGATACTTTGTTTTTTTAGATTCTATTTCTTTAATTATACAATGAAAAAAAACTTCATGTATCAAGTGAAAAAATAGATTTTCTGATTATGTTCTCATATACAAATACAGTCAGATCTGACAACTGTCATCTAAAGTCTATGGGGCAGTTTAAAGTGGTATTAAACCCAAAAGCAAACATTTATTATATTGCAGCTTACCAATTCTTAGATGTGGTGGCTGCATTAGTTCTTTTTTTTAAGCTTTCTTTTTTCTCTTTCCACCTGGTGATCAAGACAGTAAGTCTATCGTTTTTCAACAGAACAAGCTCTCTTGCAGTTACAGGGATGAGACAAATCATTTACCACTGACAGGGGTGCTTACAATCAGGGGTGGACTGACCATTGGGGAACTCGGGCACTGCCTGAGGGCCCGGGGTCAGTAGGGGGCCCCATGAGATGTCCCTGGTACCTTTCATAGGCTTTTTTGGGTGTGATTTGAGTGTGGGCGAGGGCACAGGGGCCTCATGATCCCCTATTGCCCGGGGGCCCCATGAGTTGTCATTCCGCCCCTGCTTACAATGATTAACTTTTATTTCTTTTTATTTTTAAAAAATGTTGTTGTAACTGCTTGTGCAACTGCAGAGCTGTAGTGTTAGGGCATTTAAATCTGCTAGTCCATCTAACACACCCCTCCCTCCAGACTGACAATGCTGCTATCCAAATGTGATCCTGTGCTCCTCCATCCAGAGTGGGGGTATTCTAATACAGGAAGTGTGTTTCTGGCCAGATCACCAGTTGAAAACAGAGGGAAAAAAGCCTAAAAAAGAATAATAATTCAGCAGCCACATCTAATGATTGGTAAGCTGCAATATGTTAAATTTTTTGGTTATGGGTTTAATACTGCATTAAAGCTGAATTGCAGGTATATGTATATATTACAGGGGCGGACTGACCATTCGAGCACTCGGGCACTGCCTGAGGGACCGGGGTCAGTAGGGGGCCCCATGAAAGGCCCCTGGTACCTTTTTATAGGCTTTTTTGGGTGTGCTTTGAGTGTGGGTAAGGAAACAGGGACCCCATGATCCCCTATTGCCCGGGGACGCCATGAGTTGTCAGTCCGCCCTTGATAGTTACATTGGTCCAGCTTGAAACAATGTAACTATGTACTGTATATAACATACCTGGCCAATGCCCCTAGAAGCTAATGACCTCTCCCCCTCTGATTTTGTCCATCTTTGTCCAAAATCTTCTCTATCCTTGGTGGTACCTGTACAGTAACTCACCATAGACTTCAAAGGGAAATGCCTGTTGTGCCTTTAGTATGGAAGGCTATACAAGTCTATGAGAAGTTGCAGCACAAGTGTGGCCAGCAACAAAAACATATTTCTGGGAAAAAATGGTAAAGATTAGGGAAGGTCTCTGCTGTCATAAAGAGGTAAGCATCATCTAGGTCAGTGGTCTCCAAACTGTAATCCACGGGCTAGATGCAGGCCCTTTGCTTCCCTTGTTCTGGCCATCGGAGCACTGTTCCTCTAACTGATATGAGGCACTATTCTTTCCATTGTCACCAACAGTGGGGAACTATTCCTCCCACTATTCCTTGCACTATTCCTTGCACTGATACCAACAATGGGGCACTAATCCTCTGACTATTACCAACGATGAGCTACTATTCCTCCCATTATTACCAATTATAGGGCACTATTCCTTGCACTGATACCAATGATGGGGCACTAATCCTCCCACTATTACCAATGATGGGGCACTAATCCTCCCACTATTACCAATGATGGGGCACTAATCCTCCCACTATTACCAATGATGGGCTACTATTCCTCCCACTATTACCAACGATGGGGCACTATTCCTTGCACTGATACCAATGATGGGGCACTAATCCTCCCATTATTACCAATGATGTTGCACTATTCCTTGCACTGATACCAATGATGGGGCACTAGTCTTCCCACTAATACCAATGATGGGAATTTATTCTTCCCACTTTTACCAATGATTGGGTACTATTCCTCCCACTCTTATCAATTATGAGGCACTATTCCTTGCACTGATACCAACAATGGGGCACTATTCCTCCCACCATTACTAATGATGGGGCACTATTCCTCCCACCATTACCAACAATGGGGCACTATTCCTCCCACCATTACCAATGATGGGCTACTATTCCTCCCACTAATACCAACGATGGGGCACTATTCCTTGCACTGATACCAATGATGGGGCACTAATCCTCCCATTATTACCAATGATGTTGCACTATTCCTTGCACTGATACCAATGATGGGGCACTAGTCTTCCCACTAATACCAATGATGGGAATTTATTCTTCCCACTTTTACCAATGATTGGGTACTATTCCTCCCACTCTTATCAATTATGAGGCACTATTCCTTGCACTGATACCAACAATGGGGCACTATTCCTCCCACCATTACCAATGATGGGGCACTATTCCTCCCACCATTACCAACAATGGGGCACTATTCCTCCCACCATTACCAATGATGGTGTACAATTCATTTCACGGACACCAATGATGGGGGCACTATTTCTCCTACTGATACCGATGATGGGGAACTATTTCTCCCACTAATACCGATGATGGAGAACTATTATTTCTTCTACTGAGCAATGGTGCTCTGTAAATTTTTACTCCTATTGACCACCAAGCCTGAGGAATTGCTTACTTATACTGATTCAGAAACATTTTCTATACCCACTGGCTACAGTCTGGTCTTCCTAAAGTCTGAAAGAAAGTAAACTGCCCCTTTGTTTGTGAAGTTTGGAGTCTCCTGCTCTAGGCAGAAGAATTTTAGGTGAGATTATGCTACAGGACCAAGAAGGGTTGACTTGTGAGTTTTGGTTTAAAAGTACACTTATCCTTTCAAAGAAACAAACAAACAGAAAAAAACTAACACGTTTCAGCTTTGCAGCCTTAATCATAGCTATAATATATAGCCTCAAAGCCAAAACACGTTAGCTGTCTTGTGATTGTTGGATGCTGCTGAATTTTAATCAATAGAGCTTGGAGAGGATTGTAGTTGAACTCCAGCATTTTCTTTTCTTTGAATGGATTTGTGAGGCAGGCAGGAACCCAGCTGTGAAGCTGACACTCCATGGGTTGCATTGGTGGAAAAGTAGAGATCTCTTTTTTCTGTTTTTAAGCTGTTGCTTTTTTATCTTATCCTTTAACTTAAAGACAGGAAACTAGCATTTCAAAAGGATGTCAGCAATGGCGGCCCTTACGTTTTAGTCAGTGCCGGTTTTCTTTATGATTTTATCCTAAATGATTAGATTGCTTGTGATTCTGTTGCAACTGATGAAATCCAGTCAGTCCCCTGACATTCTTCCTGAGCATTCAGAGTGTAATATTCTATTGTTTTCTGTTCTATGAGACGTTAGAGCTGTTTAGGTGTACACTCTAGAGGCAATAATAAGAGCATTTGATATCGGAAGCAATCACTCTCTCTCTCATGGATTTTATCCAGTTTGTTAGAGCTGGGCAATATTCTCAAGGAATAGAAAAGCAGGATAGGAAGGTGTTAAAGTGATCATGGCCAAGGCCTACAAAGTGACCAAAGTAACAGCAGTGCTTTATTGCAAAATCTGGTGGTGAATACAAGCATTGGTTTTAGTCTTCAAATCAATCCCCCTGTCATCGTGGATCCATTTGGATTCTTGATCCAGGCTATATATTGGGCCCTGGTTTAATATGAAAAAAATATATTCAAGTGCGTAAGTTTAACTCAAAAAAGTACATTCTATTGCTCTCGTCTACCTCTGAATCTCTAAATTATTATTTTTTCTGCAGTTGTGATCTTCCTGTTAGAGGGTGGCTACATTCATTCTCCATGGTCCTACTGTAAGTAAGAGTGTAGCAGGATAGGAAGGTGTTAAAGTGATCATGGCTAAGGCCTACAAAGTGACCAAAGTAACAGCAGTGCTTTATTGGAAAATCTGATGGTGAATACAAGCATTGGTTTTAGTCTTCAAATCAATCCCCCTGTCATCGTGGATCCATTTGGATTCTTCACCCAGGCTATATATTGGGCCCTGGTTTAGTATGAAAAAAATATATTCAAGTGTGTAAGTTTAACTCAAAAAAGTACATTTTATTGCTCTTGTCTACCTCTGAATCTCCAAATTATTATTTTTTCTGCAGTTGTGATCTTCCTGTTAGAGGGTGGCTACATTCATTCTCCATGGTCCTACTGTAAGTAAGAGTGTAGCCACCCTCTCTGTCTCATTTGTGAGATGGACTAGGGACTATGGAATATGGGACTTGTAGTATGCATAGAGAAGTGCACATGGCCACAAAGTTTGCATTGCTTTGGACATTTGAGCTGGTCATGAAAATGTTGCGGATGCCAGCGCTGGTAAAGAAGAATAGATATTTTCTATCCACTGATACGAAGGCAACATTGTTTGGATGTGACAAGCTGAAGACTGGACTGGACACATCTACAGGAATAGTAGTGAACTCCTTTCATTTCCATTGGCACAGGAAAATGAAAAGAGATCAATTTTTGTGAAATAGCTCATAACTAATAATGTTAGATTGGAGAAAGAGATTGGAGAATAGATAGGTGAATGTAAATCTGTAAAGGAGAATATATACATGTATATGCTGAATATATTACAGATGGAGAAGCTGTTTTCTCACACAAGCTGTGCCATGTGCCATTGGTGAAAAACACATGATGAGCAGCGGGCACGCTATGGGCCACTCACTGTCCCATCTAATGAGGGAGCGATTTCTGCAGGATCCAATTATTCAGATTGAATGAATGACACAGAATATGTCCCCAAGGGGGCTCCTCCCTGTTTCAGACAGACGCTTAGACACGACGATGGACTAATGAAGAAACACCAGGTTTTCTTATATCAAATCCTCTAATGGGAACCCTCTTCATACACTTAACTCTTACTCTTTCTTTATACACAGCAATCTTATTCCTAGTAAACAGAGATCCTCCTCCCTCCACACAGCACTCATCCTCTCTCTACCCAGGACTCATCCTTCTCTCTCTATACAGGACTCATCCACCTCCCTCTACATAGCACTCATCCCCCTTTCTCTAAATTAGCACTCATCCTGCTCTCTACACGGCACTTATACTCCTCCCTCTACGCAGCACTCATCCTCCTCCATCTACGCAGCGCTCATCCTCCTCCATCTACGCAGCGCTCATCCTCCTCCCTCCACGCAGCGCTCAGCCTCCTCCCTCCACGCAGCGCTCATCCTCCTCCCTCCACGCAGCGCTCATCCTCCTCCCTCCACGCAGCGCTCAGCCTCCTCCCTCCACGCAGCGCTCAGCCTCCTCCCTCCACGCAGCGCTCATCCTCCTCCCTCCACGCAGCGCTCATCCTCCTCCCTCCACGCAGCGCTCAGCCTCCTCCCTCCACGCAGCGCTCAGCCTCCTCCCTCCACGCAGCGCTCAGCCTCCTCCCTCCACGCAGCGCTCATTCTCCTCCCTCCACGCAGCGCTCAGCCTCCTCCCTCCACGCAGCGCTCATCCTCCTCCCTCCACGCAGCGCTCATCCTCCTCCCTCCACGCAGCGCTCATCCTCCTCCCTCCACGCAGCGCTCATCCTCCTCCCTCCACGCAGCGCTCATCCTCCTCCCTCCACACAGCACTCAGCCTCCTCCCTCTACACAGCACTCATCCTCCTCCCTCTACACAGCACTCATCCTCCTCCCTCTACACAGCACTCATCCTCCTCCATCTACACAGCTCTCATCCTCCTCCATCTACACAGCACTCATCCTCCTCCCTCTACACAGCACTCATCCTCCTCCATCTACACAGCTCTCATCCTCCTCCTTCTGCACAGCACTCATCCCCCTCCCTTTACATAGCACTCATCCTCCTCCCTCTACACAGCACTCATCCTCTTCTCTGCACAAGACTCATCCTCTTTCCTCTAATAGTGATGGGACGAACACCCCCCTGTTCGGTTTGCGGACGAAAATTCGAACATGTGAACTTCAAACAGGGACAATTTACTGAACAGTATCTTACCGCATCTAAGTATGTGCTAAGATACCACTTAACTACGAAAATGCTACATGAGTTATATTATGAAGTTACGCGGTATTTTAGTAGTGAAACATTCTTAAATGTGTAAGCTGTGAGGGGGATTCCCCGCTGACAGTTGAATGTCAAAAGAATTGTCGGCATTGCCTGACAATTAAAAAATATTTTTAAAAAAATGGCGTGGGGTCCCCCCTCCCATCCATACTAAGCCGTTTGGGTCTGGTATGGATTTTGAGGGGAACCCCCACGCCAAAATTTTTTTTTTTATATAAAATGGCGTGGAAGTCCCCCCAAAAATCCATACCAGACCCTTCTCCAAGCATGCAGCCCGGCAGGTCAGGAAAGGGGGGGGGACGAGCAAGTGCACCCCCTCCTGAACTTTACCAGGCCACATGCCCTCAACATGGGGGGGGTGCTTTGGAGGGGCTCTCACTTTGCACTCAGAGTCCGTAAACAGTCCTTAAGCTTGGTTTTGTGATTTTATTAAGGGGTATAGACCTTGGATGGTGTTGAGGGGTGTATGGTATTCCCAAGAAATTGCAAACTTGCAGACAATTATGTAGAAAAATGTGGACCAAAGATAGTCTCTCCTTTAAGAGCCTTCAAAGCTCTCTCTTGTACCTCCTCGGACTCTAGATGAATACTCCTCTTCACCCAGCTGCCCTTCACCCAATTCCCTGGGCAAGGGGACCAGGAAGCTGTCAACAGTCCCAGATGAGGAGCTAGTTGGGTTCTTTACCTGAACACCCTCTCCCCTTATCCAGCCCAGGGGGTGAAGGATTACTCACTCTGTCTCTCCTGCAAACTTAGTGGCTTGGTGGCTGTCTTCAGACCTGATGCTGGGCTGGCTCCTTCCCTGCTCCACAGGCTGTCCTCTCTCAGGAGACATTAAGGCAGAGAGATCCTGCTTTCCAGCACCCTGCCAGTAGATGGGTCCCTTCCTTGGGCCCCCTCCCTGGCTCCACAATCCAACCTTCACTTCATCTTTCATCCAACACTGAACTCTGCTGATCAGTCTCATATCTCATTTAAAAGCTGTCCTGGCCCCATGCCAAGCCTTCTGCTTGGGGATTGGCCAAGGTCCCTTAAGTATGCAGGCCAGCTCCTCCTCACCCCAACCCACTGACTTCTAGAAACTTCTCCAGCTTCTAGAGCAGAAGGAGGTATCAGAAAACTGACCTGCAGAGCCCTCAGCCCTGACCTTAAGTAACCTGGCTGACTAGCACCCAGGCTCCTGACAAACCTCTATCAAAAAAGAACTAAATAACTCCCCCTAGCTGAACCTGAAGAGTGTTACACACAGCACTCACCCTCCTCCCTCTACACAGCAATCGTCCTTCTACCTTCACACAACATTCATCCTCCGCTCTCTACACAAGACTCATCCTCCCCCTACTACACAGGATTCATCCTCTTCATACTACACAGCACTCATAGTCCTCCCTCTACACAGCACTCATCCTTCTCCCTCTACACAGGACTCATACTCTTCCTTCTACACAGCATTCATCCTCCTCCCTCAACTCAGCAGTCATCTTCCTCAATCTACATAGCAGTCATCCTCCTCAATCTACATAGCACATATCCTCTTCACATTACACAGAATTCATCTTCCTTCTACTAATCAAGACTCACCCCCCTCTCTCTAAACAACACTCATCATCCTCCTAATAGACAGCACTCATCCTCCTCCCTCTAAACAACACTCAATGTCATCTCTCTACACAGCACTCATCCTCCTCCTCAACACAGCAGTCATCTTCCTCCCTCAACACGGTACTCATCCTCCTTCTACACAGCACTCATTATCCTCCCTCAACACAGCAGTCATCTTCCTCCCTCAACATGGTACTCATCCTCCTTCTACACAGCACTCATTATCCTCCCTCAACACGGTACTCATCCTCCTTCTACACAGCACTCATTATCCTCCCTCAACACAGCAGTCATCTTCCTCCCTCAACACAGTACTCATCCTCCTTCTACACAGCACTCATCCTTATCATCCTCCTTCTACACAGTACTCATCCTCCTTCTACACAGCACTCATCTGCCCTCTACACAGCACTCATCTTCCTCCCTCAACACAGCACTCATCTGCCCTCTACACAGCACTCATCTTCCTCCCTCAACACAGTACTCATCCTCCTATTACACAGGACTCATCTTCCTCCCTCAACACAGTACTCATCCTCCTATTACACAGCACTCATCCTTATCATCCTCCTTCTACACAGCACTCATCTGCCCTCTACACAGCACTCATCCTCCACCTACTGTGAGCTGTCTTTTTAGTCTCAATCCAATAGTATGTACATCGTACTAATGCACAAAGCCAAGAGCGGATTCTACTCTCTTTCACATGGTGGCCACAAAATATCACAAGGATCATTCAATCTATCATTCAATGTGAATAAATTGCTGCAAGTTAATAATTATCACAAATCTAAAGGTGGCCATACATGGATCGAAATCAGGGGCGGACTGACCATTTGGAAACTCGGGCACTGCCCGAGGGCCCGGAGTCAGTAGGGGGCCCCATGAGATGCCCCTGGTACCTTTTTCATAGGCTTTTTTGAGTTTGGGCAAGGACACAGGGGCCCCATGATCCCCTATTGCTCGGGGGCCCCATGAGATGTCAGTCCGCCCCTGATCGAAATTCATCCAGTTCAGCAAGAACCAGCTGAATTTGTAAGAGCTAGCTTGTTGTACACAAATCAATCTTTCGATCGACTTCACAAGCAGCCTGTTGGGTTCCTCCTGAAAGATCACTGCTGCCGGCTATAGCCAGCAACAATGATCATTCTATTCTGATGATGGGGAAGGATCCCCACTGTCAGAATACAACACCATAGTGGAAGGGATTCTCCCATTTACGTGTGTGAGTGTGTGAATAGGGGAATAGAGGCATTTTCTTTCATTTAACCCACAGGAGAACGAAAAAAAGCATAATGTATGGGCTGCTTAAAACCTTCCATTCACTTGATTTAGTGAGCTCTCAATTGATTTAGACTCTGCCAAGTCGATCAGCAATGGCAGAATTTTGTTTATTGCTTCTGACCTTTTTCATAGATCCTTTCTGATAGATAGGGTGTTCAGTCAATCTTTTCAGTCAATCGCAAAGTGCAAAAAAAAAACATGTTGCGTTTGATATTTTATTAGTTGATTAATCATTTGTTTGTTATTGCTGGAACTTAAACCAGTCAGAAAATGTTACTTGTATGTCTCCCTTTAAAGAAAGATCACAATGTGCCTCTTCCCTTACAATAATGTGTCTTTTCCCAAAAGCAGAGATCAGAATATGTCCTTTATGTCTGCCTACAAGTACACGAGGCGAGATAGTCACACGATACGAACGCTATCGGTGCAATTGTGCAATGCTCTCCCATGTATGATATGCCAGCAATCACATTCGTGTACTGTAGGCTGGTGTCAGAGCTGCAAAGGATTCAGTGGACCGGAAAGTTGCATTTGATCTTGTGTTCATTTCTAACAATATAGTTGAGCGGAGCTGAGATGACCCAGAGCCACGCTGTACCGCGTCATGATGAGCAGTAATGGGAAGATCACACGGCGTGCAATGAACAGTAGAGGTGCATACCAGGTTAGGGAAGGAAGGTTCAGACAATACGACAGGCCACTATGTATACGGCCAGCTTAAAGGGCACCTGCAGGAATACAATTACCAGGTAATTGGTGATTAAAGCTGATGTTTATGTATGTCAGTTTTTACATTAGGCTTGGACCAATGTAAGCATGTATGTTTCATACCTGTGGGATCACTATAGAAGCTGAAAATCACCGTAATAGCTTACTGAACACAGACTTTTGCTCGGCATGGGAACCATTCAGAGAGCACTTTGCATTTTCTCAATGAGTGCAAAGTGTCCTCTAATTGCGTGAGTCAGAGATCCTGATGTCAGCACCTCATCCAAGCGGAGAATGCTTTGCAATCATTTTGAGAATGCAAAGTGTTCCCTGAATGGCGCCCGCACCAAGCAAGCAAACTCCTGTGTTCGAAAAGCAGCAGGCACAGGTATGGCGCATACTTACTTACATTGGTCCAAGCTGAGCCAGTCTGACTAAATAAAAATTGCCGTATCTTACCTTTGTATAAAAATACTTATCTGCATAGAGCAGTGCTTCTCAACCTTCCAAATGTCGCGACCCTTTAATACAGTTTCTCATGTTGTGGTGACCCCCAACCATAAAATTATTTTCGTTGCTACTTCATAACTGTAATTTTGCTACTATTATGAATCGTAATGTAAATATTTGATATGCAGGATCAGGGGCGGACTGAGAACTCATGGGGCCCCAGGGCAATAGGGGATCATGGGGCCCCTGTGTCCTCGCCCACACTCAAACCACACCCAAAAAAGCCTATTAAAGGTACCAGGGACATCTCATGGGGCCCCCTACTGACCCCGGGCCCTCGGGCAGTGCCTGAGTTCCCCAATGATCAGTCTGCCCCTGTGCAGGATGTTTTTTTGCAGTAGTTGATGATTTTACAGTACATAATTTTACATTTACCTAGTAATTATAATTCATGAAGTGTCGTTTTACCTCCAATACTGCTGCTTTCTACACAGTAGCTGCTTTTAACAGAGTAGCTGCTTTCAACACAACAGCTGCTTTCTACACAGTAGCTGCTTTCAACACAGCAGCTGCTTTCTACACAGTAGCTGCTTTTAACAGAGTAGCTGCTTTCAACACAGTATCTGCTCTTTACACATGTGTGACTGGTCCACATAAGTACATTATGGCGCCAACCCTGTCACATACACCTGTATTTGTACGGGGTGTATGTGATGGGGTTGGCGCGATGACGTCATCACACCGGATACTCATATGCAGGTGTATCTGCATGTGGGCGGACCCGCCTGGAGACGGAAAGAGGAGCGGTGTCTCGGTTCCTAAGACCATCGGAAATATGTGTTTTCCGATGGTATTAGGCAACCCCTGTGAAAGGGTCATTCAACCCCCAAAGGGGTCACGATCCACAAGTTCAGAACTGCTGGCATAGAGGTTGCCCTAAAAAGTATGGTGAAATGGTTACTGACACCTGACCTCTCTGCATTATTTGTGCCCCTCCCTTTATAGAAGTTTGGGGGGGCTTTAGGAACTGTCGATGATATGTCTATTTGTCCTAAATTGTTGGTCACGAACAGCAGTTATTGTTTTATGTTCCCTTTTTGTTTATTGTATGTTGTTATGTTTGCAGGCCAAACCCCTGACTGTAAACTTGCTGTTTTCACCAAGATTTCCCTACGTGGGCTAGTGCCTGAGGATGTAAATGTTCATGCTAAATGTATTGCTCTTGAAAAAACAACAAAAAATATATTTTAGTTAGATTGGACTTCTAACCATTCCATATTTTTTACAAAATTAGAAAAATGTTTTGGCTGATGTTGGGTTTAGAAATTAACCCAAAGAGCAGCAAAGATGTGGAAACTATATGAAGCCATAAGAACCAATCCATTTCATTTTACTGCAGTCAGATAAGTGAAATACTAATAGTTAGGCTCTGTTCACACGCATGCAGATGTGATAGTTCTTGCACGTTTTTGCTCGATTTTGAGTGTTGCGTTTAAAATGAATGGGCTGCTCTACATGTAAAAAATTGCATTAAAAAAAAGTGCAAGACCCTTTTTCTAACTTGTCCCACACCAAAATCATGGCACTTTGCTACCATGCATGGTAGCAAGCAGGGGCGGACTGACCATTTAGCCACTCGGGCACTGCCCGAGGGCCTGGGGTCAGTAGGGGGTCCCATGAGATGCCCCTGGTACCTTTCATAGGCTTTTTTGGGTGTGGTTTGAGTGTGGGGACACGGGGCCCCATGATTTTCTATTGCCCGGGGGCCCCATGAGTTGTCAGTCCGCCCCTGGTAGCAAGCTGGTGCTATTAGGAAATAATGGCACCACTTTGCACCTGCAACAGGATGCACATTTATATCTGGCTTCACAAGATAAGGGAAAAAAATTGGTTAGAGGTGGGAGGGAAGGATGAAAAAAAAAAATGTATATATATATATATATATATATATATAGCCTGCAGGGCAGCACAGTGGCTAAGAGGTTAGTACTTCTGCCTAGCAGCACCAGAGTCATCAGTTCAAATCCAAGCCATGGTACTACCTGCCTGGAGTTTGCATGTTCTCCCTGTGCCTGTGTGGATTTCCTCCCACATTCCAAAGACATGCTGGTAGGTTAATTGACTCCTGTTTAAAATGGCCCTGGTATGAATATTAGTTAAGGACCTTAGATTGCAAGCTCTTTAAGGACAGGGACGGATATGAACGTATAATATATATGTAAAGCAATGTATAAATTGACAGCCCTATAAAAGTACTTATAACAATAAGTGGTACCTATATTAATAAGTGGGGCTCTTAAAGTGTTATTAAACCCAGGACCCTGCATTCACTATATCTAGTCTACCAAAAAACATGGAAATGCAATTATTTTAGTAAATATAAACTGCTAAAAACCTTTTCTCATCAGCAGTTAGAGCAGTCTTGTGACTTCTATCAGTGTTCAGAAGAGCATGGTTAAAGCTTGTAGAAGGAGTTTTCATTCTCCCCTGATTGTCCTATGAGGCTGCAGGACCCCTGGCCCTCTGTCTAGACCAGGGGTATCAAACTGGTGGCCCTCCAGCTGCGAAACTACAAGTTCCATCATGCCTCTGCCTTTGGGAGTCATGCTTGTAACTGTCAATCTTGCAATGCCTCATGGGACTTGTAGTTTGGCAACAGCTGGAGGGCCACCAGTTTGAAACCTGTGGTCTAGACAGTGCTGATTGGCCCTGTGATGATTACATGCACCCTCCGAAGAAAAAAAAAAAACTCTCTAGCAATACACACCATACTGATCATGTGCAGCTTGCCCCCAAGGCTCTGTTCTATCAGGAGATGGTATTGGGGACAGTAGAACAAGGGGAGGATTAGAGAAGACAGGATCAAACTTTTTTTTTTTTTACACAATGCTGACGATTAACCTCTTAGGTTCCACGTTGAGTATACCAAGCATGCTTTACTGCATATACAGACTGATTTTACTGTTTTGGGTTTAGTAACACTTTAAGTAGAAGTAAACCATAACCGGATAAGCACCATGTACCAAAAACAATTGCTATTTTAAAATAAAACAGTTTTTTACATGTATTATCCTGTGCTATATCTAGTGCTTACGATCTCTTGCAGCCTCTTTGCAACCACTTCCTGCCTACATACACTTCAGCTATGGATGGCATTTCTCAGGTCTGGGTTATCTGATGGTAATGGCAGTGGACCATACCTATACAATATGCATCTGCACAACCTTTTGAAGTCCCTATTGGGAGAGTGTGTGACTGTATCAGGTGTAGGCAACCTGCGGCTCTCTAGCTGTTGTGGAACTATATTTCCCATGAGGCATTGCAACATTACCAAACTGACAGTTACAGCTATGACTTGCAGAGGCATGATGGAACTTGTAGTCCTGCAACAGCTGGAGAGCCGCGGGTTGCCTACCACTGGACTGGATGAAAATGCAGGAAACAGGGACACGGTGTTGTCACCCTATAACAGGAAGTACTAGCACAAGGACCTTTACAGCAGGGTCACCAGCTATTATTTTAATAAAAGCTGCCAATTTTTAATGACTTTTGAAATGTCATTCCCATTATAAAGCTTGTATGACTTCAGTGATTTGGTACTTTAAATGAGCCCAGCATGCATCCAGTTTATCTGCATCTTCCATGACCTCACATTGCTTTCCATTGCACACAATTTGTTATTTCCCATATCGGAGACTGTGTTGTCTTGGAGAAGGCAGATGCAAGTTCCCCCGATCGATGGTTGGAAAGTTTTAGAATAGGAGCGAGGGCACTTAACGGCCCCCTCCTCGCACACACAGGTCCTGCGGTAATTACCCAGCCAGGGCTACTGAGCATGAATTCTCAGTATCTGAAGGAGAAAAGACAGCGTTGGCCAAGAAAAATACACACATCACACGGACAGGCACAAACTGACCCCCAAACACACTGCGTCCAATGTACATCCAACCATACAGGTCCTATGTGATGATATAAAAGACTAACACAAGGAGTAAAGGGCGCAGTGACAGCAGCAACAGATATCTCCTCTCTTCATCAAGAATAATCAAAGAGGATTCTGAATAGCTGCTTAGTGCTCTTTGCTTTATTAAAGCGTTTCTAAACCCCAGAACAAAATTTAATATAACACAGCTTACCAGAGATGTGGTGACTCCATTCCTTTTCTGTATTTCAGACTTTGCTGCCTTCATTTTCAACTGGTGATCCTGCCAGTAACACACTTACGGGGCCACAAAGATTTGCCATATTCTTGGTAATATGATTATCTCCTATGATCGTCAGCACCATTTAGTGGCCATAATGCAGTGGGGGTTTTTTTTAGGTGTTTCAGGAAAATACTGCATTATGGCCACTAGATGGAGCTGATGATCATAGGAGATAATAATATTACAGATGATACAGCAAACATTGGGGGTGCCCACGCAAATGCTTATGACATCTGCACAATGTTTTATACATGGGCCACTTAATGTCCTAGGGCAGCCATTCTCAACCAGGGTTCCTCTAGAGCACGGGTGTTAAACTGACGGCCCTCCAGCTGTTGCCAAACTACTGTCCCCAATCCATCTCCTGATAGAACAGAGCCTTGGGGGCAAGCTGAACATAATCAGTTTGGTGTGTATTGCTAGAGAGTTTTTTTTTTTCTTGGGAGAGTGCATGTGATCATCACAGGGCCAATCAGCACTGTCTAGACCACGGGTGTCAAACTGGTGGCCCTCCAGCTGTTGCCAAACTATAAGTCCCATGAGGCATTGCAAGATTGACAGTTACAAGAATGACTCCCAAAGACCTGTGTGTCAGTGCTTGACACCTATTCAGCCATGCTCTCCCATTCTTGGAAGACCTAGTATGTCAAACTGGTGGCCCTCCAACTGTTGCCAAACTATAAGTCCCATGAGGCATTGCAAGATTGACAGTAACAAGCATGACTCCCAAAGACCTGTGTGTCAGTGCTTGACACCTATTCAGCCATGCTCTCCCATTCTTGGAAGACCTAGTATTTCTCCTGAAAGACCAAACATTGCAGTGGTTGAACAAAGGAAAGGTGAGTATGTGCAGCTAGGAAGGGTTACGTGATCCATTACGTACTCTGTATGGACAAAGCACTGGATCACTTTAAGACACTGCATTTTATCATTCACCAATTAGCCATACCATTATGCCACCAACCTAATATTAATTAGGTCCCCCTTTTGCCACTAAAACAGAGCTAACACGTCAAGGCATGAACTCCACTGGACCTCTGAAGGTATGCTGTGGTACCTGGCACCAAGCCATCAGTAGTTGATCCTTAAAATCTTGTAAGTGGGGCCTCCATGTATCGGACTTGTTTTTCTAGCACATCCCTCTGATGCTCGATTGGATTGAGATCTGGAGAATTTGAAGGTCACGTCAACACCTCAAAGACAACACCTTCTTCCATTGCCAGTCCTGATGCTCACATGACCATTGTAGGAGCTTTTGGCTTTGGACATGGGTCAGCATGGACACCCTTACCAGTCTGCGCCTGCGCAGCCCCATAGACAACAAATTGAGATGCACTGCATGTTCTGACACCTTTCTATCCCAACCAACATTAACTTTTTCAGTAATTTGAGCTATAGTAGGTCTTCTGTTGAATTGGACTACACGGGCCAGCCTTTGCTCCCCACTGCGCAGCCCCATGGACAACAAATTGAGATGCACTGTATGTTCTGACACCTTTCTATCCCAACCAACATTAACTTTTTCAGTAATTTGAGCTATAGTAGGTCTTCTGTTGAATTGGAATACACGTGCCGGCCTTTGCGCCCCACTGCGCAGCCCCATGGACAACAAATTGAGATGCACTGTATGTTCTGACACCTTTCTATCCCAACCAACATTAACTTTTTCAGTAATTAGTATATAGTAGGTCTTCTGTTGAATTGGACTACACAGGCCGGCCTTTGCGCCCCACTGCGCAGCCCCATAAACAACAAATTGAGATGCACTGTATGTTCTGACACCTTTCTATCCCAACCAACATTAACTTTTTCAGTAATTTGAGCTATAGTAGGTCTTCTGTTGAATTGGACTACACGGGCCGGCCTTTGCTCCCCACTGCGCAGCCCCATGAACAACAAATTGAGATGCACTGTATGTTCTGACACCTTTCTATCCCAACCAACATTAACTTTTTCAGTAATTATTATATAGTAGGTCTTCTGTTGAATTGGACTACACAGGCCGGCCTTTGCTCCCCATGTGCATCAGTCAGCCTTGGCCGCTCATGACCTTGTCACCAGTTTTCTGGTTTTCATTCCTTGGGCCACTTTTGGTAGGTCCTGACCACTGCAGACCGGTGACATCCTACAAGAACTGCAATTTAGAATGCTCTGACCCAGTCGTTTGTCCTTTACAATTTGGCCCTCAAAGTCACTTAAATCCTTATGCTTGCCCATTTTTTCTGCTTTTAGCATCAAAATATGACTGATGGGTGTAGGAGCTCAGTGCTTTTCCTGCTTCAGACCTGCTCAGCTGTGCCTTAGGTACATAGAAGGAGCAACCAACTGTCAATACCTGCATGTACCACAAATTTAGATACATGAGGAGGTCATAAAATCATAGAGCTTTTGTACTGATGGAGTTGTAATCATCCTAATGTTATATTAGCGTATCACCATGTGGTTATCTTAGATACAAACCGTGCTTCCCACGCAGTCAGTGCATCCTGCGTGCATAGAAGGGACTCTCACTGACACAAATGTAAATGGGGAAAATGCATGCAGAGCCTGAACAGCACATACCAGGAGCCAGGGGCTAAACCGACACACACTGAACGGATGAAGCACCAAAAAAGAAACAAACGCACAAACACTGATGTAATGTGACATACTCAGTGACACTCAGCCATCCACAGATATGCTAAAACACACTGATGTGTGCTTGTCATGGGGACGTTCCGGGTGACATCTAGAAAGTGACATGTTTTTACAAGCACACATTGAGACAACTAACATGTCCTATAAGCCATCACCGTGTGAAAATGACACCAACCTACAGTAAATATAGCCTGTTCATTTATAGTTGGCTGTATCTAAAATGAAAGCAGATACAACCTCTGTGGGGGCTCATTCACACTGCTCCAATGCGTTCACGTGCAGGATTTCAAGCGCTACCATGCATGGCTTTAAGTCAGTCCATCCGTTTTGAATGGGCTGAAAACACACTGCAATGCATATTTTAGCAGAGATGCACTATTTTGTTTAACAGAGGGCACCACAGATGGTTCACATTGGCTTGTGGTGTGCTACAATGCACGCTTGTTGTGGTACGCTGGTTGGGTGCATTGGAGGGATATTTAAAGTTGAATTTTAATCTGTTTATATGTTTCCTTTCCTGGTTCTTCTATACCCAGTATCATCATCACTGTCTCTGTGCTTCTCTATGCAATGCAGACAGGTCATGGCTGGTGGGAGGTGCCGACAGGGTTCCGTACATAGCTTCCTGAAATCAGGAAGCTGTGATAAAAGCCTAGATGTGATGCTAAGCCTCCATGATTGAAAGAACTGAATTCTAATGAATGAAAAGCGTAGGACAGGGGCAATCAGGCTAGGGAGGAATGGGCTAGATAATGCAGGATGTCCTACAGGACTGTAAGTGAGTCAGGCTCTGTCTGACTTGCTGCAGACTAAGCAATTTCAGTACAGGAAAGGAGCTTGTACAGCTGTGTAAGTGTGCATGACCTGTCCGAAACTGTCTGACCTGCTTTGTTTAGGGTTTCTTTGGATTCTTTTGGACCCATTGTGCAAATCAAATGCAGTTGTCCCACGTCTACTTACACAGAGCTCACAATCAAAACCCGCCAATGCTAACCCTTAGGCACCAGTTCTGCTAACCCTTAGGCACCAATTCTGCTAAACCTTATGCATCGGTTCTGCTAACCTTTAGGCACCAATTTTCCTAACCCTTAGGCACCAGTTCTGCTAAACCTTAGGTAAGATTTCTGCTAACCCTTTAGGCACCAATTCTGCTAACCCTTAGGCACCAGGTCTGCTATCTCTTAGGCACCAGTTCTGCTAACCCTTTAGGCACCAATTCTGCTAACCCTTAGGCACCAGTTCTGCTAACCTTTAGGCACTAATTCTGCTAACCCTTAGGCAACAAATCTGCTAACCCTTAGATACCAATTAATTTAACCCTTAGGCACCAGTTCTGAAACCCTTAGGCACCAGTTCTGCTAGCTCTTAGGCACCAACTCTGCTAACCCTTAGGTACCAATTCTGCTAACCCATAGGTAGCAATTAAGTTAACCCTTAGGTACCAGTTCTGCTAACCCTTTGGTTCCAGTTCTGCTACCCTTAGGCACCAACTCTGCTAACCCTTAGGCAACAACTCTGCTAACCCTTAGATACCAATTAAGTTAACCCTTGGGCACCAGTTCTGCTAACCCTTAGGCACCAGTTCTGCTAACCCTTAGGCACCAGTTCTGCTAACCCTTAGGCACCAGTTCTGCTAGCTCTTAGGCACCAACTCTGCTAACCCTTAGGTACCAATTCTGCTAACCCATAGGTACCAATTAAGTTAACCCTTAGGTACCAGTTCTGCTAACCCTTTGGTACCAGTTCTGCTACCCTTAGGCACCAACTCTGCTAACCCTTAGGTACCAATTCTGCTAAACTTTAGGTACCAATTCTGCTAACTCCTAGGTACCAAATATGTTACCCTTAGGTACCAGTTCTGCTAACCCTTAGGTACCAATTTTGGTTTTGTATGCCAACAGTCTGGTACGTGAAAGAGTAAGTATGCAGAGCTCACAATCAAAGCCCATCAACGCTAACCCTTGGGCACCAATTATACCTTTGTATGGACAGCTGAACAATCTGGCCAGTGAAGAAGTATGTACGCAGAGCTAACAATCAAAGCCCATCAACCTTAACTCTTAGGCACCAATTCTGCCTTTGCATGGACAGCTCAACAGTTTGGTCAGTGAAGGAGGCAGTTTGGTTTGATTTAACTTAAGCCGGAAATAGATGGATTGAAATTCAGCAGGTTCAGCAGAGACCATATAAATTTCATGATAAAATCCATGTGCGGCCCCTCATACTCAACAGAAGTTGATCTAACAATCAACTTCTGTCCAATGAGCTTGTTGGAAATCTTTTCTCAATCAGCAACTGCAGCCATAGGGTCAACACTGTCAATGTCTCAGCAGGGATGATTCCTCTGTCCACCTCGATTGTGTGGATGGAGGAATCGGTACGTTTTTTGGGCTGAATGAAAAAAAGAAAAGATCCCTCTATGGCCAGCCTTAGGCTCACCATAGACATGAGATAAAGGTCAGATATCTGATTCAAACCAACCAAACCTTCCCTACCAGGAACCATTCCATAAACATGCACAATTGTTTCTTCAGACGCTATCCCTGTCTAACTGGTCTCCAGCAGAGAAGTTATCTTTGACTCCAATTCATCTGTCTGACTTCTAATGTTATCGAGAATGGCTACTGCCAGAGGGGTCTCCACAGTCAATAAACCTGCACACTCAGCCATATAACTATGTACGTTTATGAAGGAAGGATTTTTCAGCAGCGAATATTGCTGTTTATGATCTTTTAGTCAGATAAATGCCACAAAAAAAATGGCGTGACTCATATAAAAAGCTTTATCAACCAACATGTTTTCTAATAAAGGTGGCTGGCACAGCGTCCAATCTATAAAAATCACACACATTGCCAGCCATTGAAGCGTATATGTCTGGCATGGTTGTGTGTGTGTGGGCACCTTCTCCTGTCTGGCAAAGCGGGTGACAGGTCTGGCATTGAATAGGAGAAAACCTATGGAGATTTCTGGAGATATTGCAAAGAGGACTGGCAAACAGCTAAGTGAGGAGGAAGATGTTCATAGAACTCGGCTGGAGAGGCTTTGTGGATTCCCAGACGAGAAGTGCCAAACCATGCCTGATCATCACACATCGAGGATAAAAATGGACCCATTGCATTTTCATTGAAAATGTCTTGGGCTTGCCATGGGTTACTGCACACTGATGCTCTCAGCAGTTCCGAATAAAGTTGGACATAGCTAAGAGTCAAATAAATTAGATGTATGCTAATGAGGGAACTCTACTGATCATAAAGTACTTGTGGGGCAGTGCCAAGAGCAGCAGGGTCGGGGGTACCAAGCCTCAAATTGTACTAAAACTTTTTTTTTAATTTTTACTAGTTTTGGCATTTGTGGAAATTTGAAAGGGTGTACAGGTAGTTTTTAGAGGAACCACAAGACTCACTATCGTCATGTTGTTGCTGATATCCGGTGCTGTGTTGGAAAGATTGACCCTCATGTCCCAACTAACAATGTTTTTCCAAACAGTAAATGAGGGAAACGTCTATAACCACCCACATTCGGGTCCTTCAAGGTTCATTGGATCAAGTGGAAAATGTTTTCTTCCAGATCTGCTTTTCCTGACCTGACCAGATGGGATAGACAGACACATGTCCACTTACATCTGGCTACCCATAGGGATTTCATGGGTCCCTTTTTCAAAATCGGAATGGACACGGTGTCACATAGGTGATATGCATTTCTGTTCTGATCCGACTCACTAGGGGATGAGTCTAGCAGATGGAACATAGGGCGCTCGCATGAAAGGGACCATCGATTTGACACTTTAAGGGCTTGTTGATACATGAGGTTGGGGGCCGGTAAAACTCGCAGTTGAATAACTGTTTTACTTCCACCCCCCCAACCACTACCCCCTTTAGCTGGCTGGGGGTGTACACATGCCATGGCCACAATGTCTCGCTTCATGGCTGTGGAAGGAAATACCCCGTGTTGCTACCGCTTGCCAATCCCGACCTCTTCAAGTAAATAAGGCCATTCTGCAAGCGCCCCGCAACCATGTGCAATGCATGTGGTTGTGGCGCGATAATGCAGTGATAAAAGGGTTAAAGCAGATGATGAGAATACAGTACCTCCTCATTGCTTGTCAAATGCTCTCTGAAGTGCGATACAAACAGCAATCACACTTCAGAGAGCCCTAAGAGTAGCTGTGATAATAAAACAGACAGCATACTGGCCCAAACAGCACATTCTAGTATTAGATGTTAATCAAATAATCATATGACAGGCAGGCATTATTGTCCAGGTTTGATTAGGGCAGCATGTCGCCACAGCCATCGCCCCGCATATAGTCACAGCCATCACTTGCCATTGACATTTCATCAAAGCAAACATGGCAGGTCATTGGTATTAGAAATATAGAATTTTTTTAATAAACTGCGTTGGATGCTTAATGTCAATCTTTATTGTGAAGACTGATGATCAATATAGGCCTGGCTCAGGTAGCTGCCATTGCTGTGCTGTCTAGACATGTGCACTGTTGATAATATGAGCACGTGTGTGTCTGCGGCTATTGGCCCTGCATTGTATTTGATGACATCAAAAGTGCCTGCGACTTCCAGAGCACCTTAGACAAGAGGCTGCAGAGGCCGGTCTTAACCTCCCTGGCAGTATTCCCGAGTGTAGCTCGGGGTTAACTTTCAGTACCAAAAGCACTAACCCCGAGCTACACTCAGGATTACCCTGCAGCGTTGCTCAGGGATTCCCTCCAGCACTTACCTTGTCCTTCGCTCCCGCGATGTCCCCCCTGCAGCATCCCCGGCCATCTCCTCCGGCCGATGCCAGCATCTGGCTTCCGGGTTCTGTTCCCTGCAAGCGTTGGGATGTACGGGGGACGGAAATGCAAAAATTTTAAAAGTGACATTCACTAAATTCACTAAAATCACATAGTATAACATTCCTGTATCAAACCATTTCACATACATTTTGTCCCGAGTGCTTTGTCCTGTGCCCTGCCTGCATTTGTACCGTTCTTTCTGCCTGGAAACGTCCATGGTGTCCAAAAAGCGTCCCTTTAGGTCAAAAGCGGTTTTAGACCGGCTAGAGAACAGCGATAGTAAATTAGAACCACTTGCAGAATTGAGTGATAATGATTTGTGAGGAAATTCGTCATCAGACACTGAAAACGATTCTGCAACTTTGCTCAGTGATGTGCGAACTTGGAGCTATATTTTAAATGTTAGTGTTTTTGGTTTGATTATATTATTGAATTAAATTTATTATTATTATATTATTATTTTTTATGATTATTATATTATAATTTATGATTTCATGTTTCATATTTTATCATACTCTACTAGACTCTTGTTCGGACAGATTTCAGTGAGTTATTCCTAAGAATTATAGGCCTACAATAAAAAAACAACATATTTCCATGCAAAAAAATGTACCGCTTTGAGCACAGAAATATTGACATAATCAGACCGCTAGGGAACCTGCAGGAGCAAGGGATTAGGTAAGTAAAAGTCCTTGTTACTGATACCCTAAATATAAATGAGCATTTAGCCCTTGAAGTGCAGGAGATTTCCTGCTGAAAGGGTGGATTTTTCTTTCCCTAAGAATTCAGGTTTAATTGCACTCTGTTGAGAATGCAGCAGCAGGAGGGAGACCACATAGTGCAATGAACTCCAAGGGAGAGAGTGTGATGAGTGGGAGGTGCTTAGTAGTAAGGGTGGGGCTTAGTGCGGAAGAAGGGGGTTGATCCTCAGTGCTAATAGTAAGAACAGCCCTGTATAAATGATGGAAACAGTGGCGGACTGACCATTCGAGCACTCAGGCACTGCCCGAGGACCCAGGGTCAGTAGGGGGCCCCATGAAATGCCCCTGATACCTTTTATAGGCTTTTTTGGGTGTGCTTTGAGTGTGGGCAAGGACACAGGAGCCCCACGATCCCCTATTTCCCAGGGGCCCCATGAGTTGTCAGTCCGCCCCTGGATGGAAATGATGATTTAGGTAGAGTGACCCTTTAAATAAGGGTGTGTGTTCTCAGTGGCAGCCTGTCTTGTGTCAATGTACATTGGGGTATTGTGTTCATCTCTTCTTTAGTGGTAATAATGGTTTGTCCGTGTCCAGCAACTCCTGGGTTACATGTTCAGCACTCCGATCACGTAACCAGAGAGAGATGTGCTGTGACGGCCATAGGACTGGGTGGTCTCCCTCCTTTCCGCTGATCCGTGTTTGATCAGGAAAAGAACAATCTGATAAAATCCGCCCCCTGCCCCTTCTCCTGGGTCGATAAACACCTCTCATCTTCACTAACAAGCAGCGAAAACCAAACTGTGTCACACTGCCACCCGCTGACCACATTGGAAACTTTCATTCGCAGCAGCATATCACCAATCATAGATACAAGCCTCCGCACTCAGTATACCTGACTCTTTAAAGGAGATGTAAACCCAAATCTCATATAAGCATTAACATGCTAATGTCATTCAGTATTTTTAAATCTGCAGCTTTTAATAAAATATGACCTGGTGATCCTGCCATGAAGGTCTTGGTTCAGGCATTTCCTGTTATCGGGCAACATCCTCTATTTTCAAAATACGTTCCTGCAGTGTCACCCTGTCATACAGGCTTCTGATAGAGATTATGGGGTTGATTTATTAAATCTGGAGAGTGCAAAATCTGGTGCAGCTGTGCATGGTAGCCAATCAGCTTCTAACTTCAGCTTGTTCAATTACGCTTTGACCAAAAAATTTGGAAGCTGATTGGTTTCTATGCAGAACTGCAACTGATTTTGTATTCCCCAGTTTTAGTAAATCAACCCCTATAAGTGCCCGTTTCGACACCCGTTGTCACCATCAAGAAATCCATCCTGAGAAATGCCATGCAGCCATCGTCGGAGTGCAAGTTGAGAAATGCCATGCAGCCATTGTGGGGGTGCAAGCTGAGAAATGCCATGCAGCCATTGTGGGGGTGCAAGCTGAGAAATGCCATGCAGCCAATGTGGGGGTACAAGCTGAGAAATGCCATGCAGCCATTGTGGGGGTACAAGCTGAGAAATGCCATGCAGCCATTGCCGGAGAGCATGCTGAGAAATGCCATGCAGCCATTGTGGGGGTACAAGCTGAGAAATGCCATGCAGCCATTGTGGGGGTACAAGCTGAGAAATGCCATGCAGCCATTGCCAGAGTGCATGCTGAGAAATGCCAAGCAGCCATTGCCAGAGTGCATGCTGAGAAATGCCAAGCAGCCATTGTGGGGGTGCAAGCTGAGAAATGCCAAGCAGCCATTGCCAGAGTGCATGCTGAGAAATGCCAAGCAGCCATTGCCGGAGTGCATGCTGAGAAATGCCATGCAGCCATTGTGGGGGTACAAGCTGAGAAATGCCAAGCAGCCATTGCCAGAGTGCATGCTGAGAAATACCATGCAGCCATTGTGGGGGTGCAAGCTGAGAAATGCCATGCAGCCATTGTGGGGGTGCAAGCTGAGAAATACCATGCAGCCATTGTGGAGGTGCAAGCTGAGAAATGCCATGCAGCCATTATGGGGGTGCAAGCTGAGAAATGCCATGCAGCCATTGTGGGGGTGCAAGCTGAGAAATGCCATGCTGCCATTGTGGGGGTGCAAGCTGAGAAATGCCATGCAGCCATTGTGGGGGTGCAAGCTGAGAAATGCCATGCAGCCATTGTGGGGGTGCAAGCTGAGAAATGCCATGCAGCCATCGCCGGAGTGCATGCTGAGAAATGCCATGTAGCCATTGCCAGAGTGTATGCTGAGAAATGCCATGTAGCCATTGCCGGAGTGCATGCTGAGAAATGCTAAGCAGCCATTGTGGGGGTGCAAGCTGAGTAATGCCATGCAGCCATCGCCGGATTGCATGCTGAGAAACGCCATGTAGCCATTGTGGGGGTGACAGCTGAGAAATGCCAAGCAGCCATTGTGGGGGTACAAGCTGAGAAATGCCATGCAGCCATTGTTGGAGTGCATGCAGAGAAATGCCATGCAGCCATTGTTGGAGTGCATGCAGAGAAATGCCATGCTGCCGCTGTCAGAGTGCATGTACACAAAAAAGTCTGCAAAGAGACTGCAGGGGATCAGCAGTACTAAAACGCAAAAAAAGGATTAAAAAAACCCTGAAAATAAGTACTCTATTAAAATGATACACCATGCTTTAGTCACCTAAGTGTCCTCAGATCGGGTTTACATTTACACTATAGTGCCAAAAGTATTGGGGCGGCTGCCTTTCCACGCACATGAACTGTAATGGCATCCCAGTCTTAGTCCGTAGGGTTCAATATTGAGTTGTCCCGCCCTTTGCAGCTATAACAGCTTCAACTCTTCTGGGAACGCTGTCAAAAAAGGTTTAGGAGGGTGTCTATGGGAATGTTGGACCATTCTTCCAGAAGTACATTTGTGAGATCAGGCATTGATGTCGGACGAGAAGGCCTGGTTCACAGTCTCCGCTCTAATTCATCCCAAAGGTGTTCTACTGGGTTGAGGTCAGGACTCTGCAGGCCAGTCAAGTTCCTCCACCCCAATCTCGCTCCTCCATGTCTTTATGGACCTTGCTTTGTGAACTGGTGCGTATTCATGTTGGAACAGGAAGAGGCCATCCCCAAACTGTTCCCACAAAGTTGGGAGCATGAAATTGTCCAAAATGTCTTGGTATGCTGACGGCTTAAGAGTTCCCTTCACTGGAACTAGGTGGCCAAGCCCAACCCCTGAAAAACAACCCCACACCATAATCCCCCCTCCACCAAACTTTACACTTGGCACAATGCAGTAAGGCAACTACTGTTCTTCTGGCAACTGCCAAACCCAGACACATCCATCTGATTGCCTGATAGAGAAGCGTGATAGGTCACTCCAGAGAACACGTCTCCACTGCTCTAGAGTCCAGTGGCAGCGTGCTTTACACCACTGCATCCAACACATTGCATTGCACTTGGTGATGTAAGGCTTGGATGCAGCTGGTTGGCCATGGAAACGCATTCCATGAAGCTCTCTACGCACTGTTGTTGTACTAATCTGAAGGTCACATGAAGTTTGGAGGTCTTTAGCTATTGAGTCTGTAGACAATTGGTGCCTTTCGGCGCACTGTGCGCTTCAGCATGCGCTGACCACGCTCTGTCTTTTTACCACACTGAGTTGCTGTCGTTCCCAGTTGCTTCAACTTTGTTATAATCCCACTAACAGTTGACCGTGGAATATTTAGTAGCCAGGAAATGTCACAGATGGACTTATTGCACAGGTGGCAACCTATCACGGTACCACGTTTGAATTCACTGAGCTCGAGAGCGACCCATTCTTTCACAATGTTTTGTAGAAGCAGTCTGCATGCCTAGGTGATGATTTTATACACCTGTGGCGATGGAGGTGATTGGAACACCTGAGTCCAATGGTTTGTAGGGGTGGCCCAATATTTTTGCCAATATAGTGTACTTTAAAGTCAGTGAATCATTGACACTAACATGAGACATAGACATAAGATTGGGGTTGAAAAAGTAATCAAAAGTTGACTGCAAAACATGTAATACTCTCTTTTTTTGCTCTCTTTCTCCTCCTCACCATTTAGCTCCCACAGCCTGAAATATGTTACAATGGCAGCACTGTGAACACTACACTCTAACAGGTTCACAGAACAGAACCTTCCACTTTCAGTCTGAATCGTGGGGAGCTGAATTATGGAAAAACAATGGATTACTAGCAGCATTTAAAATTAAATGAACATATTTTAATAACTGCCAGCAGTACCTGGGCTATTTTTTGGCACAAATTATTAAATATCAGGGTGCGTTCCTTTTTAAATGTCTGTAATTTTTGGAATGAGGGGAAACTTCCCTCCAGAGAATAACCACCATACATACAGTTGTGTTCAAAATAATAGCAGTGTGTTAAAAAACGTGAATAAAGCTCAAAATCCTTCTAATAGGTTTTATTTCCATCCACACAAATGCATTGGGAACACGACACATTCTATTCCAAATCAAAACATGAAGACAAATATATCAAATTTGTGTTGTTTCTCTAAAAAAATTGAAGAAAAGTGAATATTAGACTGTTCAAAAAAATAGCAGTGTTTGTATTCTTCTTTACAAACTCAAACATTCACTATATAAACTGAAAAATGTTTGAAGATTTTGCTTTCCTTTGAATGACTTAATGAATATTTGGTTGTAGTCGCACTGTTTCTGAGAACTGCTGTACATCTGTGTTGCATGGAGTCACCCAACTTCTGGCACCTGTGATCAGGTATTCCAGCCCAGGATGATTGGACTACATTCCACAGTTCTTCTCTATTTCTTGGTTTTGCCTCAGAAACTGCATTTTTGATGTCACCCCACAAGTTTTCTATTGGATTAAGATCCGGGGATTGGGCTGGCCACTCCATAACGTCAATCTTGTTGGTCTGGAACCAAGATGTTGCACGTTTACTGGTGTGTTTGGGGTCGTTGTCTTGTTGGAACACCCATTTCAAGGGCATTTCCTCTTCAGCATAAGGCAGCATGACCTCTTCAAGTATTCTGATGTATTCAAACTGATCCATGATCCCTGGTATGCAATAAATAGGCCCAACACCGTAGTATGAGAAACATCCCCATATCATGATGCTTGCACCACCATGCTTCACTGTCTTCACAGTGTACTGTGGCTTGAATTCAGTGTTTGGGGGTCGTCTGACAAACTTTCTCTGGCCACTAGACCCAAAAAGAACAATCTTACTTTCATCAGTCCACAAAATGTTGCGCCATTTCTCTTTAGGCCAGTCAACGTGCTCTTTGGCAAATTGTAACCTTCAGCACGTCTTTTTTTCAACAGTGGGACTTTGCGGGGGCTTCTTGCAGATAGCTTGGCTTCACATAGGCGTCTTCTAATTGTAACAGTACTCACAGGGAACTTTACACCTTCTTTGATCTTCCTGGAGCTGATTGTTGGCTGAGTCCTTGAAACTTTGGCTATTCTTCTATCCATTCGAATGGTAGTTTTTCGCTTTCTTCCACGTCTTTCAGGTTTTGGTTGCCATTTTAAAGCATTTGCGATCATTTTAGCTGAGCAGCCTATCATTTTCTGCACTTCCTTATATGTTTTCCTCTCTCCAATCAACTTTTTAATCAAGGTACGCTGTTCTTCTGAACAATGTCTGCAACGACCCATTTCCCTCAGAATTTCAGAGAGAAATGCACTGTAACCAGCATGTACAACATTTGCTGCCTTCCTTCCTTAAATAAGGGCAATAATTGCCACCTGTTTTTCAAAGAATGAATGACCTCACTAATAGAACTCCACACTGCTATTATTTTGAACATGCCCCTTTCAATGAGTGATTCAATTACACAGAATCAGCAGCATGCATGTCATGACTGTTGGGTCTGTTGGATTTCTATTACTCTGCTACACCTGCTAGTAAATTATTTGCCATGTAGAAATATCATTTCTACCAAAAACAGTGATTGATCCGGTTAGTGATGTCTGACTGCTATTATTTTGAACACAACTGTATATATCCTACTTTGTTTGGTGCTTTGGCCTTCATTCCACTCCATTTTGGCTGAAAATAATTGTCACTTATCCTGGTATGTTAGCTGGATTAAACCTCTTGTCATTTGAGTTTGACATGCCTGTTTTAAATGTTTAGTCCACTCAAATGAGGTATTTCAGTGGCTTGCAAAGAAAGGTCTGCACATGGCAGAATTTGCTGCGTATGTACATTTCTAGCATTTGTGTACCTTCGTTTGCCATTAAAACTTACTACCAGCTGCAGTGCCGTGACATCAGCAGCTCTTTACATGGAAAGCACTGAACTCACCAGTTGCAAAGAGTACTCACGAGATTCCTAGAGACTGGTTGGTCTTTACCCCATTCCCTACTCTATCAAAAACGAAAAATTTGGGTAAAGATAGACTTTCAACAGTATTTTAAATCAGCTCATAAGTGGACAAAGTTTTTTCTAGATGGTAGGTCTTCATGGAAAGCACTGAACTCACCAGTTGCAAAGAGTACTCATGAGATTCCTAGAGACTGGTTGGTCTTTACCCCGTTCCCTACTCTATCAAAAACGAAAAGTTTGGGTACAGATAGACTTTCAACTGTATTTTAAATCAGCTCATATGTGGACAAAGTTTTTTCTAGATGGTAGGCCTTCTTTAAGAACAAAACTTAGAATAAAACACTTGTTTACCTAATTATTTTATTGTCTTATTCCTTGAACCAGAGATTAAATAGTCCAGGTTTCAGAATTTCTCTTTTAAAATCAAAATGACAGAAAATAAAATGCATTAACAATCCTTGCTATATTTTATAAAATCCATAAAAATTACTTGCGGAGCTGTTAGTTAAAAAATAAGCTACTTATTGATCTGTGGAAGACTGACAAATACAAGGGTTTACCTTTTTTCTGAATTCTATAAATTGTAAACCTTTTTTTTGGCTTTGATAAGAAGTGATGGAGACTAAAGCTGGCCATACAGTGATCACAATTTGGTTGGTTTTAGACGCCATCCGAACTTGTTAGTGTATGGCTGTTCCTGCTCGACAGAAGTCAAATGCTTGATCAACCTCTGTCGAAGGGACATGCTGGAAAACCTTTCAATTAACGGGCTGTAGGTCCCGCTGTCAAAATACCATGTCCTAATGAGTGGATTCCTCCATCCACATCATCTGTGTGGATGGAGGGATCTGTTCAGAAAACAAAACAATTGTTTATGGCCAGCTTTAAGGGCTGATGATTTTCAACAGACATCCAGCAGAGGAAGTTATAAAGCATGGATGGATGCAAGATTAGTTCTACCTGAGCTGCACACATGAATTTGGTAATCTTTCTTGCCTTCCAGCACATTTTAGGCTATCTGGGAAATACACTGTTAAAAGCAGTTAAAATTCTTTTCAAGGCATGTACAAGAAAACAAAAATGATCACAGTCATTAGGTCACATTGCCCTAGTCTTGGCTCACTACTGCCATAATCGCCGAACAAGGTGCCACATTAAAGCCACAAGCCCAGCAGCCATGGCCACTGCGGCAATTCGAGTCGGTAGATAGCCTAAGGATGACTCCAGTTTAGCGTGGAGTTGTAGAACTTGCCGCCTTGTGCTGTCTCTGTCTCCGGAGTTGTCGATAACATGATCAGCAAGTGGCAGTTTGCTGTCAATTGGTAACTGTGCTGCTAGACGGTTCTGGACCTCCTCCTTTGACAGGCCACTCCTCCGTATCAGCCGCTCCACTTGCGTCTGGGGGTCACTGCCAAACACAAAACAGGAACAACAAAGCTTGTGTCAAAAATCAGATAATGGTTCCTTGTGTCTCTATGAAGCCTCTTGAATCCACGGCCCTGGCTGTACATGGCCCTCAACGTCAGCCAAAACTGAGATTAAAGTGGAGTTCCACTCCAAAAACTGTAGCTGCTGACTTTTAAAAAACAGCCACTTACCTGTCCCTCGGTCCCATGGTGTGTCCTCCACAGCTCGTTTCACCGGCCATCCTGTATTCCAGGAGGCCGGCATCTTCAGTGTGGGCAACCAGCTGTGATAGCTTGCAGCTTCACAGCCGGGTACCCACTGCGCATGCACGTGTAGCTCTGCGCTTCATGAATGGTCCTGTAGTCTTCTGGGACCTGCCACATGTCCCAAAAGACTACAGGGAGGGAGGACACCTTCCGCTTCCGATCGCCTAGGCGATCAGACCGGAAGTGGGATCAGGTACCTGTCAAATTCGTGTACCCGCTCCGCCCCCCAAAGGTGTCAATCCTTAATGGGGAGCGGGGGAACAATCCTTAAAGCGGAACTTCCCCTTTTGGGTGGAGCTCCGCGTTAAGCCTCAGCTATTCCATGCATTGTGTGTTGGTGGGGTGTTGTTTAGTTCAAATGGGTTTGGCATTCGTATAAAAGTCCTTCAAAAGTTATGAACAAAAGCATCATATTTTAATAACCATAGGTGAACTGGAACATACCTAAAACAACTTACATAGAGTAAGGGAGAGGTTTGTATTGTACCAACAACAAAGTAATTATATTCGTCACTGGCAGGGCCATGCCATCCATGAAGCCAACTAAGGCATCTGCCTCAGGCAGAACTCATTGACGCACAGTGGGGGACAGCAATTCCGAAGCTTCTCCTGAGTGGCTGTGGTGTGGATTCTCTGCAATTGGTGGAAGAGGACCCCACCTCCTATATGTAGTATAGGCTACAATGGCCAATTATCGCTTCACCTTCGGCCACATGGAGGTAGTATCTGGATAGTTTGTTTGAGCCAAAACTGGCCCAAAGTAAGTGCTTAAGCCAATCTCATTCTTTCGGGAGTTCTTCATAAGGTATGCCTGACTCTGCAGAGATGACATAACATCTTCCTCCTCGTCACAATCTTGGAGGTGCTCACATAACCTAGCAGAATATATTCACATGCTTTGGGACTGCCAAGCCAACCAATTATTTTGGCATACAGTGGTGACTTTTATTATAACAGTGACCATTACTAGGGTCCTTTAAATATAGAAATGTGTCTCCTGGGCCTGATAGAGCCATTGGCTCCAGCTCATTCAGCTAGAACATCTCAATGCCTTCTACTGATTTACACAAAGACAGTGCCCCTTTAGAGCCCCTTTCTTGGATTTCTGGAAGTCATTAATTAGTATTACACAGTCACTCTACAAAGCCATTTATGAATCCAGGGGTTACCTGAAGAAATTCCATAACGTCTGGGATCTCTGGACCAATTCTGATGATACAAGTGTACAGTGGACATACAGTTGCCTAGTCTCAGTGTGATTTCTCTGTAGGTTCTGTTAGAACTGGTCTGGTTTACATCCACTAACCATGATGACCCGTGGAGTAACCACTCTGTGACTGGATGGAATGATTAGAAATGCAGTTATCGTGGGAGAGTGTGGATGGGCAGGATAATGGAACCTGAATGCATCTGATTGTTTATTATTAGGGTCTTCTGTCGGAAGAATATCATGGAACTGAATATAGCGGACTGCTTTACTGTATCATTCTGTTGATTTCTTTGTGTTGTATTATGACTGTTTTTGTATTCTTAAGATGAGCGGGGGGGGGGGGGGGGGTGCTCAAATAGCTTTGTTTTGATAGATTGCTGCCCCTGGAATAACAGCGGTCATTTTTTTCCTCTGAAACCTTGAAAATATATAACCAGCGTGGGAATTTTTCCCATTTAATAGCGTGAAGCAACAGCCCTAAAAGAAGAAGGGTCTTTTCTCCCGAAACTCATTGGCTTGATGTACTTGTTTGTCAGGGATGCGGGTGTGACCAGAGATGTGTGTACTGACACAGGGAAACGTAGGCTTCAGATATGGTATAAATAAGACAATTTATTAAGACTAACAATACAAATATAAACGCAGTGCACCAAACCCCAAGCTAACACAAATACATACAACAAGGTGAAACAAACCCAAACCTAAACTGATATAGATGCACAGGTACATACACATATAGAGCACAACGTAGTCAGGCAGGTCGGGTCGATAACTATCGGGCAGGTAGGTACAGGAGGAGCAGGCGGAGAGAATGGTCAGGGTCACAAGCCAGGGATCAAACAGGAGAAGTCAGCAGAGGTCAGGATCAGGCAGAGTCGGCAACAAGTCAGGCAGAAACAGGAACAGGAATGCAGGTTACAAGGTACAGGGGCCCATGGAAAAACACACACCAAGGCACAGACTGCAGGTCTGGCCATCCCTTAAATACACCTGCAGTCAGCCCCAGGTGATGGCTAATTGCTGAAGTGAACCTCTGGTTGTTGAGAGCACCCGCTGGCCAGCCCTGGTACTGCAGCCCACAAGGCAGGTGAGTCCCACCACTATTGGCAAGTCCATTCCTGACATTGTTATACTCAATAAATGCCTCTTAATTCACCATCAGAACTGAATTCTTTTGGCGCTCATTCTTTTCTATTATTCTATGTATACCTGTGGAAACGACCTCAAGGCCGTACCAAAAAGGCAGCAGCTCATACCCGAAGTAGGTTTACCACCAATATCCACCATTGGGTACAACTGACTGGAGGGACATTTCCCTACCCACCCATGCGACCACCCACCTACGACCAGTGACTCATCCAGTCAGTCCAACGCAGTCTTCAGCACAAACAAGATTGTTTTGACAATGGAAAACTAAAAAAATTATTTACAACAGATTTTATATTAAAAAAAAAAAAATACTCCTTCTTGTGATTGTAATGATTACCTGAAAGCAATTTTGGTGTGAAATTCTCATTTTCTTTGTATACAGATGTGTATATTTTCCCGCCAGTGGTTTCTCTGTATGCCAGAGGTTAGCAGTTTGGTAGGATAGAAGCTGACATACAAGTAGAAGACCTCCAGGAAACTCTATTGTTTCCAGCCAGACTGAGCAGACTGATAGACTTAGATTGGAAAACAAGAACAGGAAGGCTAGGCACCCAATGATGCCTAGTTCTACTGCCTACTACAAAAGTCTACTGCATTTTGTAAGTGGCAGTAGGCAGCCATATTTGTGCCAAAACATTCCAAATCAAAATAAAGGGCCTAGTAGTAATTAGCTCCAAATAGCTAACATTGATTGGCTACCATTTTTACCCCTCCCACTTCCAGCCTGAGTCTTGTTTTGCTTAGGATTAGAGGAGAAGCTAATATAAAAACAAAATCGGGTACCTATGCTAATTGTACTTGTAACAATTTTATAATGAATCTAGCTGAATCATATAGGGGTTGATAATAAACCCAGAGAGTGCAAAATCTGGTACAGCTGTGCTTAGCTTCTAACTTCAGCTTGCTCAATTAAGTTTTGACAATAGAAACTGGAAGCTGATTGGTTACTATGCACAGCTGAACCAGATTTTGCACTCTCCAATTTTAATAAATCAACCCCATATTGTTAATATGTTCTGAGATTTTGGCTTTAAACATCAGATAGCACAACAGGATGTATAGAGAAGGAAAGAGGTATGATGTTTGTTCTGTACACAATATAATGTGAACACATAGCATGGGTCTGGTCCAGGGGCGGACTGACCTTTCGAGCACTAGGGCACTGCTCGAGGGCCCAGGGTCAGTAGGGGGCCCCATGAGATGCCCCTAGTACTTTTCCTTGGCTTTTTTGGGTGTGGTTTTGAGTGTGGGCGAGGACACAGGGGCCCCATGATCCCCTATCGCCCGGGGGCCCCATGAGTTGTTAGTCCGCCCCTGGTCTGATCTGAGCTGCTCCAACACAACAAACACTTTTCTCCTGCGCTAGGAAAGGACTCAGTAGACCCAATAGGAATGTTCTGGAATTTTCTGGAATATGCACTGCTTGCTGCCCTCAACAGACCGGGGTGGTCCGAATACATTGAATACAAATGGAGAAACAGAAAAAGGGCGCACCGACCTAGTGCATTACCGTTTAAAATAAATTTATTAAAGAAACAAAAATAGGTATCATACTCACAATGGACATAATAACACAGGCATGTCAAACTGAACAAGATGTATGGCCAACTCTGGCTCTGAGGAAGAGGTTGTGCCCTCGAAAAGCGTAAGCCAGTTGGTCATCCAGGGTTCCATCGTATGGACTCAGATGTTGTTTGGATCATACATCTTGTTCAGTTTGACATGCCTGTGTTATTATGTCCATTGTGAGTATGATACCTATTTTTGTTTCTTTAATAAATTATTTTAAACGATAATGCACGAGGTCGGTGCGCCCTTTTTCTGTTTCTCCATTTGTATCCTGGTCTGAGCTGCTCCCTGAGATTATACCCCAGATCAGCCCCAGTGTGACTTCTGTCTATCACAATATTTGATCCATTAGTGAGAAAAGAAAAACACCCTAATGAGCCAGACTACTTGAAATTCTTCTCAGCTGAAGTGGAATTTGTTAGGAGTAATAATTGGTTCTGATTCTTCAGACTGTTCTGTCCACAGACTCTTAATGAGCAGCTTTATCCTGACAAATCAATGCTCTTACTTCCCCTTTATATCTATTGTGACCACTCAATTGTTATGATGAAGACACAGAGCTGGGCTGGAACACGTACACACTACATTCCAAGTGGAAGCCCATCCGAATCTGACATCTCAGTGTTGGGAAGTCACAGGCACTTTAATCATCAAGTGGACATTCACCCTTAAATGACTCGATGAACGTTCACCAGCTCTGTAACATATGTACCTTGATAAATGCATAGCACCTCGTTTGACTTTTGTCCATACTCTGGTTGTCAAGCAATCAGCAATGGAACCTGCCAGCCGTTTTATAGTAAATACAGGGTCCAGGGAGACCAGATATAGTGAATTCAGGGTTCGGGGAGACCAGATATAGTGAATACAGGGTCCAGGGAGACCAGATATAGGGAATACAGGGTCCAGGGAGACCAGATATAGGGAATACAGGGTCCAGGGGAGACCAGATATAGTGAATACAGGGTCCGGGGAGACCAGATATAGTGAATACAGGGTCCGGGGAGACCAGATAAAGTGAATACAGGGTCCAGGGAGACCAGATATAGTGAATGCAGGGTCCGGGGAGACCAGATATAGTGAATACAGGGTCCAGGGAGACCAGATATAGTGAATGCAGGGTCCGGGGAGACCAGATATAGTGAATACAGGGTCCAGGGAGACCAGATATAGTGAATGCAGGGTCCGGGAAGACCAGATATAGGGAATGCAGGGTCCGGGGAGACCAGATATAGTGAATACAGGGTCCGGGGAGACCAGATATAATGAATGCAGGGTCCGGGGAGACCAGATATAGTGAATACAGGGTCCAGGGAGACCAGATATAGTGAATGCAGGGTCCGGGGAGACCAGATATAGTGAATGCAGGGTCCGGGGTTTAGTAACACTTTAATGTTGAAAAATGTAAAGCAATGCATTTGGGGGCTAAAATTATGAATGCAAGTTACTGACTAGGGGGAGAACCTGTGGGGCAAAGGATCTGGGGGTTCTAGCAGATCACAGACTCAGCAATAGCATGCAATGCCCAGTTGCATTGAAAAGGGGATTTACTCAAGCGATAATAAGACTGGCCATACATTATACAATTTTCCTGAGATTCTTGCTTTAGATTTATCAAAGACCATATAATAGGAGGTCAAACCTAAACAACACTTTCAATTGTATCCAATTAGGCAGGCACTTGCACTACATAGTGAAAGGTAAATCTAAAGGAAATTGGGCAGAAATTGGTCAAAAAAACTGTAAGAAAATTGTATAGTGTATGGCCAGCCTAATACAGATATAACTTTACCACTTTACAAAACTCTGGATCAGCCACGTGCTGAGTATGCCATCCAATTCTAGTCACCAATCATCAGGAAGGATGTGCTGGAACTGGAGAGAATCAAGAGAAGGGTAACAAAGCTAATAAGCGGGCTGGAGGATCTCTATTATGAGGACTACAAACATTAAACGTATTCTCCCTGGAGAAGAGATGCTTAAGAGAATATATGATAGCAATGTACAAATATTTAAATGGTGATTCCAGCACAGGGAGAAAACTATTCAGTCTCAGGTTACTTAAGAAGACATGTGGCCACTCAATGAAGCGAGATGAGGAGCAGTTTAACCTTAGACTGCGCACGGGTTCTTTACTGTTAGAGCGGTAAGAATATGGAACTCCCTTTCACAATTGCTGGTGTCAATGGGAAATGTTGATAATAGAAAAAAAAAAACGTTTAGATGGGCATGTGAGTGAATGCAGGGATATGGGAAATGGTAGTGGCATAAACACACGCACGCACACACACACACACACACTCAGGTTGTACTGGATGGACTGGTGTCTTTATTCAACCTTACCAACTATACACGACTATATCATTTAGACCTTGGTGTTTGGTAATTACACTAGTTTCATTTTAAAATACTTAATGATGTTTTATAATGAACATCTGCATTTTTAATGAATACATTAATGCGGTCATTGAAGTTTTTTACATTTTAAAGATCAACTTAAAGGCCATGTCTCTTACGATCTAAAATGACATATAAGGGGCGATTTATCAAAGCTAGAGCACACAGAATCAGCTGAAGGTATGCCAATCAACCAATCAGCTTCTAACTTCAGCTTGTTCTAAAGGCTGAAGGTTTTTTAACCTTCAGTTTACAGCTCCCCTGCAGCCCCCCTATTACTTAGCAGAGCTCAATCGCGATCCAGTGATGTCTCTCGGGTCTCTGCCTCCTCACTGGCTGAGAGAAAGCAGCAGGAGCCATTGTCTCCAGCTGCTGTCACTCACAGCCAGTAAAGAGGGAGCAGGGACCGGAGCCAAGTCCTGTTCTGTGAGTCTTATGGACACTCAGAGTGGGGCTTGGGAGCGAACATGCACGAGTGCCCCGAGAGCAAGCGGCTTCCTATGGGGGCACTCAAAGAGGAGGAGCCAGGAGCGCCAGCGGGGGGACCCGTAGAACAGGAGGATTGGGGCTGCTCTGTGCAAAACCATTTCACAGAGCAGGTAAGTATAACATGTTTTTTTTTTTTTTTTTGTGTTATAATTCTGCCTTTAACCTCCCTGGCGGTCTGATTATGTCAATATTTTTGAATGTCAAAGCGGTGCATTGTTTGCATGGAAATTTCAGTGTCTGATGACGAATTTCCCCACAAATCACTATCGCTCAATTCTGCAAGTGATTCTAATTCACTATCGCTGTTTTCTAGCTGGTATAAAACTGCTTTTGACCTAAAGGGACTCTTTTTGGATGCCATGGACCAGGGGCGGACTGACAACTTATGGGGCCCCCGGGCAATAGGGGATCATGGGGCCCCTGTGTCCTTGCCCACACTCAAAGCACACCTACAAAAGCCTATAAAAAGGTACCAGGGGCATTTCATGGGGCCCCCTACTGACCCCGGGCCCTCAGGCAGTGCCCGAGTGCTCGAATGGTCAGTCTGTCCCTGCTATGGACATTTTCTCAAGTTTCCAGGTAGAAAGAATGGTAAAAGTGCAGAGGACACAGTGGGAGGACATCGGCCAGAGGACACAGTGGGAGGACATCGGCCAGAGGACACAGTGGGAGGACATCGGCCAGAAGACACAGTGGGAGGACATCGGCCAGAAGACACAGTGGGAGGACATCGGCCAGAAGACACAGTGGGAGGACATCGGCCAGAAGACAGCGGGAGGACATCGGCCAGAAGACAGCGGGAGGACATCGGCCAGAGGACACAGTGGGAGGACATCGGCCAGAGGACACAGTGGGAGGACATCGGCCAGAGGACACAGTGGGAGGACATCGGCCAGAGGTCACAGTGGGAGGACATCGGCCAGAGGACACAGTGGGAGGGCATCGGCCAGAGGACACAGTGGGAGGACATCGGCCAGAAGACATTGGGAGGACATCGGCCAGAGGACAGTGGGAGGACATCGGCCAGAGGTCACAGTGGGAGGACATCGACCAGATGTCACAGTGGGAGGACATCGACCAGAGGACACAGTGGGAGGACATCGACCAGAGGACACAGTGGGAGGACATCGGCCAGAGGACACAGTGGGAGGACATCGGCCAGAGGACACAGTGGGAGGACATCGGCCAGAGGACACAGTGGGAGGACATCGGCCAGAAGACACAGTGGGAGGACATCGGCCAGAAGACACAGTGGGAGGACATCGGCCAGAAGACACAGTGGGAGGACATCGGCCAGAAGACAGCGGGAGGACATCGGCCAGAGGACAGCGGGAGGACATCGGCCAGAGGACACAGTGGGAGGACATCGGCCAGAGGACACAGTGGGAGGACATCGGCCAGAGGACACAGTGGGAGGACATCGGCCAGAGGTCACAGTGGGAGGACATCGGCCAGAGGTCACAGTGGGAGGACATCGGCCAGAGGACACAGTGGGAGGACATCGGCCAGAGGACACAGTGGGAGGACATCGGCCAGAGGACACAGTGGGAGGACATCGGCCAGAAGACATTGGGAGGACATCGGCCAGAGGACAGTGGGAGGACATTGGCCAGAGGACACAGTGGGAGGACATCGGCCAGAAGACAGTGGGAGGACATCGGCCAGAAGACAGTGGGAGGACATCGGCCAGAGGACACAGTGGGAGGACATCGGCCAGAGGACACAGTGGGAGGACATCGGCCAGAGGACACAGTGGGAGGACATCGACCAGAGGACACAGTGGGAGGACATCGACCAGAGGACATCAGGGGATTGCAGGGACAAGGTAAATTACACTACACACACACACTACAGTGTAATCCCGAGTTTGGCTCGGGGTTACAGCTTCTGGTACTGAAAATTAACCCCGAGTCACACTCAGGATTACCGCCATGGAGGTTAATATCACTTCAAGCTTTGACAATAAAACCTAGAACATGATGGGTTACTACACACAACTGCACAAGATTCTATGTGCTCCAGTTTTAGTAAATCCCCCCCATAGTGTAATGAGAGTGCCTCTTAATATAAATTGTATACCAGCAATTGTACAGCATATACTGGGAAAGAGACTATTGCATAAATAGTATTTGGAAACATAATTAGTAGGCCTTTTATAGAAGTTACAATTAAATCTTAGCTTTAACCTGCCGTCTTTACCCTATGTAGCCATTTCCCTTTTTATACGCCTACACTTACTCTTACAGCATTTTATAAAATCGGATAATTACATGTCCAGAAATTCAATGATAGGATTGTTCTGATCTCTCGCAAATCCTATACTCTTACTTTTTAAATTGTTTTTAAAGGAAACTACAGAATGATCCTAACAATCATCAGTTGAAGCAGAATATTGAAACGCGGAGGTAAACTCGACAGATAAAATCTTGTGTAATGGAAAGCTTGCCATTCCTGAGGGCAGAGAATCAATTAAGGTAATTAATGTATCTAATTCTAACCAGTGATCTGCACCAGACCTTGTTTTCTGTCTGTGATTAATGTATCCAGCAAGAGGCAAGTACAAACTTCTTCTGTTCCGACTATGCTGCCAATAATGTTATAAAAGCAGGCCTATAGGAAAAAATTAGCTCGGATTCGTTTCAGCAATCCTGCTGCAATAGTGAAGACTAGGATAGCTGAAAATCTGAAAACCTTACTTGTTGGGAAACAATTAGGATTCTGGTCTTACTTACACTGGTCAATGCTGATCAATGCTGAGGCTCTGGTTGCTTGATCCTGTGATCCTTGGGAGGCCGGCATTCAGGCTAAGCAAGCCAGTCAAGCATTCCCACTTGAACATGAGGCTAGGCGATCGTTGCTTCGGAACTGGCCATGTGACAAGTGGCAAAAGAATTCCCAATTTCTTTATAACATGTACATTTTGAACATTGAAGTATAAGTCAGCTAAGTAAACCTACCAACTAACCTACATTTCATACAGAGCAAATAATACAAAATGTTTAAAAAGTTACCATTAGTAAAAAATACCATGTGAAAACAAACAAATCTCTGATTGGACAAGGTGGGGATCGTGAAGTCAAAAGCTTGCCTCTCCTTGTCCAATCAGAGAACTCCCTGTGTGTCATGAATGTCATGCTCAAGACCATGCTCAAAGGAATGTGTAAGCAAACAGAACGGTCCATAGAACTGTGCACAGTATTAGGACCCTGTACGCATCTATATGGGTACAAGCACATGTATGTGCACAGGATCATTAGCATTGTGCATGTGCTCATATGCATGATCATGCTCGTTTAACCCCTTGACACCGAGCGCATGCCAATACGCGGCCTTTCGGCGTCTGGACCTTGACGCCGAGCGGCCGCATATTTGCGCGTCATTAGAAAATACATATGTGCTGAGAGCGCGTGCCCTGTGCGCTTCCAGCACATATATCCGTGACTCACGGAAAGGTTCCGATCTCCCCTTTCGATCTGGACTTTTTTCGATCATGTGACCGCCATGACAGCGAATCACAGCGGTCACATGACCCTGAAACACTGGCCACCTCCCGGCTTCTGAAACTCATAAAGGGCCGGGAGGCTCCGGCGCTAAGAGATTAATGGACTTTGGCGCCTAGTGACATATTTAAAGTCTTACAGGACTCAGGTTCATTGCTGAGTACTCATCAGCTTCTTCTGCTTGTGACCCGGATCTGTGCTCATCTGTATCCTGACCCAGCTTGCTCATCCTGTTTGTTCCTGAACCTCTACTGCTGACTCTGGCTTGCGCTTGGACCTTGCTTCCTGCCTGCTGCTCTGTTACATCTGCTCGCTTGATGCTGACCCTGGCCCGGCTTTGACTCTGCACCTGGTTCCTGACATTGCACTCCTGTTGCCCGGCTGTTGCCCACCTCTGCTTGTCTGACTACACATCCAAGATCCAGTATCTCCCTACTACTAGTTGACCTGCTCCAACTCTGCATCGGCTTCCCAGATATTCAGAACCAGATCTCCTACAGGCATGGGTCACTCTGTGCCCTGCTATACCCTGTCATCATCCCTTGGGGAAATAGGACAAGAGGTGTAAGGGCAGCCCTCTCGTCTGCTTGACCAGGTACGTGACACTGTGGTTGCTGTGGAAGGGCAACCGCCTGGCCCTTGACCTTAAAGACTGCTGTTATCACTGTAGTAGCAGCAACTACTACAGTAATTTGCAGCTTCTCTAGGAATTGGTCAGGTATGAAATATGCATATTTAGATTGTTCCAAACTGGACCAATGAAACTTTGCTATAAAATTCACACCTACACTTCAGCCTTAGGCTGCCTATATTTCAAGATCTATTGATCATTTTGAAATGGTATTTTTCACTAATAGTATTCCTATTCATTTGCACAGTTGAGCTCAATCATGTATGAAAAACAAGTGTTCAAAATGTACCTGATGTAAAGACACTCAGAAGACCACTGTTGTAGCTGTGACTACTACGGTGATCTGCAGCTTCTCCAGGGATTGATAAGGTATGAGATATGACATTGTTACAAGCTGGAGCAATGTAACTATGCTATAAAAACCACACCTACACTTTAGCTTTAATTAATATCCAATTAGATCTTTTGCTGTAAAATAATCATTTGGGCCCATCCCTAACCACCTCCCAATGAAACCTTGTCAAGACTTCCATGTAACTTCAGTTTCCTTTCTTTGTGGATCTACTGATTGTTTCTACTGATTGTTTCTACTGATTGTTATGACGTGCAGTTTTTACGGGAGGAAACCTACTTTTGTGTCTTTTTATTGTACGTTCAGTTTAAATTGCCCCAAATTTGTGATATGTTTAAAGAACAAGTCCAGACAAACTATTAAACACACTATATGCCTAGGAACCTCTTTAATTGCCGAATGATTTGTAAATTAAAGCATTGATCATTGCTATGCCAGCTGTATTTGCAGAATTCCGCTTTA
The DNA here is from genome assembly GCF_062004578.1 of Staurois parvus. Classification (NCBI taxonomy): domain Eukaryota; kingdom Metazoa; phylum Chordata; class Amphibia; order Anura; family Ranidae; genus Staurois; species Staurois parvus. Next base: position 18,681,325 of record NW_028317947.1, read on the forward strand.
ACAATACTAAATGACAAAATGGTTTTTGTAGCTGTTCTATATTTTAAAACATTAATTCATCAAAAGTGGAGTTTTCTTTATAATTGCCCCCCTCCCACTCCCCACTTACCAGTAAACAAGTACAGCGAGCTTCATATAACGCATCAGGGTCCTCGTTTCAAATAACAATGGGATGTCAAGGATCACATATCGATATCCTGAGGTGTAGGGAGAAAATGATTACTAATCATAAATTCAGACCTCGGTACTTTTTGAACAGCACTGGAGATACAACTAACTATATGTGAAGTATAGATGGCAAAAGAAAACTAACATATAATTTCAATGACAAGGCTCTAAAATACCACAATACTCACAAAAACACCCCCCCAAATACCTTTAAAATGTCTTTTATTCAGCAGTCACCTGACCACAATTACCGTCTCCGCACTGTTCTGCGGGGAATGGTACTAGTAGTTCTGTTATGTGGTTTTTTTGACATTGTGACTCTGTACAGAAGCCATTGTCAGTCAAAATGAGCTGAGCTGGGCAGAGAGCCGTGTCTTTCATGCCAACTACACCAGCAAGGCATCCTGTACCTCTGATTAGTAGCGAAGGCATGCAAAATGACCACAGCAGCACAGATCTGCTTCTGTGCTTGAGTGCTCAGAATGCTGGGGAAACAGCTGACTGACTACCAGGTACTTTCTGATCACTATTAAAATAACACAAAAAGGAACCCTTCAATAAGTCAGCATTTTTCAAACAAGGTGCCTTCTGGGCTCTTCAGGGGTGCTGCGCTGTGTCCCATATTTCTGCACATTCATGTGTGCCCTTGGTGCAGATGGGCTGGCTGAAAGTGCTGATGTGAATGAGGATGAGGACTCTGATATGAACAGGAGGGTAGGAGATGAGGACTCTGATTTAAAAGGAAACGAGGCTGAGGACTTGGTTGTGAAAGAGGAGGACGGAGTACTCTAAAGTAAAATGAAGGGGGGGGGGAGGGGCTGAGAACTCTGATTTACAAGGAACGAGGCTGAGGACATTGTTGTGAAAGAGGAGGACTGAGTATTCTGAAGTAAAATGAAGGGGGGGGGGCTGAGGACTCTGATTTAAAAGGAAGCAAGGCGAAGGACTTCTTTGTGAAAGAGGTGGACTGAGTACTCTAAAGTAAAATAAAGGGGGGGGGGGCTAAGGACTCCGATTTAAAAGGAAGCGAGGCTAAGGACTTCTTTGTGAAAGAGGTGGACTGAGTACTCTAAAGTAAAATAAAGGGGGGGGGGGGCGCTGAGGACTCTGATTTAAAAGGAAGTGAGGCTAAGGACTTCTTTGTGAAAGAGGTGGACTGAGTACTCTAAAGTAAAATAAAGGGGGGGGGGGCGCTGAGGACTCTGATTTAAAAGGAAGTGAGGCTAAGGACTTCTTTGTGAAAGAGGTGGACTGAGTACTGTAAAGTAAAATAAAGGGGGGGGGGGCTGAGGACTCCGATTTAAAAGGAAGTGAGGCTAAGGACTTCTTTGTGAAAGAGGTGGACTGAGTACTATAAAGTAAAATGAAAGCGGGGGTGCTGTGGACTCTGATTTAAAAGCGGGGGACTGAGGACCCTAAAGTAAAGTGGGGTACTGAGGACTGTGATGTGAAAGGGAGGGACTAAGGGCTCTGATGTGAAAGGAAGGGACTAAGGACTCTGATGGGAAAAGGAGAGACTGAGGACTCTCATGGGAAAGAGTGAAAGAGGGGGACTGAGAGCACTAATGTAAAGGGGGGAATTAGGACTCTTATGTGAAATTGGGGGGCGGGGGTCTGATGTGACAAAGAGACCCAATTTTAGACTAGGGTGCATTAAGATTTTCAATATCTTTAAAGGGTGTTGTGACTTAAAAAACCGGTTGAGAAACACTGTTATAGGGCAAAGGAATGCATGCATACAATGTCATTATTAAGGGTTACAAACATGTTAGGGTCTCTTTATAAAAAAGAAAAAAATGCGTAGACATTCACCCAGTGAATCTTCATGTACATTCATTCTGTGAAAATCAGGCAAAAACAAATGTTCTTTAGGCTATTTTCTCTTCTGAATGTTCTTTTGTTATGGGTAGTAGTAAAATACAGTATTATACCACTAGATGGAGCAGAGGAATACAGGAAAGTACATAGGCCTTTACATACAAAATACAGTAAAATAAAAAATGTAATCAATAAATAAAATCATAATTAATTTAATAAATGTAAAAAAAATCATCTAAAAGTTAATTCTATTTTTAGAGAGCGAATGTCACAATACAAGAGAACACTAGAGGGAATTAACAAATGAAAGACAAACAAACCTATACTGAACACTGCTCCAGTTACAGGATAACCTGCAATCATATGACAGAATCAGTCACTCCTGCTGTCTGCCTTCTCTTATATTTCTACTGCCAGTCAGCCTGAGTTGAAATTTCAGATGGTGTGCTAGGGATGATGGCAGTTTTCTAGGCTTTAATGTAGACATGGAGGTTTTTTTCACCCACAACACACTAGTTCTGAAAATGATCTGATAAAGCTGTCTATTGTGACAGAGCAACTTTCTTTATATGATATAAAAATGTCGCCATACAATCAAGGAGCCCCTGGTGGCCCCTTCTCCTACAGGGCCCAGAACTGAATGCTGAGATCCTCATCTTCCAGACAAATCTACATTCAAAAAGCTTTCCATTTTTTTGTAATCTCCCATATAAGTTCCATCCCCCTTTCCAGTCACTTTGCAAATCACAATGTCTCATAATGGAGGCTCTCTTATCAGCTCAGACTGAAATACCATTCCTATAGTAGGCCTCAGGATCTGCAGGGACCAGGAAAAATATTCCGCTTTGCTTTGTTCAGAACCCGATGCTATCAAATCCAGGAGAGAACGAGAAATGAATTGTCACCTAGTCCCTAAAGGTAGAGTGATATTTGTCACCCTCTGCACCAAAAAAAGCTATTTATATATGTAGTGAAATGTCTTGTGATACAAATAAAGGCAAGTTTGACAAAGACACCAGCAGGGGTGTTATCTGAACTAACTAAAATTAAAGTAGATGTAAACCCTAAAAGTGTGACTTTAGCTTGCTAAAAGAACTGTGTACTATCAGCAACGGCAATTTCTTTTAATAAAATACTTGTGTTCCCATTTTGTTTTATCCCTTGTTGCACCTCAGTGATGCTGATCACCTGCAGCCTCTTTGCAGCCATGTCCTGTATACATGCACTTCAGTGATGACTGTGTGGCATTTCATAGGGTGACAACAGTGGACCACACCTGTGTAATGAATGTTGAAATGGCCCCTGCATCAGATGCCCATGTGACAATGCAGGAGCACAATCAGGAGACAGGGGATGAGTGTTTTCACCCTATAACAGCAAGTGCCTGGAAAAGGACCTTCATGGCAGGATCACCAGTTTAATGCAAGCTGCAGGCTAATCGCTGTGTAATCTCCATGTCAGTATGTGTTTGAACTTACACGGGATTATTACCATCTTTTCCTCCCTCATATGGCATTGTTCTGGCCTGGGGATTGGCCAGTCAAGCTCAAGCACTGAATCCTGAGAGTAAGGTTACATGAAAGACAACATTACATGCTCCTTCATACTTGGGAGTACTGGGTACTTCTGACAGCTCAGACATACAATCAGAATGGCAGGGGTAATATCAGCATAGCAAGAGAACCTGTCACTTTGGCCTGAAAGAGCAAACTTACATGTTCCTTTAAAGCTGGCCATACATGTTACAAATTGTAAAGTGTATGGCCAGTTTTCATTCCAGTGGGTGGTCTTGTTTTCAGACAGAAGATTTGCTTTAACCTGAAACATTACAAAACAGAGGAATGGTCATGTTTACCAGGTAATACCCTAAAAATCCTTCCTGGATCCCCAGGGACCCAAGTGAATGTAGCGCTCTGTTCTGTTCCGTAAGCCAGTTGTGCATTAAAAGCACATTGTTTATTTCTGTTTGTGCTGTAGCTCTACCCTAGGCTGAAGCCCAATTTGGGGGCATTACTATGGGGTGGAGCTATAACACAGAACTAAGCACCACTCCTTCTTTAAGGTTCGAGCATTGTGGACATTATGATTTCTGTCCATTCACAGCCCCACCAGCGCTGACTGATCTTTTACTGTTGTACGTACCAGGAATGTTCACTACCAGTAATAGATCAGTCAGTACTAGAGAGGCTGTGTCATTCATCTGCTGGCTGATAATAATCATTCCCTCACACTGACAATTGTAAATAATCAGTCAGCACTGATCTATCTGCCAGCTTCTAGTAAACACTGGACCGGCTGATAGATTACACAGCCCCACCAGCGCTGACTGATCTTTTACTGTTGTACATACCAAGAACGTTCACTACCAGTAATAGATCAGTCAGCACTAGAGAGGCTGTGTCATTCATCTGCTGGATGATAATAATCATTCCCTCACACTGACCATTGTAAAGAATCAGTCAGCACTGATCTATCTGCCAGCTTCTAGTAAACACTGGACCGGCTGATAGATTACACAGCCCCATCAGTGCTGACTGATCTTTTACTGTTGTACGTACCAGGAACGTTCACTACCAGTAATAGATCAGTCAGTACTAGAGAGGCTGTGTCATTCATCTGCTGGCTGATAATAATCATTCCCTCACACTGACAATTGTAAAGAATCAGTCAGTGCTGATCTATCTGCCAGCTTCTAGTAAACACTGGACCGGCTGATAGATTACACAGCCCCACCAGCCCTGACTGATCTTTTACTGTTGTTTGTACCAAGAACGTTCACTACCAGTAATAGATCAGTCAGTACTAGAGAGGCTGTGTCATTCATCTGCTGGCTGACAATCATTCCCTCACACTGACAATTGTAAAGAATCAGTCAGTGCTGATCTATCTGCCAGCTTCAAGTAAACACTGGACCAGCTGATTACACAGCCCCATCAGTGCTGACTGATCTTTTCCTATTGTGAATGGCAACTCAGAGCTAGCTGAGCTTTGTGATCTATCTGCTGGTGCTGTGTTTATTAGCAGCTGGCAGATCAATCACAAAGCCCCATATCGCTGAATCTTCATTCACAATATAAGTGATCAGGCAGCACTGGAAGGATTGTGCAATAAACTTGCCAGCTGCTAGTAAGCTTCCACTGCAGCGGCAGATAGATCGCACAGCCCCATTACCGCTGGGTGATCGTTTACTAGAGGCTTGTGTTATGAATGGAGCTGACCCTTCCCCCTGCTGCCCTGAATGATGGAGCTCGTCTTGAGTGCGTGCCTCCTGTCAGAGACAATCGCCAGCAATCATGTTTCATTACATAGTCGTCTCCTTGATACTGTGTGGTAGAAAAGCAGTAGGGGTGGGGGTGCTGTCAATAATAAGCTCTTGGCTTATACAGCACACTGAAAGATGGGACAAAGTGCTATATGTACTTTGTATCCTAGGGGAAAGGAGTAACAAAGTAAAGGGAAGTCTTATTTATTACTGGTATATCTAATTTATAGACGTTTTATGGCTCAGTCTCTTACCTAGATCTCATCAGTCACAGTACCTGTGGAACTACCTAAAAGGGATAAGTAGAAAACACTAGAACTGACCCATGGGTATTAAACAGACCGGGGACATTCGGCTCACCTAGAAAAAAGTACCGCAGTGTCTGCCTTAGCATTGCTTTGCGTATGGGGGGGTGGGTGATCGAGTTAAGTAGAGCCCTCTTTTCAGGACTGGAGAAGACAAGAGTCCCCAGCTTCTCACGGTCCAACTCTCCAGTTTTTAGCAAAACTTCTTCTCCAAAATGGTGCACGATCTGATTGTAGGCCGGGGTCCCCAGCTGGACCACTGGAAGAGAAACACCAGGCAAAAGGCAACAGTTTATTAAATTTATTACAAATTAACACAACCAAAATGTCTTACCGACCCTCTAAAACAGGCAATATATAAACAGCACAACACTCCCCAAAAAAAAAACCACAAAATAACCTCCATTGAACTATATAACTCCTCCACTAAATGATGGCTACATATATAGAAAGTGCATTACTAGCAAGAGGAAAAAAAGAATAATATTGAAAATTCATCCTGATAGCCCCACCGGTGTGGTATACACACTGATCCACACCTCCTCGTTGCTGGAGTCCACCCCGGGTAAGCTCTGGTGCTGGAGTATTCCGGGAAGGAAGACATCACTGCTCCTCCCCATTTGACTGTGTTCAGGCCTGGCATATGTGACTACAAGAAGCAGACCACAGGCTCCTCCATACCTGGAGTACCAGGTATTTCCCATTCAGAACAGCAATGGAAGGAGTGTTCCCATAGAGCAGAGGCAAGGAGCATGGACTGTTGTGCATAATTTGTAAAGGGGATGGGCTACCAGAAGATACCATCACTTAGGGCTATATTGTGCCTTGGCAACTGCCTGCAAGCTAGGCAGAATAGATTTCACAATCTTTCTGAGTACATTTAATTCAGTCTATGTCACAGAGTGATCATTATACACATACCCTGTCTGGCAATGACATCTGCGTCAATCACAGCACAGCCCAACTCTCGAAGGATTGATACAACGGTGCTTTTCCCCGATGCGATTCCCCCTGACAGGCCCACCAGGAACATTGCTGCAAAGAGAAAACAGAACAAAGAACACAGATTTATTCAGGGGTACATTGCAGTGTTCTGTACATGAATGCAGAAATCACTAGTAACCTACTAACAACCTTTGACTGGTCGAATGACACCAAATCCATGCAGCCTGAACTGTACTTGGTTGGTGGGACATATTATTTATGATATATATTTATTTGGCATACAACCGATTCTATCGATCCATTCAGTCGTATCCGACTCTTGGCGATTGCATGGACCGTCACTCGTAAGCGACTTTTTCCATGAATTCTCTTAGCAATTATTTTACAGAGTAGGTTGCCAGGTCTTTCCCCAACCCCTACCATGCAGGAGATCCCGCATGGCCAGGGATGAAACTAGGACAATTTAGACAGCAGCCAGTTAACCTACCAGCATTTCTTTGGAGTGTGGGAGGAAACCTGAGCACCCGGAGGAAACTTAATAAGCACAGGGAGAACATGCAAACTCCATGCAGGAGGCGCCATGGTTGGGAATTGAACCCATGACCCATATACTGCACGGCAGACGTGCTAACCACTAAGCCACTGTGCCGCCCCATACAAGCGATTGGCCACAGACTAATGGATATATATATATATATATATATATATATATATATATATATATATATATATATATATATGTAGCGGTACCCCCGGAGGGGCTGCTTAAGTTTGTTCACTCCGCCACTCTTCCTTTCAACCCCAAGAACTGTCTCAGCCCACACTGGCACACCTGGCAATAGTGTAAGTGCAAGGACCAATGAAAAGCACACACTTTATAATAAAACACAGAGATCAGCTTTACTGTAGACCTCTATGGGAAATAATAAACATTAACAACCAGTATATGTTAGGAGAATCAAGAGAACAACAAATACTGTGACGGAAAGCAATATAACTCACTTTTACACTCGGGCTGCTTTCAGGGGATTCCAACCATGAATAACCCCAAGAGCAGAAGCAAACACTTAAATGGCAACCTCAAAGTGGATTTAACTCCTCTTCATAAATTTGGCCCCATGATGTCCAAGCAGGAGGAGAGCAGAAGAATGACTCTCTGTTGTGTCAGACTTCTCCCTTCTCAACCCCGACACCATGACCCCAATAGGAAAACACTGTACCCAAATGATGCTTAATAGCTACTTTCAAGGTAAAGCTATTCCCTCACACACCATGCAATATAGAGGCCTGACTACGCATGCGCGTGCACGTATGGCACCAGTAACTTCAGTCTCTTTGTAACTGGATGAATGTTGGGATCTTCAGCTAGCCACTTTCGTTGGTGCACTTAAACTCCTTAAACACTTAAAGTGTAATTGTAATCCTGTGGCAGTATTTGTATAGCAAAGTGAACACGGTGTCTGTTCAGCAGGGCCATCTACACAACCCAGTGCCTGGTGAATATGAGCAAGGTATGATGTCTCTGTATGTGTGCAATGTTCCTGTCATCTGACAGTGGGAGAAATCCCTCTCACCAGATCCTGTGACAAAGGCCCAAACGATCGTCTTGGAAATGACAGGTTCCTCTGGTCACCTCACGATGAGCACTTCACACTGTCAGTGTAGGCACTGTACTGTAGACCACTTCCCTCAGTTTGGATGTTCCTTTGTCTGATGCAGATCACCAAGCATGCAGTGCACTGCCCATCAGCACTTCTTTGCCAGGTCCAATCTCTCTCCTGCCACATGCAATCTCCCTCTCCCTCAGGAGAAAACCCAAGATGGCCCCTTCACTCTGCTCTCTCTAAGCATGATGGCTTTCGTGGTTCTTTTTTAATTCTATCTCCATATTAGCCTATAAGGCCGTTTCTGTTCAAAACTCCATCGTCCACAATGCTTTGCAGCTGCACTTCCTGCTTGAAAGAGCCCTTGTCATTGGCTCCTTTAATGGCTCTCATAATTGGCTCTCTCTCTCTTACAGTCTGAGAGGAGAAAGGGGGGCTGAAATCCCTCACTGCTTTGTCTGTGTCAGGGCAAGTGTCAGGTTACACAGGAGAGGCCAGTCAGCAGATCACAGCCATGAAACAGGATTAATCTCTCCTGCTACACACTCCCCCCACCAAAGAACCTTTGGTCCTCCAAAGGCAGTAACAATCCTTGACCTGGTACATGCTTGATATATACACGCGGAGAAAACAAATTAGTACACACAGGAAATTAAATTATTCACACTTGCATAGGAATCTGGCAGAGGAACCTCCCACCATGTAGCAAAGTGAGGGTTGTCCTGCCCATAGGCCACACTAATGGGAATGGCCCAACCAGATGTGCCAGGGGGTGAGTTGGGGCTGTTCTCTACCGAAACTGCTGTAGGAGAACCAGGCGTCACGAGATTCCTTCTAGAAGCATGTACTACTTCCTCAGAGTTTTCACCCAACACATCATATGTCAGTCTTTTTGGGGGTTGAATAACTCTACGCTCTCTCTGTTCTCTGGGCTCTAGCAATGGTTCTGGCGTTGCTTCCGATGTTGGTTTTGACACTACTGACTCATCAACCCTTGCTTCTTGCTCGACGCACTCTGTCTCTCCCAGTTCAGCTTCCTCCACGTCTTCTCCCTCAGCAACAATGGACCCAGAGTCTTCAGGTTCTAACTCGGGTAGAGAAGGCTCAGGCTCTTGCAAATCTTCTGTATGTTGAGCCTGAGGTACAAATTCAGGAGCCTCTGGCCTAAGAGGAACTACGTCAGTCACTCCAGTGGAACAAGGAGTGGTGGGTTCGGAAATGTCAGATGGCCACAGCAAATCTGTCCCTACCTCCTCACTCTCACTGTCCTCTTCATTTACAGGAGGTGGTGTGGGTTGAGACCTGGTCACAGGTCTAGTTCTCTGAGAAGTTGAGGGGGTAGACTGTGGATCAGATTGTGATGGTAGACGGACTGCATCTGACAAAGGCAAAAGGTGGTTGCGGTGCCAGGTTTTGAGTGGGCCAACACCCTTTTCCGGTCGAATCTGGTAAACTGGCAATCCAGGCAATTGTTTGCAGATGACATAGGGCTCTGATCGCCACCTATCCGCCAGCTTGTGTTTTCCAGGGATGCCCAGATTTCTCAGTAAGACTCTGTCTCCAGATTGTAAGTCCTGTACTCGCACTCTGAGATCAAAGTTCTCTTTGTTTCTCTGTCCCCTGGCATCTGAGGTGGCTTGAGCCTTCTCATAAGCAATCTTCAGGCTTTTCCTTAAGCGGTCCACATATCCTCTATGGGAAGCTGCAGAGGTATGGTCTACAGAGGTTCCAAAAGCCAAGTCTACTGGCAGTCGAGCTTCCCGGCCGAACATCAGCCGGTAAGGAGAGTATCCTGTAGCGTCGTTGGCAGTGCTATTGTAGGCATGTACGATGGCTGCTACATGCTTACTCCAGTGTTGCTTTTGCACTGAAGTCAAAATCCCGAGCATATTCAGGAGGGTACGATTGAATCTCTCTGGCTGAGGATCTCCCTGAGGATGGTATGGAGTAGTCCTCGACTTTTGGATGCCTAGTAGACTCAAGAGTCTCTTGATGAGATTGCTCTCGAAATCTCTCCCTTGGTCTGAGTGGATACGTTGTGGTAGTCCGTAATGCACAAAGAACCTTTCTACTAAAATCTTTGCCACAGTTGATGCTAACTGATCTCTAGCAGGAAAAGCCTGGGCATACCTGGTAAAATGGTCAGTCACTACCAGGATATTTCCCTGTCCACTCTGATCCGACTCCAGGCACAGGAAGTCAATGCACACCAACTCCATGGGTCCCTGACTTTGAAGGTGGCCCATTGGGGCAGCTCGTTGAGGCAGAGTCTTCCTCTGAATACATCGGATGCAGGAGTGACAGTAACTTTCAACTTCTGTCCGCATGCAGGGCCAGTAGAAGCGGTCTCTTACCAAACAAAAGGTTCTTTCTGGTCCCAGATGGCCATGGTCATCATGGAGAGCAGTCAGCACCGTTTCTCTGTGTTTTGCGGGCAAAAATAGCTGCCATTTCTCTTCAGGATCATCAGAGGGGCCCCTTCGGTAGACCACTCCGTGGCGTAACTGTAGCCGATCCCACTCATGATGTAGCCGCCGGGCCTCCCTTGACGATGTAAGAAGCAAATCAGGGCTTTTGCTTTCTAAAGCCTTCAATACTAGGCCGCAGAGGGGGTCTTCCAACTGATCTCTTCGCAGATCCTTCCTGGAAAGCTTGGGCAGGCCTTCACCCCCAACCTGGGTGACATTGCAATAACACCTGGGAACGCCAGATGCCGAAATCCCAATGTCTTCTGCCCTGGACCCACCTCTTGTTCGGTGTTCCACTCCTTGGCATAAGGCTCGTACCCCTTCAGAGGGCACCTGAGTCCACTCTTCTGGGGAATCCTTGGAACAGTGAGGTCTTCGGGATAAGGCATCTGCATCCCTATTCCCAATCCCTGGCCGATAACTGAGGCTGAAAGTGAACTCCGATAAGGCAGCTAACCACCTGTGGCCAGTAGCATCCAGCTTAGCTGTAGTGAGAATGTATGTGAGGGGGTTATTATCTGTTTTTATCACGAATTCTGCTCCATATAGGTAATCTCGAAGTTTGTCCACTACTGCCCACTTCAAGGCCAAGAATTCAAGCTTGTGGGTGGGGTAGTTCTTCTCAGCGGACGCCAAACCCCGACTCACATAGGCGACAGGTCGCAAGCATCCATTCTGTTCTTGATAGAGGACTCCCCCTAACCCATCTCTACTTGCATCCACATGCAATTCGTACGGCTTGGCTGGGTCTGCATAGGCCAGGATTGGAGCGGTGGTTAGACTCTTTTTCAGCCGTTCAAAGGCCTCTTCACACTGGGTTGTCCATTGTCCTTGAATAGATTCCCTAGGCCTCCTGGGTCCCACTGCTGGCTTCGCAGGTCTAGAAAGATCTGCATCATCATTGTCTTCTTCATTTCTGAGCAGTTCATTGAGTGGACGGGCTATCCGAGCGAAGCCCTGGACGAATCTGCGATAATAGGAGCAAAACCCCAGGAAAGATCTGAGCTCTGTGACATTTGTGGGCCTTGGCCACGAAGTAACAGCTTCCAGCTTCTTGGGGTCAGTGGCCACTCCATCGGCAGATACGATATGACCCAGGTAATTGACCGAGGGTTGGTAAAACTGGCACTTCTCCAAAGACAACTTCAGTCCCTCATCATGAAGTCTCTTGAGTACCTTCTCCAATCTCTCCTCATGTTCCTCTAGGGTCTTCCCGAACACAATGATGTCGTCCAAGTATACCAGTACTTCAATTAAATTCATGTCGCCCACCGTCTTCTCCATCAGCCTTTGAAAGGTGGCTGGAGAGTTGCACAAACCTTGAGGCATCCGGTCAAATTCAAAGAACCCTATTGGGGTTATGAACGCGGTCTTTTCTCGGTCTTCTGGGTGCATGGGGATCTGGTAATACCCATTCTTCAGGTCCAGCACACTGAACCACTTTGCCCCTGATAGGCTTTGCAAAGCATCCTCTATCCTGGGGGTGGTATACTGATCAGGAACAGTTCTTCGGTTTAGCGTCCGGTAGTCGATGCACAATCTTAAAGATCCGTTCTTCTTCCGGACCACCACTATCGGAGAGGCGTATGGGCTTCGGGACTCTCTGATGATGCCTGTCCTCTTCAACTCTGCCAATTGCTCACGCAGGTCTTCCAAATCTCCCAATGGAACTCGTCGAACCCTTTCCTTGAATGGAGCGTCTTCTCGAAGCCGGATCCGATGATGGGCACTCTCTGCACACCCCACATCGAACTCACTTCTGGAGAATGCAGCCCGCCACCCTAGGAGTTGATTCTTCGCTCTCTCTCTCCATTCCGGGGAAAGGGGGGTGTTCCTTGGGTAAAACGCATCGACAGGGATTTCTTTCTCTCTTCCGCCCCCTAGCTCAGTGGGCAAGATTGGAGTTGCAGGATCCACATGTCCTAACAGCACGCGAGCTGGGATTTTCACTGGGGCAGCAGTTGGGTTATGAACACTGACCGAAACCTTTCCGTGGCTCCTCCGTAGCGCTTTTGTTGACACTACCTCCGGGAGGATCTCCACTCCTGTGTTCTCTTCACAGCCACCAGCCTCAAGGACAATGAAGGGGCCTGGCTGCTTCCAGGTCAATTTGACTGATGCCTGTAAACACGCCACCTCTCCGGGTTGTAGCACCTTCTCATGTTGATCCAGGCGCCATATCTTCCCTATTCTTTCCGCTGGGGTTCTCCTTTCTTGTACCAGGCGCTGATATGCTTGCCTCAGCATGGGATGTACAGAAGTGGGTTGATCATTGGGCTCTTCGACCAATGGCGCCAACAGCCTTCTGACAAGATTGGTGTTGGTCCCTATGATTAGGGGACTCCTATTGGCCCCAGGCGGCCGGGGACAGATGATGGCTAAGGCTTCGAAAGTCTCAGCCTTCCCTGTCATGGAAGGATCAAAAGTTAGTCTGACCGATAGGTAACCATCATAGGGAAACTTCTGGGTTCCTATGCCCCATATTTCCAGATCTTCCAGCTTCTGCAAGGGCAAATGCTTCAGATGCTTGTCATAGAAATCTCGATACAGAAGGGTTACTTGGGCTCCGGTGTCCAGAAGAGCCCTGGTATAAATCCCTTCTACCTGAATCGGGACGACAGGGGAGGGTCCCACTAAATTCTCAGGGAGTGGTGAACAGGTAGCCGTCTTCTTCTGTTCTGCAGTTCTTATCCTTACTCCCCTCCTGGGGGAGTTTTGACTCGGCCTAAGCCGTGGTTGACTCCCAGGTTTGAGGTGTGCACTGACTCCCTGAGGTGAAGTGGCATCTTCCCTAGGCTGTTTGTAAGGGATGGTGGGGTCCTTCTGGATAGGACCAGATTTTCTCCTCGCCCCCCTTTTACTTGGTTGAGTGGAGCTAGCTGTGGTGGTGGGGTCCCTGGGTTGCTCCTTCACCAGGGCCCTCTGAAGTTTTCCGCCGGTTTTTGGCGCTTAGCTTCAGGCTTCCTGGGGCTCGGACAGACTCTCCTGACATGTCCGGTCCCTCCACAATTAAAGCAGGTCATTTGAATGATGGGACTAGTTGCTTGCGTTGGGGCAACTCCTGACAGGTTTTCAGAAACTGCTCTCGTCTCTCTTGCTAAACCCGACGGTCCCGCCATTAGCAAGGTCACCATCTCCATTAGTTGGGACACCTGAGTCTTAAGGAGTTCAACTTCAGGGGTGTCACCTCCCACATTGACTACCCGGACCCCTACAACAGAGTCTGACTGTCTCTCTTTGTCATCCAACATGGCTTCCTCCTCTCTCACAGTCCGGATCAAGTCTGGATAGTTCAGGAGGCCACCATCTCGCCGAGTTCGTAATAGAATGGCAATGGGGTCTAGGGGCCTGGCTCCCCGTAGGACTTGTTGCGCCCGAACCTCATCTACTCTTTCAGGGCCTATTCCCCTTTTTAGCAGAATTTGGTGTATTATCTTGTCTAGACGTCCCATGTAACTGGAGAGTTTCTCCCCTTCATTTTGGTAGGTATGCTCTAGCTGATAGATGAGGTCTGAAGCCTTCTCAGTGCGCCCAAATACATCTTGTAAAATATCTAGATAGCCCTGAGCAGTGCAATCCTGTTTGCTAAGTTTTAGGTTGCGAATGGCCTCCAATGCAGGGCCCCTTAGGCTCTCCGTAATCCTCTGTTTCTTGTGGGCCTCAGGAATGTCCCATTCACTTAGTGCTTGCATGGCTTGGTCTAGCCACTCTTCAAAGCCATCCTCCCCGGTAGGTATTGGTTGCCTACCCGAGAAGAATCGGAGCTCCCGATACATCCCTGTGTATGGAGAGGGGTCTTTGCGGCATTTTAACATGAAGTCCCCCAATGCAGTGAGGAATTCCGGGCCTATGGTGGCTAGAGGTGTCTGGGACAGGGATTCTTCCCTCACAGGTTTTGCACAACTAGGCCCTGGGGTGTTCAACTGAAGTAACTGGAGCCTTGTCCCATCCTCTATTTGGATATTGGCTCCTTGGAAACTGTCAGGGATCCCCTTCTTCCACTCTAGCAGGGCATATGCCAGGGTGGTGTCTGAGGCGGGTATCACATCTATCACACACGTTTTCTTCCCCTCTGTGGGTAGTGCATTCACTATCTTGGTAATCTGTTCTTCGGTCCCCATTTCTCTGGGGAACTCGACCACTACACTCCGTTCTGGGCAAGCATTTTCCCTGCTGCACCACTTGGTCGCAGCTGCGACGTCCATCTTAGGAGTTGGTATAGGGCACTGCTTGAGTGGTTGTTGGGTGATTGAGCAGCAAGTAATCCCGGACGAGCCCCCACATGTAGCGGTACCCCCGGAGGGGCTGCTTAAGTTTGTTCACTCCGCCACTCTTCCTTTCAACCCCAAGAACTGTCTCAGCCCACACTGGCACACCTGGCAATAGTGTAAGTGCAAGGACCAATGAAAAGCACACACTTTATAATAAAACACAGAGATCAGCTTTACTGTAGACCTCTATGGGAAATAATAAACATTAACAACCAGTATATGTTAGGAGAATCAAGAGAACAACAAATACTGTGACGGAAAGCAATATAACTCACTTTTACACTCGGGCTGCTTTCAGGGGATTCCAACCATGAATAACCCCAAGAGCAGAGGCAAACACTTAAATGGCAACCTCAAAGTGGATTTAACTCCTCTTCATAAATTTGGCCCCATGATGTCCAAGCAGGAGGAGAGCAGAAGAATGACTCTCTGTTGTGTCAGACTTCTCCCTTCTCAACCCCGACACCATGACCCCAATAGGAAAACACTGTACCCAAATGATGCTTAATAGCTACTTTCAAGGTAAAGCTATTCCCTCACACACCATGCAATATAGAGGCCTGACTACGCATGCGCGTGCACGTATGGCACCAGTAACTTCAGTCTCTTTGTAACTGGATGAATGTTGGGATCTTCAGCTAGCCACTTTCGTTGGTGCACTTAAACTCCTTAAACACTTAAAGTGTAATTGTAATCCTGTGGCAGTATTTGTATAGCAAAGTGAACACGGTGTCTGTTCAGCAGGGCCATCTACACAACCCAGTGCCTGGTGAATATGAGCAAGGTATGATGTCTCTGTATGTGTGCAATGTTCCTGTCATCTGACAGTGGGAGAAATCCCTCTCACCAGATCCTGTGACAAAGGCCCAAACGATCGTCTTGGAAATGACAGGTTCCTCTGGTCACCTCACGATGAGCACTTCACACTGTCAGTGTAGGCACTGTACTGTAGACCACTTCCCTCAGTTTGGATGTTCCTTTGTCTGATGCAGATCACCAAGCATGCAGTGCACTGCCCATCAGCACTTCTTTGCCAGGTCCAATCTCTCTCCTGCCACATGCAATCTCCCTCTCCCTCAGGAGAAAACCCAAGATGGCCCCTTCACTCTGCTCTCTCTAAGCATGATGGCTTTCGTGGTTCTTTTTTAATTCTATCTCCATATTAGCCTATAAGGCCGTTTCTGTTCAAAACTCCATCGTCCACAATGCTTTGCAGCTGCACTTCCTGCTTGAAAGAGCCCTTGTCATTGGCTCCTTTAATGGCTCTCATAATTGGCTCTCTCTCTCTTACAGTCTGAGAGGAGAAAGGGGGGCTGAAATCCCTCACTGCTTTGTCTGTGTCAGGGCAAGTGTCAGGTTACACAGGAGAGGCCAGTCAGCAGATCACAGCCATGAAACAGGATTAATCTCTCCTGCTACACATATATATATATATATATATATATATATATATATATATATATATATATATATATATATATATATCTCAACCTCCTGTATCCAGGTTTGCATGGGTAGCTGTATATTGAATTTTGGTCTTAAAGTAAAGCAGTGCTTTGTTAATGCATGGCAAAGTGACAGGTTCACATTGTTGCCAGTCCTTTAGCAGCTTATATGCATCTTCTGTGTGCCCCCTTACCACTCTGTTTTCCTGTAGGAGTGAGAAGACACCTTATTTAAGTCCCAAGGCAACCCTAGCCACAGTTTAAAGGGATAGTTCACCTTTACCAAAAAACTGCCTATGCAGATAAGGGGTGCCTGTAAATAAATACAAACTGTGTAGCTTTGGCTAAAGTTGAATAATGGCCTTTGCTATAGGTATAGGCCATTAATGTACTTCATGAAGCCTGACCTGAAAAATCCCAGGACGTTGCTAGGTTGTTGCTAAGGGAGGCCCAGCTATTACTGTTCGCCTTCACCATCAGAGGAGTGAGCTCTCAAATGCTGAGCTCAGAGCTATTGCATCAAGGGAAAGAAAGAGCATGTGAGGAGGGCAGAATCATTGAAAGAGCTCACTCCTGTGATGGTGAACAGTAATAGCTGGGACTTGCCTAGCAACCTCCTAGCAACATCCTGGGAGTTTTTCAATCAGGCTTCTTGAAGGAAGCAAATCGCCTACACCTACAGCAAGGGCATTATTCAACTTTAGTCGGAGCTGCTCAGTTTGTTTTAATAACAGAAGCCCCTTATTTGCATAGGCAGCTTTTGGTAAAGATAAACAATGCCTTTAAACAGGAACTTCAGCTCCCCCCACCCCAGTTTCTTCCCTCTCTTAGCTTTTTTTCACTGTCTTTCATCACAATTTACATGCTCGCCTGGCCAGCAAATCCTGCTGTTATCAGCTCGTGTGCATTGCCCCGCTTCGTTCCACTGGGAGCCACATGCCTCTTCCTGGTCCAGGCAGCCCAGCTCCCTGATCAAGCGCCACCAGGTCAGACCTCCTCCAGCAGAAGTGAATGGAGTGTACAGCACCCTGGAATATGTGATGTGCATATTCAAGGAAGCTTTAATACGGAGGAGATGTCATTCTTGCCAAGGTTAGGAGGCAAGGCAGATCAAAAAAACTAAAAAAGGTAAAAAAAGAAATATAATTGCCTGTTACATTTTGGGGGGTTAAGGAGGAAATGAGGCCCAGTGCATCCAGTCAGTGGAGATTCAATCTATATGGGGACTACAACATAATGTCAAAAGGATACTAACCAAATGAAATAATTCTGTACTATTTAGATACTATATATATATATATGTACACACTTGGGTCCACATATATTTGGACACGGGCTCAATTTTCAGACTTTTGGCTCTGTATGCCTGGGCTCAAACGTAATTGGACAAATGAATATAATTATAAATAAAATGTTAATTTTTAATATTTTGTTGAGAATCCTTTACTGCCAATGACTGTCTGAAGTCTGGAACCCATGGACATTACCAAAGACTGGGTTTCCTCCTTTCTGATGCTTTGCCAGGCTCTAACTGCAGCTGCCTTCAGTTGTTCTTTGTTTGTAGGTCTTTCTGCCTTTAGTTTTGCCTTCAGCAAGTGAAATGCATGCTCAATTGGGTTGAGATCAGATGATTGACTCGGCCATTGCAGAATATTCCACTTCTTTTCCTTCAAATGCTCCTGGGTTGCTTTTGCAGTGTGTTTTGGACCATTGTCCATCTGTACTGTGAAGTGCCGTCCAATCAACTTTGCTGCATTTGGCTGAATCTGGGCTGAAAGCATATCTTGGAACACTGCAGAATTCATCTGGCTGCTTCTGTCTTCTGTCACATTATAAATAAACACCAATGACCCAGTGCCACTGGAAGCCATGCATGCCCATGCCATCACACTGCCTCCACCATGTTTTACAGATTACGTTGTGTGCTTTGGATCATTAACTGTCCCAAGCCTACAGGCAGCAAACCATCCTCCACAGCTTCTCCAGACATTTTCACATCTGTCACGTGCTCAGGGTGAACCTGCTCTCATCTGTAAAAAGCACAGGGTGCCAGTGGTGGACCTGCCAATTCTGGTGTTCAATGGCAAATGTCAATTGAGCTCTACTGTGCCGGGCAGTGAGCCTGGGGCCCGCTAGAGGACATTGGGCCCTCAAGCCACCCTCATGAAGTCTGTTTCTGATTGTTTGGTCAGAGACCTTCATACCAGTGGCCTGCTGGAGGTCATTTCGTAGGGCTCTGGCAGGGCTCATCCTGTTCCTCCTTGCACAAAGGAGCAGATACCAGTCCTGCTGATGGGTTAAGGACATTCTATGGCCCTGTCTAGCTCTCATAGAGTAACTGCCTGTCTCCTGGAATATCCTCCGTGCTCTAGAGACTGTGCTGGGAAACACAGCAACCTTCTGGCAATGGTAGGTATTGATGTACCATCCTGGAGGAGTTGGACTGCCTGTGCAACCTCTGTAGGGTCCAGGTATCGCCTCATGCTACCAGTAGTGACACTGACCCTAGCCAAATGCAAAATTAGTGAAAAAACATCAGAAAAGATGAACAGGGAAAAAAATGTCAGTGGCCTTCACCTGTAAACCCAGTCCTGTTTTGGGAGTCGTCTCATTGTTGCCCATCTAGTGCACTGGTTAATTTCATTAACACCAAAGCAGCTGAAACTGATTAACAACCCCCCCTGCTACTTAACGGATGAGATCAATACCCCAGGAGTTTCACTGACTTGATGCTATACTCTGATTAAAAAGTGTTCCTTTCATTTTTTGAGCAGTGTATATCACTTATGATCCTACTAATCATTCTACCCATCTTCAGGCTAGGCGACAACACTTATTAGCCCAAAGTGAATTCACTACCATGTTGTCACCCTGCTTAGCACTCTAGCCACTGCATTACTATGCACATTGAGCAGATGGGTTTTTAAGGGGGACAACCTCCATACTGCCACTCATGGCTGGTCATGCCTTGCTCTGTTTATCTCCCTCCCACCATCTACACCTACAGTTGTGATTGTGGTTCCACCAGCACCCTGCATCTGGCAAAAGTGAAGCAAGGCAGCCATGCTTCATCCCTCCAACTGGTGTACAGAAGACATCAGGAGCCCCTGTGATGACATCAAAGGGGTAAAAAAAAGAATGCCCTGCTGCCTAGGAGGAGGCAAGTAAAGAAATAAGCATGGCATGCCTTTCTAGGTAGATGGAGGAATGGATTACATTAAATAAAAACATGAACAGACTAACTTTAGGTCCCCTGTTTTTTCTTTTTTTGGCTTTGTTTACATTGGTGATTGGGATGGAGGGGGAGCAGTAAAATCACAAGGTTGATCTGCGTTTCTACCTCCCCTCAATCGCTCTATCTTTAGCTGCAGTTCAGTGAAGGGCTGTGTACATATGCCATGGCTGCAATGCTTTGCAAAAAATGATCCAAGTTGTTGCATTTAGGGGGAGGTATTGCCTCCTGAATGTAACCCACTCAACTGAAAAGGGGCCCCCCACAACCACATTCAATCCCCCAGGGTTAGTGTGCTAGAGCGGGGTTCAAGCAGGTGGGAATGGGGCGCTACAATGCCTCCACACTGCCTGTCAAATGACCGGAGGGCACAGCCCTTGTAAACTAGGACTTTGTGTCCTATCGGAGAGATTTCCCTTAGTTTCCTGTATTGAGACAAAACAGGAAGTGATGGGAAATCTCTTCAAGGTGAGCAGAGTTCCCCATATAAACTGTAGCTGAACTTGAGTTCCCATTGGAAGATTTCCCATCACGTTTGGTATGGAAGACAATGATCCTCAGGAGCTCAGGCATTGATCCGTCATGAAACTGTCATTGTATTTGGCCAATCATATGCGCCTAGGCATTCCCCGCCCCCACAGTCACACATGAACACGCCTCTTGTATATGTGCAGCTGCAGGGCGGGGAATGCCTTAGGATTGGTCAGATACAATGGCAGTTTCCTGTTGGATGGATCAGGTGGGTTCGGACTAGGATCTCAGCACCCCGCAGCTCATCCCTGCACAGAACTAATATAGAAAGCCAATCTCCTGAACGTGTACCTGACTGGGGTTCCATATTCTGTCCATTTTAATAAACAGTTCCAGCTTTAGATCAACTTTAATAAATTATACAGGCACATTTCTAAAGGAGAAAGGCGATTGGCCAGTAAATGCACTCATTTCCATTGGTGATGGCGCAGGACAGACATGACAACCTGCAGGTGGCTCTGACATGCTGCCTATCCCTCCTCTATACCATCATGTCAACTACAGACAGATGTAAACATCACTTCATCTCCTGCTGTAACACGGTACAGTATTGGTAACCATGACTACCACAGACATGGAGGCGTACATTGCTGTCTAGCACGCATTACAGGTATAACAAGTCCCCCACAGTGATCTTCTAATTAATTCCACCCCATATCACCCGACCACTTACCACCTGCCCTATGCCAGCCCTCTCTTCAGTCACCTTTCCTCAAGGAATGCTCCTATTGGCTGAAAGCGGAAAATCAACCAATAGTGTCTCTCCTTACTGGATATTACTACTGGCAAGCCAGACAGACCTTCCTGGTCTAATCCCTTACTTCCGCCCATACTGCGTGACCGTCTCCTCAAGGAATTAACAGTTGCTAGGAAACGGGAGGCGCTTTGAATGCTGATAGGCGGGGGTGTTCGGGCAGTAACCAGTCAGAGGCTAGAGTGAAAACCGATCATGGGTGGGGCATATAGAAGGTCAGGGAGCAGAGTCTGGCTGGCTAGGGCAGTGTTATATAATAAGGGAGATGGAGGACATATAGCTGCAGTGAATAATAGAGAAATATACTGTTTAAATTAAAGTGTATCTATATGTTTTTCTTGTTTTGGATGGAGTGGGGAAAGATTTAAATCCTTACGTTTTACTGCTTTCTGGGGCTTATTAAGAGAGATTTCTCCTCACTTCCTGTCTCCACTTCCTGTTTTCACTTCCTGTTCCCCTCACTTCCTGTTCCCCTCATTTTCTGTTCTGTTTTACCAGACAGGAAATTAGGGAAAGTCTCCAAAAGCAACACAGGAGTATTTGTTTTAAGTAAAGTAAGGACATGCTAGAACCCCTGACAGCTTTTTATTGTCTGCAGATTTCCCTTCACTTCCTGTCTGGTAAAAGGTGTCACCAAGACAGAAAGTGGGAGGAAATCTCTAATCGATTCTCCGAGAGCAGCAAAACCTGACAGGGACTCTTTTTTTACCATACCACCCCAAACTATCCAGACAAAACATTTTTGTTTCTGACAAAATGGGGGCAAGGTGAAACCCCTGTCAGGTGGTCTGTGCTCCCTTTGGGGGGGATTTCAGAACAAGAAATGTTGCAAAATCTCTCCAGCGGAGATTTGGTCTGCAGGTTTGGAACCTCTCTCTGGTTTTTGTGTTTTCCAAATGTGACAACAGCTCCCGTCCTTGTCCTGTTGTCACAGGGGTAAACAGTGAGGTAAAATCTCCCTTATGGGGCCACGGAGAGGCCATTGAGGAGAAATTGTCCAATGGGGGCACTTGTTCCTGTGACACCTTTCTCAGAGAGATTTCCCCTCACTTCCTGTTGTTTCTACAAGACTGATATCTGGGGCTTATTTAGAGAGATTTCTCACTTCCTGTCCCCCTCACTTCCTGTTCCCCTTACTTCCGGTTCTGTCTTACCAGACAGGAAGTTAGGGAACGTCTCTAAAAAGAAAACAGGCAGAAGTAATTTTTTAAGGAAAGTAAGGAAATGCTAGAACCCCTGACAGCTTTTTATTGTCTGCAGATTTTCCTTCACTTCCTATCTGGTAAAAGTTGTCACCAAGACAGAAAGTGGGAGGAAATCTCTCTAATCGATCCTCAGAGAACAGCAAAACCTGACGGGACTCTTTTTTCCTACACCACCCAGAACTATCCAGACAAAACATTTTTGTTTCTGACAAAATGGGGGCAAGGTGGAACCCCTGTCAGGTGGTCTGTGCTCTCTTTGGGGGGGATTTCAGAACAGGAAATGTTGCGAAATCTCTCCAGCAGGGATGTGGTCTGCAGGTTTGGAACCTCTGGTTTTTGCGTTTTCCAAACGTGACAACAGCTCCCGTCCTTGTCCTGTTGTCACAGGGGTAAACAGTGAGGTAAAATCTCCCTTATGGGGCCACAGATAATAATTAAAATTTGTCAAAAGCATTTACTCTTCCCAAGTCCCTGTGACTCCTTCAGTGAGAAGCCCCCATCTGCTATTTGTCAAGAAATTAGGGGAATGGGGTCACTAGGACCTATGTGAGGTCTCCCTAGTGTTTTATTGTTCAATCCTCAGCAGAGAGATTTGCCATGGGGACAGGAAGTGAGGTGAAAATAAAGTGTGGCGAGGGGCTAGCTCCCCTGTCTGGTGCTTATTGCTGTTTGTGTCCCCAGTAGGGACTCTCAATATTTGCCGCAGTGACTACTATCCTCAGGGCTGAAAGTGAGGGAGAAATTGACATTTTGAGTTGCCACCAGAACAGGAATTGAGGGGAAATCTTCCAATGGGGGCACTTGATCCTGAGACACCTCTCTCAGAGGGATTTCCCCTCACTTCCTGTTGTTTCTACAAGACTGCTATCTGGGGCTTATTTAGAGAGATTTCTCCTCACTTCCTGTTCCCGTTACTTCCTGTTCCGTCTTACCAGACAGGAAGTTAGGGAAACTCTCCAAAAACACCATCCTCAGGGCTGAAAGTGAGGGAGAAATTGACATTCTGAGTTGCCACCAGAACAGGAATTGAGGGGCACTTGTTCCAATGGGTGCACTTGTTCCAATGGGGGCACTTGTTCCCCTTACACCTCTCTCAGAGGGATTTCCCCTCACTTCCTGTTGTTTCTACAAGACAGGAAGTGAAAAGAAAAAACTTTAATGGAATATAGTTAGCAAAAAAAAAAATGTTAGCAGTAAAGAGATGACAATAGCGCAACAGGCGCCTCCATTCCATGCCAGCAGACCCTTTGGTGAGTTGGATGAAAACAGGAATGGATGTCCCATAGGTGGCTACTGTGTGCGTACGTTTTCTGTTCTGTGTTTGCCTCCATCTTGTGTAGGCCCCAGGTAATCCCTATGAGTGGCCAGATGTAAACAAACGAGTGTCCACCTATGTATGCCCACATCCTCAAAAGCAGGCCTGGGTGCAAACGTATTGTGCTTGGTCACATGACCCTGAATGGACTCGGATGTAAACAAAGGCACATCCTGTTGTTTTATATGTGACCTGCATTCATCCAGAGAGGAAAACGCAGGTCACTGCTGATCGTGTGAAGGAGCCCTTTTACTTTCTCTAGTCAAACACGCAAAAAAAGTTTTGGCTTTTGGCACAATGCCCCTCTTATCTTCTGTAGACATTATCTTTATTGGGTCAAAAACATTGTTTTTTGGTTGCTAGAAACCTGCGCAGACATATGGAAAACATACAAACTCCATGCAGTGCCCTCTGTTGGAATGACTCCATGACCACAGTGGTAACCTCAGAGAGGAGTGAACCAGCCTGGTCAGTGATTGTATTCACAGCTGGCAGAACCTTTTACCATTCCTATTATTGTGATGGTGTTTTTGTGACAAAAGGCACAGTTGTGCTGCTGTTAGTTGGCCTTTTCAGGGTTAAAACAGTAAGTTACATTACAGGCGACATACCACCTTACTGCTTGTCCAACGACCTCTGAAAACCAGTCGACCAGAGATCGCTTTTCAGAGGAACATCAAGCACTGCCACACGTGTGAACAAGCTTCTAGGCCGGGTTCCCATCTGAAGATCAGAGGCTGAGATGGTTGCTACTTTGGCAGTAAAGGACAGGAGGTTTAGTTCCGGTTGTAAGCTTTGTGAATTGAGCCTCTTGTGCTACAGCAAGGGTTCAAGCCATGTAATGAAGCATGCTGGGCCTCCGTTCTCACACACAACACAGTGGCCTGGCTCTGTAGAGGCCTGACACGCCCCCCCCCCCCGCTCACAATTAATAGTACATGAGGGGATGGGGTGTGTGAGAGCAGCGGTTCGACTCCAGTGGAGGAGAAGCGTGTGTGAGAGCAGCGGTCCGACCCTCCAGTGGAGGAGAAGTGTGTGTGAGAGCAGCGGTCTGACTCTCCAGTGAGAAGTGTGTGTGAGAGCAGCGGTCTGACTCTCCAGTGGAGGAGAAGTGTGTGTGAGAGCAGCGGTCCGACCCTCCAGTGGAGGAGAAGTGTGTGTGAGAGCAGAGGTCTGACCCTCCAGTGGAGGAGAAGTGTGTGTGAGAGCAGCGGTCCGACCCTCCAGTGGAGGAGAAGTGTGTGTGAGAGCAGCGGTCTGACCCTCCAGTGGAGGAGAAGTGTGTGTGAGAGCAGCGGTCTGACTCTCCACTGGGGAGGAGAAGTGTGTGTGAGAGCAGCGGTCTGACTCTCCAGTGAGGAGAAGTGTGTGTGAGAGCAGCGGTCTGACTCTCCAGTGAGGAGAAGTGTGTGTGAGAGCAGCGGTCTGACTCTCCAGTGAGGAGAAGTGTGTGTGAGAGCAGCGGTCTGACTCTCCAGTGAGGAGAAGTGTATGTGAGAGCAGCGGTCCGACCCTCCAGTGGAGGAGAAGTGTGTGTGAGAGCAGCGGTCCGACCCTCCAGTGGAGGAGAAGTGTGTGTGAGAGCAGCGGTCCGACCCTCCAGTGGAGGAGAAGTGTATGTGAGAGCAGCGGTCCGACCCTCCAGTGGAGGAGAAGTGTGTGTGAGAGCAGCGGTCCGACCCTCCAGTGGAGGAGAAGTGTGTGTGAAAGCAGCGGTCTGACTCTCCAGTGGGGAGGAGAAGTGTGTGTGAGAGCAGCGGTCTGACTCTCCAGTGAGGAGAAGTGTGTGTGAGAGCAGCGGTCTGACTCTCCAGTGAGGAGACGTGTGTGTGAGAGCAGCGGTCCGACTCTCCAGTGAGGAGACGTGTGTGTGAGAGCAGCGGTCTGACTCTCCAGTGGAGGAGAAGTGTGCGTGAGAGCAGCGGTCTGACTCTCCAGTGGAGGAGAAGTGTGCGTGAGAGCAGCGGTCTGACTCTCCAGTGGGGAGAAGTGTGCGTGAGAGCAGCGGTCTGACTCTCCAGTGGAGGAGAAGTGTGCGTGAGAGCAGCGGTCTGACTCTCCAGTGGAGGAGAAGTGTGCGTGAGAGCAGCGGTCTGACTCTCCAGTGGGGAGGAGAAGTGTGCGTGAGAGCAACGGTCTGACTCTCCAGTGGAGGAGAAGTGTGCGTGAGAGCAGCGGTCTGACCCTCCAGTGGAGGAGAAGTGTGTGTGAGAGCAGCGGTCCGACCCTCCAGTGGAGGAGAAGTGTGTGTGAGAGCAGAGGTCCGACCCTCCAGTGGAGGAGAAGTGTGTGTGTGAGAGCAGCGGTCTGACCCTCCAGTGGAGGAGAAGTGTGTGTGAGAGCAGCGGTCTGACTCTCCACTGGGGAGGAGAAGTGTGTGTGAGAGCAGCGGTCTGACTCTCCAGTGAGGAGAAGTGTGTGTGAGAGCAGCGGTCTGACTCTCCAGTGAGGAGAAGTGTGTGTGAGAGCAGCGGTCTGACTCTCCAGTGAGGAGAAGTGTGTGTGAGAGCAGCGGTCTGACTCTCCAGTGAGGAGAAGTGTATGTGAGAGCAGCGGTCCGACCCTCCAGTGGAGGAGAAGTGTGTGTGAGAGCAGCGGTCCGACCCTCCAGTGGAGGAGAAGTGTGTGTGAGAGCAGCGGTCCGACCCTCCAGTGGAGGAGAAGTGTATGTGAGAGCAGCAGTCCGACCCTCCAGTGGAGGAGAAGTGTGTGTGAGAGCAGCGGTCCGACCCTCCAGTGGAGGAGAAGTGTGTGTGAAAGCAGCGGTCTGACTCTCCAGTGGGGAGGAGAAGTGTGTGTGAGAGCAGCGGTCTGACTCTCCAGTGAGGAGAAGTGTGTGTGAGAGCAGCGGTCTGACTCTCCAGTGAGGAGACGTGTGTGTGAGAGCAGCGGTCCGACTCTCCAGTGAGGAGACGTGTGTGTGAGAGCAGCGGTCTGACTCTCCAGTGGAGGAGAAGTGTGTGTGAGAGCAGCGGTCTGACTCTCCAGTGGAGGAGAAGTGTGCGTGAGAGCAGCGGTCTGACTCTCCAGTGGAGGAGAAGTGTGCGTGAGAGCAGCGGTCTGACTCTCCAGTGGAGGAGAAGTGTGCGTGAGAGCAGCGGTCTGACTCTCCAGTGGAGGAGAAGTGTGCGTGAGAGCAGCGGTCTGACTCTCCAGTGGGGAGAAGTGTGCGTGAGAGCAGCGGTCTGACTCTCCAGTGGGGAGAAGTGTGCGTGAGAGCAGCGGTCTGACTCTCCAGTGGAGGAGAAGTGTGCGTGAGAGCAGCGGTCTGACTCTCCAGTGGAGGAGAAGTGTGCGTGAGAGCAGCGGTCTGACTCTCCAGTGGGGAGGAGAAGTGTGCGTGAGAGCAACGGTCTGACTCTCCAGTGGAGGAGAAGTGTGCGTGAGAGCAGCGGTCTGACTCTCCAGTGGGGAGGAGAAGTGTGCGTGAGAGCAGCGGTCCGACTCTCCAGTGTGGAGAAGTGTGCGTGAGAGCAGCGGTCCGACTCTCCAGTGGAGGAGAAGTGTGCGTGAGAGCAGCGGTCCGACTCTCCAGTGAGAAGTGTGCGTGAGAGCAGCGGTCCGACTCTCCAGTGAGAAGTGTGCGTGAGAGCAGCGGTCCGACTCTCCAGTGTGGAGAAGTGTGCGTGAGAGCAGCGGTCCGACTCTCCAGTGTGGAGAAGTGTGCGTGAGAGCAGCGGTCCGACTCTCCAGTGGAGGAGAAGTGTGCGTGAGAGCAGCGGTCCGACTCTCCAGTGAGAAGTGTGCGTGAGAGCAGCGGTCCGACTCTCCAGTGTGGAGAAGTGTGCGTGAGAGCAGCGGTCCGACTCTCCAGTGAGAAGTGTATGAGAGAGCAGCGGTCTGACTCTCCCGAGAAATCTCATTCGCTGCCACCATTATGTAGGCATTACTGCACTCAATCTTGGGGGGTCACACTGCAGTATATTCCATTGTTATATTTTTATTATTCAATGCTGCATTACTCCCCCCTGTTCATGTCTCTGACATACAGGCCATATCTATGAGAAGACATTACACACAACTACCCCCTTCACATCCTGCTCATACAACAACAGGCAGGAAAGGTAATAAAGCCGACCAATCAGAGCACGCTTCTTGTATGGACTCTAACTCCTAGCATGCCCCTGGCTCCCCTCATGCCTAGTCGAGACGGCTTCCCTTTTCCCGGTAGATGCCGGGATTTGTAGTTCCCTCCAGTTGTCTGCAAGGCGGCGCACTGCGTCCTTCAACTACAACCCCCGGCGTGCTTTGCGGCGGCCAGCCAATAGCCTCTGCTGTGCCCTCCCTGTAACCCGGCTTTGGATTAAAGATGGCGGACCAGAGTGAGACAGCAGCGGGCGAGCGGCCGGGGGAGGAGGAGAACGGACACGGACATTGCAGCGACTGCGAGAATGATGAGAAGCACAGCTCGAACCGGGGGTAATGTGCACCGCCACACCGTGGCCTCTAGGGAGGTGCTCTGCTCTGTCATTGTCACATGCCGTGCCCTGCTGCGCCTCGTGTCCCGCCTCTCTCGATGACTGATTGGCCGAACCGGCGGGAATGCCCTGTGCTGATTGGCTGCTGGTGCTGTCTTTCATGGATCAGTGTTTAACTCGAAATTAAAAGCTGAATGGTGTGATCAGGCTGGAAATGTATGAGGGTATTGTGATCAGGACCGGGCACGGAGAGGACGAGGACAGTGCTGGGCGCCTACCGCCATCCTGGGGGGATTAGGTGCCTAATACCTGGCCTCATTATGGCTGACATGTGATTATGTCACTCCCCTTCTATCCTCCTGTCATTGTTATCCCCTGACAACAGTCCTGGATCACCAGGGACAGCCCTGGGTCAGCAGGGTGCTTGTGTGGGGGGTATGCAGCCCCTGATTTACAGGAAAGTCCCTGTTTTTGGAGCTTTTTATATTATTTATAAATACAGATATATATTTTTGTGTTCAAGTGCATGGATCCGATCATGGATCGAAATGTGAATGGATCCGATCATGGATCGAAATGTGAATGGATCCGATCATGGATCGAAATGTGAATGGATCCGATCATGGATCGAAATGTGAATGGATCCGATCATGGATCGAAATGTGAATGGATCCGATCATGGATCGAAATGTGAATGGATCGAAATGTGAATGGATCCGATCATGGATCGAAATGTGAATGGATCCGATCATGGATCGAAATGTGAATGGATCCGATCATGGATCGAAATGTGAATGGATCCGTTCATGGATCGAAATGTGAATGGATCCGTTCATGGATCGAAATGTGAATGGATCCGTTCATGGATCGAAATGTGAATGGATCCGATCATGGATCGAAATGTGAATGGATCCGATCGTGATGGATCGAAATGTGCTTGCTTGTTTCTTGGCCCTAATAGGGAGGAGCTTGGGCTTAGGCCTGAAGCTGGACGTCAATGACTGCAGACGGAAGATTCCCGGCCCTGTAGCTGCATGTATATGAAGGGGTGGGAGTGCTTGTGACATCATTGACTTAATATGACCATGGGACCCAGTATGGTCACGGGGCCCTGGAGGGTCAGCGGCGTGGACTCAGTATGGCCACGGGGCCCTGGAGGGTCAGGGGCGTGGACTCAGTATGGCCACGGGGCCCTGGAGGGTCAGCGGCGTGGACTCAGTATGGCCACGGGGCCCTGGAGGGTCAGCGGCGTGGACTCAGTATGGCCACGGGGCCCTGGAGGGTCAGCGGCGTGGACTCAGTATGGCCACGGGGCCCTGGAGGGTCAGCGGCGTGGACTCAGTATGGCCACGGGGCCCTGGAGGGTCAGCGGCTTGGACTCAGTATGGCCACGGGGCCCTGGAGGGTGTGTGGCGTGGACTCAGTATGGCCACGGGGTGCTAGGGGGTCAATGGCATGGACCCAGTATGGCCACAGATATCTCCAAACCTTATAAACAGTGGGCCAGATTACTGTCCTTCAGACCTTAGGGGGGGCGGACAGTGGCCAGTGACCGTAGAAAATGCTCCAGTGTCAGTGGGAGTAGACAATGTCTCAGACTTGGTGGTCAGTAGGAGGAGGAATTGTGCCCCAGCATTGGTATTAGTTGGAGTAATAGTGCCCCATGGTTGTTGTCAGTGGAAGAAATGGTGTCTCGTTGGTTTCAGTGGAAGGGATAGTGCCTCATATCCATGGGAGTAACAGAGCCTTGTATCAGTTGAAGGAACAGTGTCCCAAGGGCTGGATAAAGGCAAGCAAGTTTGGAAACCACTACCCTAAGAGGGTCAATGGCATGGGCCCAATTTAGCCACAAGGCACTGGCAGGTCAGTGGCATAGGCCCAATATGATCACAAGGCACTGGCAGGTCAGTTGCATAGGCCCAATATGACCACAAGGCACTGGCAGGTCAGTGGCATGGACCCAGTATGTAAAATAAAACAATGTGCGCTATCAAACTTGTGAATTGGCTAATAAAATAGAGCCGCTGCAATGACCCTTAAAAGGTGATCCCACAATTAGATATATGTTTTATGGACCCAATATGGCCACAAGGCCCTAGAAGGTCAATGACATGGACCCAGTATGGCCACAAGGCCCTAGAAGGTGAATGGCATGGACCCATTATGGGCGCGAGGCCCTGGAAGGTGAATGGCATGGACCCAGTATGGGCACGAGGCCCTGGAAGGTGAATGGCATGGATCCAGTATGGGCACGAGGCCCCAAAAGGTGATTGGCATGGATCCAGTATGGGCACGAGGCCCTGGAAGGTGAATGGCATGGATCCAGTATGGGCACGAGGCCCTAGAAGGTGAATGGCATGGATCCAGTATGGGAACTAGGCCCTAGAAGGTGAATGGCATGGATCCAGTATGGGAACTAGGCCCTAGAAGGTCAATGGCATGGATCCAGTATGGGCACGAGGCCCTAGAAGGTCAATGGCATGGATCCAGTATGGGCACGAGGTCCTAGAAGGTCAGTGGCATGGATCCAGTATGGGCACTAGGCCCTAGAAGGTCAATGGCATGGATCCAGTATGGGCACGAGGCCCTAGAAGGTCAATGGCATGGACCCTGTATGGGCATGAGGCCCTAGAAGGTCAATGGTATGGACCTAATATGACCACACGGCCATGTCCTGCCTGCAGCTTGTCGGCCCAGCAATGACTGCTTACTTCACAGTTTGGAGAAACTTGGGTTCAAACCAAACCAGAGCTCATTACTAGCTCTCTTTTCAAATAGTCATGTATGACAGCAGAGCATTTGATTGTAACACAGATGCAGATCATTCACAAGGCAGTCTAGGACCTGGTGGATGTCCAGGGTAGTAAACAGGAGCTTTCTTTGCACCTCATCCCCCTTTACCTGCTATGCTGGGTCTTCTTAAAAAAAAAAACATACCCTCCCCTGCCCAGCGGATCCTGCATTAATCCGCCATTCTGGTGTCAGTCTGTGTCTCGTGCCGCCATCTTGGGCTCTGCAGCCAGCTGCCCCCTCCAGGTTTGGGCAGCCCGGCCTTTATGGACACAATACAGTTCCACCCCCACTGAGACAATTGCCCCACCCCTTGAGTTCACAGAAGCTCATGTTAGGCTTAGTGTACACTTAGTTTGCTCATTGAAAACAGACATCTGAGACGCTCAGGCGGTGAAGAGGCGATTTAACACCCTCGGTAGACGTCTCTAAAAAGCGATCTTCTGCAGATTGCTTTTCAGAGGGCAGCGCTAGTGTGAATCTAGCCCTACACATTCACTAATAAATCCTGTCTTTTTCATCGGTTAGTAAACACCTGCTGCAGTAATTCTGTGCACCTGGCTCATTATAGAGTCCTTATAGTAATAGGTGTTGTATGGGGAAGTAGGCTGGACTGCTGCTCTGCCAATGTGGAAGTGCCTCCCCCTCCCCCGGCAGACAAGTGTGTTTAGTGGGAACACAGCACTTCCCAATGCTTTGTCTTGTGCGGCATAAAGGTGATTTCCAGCACTTTACCACTTCCCTTCTGTATGAGCCAGGCCAGGTCAAGGGACCCCACCGCATACATCCGACTATTACACGTCCCTTCTGTATGAGCCAGGCCAGGTCTGGGGAGACCACCACATACATCACATTATTACACGTCCCTTCTGTATGAGCCAGGCCAGGTCTGGGGACACCACCACATACATCAGACTATTACACGTCCCTTCTGTATGAGCCAGGCCAGGTCTGGGGACACCACCACATACATCCGACTATTACATGTCCCTTCTGTATGAGCCAGGCCAGGGGACACCACCGCATACATCCGACTATTACACGTCCCTTCTGTATGAGCCAGGCCAGGTCTGGGGACACCACGGCATACATCCGACTATTACACGTCCCTTCTGTATGAGCCAGGCCAGGTCTGGGGACACCACCGCATACATCAGACTATTACACGTCCCTTCTGTATGAGCCAGGCCAGGTCAGGGGACACCACCGCATACATCACATTATTACACGTCCCTTCTGTATGAGCCAGGCCAGGTCTGGGGACACCACCGCATACATCACACTATTACACGTCCCTTCTGTATGAGCCAGGCCAGGTCTGGGGACACCACGGCATACATCAGACTATTACACGTCCCTTCTGTGTGAGCCAGGCCAGGTCTGGGGACACCACGGCATACATCAGACTATTACACGTCCCTTCTGTGTGAGCCAGGCCAGGTCTGGGGACACCACCGCATACATCCGACTATTACACGTCCCTTCTGTATGAGCCAGGCCAGGTCTGGGGACACCACCGCATACATCCGACTATTACACGTCCTTTCTGTATGAGCCAGGCCAGGTCTGGGGACACCACCACATACATCCGACTATTACACGTCCCCTCTGTATGAGCCAGGCCAGGTCAGGGGACGCCACCGCATACATCCGACTATTACACGTCCATCAGTCTGCTCCATGAATGATCTTTCTGTTAGCATTGCCTTAACCCTTTCACAACCCCAGGGGAATTGTATGCCCTAGTGGCCACTGATTCTGCTCACAGGGCTGTAGGTGAATGCTGCTACCTGAACATTTTTTTACATTTAAAGCAACATTCAAGCTTTTTTTTTTTTTTTGTTCTTTATATAATATAAAAAAACATGTTATACTTACCTGCTCTGTGCAATGGTTTGCACAGAGCAGCCCCGATCCTCTTCTTCTGGTGTCTCCCGCCGACGCTCCTGGCCCCTCCTCTTAGGCAGGTACAGGTTTGCTCCAGAGCCAATCTGTGTCCATTGACACAGAGTGGGAAGTTTGGCCCTGCCTACCACTCCCTCGACACAGCATTTGATTGACTGCAGCGGGAGCCAATGGCTCCCGTTGCTCTCAATCTGCCCCAGGGAGGAGAGATCCAATGGCAAGAGCCGCTGCTCTTGTGCACATCACTGGATCGGATTGGGCCCTGGTAAGAATGAGTATGGGACAGTGGCTGTGGGGGGGGGGGCGGATTGTGCAGCACAGAATGTTTTTCACCTTAATACATAGAATGCATGAAAGTGATTCTAAATGCTTATTTTTTTTTAAAACTAAAACATGTCTGTCTGTACCTGCTGTGTGTAGTGGTTTTGCACAGTGCAGCAGACCTATTCTCGGGTCCCCCGCAGGCTCTCCTGGTCCCTGGCTTTTATCAGGTGCCCCCACAGCACGCAGCTTGCCATGGGGGCACCTGCTGCTCCATGTCCATTCAGCCCTGCCCCTTCTCTCTCTTTTCTCATTGGCTCACTGGCTGTGATTGACAGTAGTGGAAGCCAATGGCTCCCGCTTCTGTCTTAGCCAATGAGAAGAGGGAGTCGCGGGATAGCCGAGACTCCAGTACACATCGCTGAATTGAGAGGGGGCTTAGGTGAGTATTATGGGGGGCTGGGATGCTGCACACAGAAGGTTTTTTTACTTTCATGTTTCTTCCGTTCTACTTTTTTTATTTGCACTAACATACAATTGTGAGGACGAGCTTTCGGGGAATTTCCCTAAAAAATGGATGTTAATGGATGCAGACATTTAAGGGATGTAAACAGATGATCATCCATTTACATCTGCTAGTCCATAGAAATACATGGGGGTCTGGTTTTCATCCGTAAACAGACAGATGAAAAACGGACATACAGAACGCCCGGGTGAAAGAGCCCTCTAAGGTGAAAAACCTTAAGGCTTTACATCCACATTAACCACTTTCACCTCCTTCCAGTTCAGGCCAATTTTCAGCTTTCAGTGCTGTCACACTTTGACAATTGCATGGTCATGCAACACTGTACCCATATGAATTGTTTAGCATTTTTTTGAGACAGACAAAACTTTATTTCGGTGGTATTTATTCACCACTGGGATTTTTATTTTTTTGCTATATAAATGAAAGTCCAAAAATGTTGAAAAAAAAAAGTGTTTATAAAATTTTGCAAATAATCTTTCTTCATAAATCCTGGCCAAAATATATTTATCTATCTTTTTAGTAAAAAATAAAATAACCCAAATTGGTTTATAACCAAAAATTATATTTTTTTAAAAAAATGTTTTTACTTTTTTTTATTTTTGTTTTTTTAACATACTGTCACCCTAGCAGTACAGTGTCACTGTACTACTTGTGGGGGGGGGTGATGATTTCTTTTTTTTTTTTTACACTGATTGCTTTTATATCCATAAAGGCTTTAAATGCAATAATTTCTCCTCTCTTGCTGCATTCCTGCATCCATTGAGAAATACTGTGCGAGCTGTGATTGGTCACAGCTTGTCACATGGTACAAGGCTGTTGTGAATAGCCTTGTACCATGTGACCTCTGTGATCATTTGCAGATTTCACTAGTAGTAAGCAATGATGTCAGGAATTGACATCTTGCTTACTACTGTTCATGTGATCACTGATTGGCCAATCAATGATCACATGATCGGGCACTCACACAGAGGTCCCATACAACGAACTGTGTACACAGCGGGCACCAATCACGGTGCCGCTTGCTCACAGGGACCGTGCACAGGCAATGGATGTGGGGGGACGTTTAGAAACGTCCACTTGTGGCAGCACTCCCGTCTGCCCGTTTATCAACATTATAAAAAATTGGCCACGTATAAGTGGTACCCCATATGGAGAAGGATGACACCAAGTCCCAAACTATCTCGCCACTGCTCCCCATGTAGTCTGGGCATCTGGGGGGCTCCACGTGACTATCTTTTCCCTCGTAAATCCAAACAATACTTGTGCTCGCCACCACACCAACTTGTACTACACCTATGGGACTCGCCACGTCGCCAAGTCATACTGCAGTGCTGGAATTATTATTATTATTATACAGGATTTATATAGCGCCAACAGATTGCTCAGCACTTTACAATATAACGGGAGACAATACAGCAACAATACAGTTCAATACAAGAGGGATAGGAGGGCCTGATCCTGGGAGCTTACAATCTAAGACATGGGCCGGACGGGAAGAGGTTAATACAGGAAAAATGTTTGTGCTTTAGAATAACCTCCTCTGCCCCCCCCCCTCTTCAGAGCTTCTTTCACTTTCAGAATCCTGCCCCCTAAATGATACAGTGCTTGGTCTTAGCGGCTGGTCACCAGGTCCCCAATACAGTTGTATGTATTTAACCTCTTTCTGCCCAGCCTATGGCCGAATGGCGGCCGGCAAAATCCCTCACCTTTCCGGGTGGATGCCATATGGCGTCCTTTCGGGCATGCGCAGTTTGGGCGCCTGCTGAGCCGCGCAGTGGCGCGATCTCTCACCGGTTGTGTCCCTGATCACCGCCATGCCAGTTATATGATGATGCTGTACTGCACTGGTGACAGTATGTAAAAAAAAAAAATTGTGAAAATAATTTTTTTAATTTTTTAATTTTCCGAAAAATTATGACAAAAAAATACAACTTCAAAAAACTCGCCATGCCTCTTATGAAGTACGTCGGACTGTCTACTCTGCAAAAAGGGGTCATTTGGGGGATATCTGTACTGTTCTGACATTCTTGGACCTCAACAAATTAGATTGGCTGTCAGTACTTCCAGTACTTCAGGATTGATCAATATTCAGATCTATACCATAGTTTGTGAACTCTATAACTTTCCTACAAACTAAATAATAAATACTGATCTGGGTTTTCACCAAAGACATGTAGCAGAATACATCTCGGCCTAAATTTATGAAGAACAATTATTTATTTACAAACTTTTATAACAGAAACAAAGAAAAACGTGGGTTTTTTTTTTCAAAAATTTTGGTCTTTTTTTGTTAATTCAGCAAAAAATAAAAACCCCGGCGGTGATTAAATACCACCAAAAGAAAGCTCTAGTTGTGTGAAGAAAATGATAAAATTTTAGTTTGGGTACAGTGTTGTATGACCGCGCAATTGTTATTCAAAGTGTGAGCGCTCTGAAACCTGAAAATTGGCCTGGGAGGGAAGGGGGTAAAAGTGCCCGGTATGGAAGAGGTTAAGGATGATGTCATTGACGTCATGGCCCCCTGCAAGCTCTGACACCGGCTCACACTGAGTATTTTGTGGGAGCTGCAGCACGGGGGCGCTGTAGAGCGAAGTACAGCTCGGTTAAGGGGGGGGGGGGTTAAAGATACTCTGTTGCTGGTGGCGGGTCTCTTTAAGAAAAGAAATATATTTCTTTTAAATACTATATTGGTTTCTATAATCCCCTGCAGAGCCGGATTAGTATAAGACTAGGAGAGGGAAGGCCAGCACTCTGAGCTAATCAGACTATTGCATTGCACAGGGTATGGCCTCATCAGTCTCTGTATGCTCCTTCATTACCCAATTAGCAGCCTGTGGAGGGTCAAGTAATGTTGCTTAATTGTAGAAAAGGTAACTAGCAGGCCTGTACTCTATGGCAGGGCAAGGGTCTGGATCACAAGGCTGGCTGAACAGAATTCCAAATACTTTGGGAGTTCTTTTTTTTGCATTTCAGCTGCATTCTCTTACAGTGGCTGTTGGTACATATACACCACGCTGGCTCCTATATATAAATAATTGGCCCTTGAATTCCGCGGTATGTTCTCCACCCCTGGCTCATCCATATTTTTTCCAGAGTAGATGAATTAACCATTTTTGGGTCAGGCCCCATCCTCTCTGGGGACACGTGGCCATCAGCCAGACAGCTGACCGTGTCCTGTGTCTCTGGCACCATCTCGCTGTGCATATGTCACATGAACGAGGGGTTTAAATAGGACTCCGTTCCACATGGCCGACTCAGGGGCTGTAATAGGATTAGCAGGTATGTTTTCTCCGTGTGTGCGCAATTCTTGCATCGGCCAGGTTTGCAGGGACGGCTTTTATTTCTCTTGCCGGTGTCAACACCGTGAATTGCAAATCTTTAGTCTCTGACCGATGAGCTGTTGTGGTTTTATGTCTTGCTGGGAAAGCTGCACACTCACTGATTAAAGAGGGACTTCAGTTCCTCTTTTAGGGCTCATGTACACGGGGCGTTTGGAAAACTCTTCTGAACGATGGAAACTGACTGCTGGAAAACGTAGGTTAAACGGCAGTTTAGCCGCGTTTGCATACCGCGTTTATGTGCGTTTTGTTTAGAAGCATTTTTAAAAGATCCTCCAGAATGCACTGAAAAACTGTAAATAATTAACTATTTCAGACATTTTGAGAGGAATAGAGAGAGCAGAAGCAGAGAGAGCAGTATGTGTTGAGATGACCTGTCTTTTCTGGTTGTATTCACTATGGATCCCATCGTGAGCATAATGCGGCACGTTCTACCATTTTTTTTTTTCCTTCATGCGAAGCCTGGAACTGACTGCGCTGGTGTACCGGGTCCATTTGAATACATAGAAAATGCTTTGAATGCATTTCTGATGATTAAAAAAAGGCTCTGGACATGGAACAGTTAAAAACGCTTCTAAACGCGGTTAACCGCGTTTACATGCGTTTGGCGTTTGAAACGCCGGTAAAATCTACCCCTGAACACAAGTTTGGAATGTTCAAAAAAAAAACGACTGTAAACGCAACTGCCTGTAAACGACGATGTGTACATGGACACATAGGAAAACATTGGGGAGAGTTCAGGGGCTGCTGAAAAATATGCTGAACAGCTCCTGAATGTCAGTTTATCAGCTGCAGTGTACATGAGCCCTTAATAAAAAATTAGGTCCGGGGCTACAAATACTGTAGCTGCTGACTTTTAACAAAAAGACA
Source organism: Staurois parvus (assembly GCF_062004578.1). Taxonomy (NCBI): domain Eukaryota; kingdom Metazoa; phylum Chordata; class Amphibia; order Anura; family Ranidae; genus Staurois; species Staurois parvus. Next base: position 18,718,756 of record NW_028317947.1, read on the forward strand.
CTTACCTGCCCTGGAGTCCACTGCTGTCTTCACCAGGCTCTAGACCACGGGTGTCAAACTGGTGGCCCTCCAGCTGTTACCAAACTACAAGTCCCATGAGGCATTGCAAGATTGACAGTTACAAGCAGGACTCCCAAAGGCAGAGGCATGATGGGATTTGTAGTTTCGCAACAGCTGGAGGGCTGCCAGTTTGACACCCCTGGTCTAGACAGAGGGCCAGGGGTCCTGCAGCCTCATAGGACAATCAGAGGAGAATGAAAACTCCTCCTACAAGCTATAACCAGTGCTGTGCTGGACACTGATAGAAGTCACAAGATGCTCTAACTGCTGATGAGAAAAGGTATTTAGCAGTTTATATTTACTAAAATAGATCCTCGGCACCACCATCTTGGATGTGGGAGCTGGCTGTGACTTCCTGCTGGTTGACAGTTGACTTCCCAGTGCTTTTCCGCAGCCTCCTGAAACGTGTCACATTTGCCTAAGTGAGACCTGGGGAATTGGGAGCAAGTACCTGTCAGAAACAGATACTTGCTTCCAGAGATGAAACAAATCATCCTACATCAGTTGTATCCATTTATCTACAGCCGTCTTTCCCTTACATCAATTCACAGGGTTCCTTGCGATTTAACTGCGGACCGGAAACCCTGGTAGGCCTCTCGCACACGGTACTGATGTTTGAGCATCTGCTTTTCTTTTTTTTTTACATGATTTCAGGCATTTCTTTTGCACGTATTCATACATATATATGCGCGCGTGTGAGCATATTTGCGCGCACATACGTGTTCGCCCATTTGCGCACACAATATATTTATTTAAATTCTCGTATTTACGCACAGGCCACGTAAATTACTGACCAAAAGTATGTATGTATGTGCGTGTGTATATAGATAATATATATATATATGTATGTGTATATACAGTGGGGCAAAAATTATTTAGTCAGCCACCAATTGTACAAGTTCTCCCACTTAAAAAGATGAGAGAGGCCTGTAATTGGCTTCATAGGTAGACCTCAACTATGAGAGACAAAATGAGAAAAAAAATCCAGACAATCACATTGGCTGATTTGGAAAGAATTTATTTGCAAATTATGGTGGAAAATAAGTATTTGGTCAATATGAAAAGTTCATCTCAATACTTTGTTATATATCCTTTGTTGGCAATGACAGAGGTCAGACGTTTCCTGTAAGTGTTCACAAGGTTGGCACACACTGTTGCTGGTATGTTGGCCCATTCCTCCATGCAGATCTCCTCTAGAGCAGTGGTGTTTTGGGGCTGTCGCTGGGCAACACGGACTTTCAACTCCCTCCAAAGGTTTTCTATGGGGTTGAGATCTGGAGACTGGCTAGGCTCCAGGACCTTGAAATGCTTCTTACGAAGCCTCTCCTTCGTTGCCCGGGCGGTATGTTTGGGATCATTGTCATGTTGGAAGACCTGGCCACGTTTCATCTTCAATGCCCTTGCTGATGGCAGGAGGTTTGCACTCAAAATCTCACGATACATGGCCCCATTCATTCTGTCCTGTACATGGATCAGTCATCCTGGTCCCTTTGCGGAGAAACAGCCCCAAAGCATGATGTTGCCACCCCCATGCTTCACAGTAGGTATGGTGTTCTTTAGATGCAACTCAGCATTCTCTCTCCTCCAAACACGATGAGTTGTGTTCCCACCAAACAGTTCTATTTGGTAGTGTAGCATAGTGTGTTACTGATGGTAGCCATTGTTACGTTGGCCCCAGCTCTCTGCAGGTCCCCCCCGTGTGGTCCTGGGATTTTTGCTCACCGTTCTTGTGATCATTTTGACCCCACGGGGTGAGATCTTGCGTGGAGCCCCAGATCGAGGGAGATTATCAGTGGTCTTGTATGTCTTAAATTTTCTAATTATTGCTCCCACAGTTGATTTGTTCACACCAAGCTGCTTGCCTATTGCAGATTCAGTCTTCCTAGCCTGGAGCAGGTGTCCTGGTGTCCTTTGACAGCTCTTTGGTCTTCACCATAGTGGAGTTTGGAGTGTGACTGTTGGAGGTTGTGGACAGGTGTCTTTTATACTGATAACAAGATCAAACAGGTGGTAATGAGTTCAGGACAGAGGAGCCTCTTAAAGAAGAAGGTACAAGTCTGTGAGAGCCAGAAATCTTGCTTGTTTGTAGGTGACCAAATACTTATTTTCCACCATAATTTGCAAATAAATTCTTTCCAAATCAGCCAATGTGATTGTCTGGATTTTTGTTCTCATTTTGTCTCTCATAGTTGAGGTCTACCTATGATGCCAATTACAGGCCTCTCTCATCTTTTTAAGTGGGAGAACTTGTACAATTGGTGGCTGACTAAATACTTTTTTGCCCCACTGTATATATGTGTGTGTGTATATATATATATATATATATATATATATATTTTTTGTAATCTATATTTATTTATTTTTTACCCCTGAAGAATACATGACACCTATTTACGCACCTGCGTGCAAAGGCACATTGTAAATAGTGGCCTACATTCTACCTCTGTACTGAGGTTTTTCAAGCTGTAGCGTGCAAAAAGCCCTCAAAGCAATAGGAGCCTGACAGCACCTGCAGCTATTTGTGGCTGCTCATACGTCGATCATACAACGATTACCTGTGGATTATCAGCCTTAGAGGCAGGCTGTCCCTTCTTATGGTAGTATAATTATTATTCATCCTTCATTCTATGTGCTGAACAAATAAATTAAGGTCTAAGGTCACCTTTCAAAGAAAACCGAACATGCGTTCAGGAGCCTCATTCCTATGGGTCTTATGAGGTACCCCCAATGCCTGGCCAAAAACTCCAATATTATGAGTGTTCCTCGGTCTGAGTGCTCTCCTTCATTCATAAATTGTGTATGCACTGTACTCTGTCTATCCTGTTGCAGCAATGCTACTACCAGGGGCGGACTGACAACTCCTGGGGCCCCAGGGCAATAGTGGATCATGGGGCCCCTGTGTCCTTGCCCAAACTCAAAAAAGCCTATGAAAAAGGTACCAGGGGCATCTCATGGGACCCCCTACTGACCTCCGGCAGTGCCCGAGTTTCCAAATGGTCAGTCCACCCCTGGCTACTACATGGGTAGAGAACATGCGCACGGCATATGACTGTAGGAGCGTGCTCGCCCCTATAATGCGGAAGGTTAGTACTCAACATATGGAGTATCCTGGCAACTAGGCAGGATGGAGGAATGTTCAGAATATAGAGTTTCTTGGCCAGGCTTCAGGGTACCGCAAAAGATCGTTAGGGATGGCGATTACATGCAGCAAACGTTTTCCAGCCTGCACGGTGTATTTCCATCTACTGTGGGGCCCATTGACTGCATGGTAAAATGTATTTAAGAGGTGAACTTGGCCTTACTTTGGTAACTAATCAGAGCCTTGTGCTACGCTGATACATGTAATGAATTCGACTTTTTGCTGTGACTTTTTTTTTAGTAATTTGCTTCCTTCTATTTCAGAGAGGTTGACAACACTGGAGTTAAGAAAAAGAAGAAGCAGAAACGCAAGAAAGACAAAGGAGGGGACAAGCTGGAAACCACTGAGGCTCCGGTAACCATTCCAGATTCTTCAGCTCCAAAGAGGGCCTGTTTGAAGGGTTTATAGTGACATGACAGTGTACATGGTGAGCCCTTTCACACTGATGCGCTTCCAATGACTTAAAATGGAAGGTGCCTTTTTGCTGCGCTTTTGGAAAAACTGCACCAAAAAGGCACCTTTCATTGTAAGTCAATAGAGCATGCAGGACTTTTCCCAGCGCAGCACACGAGTGTGAACAGTTACATAGACTTTAATGGGGAATAATTTTCATGTGCTTTTGTTACCCTGTAAAAGCACGCCAGTGTGAACCAGGCCTAAGAATCTCTGCCCATGTTGGATTTCAGTTCATCCCTACACTGTTTAATAGGTTGGGCTCAGTGTTCTGTGCAGATCATTTGATTTCCTGCATACAGACTGATCACAGTCGGTCTTTCGTGCACGGGGTTACTGCTATGAAAAGGGCCACACAGTCATTTACAATTTGATTGTTTGTCGTAGCATTAACAAAACACTTCACTGGAAACCCAAAGCTACAACACCCAGATAAGTGTGCTTATTTAAAAAAAAAAAAGACAGCTATTTTCAGTCCAATGAGATTTCAAAATTAGTCACATGGCTATATTGAAGAGCCTTATCTTAAAGCAGGAGTGTCAAACTGGCGGCCCTCCAGCTGTTGCCAAACTACAAGTCCCATGAGGCATTGCAAGATTGACAGTTACAAGCATGACTCCCAAAGGCAGAGGCATGATGGGACTTGTAGTTCCGCAACAGCTGGAGGGCCACAGGTTGACACCTCTGTCTTAAAGCATTGTGCATTGAGCCTATGGCGATTGATCATTCAGAACTGTAAACTTTAATTTTATGATAAACTGCATACTTGAGAAAATATTTTTGTTTATAAACTATTATTTATTAAACTCAAAAATGCAAAATATAAATGTTAAAGTGTTACTAAACCCACAACAGTACAATCAGTCTGTATATGCAGTAAAGCATGCTTGTTATACTCACTGTGGAACCTAAGGGGTTAATCCTCCGCATTGTGTAAAAAGGCTGTTTGATCCTGTCTTCTCTGCCACTCCTCTTGTTCAAATGTCCACCTGATGAGACAGACTGAACCCGTAGTCACATGCAAATGCTCAGTTTTTAGTGTGTATTGCTAGAGATTTTTTTTTTTTCCATGGGAGAGTGCATGTGATCAGCACAGGGCCAATCAGCACTGTCCACACAGGGGTCAGGGGTTCTGCATCCTTCTATAGCAGAAAGAAAACTCCTCCTACAAGTTTTAACCAGTGCTCTGCTGAAGTCACAAGACTGCTCTAACTGCTGACGAGAAAAGGTATTTAGCAGTTTGTTTACTAAAATAATTGCATTTCCATGATCTGGGTACTGTGGGAGACCGGATATAGTGAATGCAAGGTCCGGGGAGACCAGATAGAGTGAATGCAGGGTCCGGGGAGACCGGATAGAGTGAATGCAGGGTCCGGGGAGACCGGATAGAGTGAATGCAGGGTCCTGGGTTTAGTAACACTTTAATATAAACTGCAATTTCTTCCTCATGGGATTACGGCTTATAGAAATATATATTTGATACCTTCTGCTTGACCTCTTTCGTTTAGGTGAACACTCTACCTGCTGAGAAGATCCAAGAGATCCAGAAGGCCATTGAGCTGTTTTCTGTGGGTCAAGGGTCCGCTAAGACCATGGAAGAGGCCAGCAAGCGAAGCTACCAGTTCTGGGACACGCAGCCTGTTCCTAAGTTAGGTAGGAGCCACATTTCATTGTAATCCAGGTAACTGGGGATAGTGTGATCCTTGCTTGTAAAGGTTGTTTTTTTTTTTTGTTTTGTTTTTTGGGAGGGGGGGGGGGCGGGGTTGGGGCTAAAGGTAGAATAGAATACAATCTGCTTCAATTTAATCCGAATCCAATTTGTCTTTATATGCACCAAGAAGGCGATTGCTAAAATCTGATCCAGAGCTGTCTAACACATACTTTTAAAAGATCATGGGCAGCACAGTGGCTAAGTGGTTAGCACTTCTGCCTGGCAGTACTAGGGTCGTTTGTTCGAATCCCAGCTATGGTACCTCCTGCCTGGAGTTTGCATGTTCTCCCTGTGCCTGTGTGGGTTTCCTCTGGGTACTCCGGTTTCCTCTCACACTCCAAAGACATGCTGGTAGGTTAATTGGATCCTGTCTAAATTGTCCCTAGTATGTGTATGTATAAATGTGAGTTAGGGACCTTAGATTGTACACCCCTTGAGGGTTAGGGACTGATGTGAATGTACAATATATATGTAAAGTGCTGTGTAAATTGATGGCGATATACAAGTACCTGAAATAAATAAATAACCGGGCAAGTTGTGGTGAGCTGGGCTGAAAGAAACCAAAAAGCCCTTTATTAAAACAGTGCAAATCACAATAGAGCCTTCAAGCTATCTGTATGCCTTTTGCTCCCATCAAAAATCCCAAAAATGGTCTTATTCCTTTTTTTAGGATAGTGAATGAAGCCATGTAAATTATTCCCCCCCCCCCCCCTTTTTTTTTTTTTTTCTTTCTTTTTTTTTTTCTTTTTTTTTTTTTTGTCTTGGGCCAAATGTTCCTCCCAGACCTGTGTGTTTACAGCTTAGTATTATACAGCTGTTTATTCCAAACTGTATACAGGTGTTTTAAAAACATTGATGCATGAATGATCTTATTCCAAATGAGAACGATTATTTTGTCTGATAGCCTGATGTACTTCTTATAGGTGAAGTGGTCAATACACATGGCCCTATTGAGCCAGACAAGGATAATATCCGTCAGGAGCCATACAGCCTGCCACAGGGTTTCACCTGGGATGCTCTGGATTTGAGTGACAGATCAGTGGTAAGTAAGACTGAGGCTTTCATTGGCTGAAACCTTTCCCCATCCAACTCCAGACAGTACTTAAGTCATTTGGATAAAGGGAGGAAATTTCATGCTGCGTTCATTTGATATCATACAGATAGTAAACCTGCATTTCTGAACAGGAAATTGCACATGTACATTCTGCAAACTCGGGGCTCATATGCAAAGAATTTAGAGAGGGACGCACTACCAGGATTTTCTGATTCAGGAGGTCTGAGTTTATAGGGCAAACTTGGGAATATTTTAAACCTTGTATGGTCTCCAAACTGCAGCCCTGGGGGCGAATGTGGCCCTTTGCTTGCCTTTATCTGGCCCTTGGGGAACTATTCCTCCCACTGATACAAGATGCTATTCTATAAACTGACGCCAAGGATGGGGCGCCATTTCCCCCCAGTGACGCCAAGGATGGGGCGCCATTTCCCCCCAGTGACGCCAAGGATGGGGCGCCATTTCCCCCCAGTGACGCCAAGGATGGGGCGCCATTTCCCCCCAGTGACGCCAAGGATGGGGCGCCATTTCCCCCCAGTGACGCCAAGGATGGGGCGCCATTTCCCCCCAGTGACGCCAAGGATGGGGCGCCATTTCCCCCCAGTGACGCCAAGGATGGGGCGCCATTTCCCCCCAGTGACGCGAAGGATGGGGCGCCATTTCCCCCCAGTGACGCCAAGGATGGGGCGCCATTTCCCCCCAGTGACGCCAAGGATGGGGCGCCATTTCCCCCCAGTGACGCCAAGGATGGGGCGCCATTTCCCCCCAGTGACGCCAAGGATGGGGCGCCATTTCCCCCCAGTGACGCCAAGGATGGGGCGCCATTTCCCCCCAGTGACGCCAAGGATGGGGCGCCATTTCCCCCCAGTGACGCCAAGGATGGGGCGCCATTTCCCCCCAGTGACGCCAAGGATGGGGCGCCATTTCCCCCCAGTGACGCCAAGGATGGGGCGCCATTTCCCCCCAGTGACGCCAAGGATGGGGCTCCATTTCCCCCCAGTGACGCCAAGGATGGGGCTCCATTTCCCCCCAGTGACGCCAAGGATGGGGCTCCATTTCCCCCCAGTGACGCCAAGGATGGGGCTCCATTTCCCCCCAGTGACGCCAAGGATGGGGCTCCATTTCCCCCCAGTGACGCCAAGGATGGGGCTCCATTTCCCCCCAGTGACGCCAAGGATGGGGCTCCATTTCCCCCCAGTGACGCCAAGGATGGGGCTCCATTTCCCCCCAGTGACGCCAAGGATGGGGCTCCATTTCCCCCCAGTGACGCCAAGGATGGGGCTCCATTTCCCCCCAGTGACGCCAAGGATGGGGCTCCATTTCCCCCCAGTGACGCCAAGGATGGGGCTCCATTTCCCCCCAGTGACGCCAACGCTGGTGCGCCTTTTCCCCCCCAGTGACGCCAACGCTGGTGCGCCATTTCCCCCCCAGTGACGCCAACGCTGGTGCGCCATTTCCCCCCCAGTGACGCCAACGCTGGTGCGCCATTTCCCCCCCAGTGACGCCAACGCTGGTGCGCCATTTCCCCCCCAGTGACGCCAACGCTGGTGCGCCATTTCCCCCCCAGTGACGCCAACGCTGGTGCGCCATTTCCCCCCCAGTGACGCCAACGCTGGTGCGCCATTTCCCCCCCAGTGACGCCAACGCTGGTGCGCCATTTCCCCCCCAGTGACGCCAACGCTGGTGCGCCATTTCCCCCCCAGTGACGCCAACGCTGGTGCGCCATTTCCCCCCCAGTGACGCCAACGCTGGTGCGCCATTTCCCCCCCAGTGACGCCAACGCTGGTGCGCCATTTCCCCCCCAGTGACGCCAACGCTGGTGCGCCATTTCCCCCCCAGTGACGCCAACGCTGGTGCGCCATTTCCCCCCCAGTGACGCCAACGCTGGTGCGCCATTTCCCCCCCAGTGACGCCAACGCTGGTGCGCCATTTCCCCCCCAGTGACGCCAACGCTGGTGCGCCATTTCCCCCCCAGTGACGCCAACGCTGGTGCGCCATTTCCCCCCCAGTGACGCCAACGCTGGTGCGCCATTTCCCCCCCAGTGACGCCAACGCTGGTGCGCCATTTCCCCCCCAGTGACACCAAATGCGGTGATGTTTAATCCCACTGATGCCAGGAAAATTTCCACTCCCACTGGCTACAGTCTGGCTCCCCTAAGTCTGAAGGACAATGAACTGTCCCTTTTTGTTTAGAAAGTTTGGAGACCCCTGATCTATAAGATGGCGTGTAAATGCAGCATTAGGGCTTCTGTCAGGACAGAAAGTAGTAAAAACATTTCAATAGGAACCCGAAAAAACCTTTTTAGTAGATATGAAGAGATTACAACTGCTGACATTCTCACAATAAGAACTGTTCAAAACCATATACAGGAACAAACAGAACCTCTCCACAACTACAAACTCGTATAAAAGCTCTACAAAGCAAGTGAATCTATTCTTTGGCCATGCAGGGGAAAAACAGGTTTATTTCAATGGTGCTCCATACCAAAGAGCGCTGAGTATTTCCTTTGGTTCCCAGTGCGAAGCCATGTGGCAGGGGATTAAAAAGGTGGAAAGTATAAACTGCTTAAAGTGGTTTTAAAGCCTGAAGGTTTTATGGATGCAGGTAAAAAAAAAAACCTTCAGTGTGCAGGTTCCCTTACCTAAGCCCGATCTCGATCCAGTGATTTGCATGAGAGCAGCGGCTCTCTTGGCTCTCTGCTTTCTCATTGGCTTAGGGACTGTATCAGGAGCCATTGGTTCCTGCTGCTGTCAATCACAGCCAGTGACGCAGGAGCAGGGGTAGGGCTGATCATTGCTGTTAATGTGTGTGTCTATGGACACAGAGACAGGGCTTGGGATCGAGCCCACTTGAGTGCCCCTATAGCAAGTGGGAGCCCTCAGCAGGAGGGAGGGGCCAGGAACGCCAGCCGGGGACCCTATAAGAAGAGGATTGAGGCATGCTGTGTGCAAAACCATGCACAGAGCAGGTAAGTGACATGATTTGTTATTTTTAAATATAAAAATTTCACTTTTAAGATGGGTACATTAACAACTTGCCCTCCCGAGGGCTTAACGCCGCCCCCCCCCCTTCCTGACAAGGCCATTTTTTTTGCGATATGGCTCTACGTTACTTTAACTGACAATTGCGTGGTCATGCAACGCTGCACCCAAATTAAATTTAGGTCCTTTCCCCCCCCCCCCACACACACACAAATAGAGCTTTCTTTTGGTGTTATTTGATTTCCTGCACGTTTTTTTTTTATTTTTTTTTGCGCTATAAACAAAGACCGAAAATTTTAAATTAAAAAATTTTAAATATGTCCAGTAAGAAAATTAAAAAAATCTAATTTCATCATAAATTTAGGCCAAAATGTATTCTGCTCCATGTCTTTGCTAACAAAAAAAAAAAACCAATACCTGTAAATTAATTGGTTTACGTGATAGTTATAGCGTTTACAAATGGCGGTATATATACTGGGATTTTTTTTTTCTCACTAGTAATGGTGGCGATCATCGACTTATAGCGGGACTGTGGTGGGCCTTCAGACACTGGGAGGGAACTGACTTGGTGTCGCTGACATCCCCAGTGACACCAATACAGGGATCAGTGCTAATAAAAAGCACTGACACTGTACTAATGGCACTGGACAGGAAGGGGTTAACATGTGGGGCGATCAAAGCGTTAACTGTATGCTGTTTCACTATAAGCACACTGCTTTGTGTGGCTCTGCTTTGCAGAGCCACACAAAGCAGTGTGCAGGAGCTGACGGGAGAAATCTGTGTTGTTTATACACAGGTCTCTGCCCCGTCGGAGATACTTGGCGATCATCAGGTAGCGGTGAGAAATCACTGGCCAGGACCCGGTGATTGACAGCCAAGGCTGCGAATGGCGGCATGGGTAGGGGGCGTGCGCCCCCGTACCTGGACAAAGTGTGTGTGTGTGTTTGTGTGTGATTTTTTTTTTTTTATGTGTATGTATGTGATTTTGCGCGCCCTGTAACAGTATTTGTGCTATAGGGCGGCACGGAACTGGTTAAAGCGAACCTGTTTTGTGCCACATGGGCAAAGCCCAGATTTGTTTTTTAAGCTTTTAGAAGCTCCTTCTTCCTTTTTTTCTTTTTTTTTTTTTTCCCTTAAATGGAATTTTGCTGGCACGTTTTTTTAGATACAAAAAGTGCTTAGCAGAATTCTTCTGTAATCTCCCAACAATCTGTCTCTGCTCAGTATTACCGCACATAGCCTATCTCTTCATAAGTTGTTAACTATAATCTTCTTATTATCTGCAGCTAAAGGAGCTGTACACTTTGCTAAATGAAAACTATGTAGAAGATGATGATAACATGTTCCGCTTTGACTACTCGCCGGAGTTCCTGTTATGGTGAGCTTAGCAGATTGTAACTTTTGTATAGTCTTCTGCCGTAAGGAACCGTCTCTAAAGATGAGGCTGCTGTGTCTTCTTTCCTAGGGCACTGAGACCTCCCGGATGGCTGCCACAGTGGCACTGTGGAGTGAGGGTCATCAATAGCAAGAAGCTAGTGGGGTTTATCAGCGCCATTCCAGCTAACATGAAAATCTATGATCTGTAAGTATTTTATCACCAGGAGTGGATTTTTCTGTTCATTGCGTAGAAGAGTTATTTGTTTGTACCAGATTGGTCTGCAGCTATTTTCCCAACATGTCAACCTGCATTTCAGGGCCATATCCAGTCAAAACATGTGATGTTAAAAGTGAAATCAATGCATCTACAGCAGGGCTTAAAATTTCAAGTCCTGAGCTACTAGCCAAGCCTTAAGAGTTACTCACCACCAACAAACGCACACAAGCAGAGACACCTGTACACACACACAGACATGTACATACACACACGCACAGAGACACCTGTACACACACACACAGACATGTACATACACACACACGCACAGAGACACCTGTACACACACACACAGACATGTACATACACACACACACGCACAGAGACACCTGTACACACACACAGACATGTACATACACACACGCACAGAGACACCTGTACACACACACACACACAGACATGTACATACACACACACACACAGACATGTACCTACACACACACGCACAGAGGCACATGTACACACACACAGACACATGCATACACACAGATACATGTACATACACAGACATACACACACACACACCCACATATACATACATACACACCTGTACACACACACATGTACGTACACATGCACACACACTCAGACACATGTACAGATAGACACATGTACATGCATACACAGACACACACATGCGCACACATGTACACACACACACATCACCCCCCCCCATCATAAAAAGTTGCAGTACTTCGTTAGTCACTCACACAGCCGGGTACTGCACTCTAGGGGGAGGCAGAGAGCACAGCACACACTCCTTGCTTTGCTTTCACTGCACTCAGCTATTGAGCAGTCTGACGGCTCCCAGTGCCAATGACAGATCCAGCCTGAGCTCTGAGCCTGCTCAGCAAGACGGCCTTGGTGGACACACTCGCCCCCACCATAATTTCCACTCGCCATTGATGAGCAAGCGAGTGGAAATTTCAAGCCCTGATCTACAGTATATTTGCTTGTTTGTAATATTTCTTCTCATGTTCTGCTGTGTCTGACCTCTATCAAATGGGAAGTCCTCTTCCTAAATGGGACACAGTGGCTGCAACTCTTTGTCACTCCATTTTAAATGTAAAAAAATTGAGGATTGGGCTTAAAGTGATTGTAAAGCTTTGATTTTTATTTTTTAATGGAAAAAATAAACATGTCGTACCTGATCTTGCACAGTGCTCGACCCTCCTCTTCTGGAGGTACCTGCTGGTGCTCCTAACTCCATTTAACTCGAATTTGATTGACAGCAGTGGGAGCCAATATACTGTCCAAACATTCGTTCGATCGAGAAGAGTTTTTTATTCTGCTCCTTCGTATTTTCTTATCACTTTGGCCGCAAACGCTCTGATTTGACCCCACTAATGATTAGAAAATCGAAACAAACCTTCTTAAAGGAAACCTTTTTCAAATGAAACATTTTGTGTGTGTATGGCCAGCATAAACGACAGCAGGTGCAGGTAGCTTGTATCAAGCTACCTGCCTATGACCAGGGAGTATGTCATGCATAATATTATATTACAATCCTGTCAGAAAATCTGCAAAACAGCATTTTAGGACTTTTAAAAAATGTATTTTTTAAAAAAAAAATTTTTTTCTTTTTGAGTCTGATATGTACCAGATTCAACCTCTGATTGTATATATTGTACCTCTATTGTCTGTTATTCTGAGAATGGATTAGATATTGTGTTCCCTGACCATATAGCTGGTTATTTATATTTACCACTACATATAGATGTTCAAGAATAAATTGTATTTTTTGTTAATCTTTTCATATATTAAGTTCACCTTTTAGCAGAAAATAATAAATGCACATTTTTTGCAGGTTTGCTATTTTCAGCAGATCGCTGGGGCCATGAAGGACTTCTGCAGTTCTGTCAGTATATCTGCTTGCCCATACATCTCATATGAGCACGCCGATACACTCTGATGGGGAAAAAAAAAATCAATGAACTAGTAAACTGGTAGTTCATTGAGAACTGCAAGCCGACCATCACTAATGCAGGCCATAGACTGTTCGGTTATCATCTGTTTTTTTTCGTCCGAAAGAATAATCGGCCGATTTTTGCACTGTTAGTGGGGCAATGGCATCGGCCGATTTTCACGGTTCCTCCTCATTTCTTTTATCGGTCATGCTGGAAAATGTGTGAAAAATGGGCGATTTTTGCAATCATTGGTAGCCAACAGAACGACCGAGGTTTTGTTTTTCAGACGAAAAATCGGCCGATAAACGAACCGCCTATGGCCTGCATAAAGCTGTTGTAATTTTCTTAATTACAGAATTCTGTGAATGATGGACATGGTTAGGCGGGTGGAGCCCCACACGGCCGCGTGTGTTTTTGTTTTTTTGTTTTTGTTTTTGTTTTTTTTTTGTTTGTTTTTGTTTTTTTTTACTTTTTGACAGCTAGTGGGAGGAGATCACCTGCTAGCTGTCAAAGTGGGGAGGAGCAGGGTCCGGTCCATTCATAACATGCTACATGTAACATGTTATGAAAGGTGAACTTTATCCTTTTAACTAAATTATACATCAAACTTTTTTTTGAGGTTTTTATCCAATTAATTGAAAAAATAATCGGGCAACTATTCAAATATGAAAATAATAATTCGTTGCAGCCTTACTGCTCATACAGCCTGTTTTGAAGGGGTGTCTTGCAGCCAGTCTCAATAGGTGCAGGACTGCGATGCAAATAAACTGCCTAGATAAACGATGTACTTTTTGCTCAGTGAAATACACATTAGATTGTAAGCTCCAAGGATCAGGGCCCTCCTAACCCTCTTGTATTGTTGCTGTATTGTCGTTATATTGTAAAGTGCTGAGCAAACTGTTGGCGTTATATAAGTCCTGTATAATAATAATTTGGAAAGTGTTTGTTTTTTAATATGGAACACTGCATCCTAATGGGCAAAGATGAGGTTTTCATAGTTCAGTTGCCTGTAACTAATTTCTGTTCTTTTTACTTTCTCAAACCAGCACCAAGAAGATGGTAGAGATCAATTTCCTCTGTGTACACAAGAAGATGCGTGCCAAGCGGGTCGCACCAGTCCTGATCCGTGAGATCACACGTAGAGTTCACATGGAGGGGATCTTCCAGGCGGTGTATACCGCAGGTGTTGTGCTGCCTAAACCAGTAGCCACATGCAGGTGCCTAGTGGAGTTCTTTTTATAGTCTGCTTACAAGCATACAGCTCTGTAGAGTGATAATTGTCAGCATCGGCTCCACACACTTTATCCAGATTACAGTGAAAAATGAATCTTTTGCCTCAGCATCTCTGTAACAACCTCTTCTGCTAGTAAGCGCCATCTCTCTTGTCTGTCGGGCAGGTACTGGCATAGGTCACTAAACCCTCGGAAACTGATAGAGGTGAAATTCTCTCATCTTAGCCGGAACATGACCATGCAGAGGACTATGAAACTGTACCGGCTTCCGGAGGTGAGTTCCCCCTGTGCCCAGGTGACTGACGGCAGTCTAATGCAGCATAATGATTTCAGTTGTAATTATACTCTTGTTACCTCTTACAGTACTGCCACAGGCGTGTCTTGGTGCATTGTGTCCCCTTTGTATAGAATGGGTTGTGAGGATGACCTGGCTATGCGTTCTATCTATAGAGGCACTAAGGCCTCCTGGTTGGTGATGCAGGTTCTTTCGTAGGCCTTGCCCTGATATATATGGGGAGTGTTGATGGACTGGCAGTTTACTTTTCAACTATTGGATAAATCTGCATGGAAACGTTGAATTCTGAAAGTGTATTTACTTTTTTATTACTTGAATGAGAAAAGAAATGACATCGGATTTGTTTAGTGTCCTCATTACCTGTGTGTGTGTGTGTGTGTGTTTTTTGTTTTGTTTTTGTTTTTTTGTTTGTGTGTGTGTTTTGTTTGTGTGTGTGTTTTTTGTTTGTTTTGTTTTTTTTGTGCGTGTGGTTTTTTTTTGTGTGTTTTTTTGTTTGCTTTGTGTGTGTGTTTGTTTGTTTGTTTTTTTGTGTGTGTGTGTTTTTGTTTTTTTTTTTTTTTTTTGTTTTGTTTTGTTTTTTTGGAACCACACAAGGTTAATAACAGGTAGAACCAGGTTGCCAGGGGCATCAAATGTACTTTCTTTCCTCCAGTCTGTGCAGATGAAGTCATTGTCTGGGATTCTCTCTGGGAATATAAAATCATGTTACTATGCTGAATAGAGAATTGTATATTCCCTTTTACTAGCAGATGCTAAAATGCAAAGTCGGGGTGGAGGAAGATTGTTTTGCCAGTGTAGTAAAAAAATTAATTGGTGTGTTCTCTGCAGACTGCTAAAACCCAAGGCATGAAACCAATGGAGCTACATCATGTCCCCGCTGTACACCGGCTCCTGACTCAGTACTTGTCTCAGTTCAACCTGGCCCCGTTCATGAGTGAAGAAGAGGTGAAACATTGGCTTCTGCCCCAAGAGAACATCATAGATACCTTCGTGGTGGAGGTAAGGAAGAGCTGGCACTACATCTAGCATTTTATCTTCTTTATTAGTTGTATCCTGTTTTTATTACAATATCCTGATATTCTATAGCTGTATGTTCACTTTCTCTATGCTGTAGTTAATTTTAAAGCCAAACTTCCCTTTTTAGTTTTGGATAGTGTAGAAAATTAAAGCGGCATTATACTCCCCTTGAATCCAGCAATGTGCCATTCTCATAACTCACCGCTGACCTATTCCAGCGGCCAGCTTCCGGGTTTCAGTCGCTGGCCGCTGTCATTAGCTGGTCAGAAATGTCACTCGCGCGCATGCGCAGGTGTTCCATTAGATTTGGCATTACTGAATTTGTGTCCAACTTGCTGTACAGGGGCAGACAGGCAGGTAAGAAGCTTTTAATGTAGAGACAAGTCATTTCTCTTCTGCACTAAAAATCCCGCCTATCTGCCCATTTTTATTTTGGTGCCTAAAGTACCTCTTTTTAAGAAGTTTTTTTTTTTTCCACTTTTGTCTCTTTTCTACTATAAAAAGAAAATCTCTGAAAAGGGAAAGCCCACTCTTACAGTTATTACTAGCTCATGTGTCCTCATTAGAAGATTTCCCCTGCCTCCTGTTCCTGTAAAACTTCAGATGTTCCTTCACTTTCATTCTTGCTGACAGTGGTCACTAGGACAAATGGAGAGGTCAAATCTCCCCAGCTGGGACACAGACAGCAATAAAAACCTGGCAGGGGTTCTGATTCTTCCCTATCCTTATACAATACAAAACGTTTTATTTTGGCTACTAGTTCAGTGCACTTCTTGTATTTTACATTTAGTACTGGTGACCCTGAGGGTGTATTAAAGGAGAAGTACAGCCAAAGCTCGTTTGCCTGTACTGGATCATAGGAGTGCAGTTCGTTCTGCACTTCTGTGACCTGGTTTTAGCCGACAGCGGGCTAAAGTCTGCTGTCAGTTGACATCTCTCAGCCGGTCCAGGCTGGGGAAAGATAGTAACCATATGGTTGGGATCTACCCAGGAGCCTGGACCGGCACCTGGCTCAGCCTCTCAGCGAGCTGATGAGAGCCTGAGCCAGCCGCTCTAGTTCCCTCACCAGTCTGACACTCCAGTAAGCGCTGGGTGGAAGCGCAGAGCAGACAGCAGTGACAGACCGTCACCACTCTCTAAGAGCGATGGAGAAATGAGCGATCAGCTGTGTCTGATTGCTCAGTTCCCAGCCTTAGAGCTGGTGGGGGACAGATCCAGCATCAGATGGATGCTGCATCCACCTAGGTATGATTTAAAAAAAAACAAAAAAAAACGCCCAAACGTCTCTTTTAATGTTTTCTAAGTCCCGGAGGTACGGGCATTGGTGTTGCGAGAATGGTTTTACCACAAATTGACTAATGTTCTTATCTCTAGTCTCCAGACGGAGAGCTAACAGACTTCCTGAGCTTCCACACGCTCCCCTCAACCATCATGAACCACCCCACACACAAGAGCCTAAAGGCTGCGTACTCCTTCTACAATGTGCACACCAAAACGCCTCTTGTCGACCTCATGAATGATGCCCTCATCCTGGCAAAATCTGTGAGTACCTTTTAGTGTTCTAATGCAACATTTGCTTTGTGCTTGGTGTAGGGGTTTATGGGGTAGAACGAGTGCTGGTTACAGGTAGGTGTAAAGCGACGTAGGAGACTGATTTTCCTGGAAGTGTCAGTTTTCCAGTAGGATTGAGGATATAATTCCTATACAATGACACCGTGATGGAAAGGTGAGGCTTTACCTCCTTTCTAGGTAACCTCCTTTATTCAATTTGGAGATTTGTGACCTGGTCCTTTTTATTGGTTCATTCACACAAGCGTAAAATATGCCGCTTTGTGATCTGTACCAGGTTTTTTTTTTGTTTTGTCTTTTTTTCTTTTTTTTTTTTTAAACAGATCTGAATGCAGCAGATTTGGAGCATATTGTACACATGTAAAACATTTAACATGCTTATGGCCATGTGTGCCGTTACTTAGAAAATTCAGGACCAGGGGTAAGATGAAAACCTAAACGGCATGTGGGCAACAGTGCAAGTACAGAATGGCCTTCAGTCCTAAATGACCGAAGGCCGAGGTCATCCTGCGCCACTGCTTATGCATTGTTCTCAATTATGCTGGACCCGGAACATTTTCTAGCCCACTGGCCACAATCCGGCCCCCCTAAAATCTGAAGGACAGTAAATTGGCCCTTTTGTTTGAAAAGTTTGGAGACCCCTGATGTAGAAGATAGGTGACTGATTACCAAAACACAGGGTAGCTGTAGTAAAATTGCCAGTTCTTTGACCCTGAGATTGTGCTAAAATATATCGGAGCAGGACTCCTCGCTCCAAGGACAGATGGCATATCTCTGCATAAGCTCTCTAGTCATTTCTCTATAGGAAAGTTTCTTCTACAAGCTTGGCTGAAAAGATGTGCTCAGCCTGGTTTTCCTGAGAATGGGCGAGATCTCTCCCTTTAAGCTGAGCCAGGCATGGCATGCAAGTCTAATCCACCCTAAATATGGAGTTGTATTTTATTTGGATCTGACTGGAAAAGCCAAG
The DNA here is from genome assembly GCF_062004578.1 of Staurois parvus. NCBI lineage: Eukaryota > Metazoa > Chordata > Amphibia > Anura > Ranidae > Staurois > Staurois parvus. The sequence continues at coordinate 18,736,790 of NW_028317947.1, forward strand.
TCACATAGAAGCCCATCGGCCTGATTTAAGTGGGTGGTAATGGGACACAAACAGGGGTCTTGCACTTCATGTAAACTGTGTTTTACTTGTTTTATCTGCAGAAAGGATTCGATGTCTTTAATGCCCTAGACCTCATGGAAAACAAAACCTTTCTGGAGAAACTGAAATTTGGAATAGGAGACGGCAATCTGCAGTATTACCTGTATAATTGGAAGTGTCCCAGCATGGGACCTGAGAAGGTAAAGGCAGATCAGTGTGCACAACCGTAGATCCACAATTGGTTATAAACACGTGTGTCATTTTAGCTTGCTTTCACTACACCGCCATGTTTAGTCAGTTCTCGGCATGTCATAGGGTCAGTAACAAGGAGGGCACAGCCACTTTTTGTAGTTTTTGTATAGAGTAGGGAGGGCTTAGCAGTTTTTATTGCCCTGTTTCCTCATTTAGATTTCCTTTTCATATCCTGTCTTTCCCTTTTTTTGTCATTTCCCTTTTTTTTGTCCTTTCCCATTTTTTTTTTTTGTGTCCTTTTTCCCTTTTTTTCTTTTCCTACTAATCTGAATTTAAGCTCTTATTTGGGAGCAGGGGGAGTCTGTGTGAATGTGCAGTCTAATAGGCACCAAAGTTAGCCACAGTACGCTCAATAGTTTAGAATTCGTCTTGCATAGCCCACTCTTCCTCTGCTATACAAGTCTTTGTGAGGACATTTGTGATGAGTGTGGCATAGTAGAGCACTGCAAGTGCAGCTGAAAGCAGCATTTTCACTGAGAAAAAGAAACCATAAAGTATAACCTGAGTAGATCCAGGACTAAAAAGGGATAAACACAAGGCTTTGGTTACCGTATATACTCGAGTATAAGCCGAGTTTTTCAGCACATTTTTTGTGCTGAAAAACGGCCCCCTCGGCTTATACTCGAGTCAACGTCTGCAGATGACATGCCGTCCCTGTCATCTGGACACACCCCCGGGATCAATCCTCGCCGCTCCCTCCCTCTCCCATGGTACACACTTACCGGTCAGATGTCTTCCTTCTCTGGCCGCTCTCCTCCTCTTCACTCGCTCGATCTTCGCGGTGCCGCTGGGCTCCTCCTCTCCAAGCTCCACCTCCTCGCCGGTGATTGGGCGCCTGTGTGCCTCTCCTGAGCTACAGTTCCGGCGGCCAATCACCGGCGAGGAGGTGGAGCTTGGAGAGGAGGAGCCGAGCGGCACCGCGAAGATCAAGCGAGTGAAGAGGAGGAGAGCGGCCGGAGAAGGAAGACATCTGACCGGTAAGTGTGTACCATGGGAGAGGGAGCGAGCGAGCCCAGGCTGGAGCAGGGGTCACCAACGATGGGGCACTATTCCTCCCCCCACTGACACCAACGATGGGGCACTATTCCTCCCCCCACTGACACCAACGATGGGGCACTATTCCTCCCCCCACTGACACCAACGATGGGGCACTATTCCTCCCCCTACTGACACCAACGATGGGGCACTATTCCTCCCCCTACTGACACCAACGATGGGGCACTATTCCTCCCCCCACTGACACCAACGATGGGGCACTATTCCTCCCCCCACTGACACCAACGATGGGGCACTATTCCTCCCCCCACTGACACCAACGATGGGGCACTATTCCTCCCCCCACTGACACCAACGATGGGGCACTATTCCTCCCCCCACTGACACCAACGATGGGGCACTATTCCTCCCCCCACTGACACCAACGATGGGGCACTATTCCTCCCCCCACTGACACCAACGATGGGGCACTATTCCTCCCCCCACTGACACCAACGATGGGGCACTATTCCTCCCCCCACTGACACCAACGATGGGGCACTATTCCTCCCCCCACTGACATCAACGATGGGGCACTATTCCTCCCCCCTCGGCTTATACTCGAGTCAATAGTTTTTCCCAGTTTTTTGTGGTAAAATTAGGTACCTTGGCTTATATTCGGGTCGGCTTATACTCGAGTATATACGGTATCTGTAATCTTGGGGCTTCAAGGTAAAACCTCTTCACTTCCCCTTACCACATATACAGAAATTTACTTCTGTAAATCCCTCATACATTTATATATCGGGTAGTGCCAACTAAAGGGTTCTTAAAAAGCATTTTATAAAAGCTGATGGCATATGATGGCATACAGTTGCAAGAAAAAGTATGTGAACCCCTTGGGATTACGTGGAGTTTTGCATGAATTGGGCATAAAATGTGCTCTGAACGTCATCTAAGTCACAACAATAGAAGAACACAGTCTGCTGAACATAATACTACACAAACATTAGATGTTGCCATGGTTTAATTTCACATAACATGTAAACATTCACAGTGCATGGAGGAAAAAGTATGTGAGGCCCTAGCTTAATGACTTCTCCCAGAGCTAATTGGAGCCAGGAGTGAGCCAACCTTGACTCCAATCAGTGTGATGATATTGGATGTGTTGCTGACAGCTGTCCTGCCCTTAAAAAACACACACCTGTTTTGGGTTTACTGGTTTCAAGAAGCACTGTCTGATGTGAACCATGCCTCGCAGAAAAGAGCTCTCAGAAGACCTACAATCAAGAATTGTTGACTTGCGTGAAGCTGGAAAGGGTTACAAAAGTATCTCCAAAAGCCTTGATGTTCATGTGTCCACGGTAAGACAGACTGTCTACAAATGGAGAAAGTTTAGCACTGTTGCTACTCTCCCTAGGCGTGGTCGTCCTGTAAAATGACTGCAAGAGCACAGCGCAGAATGCTTCATGAGGTAATGAAGAATCCCAGAGTGTCAGCTAAGGACCTACAGAAATCTCTGGCACATGCTAACATTTTTGTTGACAAATCTACAATAAGCAAACCATTAAACGAGAATGGAGTACATGGGAGGACACCACGGAGGAAGCCATTGCTGTCCAAAAAGCATATTGCAGCACGTTTGAAGTTGCTAAAGAGCACCTGGATGTTCCACAGCACTACTGGCAAAATATACTGTGGACAGATGAAACCAAGATTGAGTTGTTTGGGAAGAACACACAACACTATGTGTGGAGAAAAAAAGGCACAGCACACCAACATCAAAACCTCATCCCCACTGTAAAACATGGCGGAGGGAGCATCATGGTTTGGGGCTGCTTTGCTGCCTCAGGGCCTGGATGGATTGTTGTCATTGATGGGAAAATGAATTCCAGAGTTTATCAAGGCATTTTGCAGGAAAACGTAGGACCATCTGTCCACCAACTGAAGCTCCGCAGAGGATGGGTGATGCCACAGGAAAATGACCCAAAGCATACAAGTAATTCAACAAAACAATGGCTGCAACAGCACAGAATACGCCTTCTGTGGCCCAGTCAGAGTCCTGACCTCAACCCGATTGAAATGCTGTGGCATGACCTTAAGAGAGCGATTCACACCAGACATCCCAAGAATATTGCTACACTGAAACAGTTTTGTGAAGAGGAGTGGTCCAAAATTACTCCAGATCGTTGTGCAGGTCTGATCTGCAACTACAGGAAACGTTTGGTTGAGGTTATTGCTGCCAAAGGAGAGTAAACCAGTTATTAAGTCCAAAGGTTCACATACTTTTTCCTCCCTGCACTGTGAATGTTTACATGTTATGTGCAATTAAACCATGGCAACATCTAACGTTTGTGTAGTATTATGTTCCGCAGACTGTGTTCTTCTATTGTTGTGACTTAGATGACGTTCAGAGCACATTTTATGCCCAATTCATGCAAAACTCCACGTAATCCCAAGGGGTTCACATACTTTTTCTTGCAACTGTAGTTGTCCTTGTCGCAAAAAGGAAAGCAGGATTGTGTGGATCTTTCTCTAAGGCCCTTTGAAATTCGCAGCAGTGTCTTCCTTGGGTGGTAGGGCAGTCTAGTGTCATAATTTGGTGTTTTCTACCTTGTGAAGTACAGTATCTGTTAGGAGGCAAGTGATGCTCTACAAGAGAAAGGAAAGAATTGATAGAAAATCTGTTTGCTGTGAAAGGGTCAGCCCAGCCAAAAGTGACCATTATAGGTAGAGCCTGTAAGGCTGAGTTAGCAACTGGCTTATTGTGCAGTTTGGATACTGCAACCTTGACAACTCCTTGACACAATTTCCGACACTGTTCCTGTCCACCTTCTATGTGTTACAGCTTCCCCTGTTACATTCCCCTTTAATAAAGGAGATCCTGCAGGGACAGCGGAAGTCTCGCATAATCGGTACAGCAGGTGTGCAGTCAGGAAATTGGCGCAGGCTTCTTAGCAAATACAGTCTTTGAAAGATGCAAGACTTTTCTGGTGGTTTAATTCTCTAGTATGTACCAAATGAAACTTCGGTGGACTTGAGCTTAAAAGGAAAGAAAAAATAGGAAGATGGCACCACCAACAGAGAATTTCTAACACAGAAGAGGGACGAATGTCAGATCGCTGTCCCCAATGATAGGGAAGATAATTGCCATGTATTTATACTGCATTTAATAATGAAAGCTCCCACAGAGACGACCTTCAGCTTTAATCAGTCTCTTTTTATCCCGTTTACAGGTTGGGCTTGTTTTACAGTAGCACCTCTCACCCCCCACATCTGAGGGGGACAGGGTGTGACGTGGCCGCCAGCTGCTCAACATGCCAGAGATTGGATACCCGAGAGAGCAGCCCCAAGCAGGATACGTGGGCATTGCTCTGGAACACATCCTACTGATGTGCATGGGAGGGAGGTTTTCGGGATTATGGAAGTGCGAAGCAGGGAGCTTCCGCCAGCCTGGCTTGAATTTAAGGATTTTTCAGGGTCTTTTCTTTTTTTTTTTTTTTTTTTTAATCCCTCCCCTTTCCTGCTGTGAATAAAGAAATTGCAACGGCTCTTCCCTCCCTGCTGCCATCCAAACTGAACCGGAGTTGTGGCTAAATATTAAAGTATATATTATATATATATCTGTAATGTGCTGTCGGTGCTTCACTTTGCTTTGGGTGGCTGCTGCTGATGATGAGTATGTTGTGCTGGGTTTACACAAGATTGATGGTGAAATTAGAGAGACACATAAGTAGGCTGTCATGGAGGAAATAGTTCCAGCAAATCCAAAAGAAAAAAAAAAGGGAAAAACCGGACACTGTCAGTCCAGTGATCTTTATTGTGGGAAAATTCAACTATAAATAAATTTTTCAAATGATATAATGCTTTTTCACTGATACAATGCCTTGATGAAGTGTGGTGTGCAACATGAAAAAGTGACGGGAGAAGTTTCATTTAATAGTTTTGGTTTGATTTTAAGAGACCCCTTTCCTCCTGGCTCAAAATGTTAATGGCAATTGAGATCTCAGTTTTTGTCTTCATTAACCTCCCTGGCAGTAATCCCAAGTGTAGCTCGGGGTTAATATTCAATACCAAAAGCGGTAACCCCAGCCACACTTGGGATTACACTGTCGTGTAATTTACCTTGTCCTGCGATCCCCCGATGTCCTTCCACTGTGTCCTCCAGCCAATGCCGGCATCCGTCTTCTGGGTTTCCTTCCCTGCGAGCAGGAGGGCGGAACCGGCGGGAGATTCAAAAAAGTAAAAATATGACACACACACAATACACTGTAATCTGTTAGGATTACATTCCTGTATCAAACCATTTCATCTCAGTTTTGTCCTGTGCCCTGCCTGCATTTTTACCATTCTTTCTGCCTGGAAATTTCATGGCATCCAAAAAGCGTCCCTTTTAGGTCAAAAGCGGTTTTAGACCGGCTAGAGAACAGCGATAGTGAATTAGAACCACTTGCAGAATTGAGTGATAATGATTTGTGGGGAAATTCGTCATCAGACACTGAAAGTGACGACAGGGACTATTCTGCGACTGAGCTCAGTGATGTGCAAACTTGGTGCTCTAATTCAAATTTCAGTGTTTTTGGTTTGATTACATTATTGAATTAAATTTATTATTATTTTTTATAATTATTTATTATATTATAAATTTCTGATTTTGTGTTTCAAACTTTATCATACCCGGGATGTTTACTAGACTCTTGTTTGGACAGATTTAAGTGAGTTATTCCTAAGAATTACAGGCCTACAATATAAAACAACACATTTCCATGTAAAACAATGTACCCCGCTTTGACATTCAAAAATATTGAGATAATCAGACTGCTAGGGAGGTTAATGGAGTACAATCTCCTGCATCGTGCAGAGGAGCACACAGCACTGCTCTAGCAGAGTCGGTAGTCCATTCTCAAAAGTTAGTAGTCTGCTGTAGTTGCCCGATGAAGCCATCATCTGAGATATGCCTGACTATTTTTGCCAGGTAGTCATTTAACCCCTTCCTGCCGACTTCACACAAAAATGCGGTCTCACGGAACTGGGATTTTTTCAATGGAGCCGCATATTTGCATACCTGTCTTTGTGCTGGGAGCGTGCCGCTCGGCGAGCTCCCAGCACAGAGAACGCGATGTTACTGAGAGGGCCGGGTCCCGTTCTAACAATCGGGACCCAGGACTCTCGATTCCGGGTCACGTGATCGCTGTGATAGCCTCTGATTGGCTATCACAGTGATCAGTCACTGTTGAGCCCGGCCCCCTTGTTTTTTTCTCTCTCTCTATGAATGGAGAAGAGAGATACATTGTATCTCTCGAACTCCTGGCATAGAGAAAAAACTTTTTTTTTTTTTTTTTTTGTAATACAAAGATAAACGTTAAAAAATAAAGAAAAATACCTAGATCAGGTTTGCTCTAATTCAGTGCCAGGGTTAGTGTTTGGTTCAAAGGTCAGGATTTAAAAAAAATTGGTATCAGTTAGTGTTAATATCAGTGTGTTTTAGGCAAAAGAAAGACAAAAACAAAATGCGCACAATTGTTTCTGGGCTGTACTCCGGGTACAAATAACATACATCTATATAGTTTTTTTTTATTTAGCTATTTTGGGACAGTTTTCCTTTGATAATAAAAAAAAATTAGGAGCGATCCATTACCATTTACCACCAAATGAAAGCCCAATTTGTCCTGGAAAAAAAATCAAGGTATAATCCATCTGGATGTACGAAGTAGTTGTGGCGATATTGACGGTTTTAATAACACATGTCAACGGTGCAGAATTGTGCTTAGGCCTTTAGATTTGTTTAACCCTTAGGCGTGAAGGGGTTAATAGTATCCTTATCCTTCTTCAGTTTCATAAAGAACACCTCATGTACAGAGGGTGGAGTTTCTCCATTCTTCTTTTCTAATTAGTGGTATAGTAGGTCATTGGTTGATTCTTGGTGAACATGTTGATCCAATGGGATCAACATACATGTCAAATCCCTGTGGAAGCTGGAACTTGCTTTAGTAGACTCTGCTACATCAAAAATCGCTGCTATCTGGGACCCACTTGTACTACCCTGTTGTAAAGTAACCACAGGGGGGTTGCTCGCTTGGCGTTGTTCCACTCACAGAATGCCTTGCATTTTACTCAATGAATGTAATACATTCTCTGAATGGACTAGATGGAAATTTATGACATCACCACCCTGCTTTTCCATATCGTCCAATAAGAGAATGGCTTGTATTTATTGAAAAAAAGAAATGCAAGGTGTTCTGTAAATGACACCCGTGCCAAGAAGGTGACACCCTGTAGTTTAATATGCAGTAGGGCAGTCACTTGTCACAGGACTTGCAAGATACAGGGGGGAAAATAATTATTTGATCCCTGCAGATTTTGTAAGTTTGCCCACTTACAAGGAAATGAAGGGTCTATAATTTTCTCTCATAGTTTTATTTCAAACGATAGAGACAGAATATTAACCAAAAATCCAGAAAACACATGATACAAATGTTATAAATGGAGTTGCGGTTCAGTGAGTAAAATAAGTATTTGATCCCCAAACAAAACATGACTTAGTATTTGCTGAAAAAACCCTTGTTAAGCTACATTTCTTGTATTTACCAGGTTTGCACACATCTCAGGGATTTTGGTCCACGCTTCTTTACAGGTCTTCTCTAAATCCTTAAAGTTTCTTGGGTGTCGCTTGGCAACTCGAAGTTTCCCTCCATAAATTTTCAATAGGACTACGCTCTGGAGACTGGCTAGGCCACTCCATGACCTTTTAATGTGCTTCTTCACAGCCACTCCTTTGTTGCCTTGGGTCATTGTCATGCTGAAAGACCCATGTTCAGTATTCTGGCTGAGGGAAGAAGGTTCTCATCCAAGATTTTACAATATATGGCCCCTCAATGCGGCAAAGTCAGCTTGTATCTTTAGCAGAGACAGCCCCAAAGCATAATGTTTCCACCTCCATGCTTGACTGTAGGGATGGTGTTCTTAGGGTCATAGCATTTTACTTCCTCCAAACACGGCAAGTCGAGGTAATGCCAAAGAGCTCAATTGTGGTCTTGTGACCACAGCACTTTCTCCAAATCCTTCTCTGAATCATTGGAAAACTTCAGAAAGGCCTGTACATGTGCCTTCTTGAGGAAGGGGACCTTGCGGGCGCTGCAGGATTTCAATCCATGGCGGTGTATTGTGTTACCAATGGTTTGGTGACTGTGGTCCCAACTGCCTTGTGATCATTCACAAGCTCATCACGTGTATTTCTGGGCTGATCCCTAACTGTTCTCATGATCATCCTTACTCTGAGGCAAAATCTTGCATGGAGCTCCAGACCGAGGGTGATTGATAGTTATTTTGTATTTCTTCCATTTGCGAAAAACAGTTGTCTCCTCACCAAGCTCCTAGCTGATGGTTTTGCAGCCCATTCCAGCCTTGTGCAGGTCTAAATCTTGTCCCCAATGTCATTTTGACAGCTCTTTGGTCTTGCCCATGGTGGTGAGGTTTAAATGGAAGAAAGAGATTCTGTGGACAGTTTCTTTTATACACATAATAGGTTGTCATTAGCAGCACATTCCTAAATTGAAAGGACTAATCTGTGTACCATATGAGCACATAGCCAGTCTGCGGGAGCCAGAATCATTGTTGGTTAGTAGGGGATCAAATACTTATTTTACTCCCTGAACTGCAACTCAATTTATAACATTTGTATTGTGGGTTTTTTTTTCTGGATTTTTGGTTGATATTCTGTCTCTATCATTTAAAATTCACCTATGATAACAAATATTGACTTCATTTCTTTATAAGTGGGCACACTTCCACAACCTGATCAAGTAATTATTTTCACCACTCAAATGGCAATCTCTATAGTAGGGGAGATTACTAGAGTGATTTCCAGCTTTCACATTGATCCCACGGCTATGTTCCACAGTGGTGTATTTAGGTTTTGTGCTGCCCTAGGCAACTCTAAAATCTGGCGCGCCCCCCCCACAAATCTATATTGGAGGGAAGAGAGATCTCTCGCAGTGTCCATGAAGAGACAACCTTAAGGTTGACAGAACCCCCCAGACTATGCAGGGTACACAGAGCCCCTCTCTGTGCCATCAGAAGGTGTACAGCCCTGATACAGAGTGCCAGGTAGGAGCAGTATATCGCACTCGCCTAACGTGACCCCGGATGTACAGCTGTTATCCAGACATCTGCGGGAATGAGGGACGGCCGCTGCCTACACCCTCCTGCAGCCTTGGATCCCATGTAGCGGAGCTCAAGCAGTGCCTCACCTGGTCTGCATGCTCAGTCTCCTGCCTGCTGTCCCTTCTTCCGGGGGGGGGGGGGGGGCGGCGGCACGGCCCCCCCCTGAAAAATGCTGCCCAAGGCAAAAGCCTTGTTTGCCTCGCGGTACATATGTCCCTGCTTGTACATACATAATTGGACATTTGACCGAACTGGCCCAATGTCCCTATGCTATAAAATCCATATCTGGAATTTTAACATAGGTTGCTCTTGTAGTTGGTGGTAGACAGGCAGTATTACACAAAGGGTTATGTCGTAATGGAGAATTAGCAGTTATCAGGAATTCTGACAGCCCCCCTAAAATGAAATATGACATCACCACTTTTTTGGTCGTTAATTTTAATATTTTATTAATATTGTGGAGACAACATTGTGGTTATATTATGTACAGAAGTATACAATATAGGTAGGAAATCTATAGACCAAAAAAAATACACAGCAGTCTGGATGTTTATAGATGTGATAATAAAAAAGGTGCCTTTGGAGCTCAAAGATAGAGGCACTTTATTAGAGCAATGGCTGCTATTCACCATAAATGTAGGCTTCTTCCACTAAAGGAATCTGTCTAAAAGCAAAATGTGAGATGTTTTTGCTGGAAGCTGGCCAGTGCCTGGGGGCATGCATTGTCTGTGACAGTGACAATATTTGCCATTGCTGTCCCAAAACTAGGTTGTCATGGTGCCCCATCCCTATCAATCTGAAGCCTCATTCAAGCGTAGTATTCGGGCATAAATATGGAAACTTGGTCCTGCTGAGTGTTCATGTTTCTGCCCATGCAGACAGTTCTCAGCACCGTGGGGAAACAATAGCACCGAGCACTGGCAGTGCAACTGTCAATCGAGGTTCTCTGCTGTTGCCATTTACACAAGATCAATCTAAAAATGTTAGCAAATGCCTAAGAGCACCCTAAAGTATGTGTACTTTTTGTATCATCACCCTTAAACAGAGGCGGACTGACAACTCATGGGGTCTCCGGGCAATAGGAAATCATGGGGCCCCTGTGTCCTCGCCAACACTCAAGCCACACCCAAAAAAAGCTTATGAAAGGTATCAGGGGCATCTCATGGGGCCCCCTACTGACCCCGGGCCCTTGGGCAGTGTTCGAATGGTCAGTCTGCCCTTAAATGACCCCCAAAGACTTACCTGTCCTTGCTGTTCTGCACAGCCACCACTGCGGAATCCCCAAGCCAGGTTCTTAGAGGAAATTCTATTCATTTATATGGAGAGGCCATCCACCATTGAGACCCAGTTCACCATAAGAATGAATCAAGACAAGGACTGTGTAGCTCCTAACAGGCCACACAGCAAAGATCTTAAAGGGGCAAGCACATGTAAGTCCTTCATTTTTTTTTTTGGGGTGGTGGGGGCATTTAAAGGAAAACAGTACTAAAAGTACAGTTCTCATTCAAGAATTTGAAGTTGGTAGCAGCATGGTACCTATCCTGCCCTGTTCTACCAGCATAGTATGACTTAACAGCATATACTGTATTTTTCACTCCATAAGACGCACCTAGGTTTTAGAGGCAGAAAACGGAAAAAAAATTCTGAACTAATGGACTGCAGACACAGTAGAGGAGATGACCAGAGACTGCGGACACAGTAGAGGAGATGACCAGAGACTGCGGACACAGTACAGGAGATGACCAGAGACTGCGGACGTAGTACAGGAGATGACCAGAGACTGCGGACACAGTACAGGAGATGACCAGAGACTGCGGACACAGTACAGGAGATGACCAGAGACTGCGGACAGTACAGGAGATGACTGCTGACCTTTGGGGAGGGGGAGGGAGCGGGTACCTGAATTTGACAGGTACCCGCTCTTACTTCTGCGGAGTTGTTCTTTGATCTTACCTGTTCCTCTATCCAGTCGTGTGCTGTCTACCCGGCTTCAGTAGTGTGGGCACTCGACGGACAGCCGGATGCGCATGCGCGAGAAGCGCTGCGCTTTGTGATTGGTCCGGCGGCTTCTGGGATCTGTCATGTGTCCCAGGTACCGCCTTACTATTCACAAAGAGCACCACTTCTTGTGCATGCGCACTTGGGACCCGGCTGTCACGCACACTCCAGAGGCCGGGAAGACAGTGCGCGGCTGGATAGAGGAACAGGTAAGGTCCCACTGCAGAGCTGAGCGGCTGGCCCGGTATTCTGACACGGCGGCGGTGGAAATAGCGGACCGGCTGCTCCATATGACGCACTGACATTTTCCTGTCTTTTTTTGGGGGAAAAAAGTGCGTCGTATGGAGCGAAAAATACGGTAAGTCCGATCACCTTTGTCCAGAGACTCAGTAGTAATACAATATACTGCAGGCTACAATTAGTCAAATGTGTCTATTCAAGTTCATAGTTCTAAAGTAAAATCCAGCCTCTGCACACTATAAAGAAATTATTTTAGGTGACTACTGTAATCACTGACAGTAACAACAGCAAATATTGCCCAACTCGAGCTCCAGCTATTTAAGAAACCCATGCTGTGTCATAAGGTGCAGCAACAATTGTCTTTCCAAAAAAAAAAAAGTACCTTTTTGATTAAATCAGTCTTTGAGCGTCAGAGAAGGACTAGGCAAATCATTCTGGGAGAATGATGAAAGCAGTCTGCTGCAGCAAGAAGAAAACATTTACTTTTTTTCCCCCTCACAAGACATAGTGAGAGACTGCAGCAGGCGGCTGATCTGTGTGAGACAATATGTGTTCACACAGCCACATTAAGACAACAATCCAGGCACCAGTACTTGTCAACTCTGAGCCAGCATCTCAGTTCAGGAAGTAGATGCCAACCCTGGACAAAGATATCTCTGTTCTATTGTCAAAAACATGCAGGCATTGTCAGGGAGAAGTACTGGGATCTCTGTGAGAGGAAATAAATACATTAAAGTTTTACATGTAGACATTACATAGCATGCATGCAGTTTACATGAAAAGTTATATCTGAGGCTAGTTCTGCCTCTACTGCTGACAAAAAAAAGTTCATATTGCTCCAGCCAATCCAGATGACTTTCAAAATTGTCACATACCTCATATGTTGATTGAAATATATATATATATAATATAGACACATGCATGCCGATCAGCCATAAGATTATGACCACTGACAGGGCCCTTGAATAACATTGATTGTCTTGTTACAATGGCACCTGAAAGTGTATGGGACATATATTATTAGGAAGCAAGTGAACATGTCCCTGAAGTTGATGTATTGAAAGCAGGAATAAAAATGAGAAAGTGTAAGGATTTGAGTGACTCTGACAAGGGCCAATCTGTAATGGCTAAATGACTGCTGTCAGAGTATCTCCAAAATTGCAGCTTCAGTGGGATGCTCCCAGTCTGCAGTGATCAGGAACTGCCAATAGTGGTCCAGGGAAGGAAAACCAGAGAACCGAGCAGCCAAGGCTCATTGATTCACATGGGGAGTGAAGGCTGGCTCGTGTAGTCTGATCCTGTAGAAGAGCTACTGTACCTCCAATTTCTGAAAAAGGTAATGCTGGTTCCAATATAAAGGTGTCAGAAAACACATTTAATTGCGGTTTGTTGTATATGAGGCTATGTAGCCACAGACTGGTCAGGATGCCCCTGCTGAGTCTCAATCTAATTGAGAATCTATGGGATGTGCTGGAAAAACAAGTCAGATCCATGGAGGTCCCACCTTGCAACTTACAGGACTTAAAAGATCTGCTAATGATGGCTTGGTGCCAGATACCTTCAGAGGTCTAGGGGAGTCCATGCCTCGAACAGTTATGGTGGGTGGTCATCATGTTATGGCCGATTGGTGTATATCTGACCTCTGATTCGCATGCGATTATCATTAGTGCAAGTCTTCTGTATCAGAACAGAAATGATGACTTGAGCCTTTCTAAGAGGTCATAGGGCAAATACTTCATATCTTGTCAACACCAAATTTGACCACGAGAGAAAGAGGAGTCTAAAAATATCAACATTGACGTTATTGGTGGAGAGTGGTGGATTCCCCCAAATCAGAATCCAATGCTTTTTTCTCCTGGTGTAAATAAATGAAATCCTAACAGGGCAAGCAAGATTCCTTACTTGATGGCTGCAGTGCCTTTGGACAAAGAAGCAGCACCCAAAGGATGATTCCACCCAAAATATTTTCTGAACTTCTCCATTCTAATTTCCTCCTATAGACAGCTAAATAATGACTGTTATGTATCAAATATGTCCTTTCAAAATGATGCTTGTAGAATAATTGCTCTCCTAATACTGATTTGATTGGAACCTCCTGCTTGGTTTTAGAGCTTGTATAAGCTGTTGTAATACCCTGTATCATGGCTTCTGGAAAGTTGGTGAGGATAAGGCACAGGGAAGACCTGGCAGGCACAACGACTTAGAGAAAGGGGCACCATCATGTACATGGACATCTGAAGTCAGGATGTTCTGAAGGTCGCTTTGTTCTAGAACATTTTGCCACTGAGATGGTGCACAGTTATTGCTTTAGCCTCTAGGCCTTGAGTTGGATTCAGACCCTCAAGGGTCCTTGATGTGCAGGTGTACAAACAATGTAGCTGGGGACAAGGAGGCTCCATCCTTAGAAAGCAGATGGACATGGCGGTAGCCTGGGGAGACAAAAAGGTTTGTACACATTGATTAGCTATTTTTATACATATGATAAATGTTCCCTCTGTCTAGGCCACATGTATAAAAATAATGTACTTAGAAGAATCTGATTGGTTGTTATTGGCATCATAGACTGTTCTCTTTCAGACACATTGGATATGACATGCAGCCCTGAAGTAGGGAACGTGGAAGTGTTGACCACAGCAATCATTTTTCGACTGTCCTATTTAGATAAGAAAGTCAAAGCTGAACTCGAAGCCAACCGCTAAATACACAGTGGACATACTCTACATATATGCCAGTGGCTATGGGCAGCACAGTGGCTAAATGGTTAGCACTTCCGCCTGGCAGTACTAGGGTCGTTGGTTCCAATCTCAACCACGGCACCAGCTGCCTGGAGTTTGCATGTTCTCCCTGTGCCTACGTGGGTTTCCTCCCTCACTCCAAAGACATGCTGCTAGGTTAACCATTTGCCGTCCGCCTGCTGTTTATAAACCGCAGGATGGTGGCACTCCAGGGGCGGGTTGCCGTTCATAAATGGCACTCACCCTTTCTAGCTGTGCGCGCTCCCTGGGAGCGCGCAGCACCGTGATCTGGTGCCCGCTGTGTCCTCCGGACACAGTGAAACACCAATCGTCGGACGGGACCTCTGCACGAGGTCCCGATCATGTGATCGCTGATTGGCCAATCAGTGATCACATGCACAGTAGTAAGCAAGATGTCACTTGTGACATCATTGCTTACTGCGTGTGAATGATCACAGAGGTCACATGGTACAAGGCTATTCACAACAGCCTTGTACCATGTGACAAGCTGTGACCAATCATAGCTCACTCAGTAGTTCTCAATGGCTGCAAGAATGCAGACAAAGAGAAATGATTGCTTTTACATCCTATATGGGTGTAAAAGCAATCACTGTAAAAAAAAAAAAAAGCTTCATCACCCCCCACAAGTAGTACAGTGTCACTATGGTGACACTGTACTGCTACGGTGACAGTATGTTAAAAAAACAAAAAAAAAACATAAATATTAATATAAAAATGTAAAAAAAATGTTTAAAAATTATAATTTGTGGTTATAAACTAATTTGGCTTATTTTTTTTTTTTACTAAAAAGGTAATGGAATACATTTCGGCAAATATTTATGATGAAAGATTATTTATATGCAAAATTTTATAAGAAAAACACTTTTTTCAAAATTTTTGGACTTTTTTTTTCACAAAAAAAATAAAAATCCCAGTGGTGAAGAAATACCACCACAATAAAGCGTTAGCTGTCTCAAAAAAATGGTAAAAAATTCATATGGGTACAGTGTTGCATGACCGCGCAATTGTCATTCAAAGTGTGATAGCGCTGAAAATTGCCCTGGACAGGAAGGGGGTAAAAGTGTCCGGACAGGAAGTAGTTAATTGGATCCTGTCTAAATTGGCCCTTGTATATGAATGTAAGTTAGGGACCTTAGATTGTACGCCCCTTGAGGGTTAGGGACTGATGTGAATGTACAATATATATGTAAAGTGCTGCGTAAATTGACAGCGCTATATAAGTACTTGAAATAAATAAATAAAAAACTGGAAGGGAAGTTATCACTATTCCATTGTTTACAGATTCAGAATTGCACAAAAAATTGCTGCAACTATAGCCACCTTAAGATGCAAATATCTGGACAGATTTGGGTGGTTCTTGTTCTATGTAAAATGTATTTTATGTTTTGCATTAAAGTGGTTCTTAAGTCAAAATGTTTTTTACATTAATGCATTCCCTGCATTAAGGTAATAAAATGCCCCACTACCTGTAAAAACCAACCCTCCCTAAACACCTGGCTTCTTTCACTGCTCCAGAGCTGTCCCGGCTGCAGCACCGCTCCTCTCACTTCTTGGTCTCACAGGTTGCAGTGGGAGCAGCAGGAGCTCCTGCTTCTGTCAAGCAAACACCTGTGGGAAGGGAGCGGGGGTGTGGCTTACCAGCTCTGTGCGTGTTTATGGACGCACACAGTTCGGCTCAGGAGCAAGCATGCATGGGTGCCCCCTTAGCACCCAACTTGCTAAGGGGGCACCTGGAGGAAGGAGGAGTATAGAGCGCCGACAGAGGACTTCCAGAAGAGGAGGTAAGGGACCACTCTGCAATACGGTTTCACAGAGCAGATAAGTATATGTTTTCAAGCCAAAAATATGTTATACTTTACTATCACTTTAATATATATAGTAAATTGATAGAAGGGAATAATTCATATTTGGCTGGAGTTCAACTCTGATTCATGTGACTAGTAACTGTAGATATTGATATATTATGAGTTATTATATCGGCCGCTTTAAGCGCTTGGTGCCCACTGTGTGGTTGTTATGTCTATCAAGCTACCCTCCTCTTACCCTCTTACCTTGCTTTAAACTGGGGAATGGCAATGTGAACTGCCCCACAAAGTCATTACTGGATGTCTTGTCATAATCTTCTACCACAAATCTGACCAGCGCCAGGTCTGGACAGAGGACCTCCAGCTGAAGAGTCTCATTCCAGGTGGGGTTAAATCCTGGGAAGAATCAAGGTGTTACTATTGTTACTACTGTTCCTTTTCACTCTGTAATGACTGGCATTGCCTAACCCTGGGTTACAAAATCAATCACAAGACAAATTCTTATGATTTGAGGTGCGTTTGCGCATCATAATACAGAAAATCAGAATCTACTTTTTAGGTGTGCATTGCCCCAGTATGAAGTGTAACCCTACTATTACTAGAGAGCCACCAGTCACTCACCAGTCGATCATGTCCAAGTGAGCCACCAGTCACTCACCAGGCAATCATGTCCAAGTGAGCCACCAGTCTCTCACCAATCATGTCCAAGTGAGCCACCAGTCAGTCACTCACCAGGCAATCATTTCCAAGTGAGCCACCAGTCTCTCACCAGTCATTCATGTCTAAGTGAGCCTCCAGTCTCTCACCAGTCATTCATGTCCAAGTGAGCCACCAGTCTCTCACCAGTCATTCATGTCCAAGTGAGCCACCAGTCTCTCACTAGTCAATCATGTCCAAGTGAGCCACCAGTCACTCACCAGGCAATAATTTCCAAGTGAGCCACCAGTCTCTCACCAGTCATTCATGTCCAAGTGAGCCACCAGTCTCTCACCAGTCAATCATGTCCAAGTGAGCCACCAGTCACTCACCAGGCAATAATTTCCAAGTGAGCCACCAGTCTCTCACCAGTCATTCATGTCCAAGTGAGCCTCCAGTCTCTCACCAGTCATTCATGTCCAAGTGAGCCACCAGTCTCTCACCAGTCATTTATGTCCAAGTGAGCCACCAGTCGATCATGTCCAAGTGAGCCACCAGTCACTCACCAGGCAATAATTTCCAAGTGAGCTACCAGTCTCTCACCAGTCAATCATGTTCAAGTGAGCTAAAAGTCACCAGTAAAATTGGTATAATAAAATTTACAAATCAGCCACCAGTCAATCATGTCCAAGTGAGCCACCAGTTTCTCACCAGTCGCTCACCAACCAATCATATCGACATGAGCCACCAGTCACTCTGTAACCAATTATGTCCAAGTGAGCCACCAGTCACTCACCAGACAATAATGTCCAAATCACTGGATGTAGATGCCACATGACAAAAAAATGCTATATATACAGCTCTAGCCACCCTTGGCATGCAGCTTATCTTATCTACAGTTCTAACATTTCTTTCAGTGTCTAATGCGGGTAAAATCTAAGGAACAGTTTATCTATTAATATCAATTTCCAAACTTTGAATCATCACTGCATCCAACAAACTGCACTGGAGATATGAAACACTTAGGAGTCTCACCGTTGTTGAGGATATAATTAGTCTCCTCTTCCCTCTTCCTCCCCAGACTGTGAATCTCCACTCGGACAAATGGATCAACAATTGAATTTGGATTTTCCTGGTTTAGTTTTGGAAGTTGTTGAGCTGAAACGATCTAAGGAAAGATGATAAAATTCCATTAGTATATTGAAATCCAAATTATACATTCATACATTGCACAGAACAATAGTAATATAAGATAATATAAGATCATAAAAAATGGGGGTTTCACAAGACATGTGTACCACAATTGTACGATCAAGTACACATCAATGAGAGAAAATGTATTACTTTCACTATTCTATTACAAAAACTACACATGCACTTCTCAGCTGCATCTTGGTTTACACTCACTGCAGCTGATCTAAAAAAACAAATCTGAGCCATGCTCCAGATGCAGTTATGGAGTGCACGCTATCTGCATGGAGTTTACATTTTCTCCCTGTGCTTGTTTGGGTTTCCTCCAGGTACCTTGGTTTCATCCCGCAGTTCAGCAACACCTTGGTAGGTTAATTGGCTAATTTCCAAAATTGTCCCTCGTATGATATTTTATTGAGAGCACCCAAGACAGCTATCTCACCATCTGCCCAAACAGCAGATAAAGCACTTTGAGTCCACAGGGAGAAATTCACTTTGGAAAGGAACGTTCTCCAGAGTTTAGGTGGACGTTCTGCTGACTTTCATCATCCAATCATATGCAGACAAAAATTATTTTTTTTCCTTGGATGTGATTAAGTATTTGCAAAATGAAGTTTCACCACATTCACTAAAGTTTTGGGCTAATTCTCTTGCAATGTGCAACTTCCCTTGAAAAGTGAACAACCTATTTATCTGTTGTAAATCAACCCAATAGACTCCCTGGAGGACAACCAACAACTGTCATCTTGTCCTTCCAAGTTCAGAAACTCATCGAATAGATCTGGTATTATTTGCTCCCCTTTTCAACTAATGAACTCCACTCACCCTGATATTTAGAATTTTCACTTTGCTGCTGAGGTCTTCTGGGTTAAAGCATGTGTCTTCTCTCCGGAGAAATTCTGGTTTCAGCACGAATCCACACCAACCATTGTCCTGAAAACGTCCTCGGTTCAGATCCATCTTATGACCTGGGGTCTGAAAATTCAGTGCCACTGTAGATGACGAAACATACAACTGTGGATTACATTTAGGATACAATTTTCCTCCTCTTTTCTTTTTCTAATGGACAGAGTTACAAATTGAAAATTATGTCAAAACCTCCAAAAGCACATGTGGGTGAGTAGAGCGTGGTGCGGGAAGTAATGACGCAGAGTTCGGTTGAAGAAGTAAGAACTTGTATTGAAGGAACAGCTCGACTCAACGGACAACCCATTGGGGAAACCCTCACAGTTCCGTGTAACTTGAGAACACAGTGGATACGGATGCACCAAGAGCATCTGTCTCAGCAAGAAGAGTGTGGACTAGCCGGTCAGGACCCAGCGTGGAGGCTTCCGCAGAAGGTTGTTGTGTCCTTAAATTGTCCCTCCTCACCAGGAACCTCTCCCTGCCGCTAGTCACTTTCCCTGTCAGGCATGTACTCGTTCCCTCCCCTATACACTTCACAAAATGCACACCAAAACCTGAGGGCCTAAAAAGACTCAAGATAGCCACCAAGGGTCACTTGGATACAGCATAGCCAACCAGAACGCTGCCTCCGGGGACCAGGAAATCATAGAGAAGCCAGGCTTCTCCTGACTTTCCTTCCAACTTCAGTACTGCTCCAGTCGAGCACCACCTACAGTGGAAGAAGCTGACAGCACCTGCCCAACCATCCTAATTTTGGTTATACAATCTTGGTTTTCAGAGCGCTGAGGGTTGCCGATTAACAAACTGGGAGTGGTTTTTAACAAACATGAAGGTCTTTGAGCAGATCACTTAGATTTTAGAGCCAGGGTTTATGTATGTCATAGAGACATTGAGAATGTGTATTTACCAAGCTGGCAGCCCGCATTCCACATTTCTTGAGGGCTATAGTTGGAAGAGCCAGCTCTCAACGCGTCAGGGTAAATACGACTGAGCTGCCGAGTATTGTAGCGAACCAATTGATTTCCTGTAAAGCATGAAAAAGAAAGTTACAGCATGCTAATGGCACAACATGCAAATACATCTGTGTCTTCATGTCATAATTTTCTCTTAAAGAAGTTCTCTTGTCAAATACAACCTCACCAAGACACCTGTCCTACAACCAAAAAGCTCTCAAAGATGACAGTAACTACGAAATGCTTTCAAATATTACATGACCATGTGACTAAAAGGCTTGGCACAAAGGGGATAGTCAACCAATCTGACATCTGATTACCCGTAAGCAGAAGATACAATACACAACCAAATACTTAGACATTATGGAATCCTGGAACAATTTTTTGTTACACTTCAAGGCTACTGGTCAGCTAAGGTTTGGTAGGTTAAGAAAGACACAATGAGATATCTGCTTTAATGGTACTGATGACCTGAATTAAATCAACTGACCAACTTTCTACGACGGCTAGCCGTATCTATGAAACAGTGGTCTTACAGGCAATGTTAGATCAGTCTTAGAAGAACTGTACATAAACCTTCCTTAGATAACTGTCATAATAAAATCTTTCTTTGGATGTGAAACAAAAATAGTTCTGATGGATCATAATCCATGGCTACCAATAAGACTTCAGACTGCAGAGCCATTGGAACGAAGGTATCTGGTTGATGGTTGAATGCTATAAGGTACAGAATATTTCTCGGTGGTTTAGACCAGGTGTCTCAGACCTTTCTAAACAAAGGGCCAGTTTACTTTCCTTCAGACTTTAGGACTGTGGTCAGCGTGGATAAAACATGCCCCACATTCAGTAGACAATGTCTTAGGCTGGGAGGTAAAAAAATTAAATGTTGCCTGTGGATAGTAGAAGGAATAGTGCCCCAATAATGGTATTAATGGGAACTTAGTACCCCATTGCTGATGTCAATGGAAGGAATAGTAACCAAACGTTTATATCAATGGGAGGAATAATATCCTGGTTGGTTGGTGTTAGTGGAATAAATTTTGTCTCACTGTATGTGTCAATGAGAGGAATAGTGATTCTTATCAGTAGAAAGAACAATGCCCCAAGGGCTGGATAAAGGCAAGCAAAGGGCTGCATCTGGCCCATGGGCCACAGTTTGGAGACCACTGGTTTAGACAGAGATCTCTATGGGGTTTATTTACTAAAAATGGAGAGTGCAAAATCTGGTGGAGCTCTGCATAGAAACCAATCAGCTTCCATTTTTTTTCTGTTAAAGCCTAATTGAACAAGCTCAACTTAGAAGCTGACTGGTTGCCATGCACAGCTGCACCAGATTTTGCACTCTCCCGTTTTAGTAAATGAACCCGTTTCTATGTGTTTCTATGGCTGCAAGGCTATAGGGAGTGTGTTGGTTGTCTAAGGTGCAGTTGTATTTTTGTTAACCAAGTTCCATCATTACCAGACTCCTTCATCAGTCGGCGCACTTTGTCCTCGCTGAACGAACTCATTTCGCACACACTGCCCGGCTGATCCCGATACTCCACTGTCTGGCAGTATATAACCACGTCAGAGAGTTCCTGAGCTATGTCCTGTATAGAAAGGAGGCAACATTTATCAAACTTACTACTTACACCTACTTTCGTATTACAGTAAACTGGGCTACGATTTTTATTTGCTGCCAGAAATGTTAATATTGAAGGGTTAATATTTATTGCTAAAGGATGGCCAGATAGACATCAAATGGAAACCATATCATCATGAAAGCAATCTTCCAGTCTGAAACATATAGGCTGATTTAATCCCATGATGATAGTTGCCATTTTAAAAGGGCACCTGTCTCCCTTGTGCTGTTTTATAAATGGCACCCATCCAGCTGTAAGCTCTGGTCTTCTGAGTGTCACTTGAAAGCCTTAATTGAAGCAGAGTATGCAGGAGCCAATCCCCTTGGCTACTATTGCTGTGAAGGCTTACTGCTAATTAGCTCACTGCCTTTATATTACCAAGACTTATTTTTAATCTTGTGAGTTTGCCTAGGTCTAAAGTTTCAGGTACAGTTAGGATAGATGTAGAACTAGGTTTGGAGCTACAGTAGACTAAGGCTAGAGCTAGAATTACAGATACAGTTAGGGTAGGGCTAGGACTAAGGTTACAGGTACTTTTTGGATAGGCCTAGGACTAGGGTTATTGCTACAGTAAGGTCATGGCAAAAACTAGAGTTACAGGCACAGCTAAGCTAGGGCTAGAACTAGGGTTATAGGTATTGTAAGTCTAGGACTAGGGATATAGATACATTTAGGCTAGGGCTAGGACAGAAGTTAAAGGTACAGTTAGGCTACGACTAGAGTTATATGTAATCTAGGACTATGGATATAGGTATAATTAGGCTAGGGCTAGGACTGAGGTTACAGGTACAGTTAGGCTGGGATTAAAGTTACAGGTACGGTAAAGCTAGGACTAGGGTTACAGATATAGTAAGGCTGGACTATGGATACAGATGTAGTATGACTAGAACTAGGGTTACAGGTATAGTAAGGCTAGGACTATGGTTACAGATGTAGTACGGCTAGGACTAGTGTTACAGGTATAGTAAGGCTAGGACTAGGGTTACAGATATAGTAAGGCTAGGACTAGGGTTACAGATGTAGTATGACTAGAACTAGGGTTACAGGTATAGTAAGGCTAGGACTAGATTTACGAGTATAGTAAGGCTAGGACTAGGGTTACAGGTATAGTTAGGCTAGGACTAGGGTTACGGGTATAGTAAGGCTAGGACTAGGGTTACAGATATAGTAAGGCTGGACTATGGTTACAGATGTAGTAAGACTAGAACTAGGGTTACAGGTATAGTAAGGCTAGGACTAGGGTTACGGGTATAGTAAGGCTAGGACTAGGGTTACGAGTATAGTAAGGCTAGGACTAGGGTTACGGGTATAGTAAGGCTAGGACTAGGGTTACGGGTATAGTAAGGCTAGGACTAGGGTTACGGGTATAGTAAGGCTAGGACTAGGGTTACGGGTATAGTAAGGCTAGGACTAGGGTTACGGGTATAGTAAGGCTAGGACTAGGGTTACGGGTATAGTAAGGCTAGGACTAGGGTTACGGGTATAGTAAGGCTAGGACTAGTGTTACGGGTATAGTAAGGCTAGGACTAGGGTTACGGGTATAGTAAGGCTAGGACTAGTGTTACGGGTATAGTAAGGCTAGGACTAGGGTTACGGGTATAGTAAGGCTAGGACTAGTGTTATGGGTATAGTAAGGCTAGAACTAGGGTTACGGGTATAGTAAGGCTAGGACTAGGGTTACGGGTATAGTAAGGCTAGGACTAGGGCTACTGAGTACAATTAGGCTAGCGTTGGGACATTTAGATCAGGACTAGAAGTGGGGTTACCTATTATTTAGGGATACCAGCTAGAGAAGTGAATTTGGGCTTAACTGACAGATCAGTATAAGGTTGTTTCTGATTGGCTGTTACTTCACTTCACTTTTTGTCTGGTAAAAAGGCCTAGTAGCCATGGTATTCCACAGTAATGACAACATGTATTAATTACATTTCATTGCCCTTGTAAACAAGCTGTACACTTTAGATAAAGATCATGACTGCAACTTCTTTGAATGCTGAGGCTGGCAGTTATTTCACCCTGTGCCCCACATGTACCAAACATCACCATATGTTCTCCACTCACCATCCGAGCCTTTCCTTCTTCATCCTCTGCTAATCTACGTTCACTCAGCTTCTTGCCTTTCACCAAGATCTTCCCCCTCAATGCCTACAGGAGATAGGATACAGTAACATAGTAGAAAGTAAAACACACGTCATCATGTTTAACCCAGATTTATACATGGAATAATAACGTGACCACAAAATGGAACACTATATGTACCTCTCAACCTCTATATGTACTTCTCAACCATCAGTGACCCAAAGCTCTATGGCAGAAATGGCAGTTCAATAAAGGGCTGTTAAACCCAAAACTGATACTCCAGTTTAGATACAGCACCGTAGACTGAATGGTTGGCTGGCTACTTATACCTCTTGGGTATTCCACCAGTTAGATCTTCCCACCATAGTTTCTTGGTCTGTTCCTGATCACCAGGGCTTTTTTTCCACAGAAAATAAGTGCAGGTACTCCCTGCTCCCCAGAGTCACCCCTTGTTTCCACCACCCCTACCCACCTCTGAGGACCGTCCCTTTTCTCCACCCTCTACGCTTCTCTCACTACCGCCCCCTTTAGACAACACAGATCCAAGCATAATTTTGTGGCGCTAAGTATTTTGTATGGAATTTATTAATGATAACAAGAAAAGCAATAAAAATAGGTCTCCTGTAGGCAACAACCATAGATCACCCTCAGCAACAATAGACTTTCCTTAGCAATAATAGCTCTTCCCCAGAAACAATAGACTTCCCAAGCAACAACCCCTCAGCAACAATAGATCCTCCCCAGGAACAACAGACCGCCAGCAAAAATAGATCCTCCAGAGCAGAAATAGACCCCTGCCAGTAAAAATAGATCATTCCCAGCATCAAAAGATTCTCCCACCAGCCACCAATGACAATAGTTCCCCCACCAGCCAGCATCAATGGACTCCTCAGCAGCCAACAACAATAGACCCCCACCCCCAACATAGATCCCCCCACAATAGTAGATCCCCCCCATGCAATACTATCCCCACCCTATTCCCCAGTGACAATAGCTACAGCAGTAGCCAGCACCAATAGATCTTCCAGCACACCCCAGCACCCCTTTCCAACACTGGAGGTGCTAGAAACGTACCACCGCATTCCCGCTGAAAAAAAGCTATGCTGACCACAATAGAGTTTTGGGTGTTCCAAACCTCCTTGTGTTCCCACTGTTCATGTTGTTGTCTGCATCATATAGAATAAGTTCCAACAGGGTAGCAGATCCCTTATAATGAGCATGGCATTCTAAACACATGCCAACTTACAGGTTCCCCCATGGACCCATCAGGGTCTCTGATTGATCGGTCTGACACTGAGGACCATGCCACCATGCTATGTGTTTTGTCTCTCACCTCAGGAGATGGGAGGTGTGGAGGGTCCTGGTCACCTAGTGGTTGTGTTACTAACATGTCCCCGAGGATGGTACGAAGATGATGAGCCATCGTCACTTGCTGCTCCAGCCCACAGTGATTCTCAATGGACAAAATGACTGGATATGGGGAATACTGGAAGAGAGATGACAAATATTAGTGTGATGTTAGTGATCCTGTCCTCCAGTTTGGCAGATGGACCACCTTTTACAACATGACTTATATAGTCCCCCAAAAATAGTAACCTAATAATAGGTGGAGAGTAATTTGAGCAATAGTGCTGGAAAATGATCCATTTTATTGAGGTTCCCTGATGGTCTCCTCCTCTCTCTGCCTATTATCTACAGTATATGCGGTTTTAAAGATGTAGAGCAAATATGCAAAAATAAAATGTAAGTAAAAAAAAAAAAATCTATTATAGCGCAGCTTTGGAGGATCACCAGTTTGGTCTACCCTTTTCCAAGGGGTCTATCCAAACAGTAGGTGACCCAAAACAATTTGGTCACTCCAGTTTAAGAGCCCATTCACACTTACGTGACTTTTCATGTGACTTTGGGGTACAAAGTCACAAACCATAGCATACCATATACTTAGCTGAGCCCAATCTCAATCCAGCCCTGTGCTCGAGATCCCCTTTCCGCTCTCTCCTTCCTCACTGGACTCAGTAAGAGCAGAGGGAGCCATTGACTCTATTATAGATCAGCTTTGGAGGATCACCAGTTTGGTCTACCCTTTTCCAAGGGGTCTATCCAAACAGTAGGTGACCCAAAACAATTTGGTCACTCCAGTTTAAGAGCCCATTCACACTTACATGACTTTTCATGCGACTTTGGGGTAACAAACCATACCACACCATATACTTAGCTGAGCCCGATCTCAATCCAGCCCTGTGCTCGAGATCCCCTTTCTGTTCTCTCCCTTCTCACTGTACTCAGTAAGAGCAGCGGGAGCCATTGACTACTGCTGGTGTCAATCAAATCCAGTGACAAGGGAGCGGGGGGCGGGGCTGAGCCAAAATGTATGCATCAATAGACAAAGGGCAGCTCGTGATCAAGCCCACATGAGTGCCCCCATAGCAAGTGACTTTCCATGGGGGCACTCGGCAGGGGAAAGGAGCTAGGAGTGTCCGCGGGGGACCTGAGAAGTGGAGGATAGGGGCTGCTCTGTGCAAAACCACTGCACAGAGCAGGAAGGTATAACATGTTTGTTAAAATGTAATTTTAGCTAAAATAATACCAATTGGCAGACAGGCAGGAATTTTAATGCATGACATGCTTTGTCTCTTCTGCATTAAAGTTCTTACCTGCCTGTCTGCCCCTGTACAGTGAGCCACAACTGACGTCATTCCCGCCCAGCCAATGACATCGGCCGGCGATCTAGACTCGGAATATGTCAACGGCCGGGCAAAGAGCAGAGGGACGCTGCATTGCTGGACCTGAGGTGAGTATAGTTCTGCTTTAATTAACAAAAAAAAAAAAACCTGAATTATTACAACGGCTTTAATCACTTGCTGAGTATATATCTTTTTATATTCTCTTCTTTATCTTTTATTTATTGCCCTGTGTTCTAGTTTAAACCGGTGCCATGATCACTGCCCCAGGCTTCCTTTTTCAGGGTGGCTCCGTTCTCTTGCAGTATCCTGGGCAGTCACCCTTGCATGCAGGGACTAGTTGTGTCTTCATACACTTTGTGCATCAATAGGAACAAACAGCCCTGTAGCCTAGGATGGCAAGGCACTCCTGTCCTCCTCTCCCTCCATTGTCCAAGCTAACAGGCTGACTTGTCCACTGTTAACTCTTTACTCTGAAGTGTGATTTTTTTTATATATAATTATTACATCATTTTAATGGAATTTTTTATCTTACTGTTTGAAAGGGAAAGCACACTTATATGTTTATACAATTTAGAGTTTTTGGTATTCAAATAGTTTTTATGTGCAGCTTCCTGGTTGTTTTTTTTTTGTACAATGAGCACAGAGTTTCTGTTGGTTTATAGCCATTCCTGTGAAGAACAGAAGTTCAGGCAAGCAGCACTGAGAGCGAGAGCCAGCAGCACTAAAAGTTGTGAATTGCAAGTGCTGGGGTAAGAATGTTGTACACTGAGCACATGGTTTCTGTTTGGTTTATAGCCGTTCCTGTGAAGACCAGAAGTTCAGGCAAGCAGCACTGAGAGTGAGAGCCAGCAGCACTAAAAGTTGTGAATTGCAAGTGCTGGGGTAAGAATTTTGTACACTGAGCACAGGGTTTCTGTTTGGTTTATAGCCGTTCCTGTGAAGACCAGAAGTTCAGGCAAGCAGCACTGAGAGAGCGAGAGCCAGCAGCACTAAAAGTTGTGAACTGCAAGTGCTGGGGTAAGAATTTTGTACACTGAGCACATGGTTTCTGTTTGGTTTATAGCCGTTCCTGTGAAGTCCAGAAGTTCAGGCAAGCAGCACTGAGAGAGCAAGAGCAAGCAGCACTAAAAGTTGTGAATTGCAAGTGCTGGGGTAAGAATTTTGTACACTGAGCACAGGGTTTCTGTTTGGTTTAAAGCCTTTCCTGTGAAGACCAGAAGTTCAGGCAAGCAGCACCGAGAGAGCGAGAGCCAGCAGCACTGAAAGTTGTGAACTGCAAGTGCTGGGGTAAGGATTGTAACACATAGTTTACTGGGATTATTATTTTATTGTGCTCAATGAGTTCAGCTAATAAAAAACACAGAGGGTTTAAAACTTCAACAATTTGTTTCTTGGGAATGATTTTTTTTGCTGATAGAAGATTGTAAGAGAATGGTGTGATTGCCTATTGATTGGCTACACGGGGGGGGGGGGGGGGGGGGGGGGTTGGGGTAATGTATCTTTTACAAAGGGGTCTAGTTATAAAAAAAATACAATGATTTTCTATGAAAATCTCCCTCTAGCAGCAATCCACTGTCATAAATGGTATCAACCTATAGATAATACAGTCACTATGCTGTGAACCATTGCCGGAATACATGGCTTTGTGTTAGTAATTCTGTTGTAATTATGTGATGTATTATCATAATATGCGGCCTGATTTGATCATTATGATTTGTAAGTACAGCTTGTGGCACAACGCCATCAATATTTCCAGAATTAAGTGACGCATTTACTTCACATTTGCCATCGTACTTATGATACTATTGTAATGATATGATCTAGTCTCAAATCTCACATGGCACGGTATCTATAATATTATTACTGTCATGTGACATAACTAAAAAATGTTTCACAAGACAAACAGTTGTGTGTTGGCGGGAAGGCTGCATCTTTCATTACATAACAATACATTGCATGTTTATTACTGCTGATAATGATATTGAGTCATCACATGATGCTGTCACATGTGCAAGAGAAGCCAGTGGATGTATTTGAATTGTCATAGGTAACATTGAAAATGAATGCAGAGTTGTAAACAAGTCTAACCAGCATCTAGTTTATAAGAAACTGGCTTTAGAAGAACTAGTATTGGTATAGATGTCCTGTAATGTAAAGGCTGTGATGGATGTATACATATATATATATATATATATGTGTGTGTGTGTGTGTGTATATATATATATGTGTGTGTGTGTGTATATATATATATATATATGTGTGTGTGTGTATATATATATATATATATGTGTGTGTGTGTGTGTGTATATATATATATATATATATATATGTGTGTGTGTGTGTGTGTGTGTGTATATATATATATATATATATATATATATATATATATTTATGGTACTTATATAGCGCCGTCAATTTACGCAGCTCTTTACATATATATTGTACATTCACATCAGTCCCTAACCATCAAGGGGTGTACAATCTAAGGTCCCTAACTCACATTCATACATACACATATTAGGGCCAATTTAGACAGGATCCAATTAACCTACCAGTATGTTTTTGGAGTGTCCACAGGAGACCCACGCAGGCACGGGGAAAACATGCAAACTCCAAGCAGGTGGTGCTGTGGCTGGCATTTAAACCAATGACCCTAGTGCTTCCAGGTAGAACTGCTAACCATTTAGTCACTGTATATGCATAGTGGCTAAATGGTTAGCACTTCCGCCTGGCAGCACTAGGGTCATTGGTTTGAATCCCAACCACGGCACCACCTATATATATGACAGCTGTGTAGGACAGCCTTTCTCGGCCTTGGCCTTTTCAACACAGACAAGTCCTTGAAAAAGCTTTCCGGTACCAGGGAACCCAACAAAAAATTACTATATCTACAACTCATGATACATTAGTGTGATGGTCAGTGGGAAGAATGCTCCTTACTCCTGTGGTCATTGGGAAGAATCCTTCCCTTACAGACAGCTAAAAAGATGAATGGTGTCAGTGGGAACTTACCTGAGAGGCAGAAATTACTCATTGCTCAAGGAACCCCTAGCAACCTCTGGAGGAACCCTTGTTGAGAAACACTGGTGTAGAGTGTAAAGAGGAATTGGTGTCACCCAAAGTTCTCAACCATGCAAGATGAGGGGCTTTAAGATGTGTTTCATTTGGATAGAAGCTGGATCTCTCCAGGTTGGCAAATCCTGGTCAGGCTCCTGGAGCCCAGAGGCTTTGTAGGGTATTGAGTGGGATGAAGCCTCTAGCCTTAGGTTCATGTTTTGTCAAAAACTAACAGAATATTGAGTGGGATGAAGCCTCCAGCCTTAGGTTCATGTTTTGCCAAAAACCAACACCCTGATTGTTCATGTGCGCACAAACCTTATACTAAGGATATTGACAATAGTGCAGGACTCCATCCTGGAGACAGAGGAGGGCTCCTCTCTCAGAGACAAATGTCTGAACGAGCAGTGTGTGTGAACAGACATATGGAGAGAGTCTAAACCAGCCTTTCACAACCTTTTCAACACAGAGGAACCCTTGAAATAACTTTACGATCTCAGAGAACTCCTGGTAAAAAGGACAATATCTACATCTCATGATACATTAGTGTGATGGTCAGTGGGAAGAATGTTCCTTACACCTGTGCCCATTGGGAAGAATTACCCCCTTACAGATAGCTAAAAAGATCAATGGTGTCAGTGGGAACTTATCTGTGAGGCAGAAATTTCTCATTGTTCAAGGAACCCCTAACCATCTTTGAAAGGAACACTAGGGTTCCATGGAACCCCGGCTGAGAAACCCTGGTCTAAACTGACCAGCCTAAGGCCTGTGAGCTTGGGTCTGAAAAGACAAACCAGCCAGTAGGCTTAATACATTGTGTTTACAATGTTCGGCAGCTAATCAGATTTATGCTTCTATTTTCTATAATGATAGCTGGAAATTGATTGACTGATTTCAGGAAGGACCCCTGTAGTACTTCAGTACTCCTCAGACCAAGTGTGTTTTTTGTTCTCCATTGTTGGCCCCAGGAAAGTCAAAGCAAGCTGCTTAGAACTAGCCGAGGCTGCTTACTTTGAATGCGTAGTGTTTAATGGTGGCTATGACATCTTTGAAGAGGATCTTCGAGGTGAACGTGCGTCCATGGTAAATAACCGGTTCCCCATTTGTCCCCTCCCAGCAGTCCAGCTCTACACAGCGGCAGCCATCCATAAATGCCCTACACAAAAGAAGAAAATGAATTGTAAGTGTTGGCACAATTGCCACTATGCTTCATAAATGAATCTCAAGGCAGAATGTCTAACCAGGAAGGGATGTCCATGATGAAAAAGGACTATAGAGGTAGAATTATGTCTCAGATGTCTATTTCTTGTCCTCCTCCCATTGTCTTTAGCTTCTATGAATGGATAGCAAAACAGTACAGTGATATAGAAACTATGGAATATGTTTGGTAATCAATTTTCACCTGACAGCAAAAAGCTTGTATACCAACACAAACGGGGCAGATATAAAATTTGTGCAGTTGTAAAAGGGCCCTCTTCGATCTAGGGGGCCCGTTTTTATGAGACGTGGATGAGATTGTTGCTGGAACTCCTCCCACTGTCTTTTAGAGCTGGACACAGGTCACATACAGCATCTAGTTGTCAATAGACACACAGTGAATATTTTTACTTTACCAGTAGTAGAATGGGGGTCCCAAAAATTGTTCCAGCATCGGGGCCCTCTGGTGACTCTCAGAATTATGCACAGACATAAAGCATTGCTTAAAAACGTGTGCCTCTAATCTCATGCTGTAGTAGCCCGGATGCCATACTTGTTATCCCTCAACTGTAAAAAGGAGAGCTGCACACCGTTGTCCAATCCAAAAACTTATAGTACAACTGCACATGAACTTGGTCCCCACCTGGAACCCCTCCTCCTTAACACATTTCAGATTGGTAAACCTGGTTAAGGCAGGTGGTATGTACTATTTTATCAGTAAAGACCTGTTTTCAGGTTGGATAATCGTGTGCAGCTCTCCTTATTACAATTTACATGGAATTATGCATCTGAGAATTTTCCATGCACTTAAAGTGACCCTTTCAGAGGGTGTAAAACTAACTGAAGCAATACATTGTTAAAAAAGAAGTACCTAGCTGTCTGAACAGAAGAGAAAAATAATGGGGTGTTTCCAGGTGCCAGATCACTTCCAAAAAAATGGGTAATATTTTAGTGCCACGTCCTAATTATAATAGTCAAGAATTGAAGGGAAAGAAACAGGGGAAAGGTTGCAAATGGACTCTAAAGGCACAGAAATTCCAAACACATATTAGTAAAATCATTTGTACTTCATTATGACAATAAGTCACATCTTGCAGTTTATAAAATCATAGTTATACTGTCCCCGCAGACAATGTCCCACAGCCCACGATGTACAAGGAACACACTAATGATTAGGGATATAAAAGCCACCAGATGGATCCTATAGGGGGGGTGAGAGACATTAAGTCGCAGGAAAATGGCCCAACATGTTTCGTGACAATGAACGCTTCTTCAGGGGCTTAGTAGTAAAATATATGATATCAATATGCACCATGCAGCAGCAAAACCCTCCATGTAGAAGGGGTAGGCCTCCTCTGTATTTCCACAAGGCAAGGAGCCAATCAGAAGGCCAGATATGGGGGCGCAAAAAATGGCTGACAGTCCAAAACCTCAATGGTCAACTGTGAGAAGATGACTCCTGGTCACAATAGTGCAACACGTGGGCCAGCCCATCAAACACTTAAGGGGTACCAAAAAGTAGGCCCAGTCTTTCAATGGAAGGCAGGTCAATGATAAAAAATAATATTTATATTATCTGGTTTGTTGAAATTTCACTTTCATGGGAGAGAACTGACACTCCCTGAAACTTTCAAGCAAATCGAATAGCGTATTCTATTGCTCTGTGCTCCTACTGGGAGGGATTTCACCTCACTTCCTGTTTTATCAGACCCCAAATAGACAAGAAGTGAAGAGATTTTGCCTCACTTCCTGTTCTGTCCGACATCTGGTAAACCAACAGAAAGTGAGAAGAAATCTGAGGTTTTAACCCTTCCCCACTCAATTAATTCTTCCAAACCATGATATTGGTAATGAGGACCAACTGTGGAGGTCTGACTTCATAGAATTTAATAGATGCATATGGTTCAACATGAAGAGCTGAAGGAGATCAGCTGGGATTTGGACCCCAAGGTATTTCAAAGATGTTGTCTGCCATTTCAAAGAAAAAGAGCTATAAATTGAGGAGACTATAGACTCCAGAAGGGGAGTGTGTAAGAGTCCAGATTTATGAAGATTCACCTTAGAGTTACTTAGTGCGCCAAAGCGTTCAAGCTCACGCAGGATGACAGGAAGACTCATCATAGGTGTGGAGACGTACAGTAAAAGATCTTCTGCATACTGGACTACTTTATATAGTTAGAAGGGCCAATTTGTAGACCTTTAGTAAGGACATATTGAATAGGTAAAAGTGGGCAACCCTGGTGTGTACCGTTATTAATGGAAAAACTAGGGGAAGATAAGCTGTTGCTTTAGCTTTTTTGGAGGGTACAGTATATAACACTATTGTCTTTGAGATTAAGAAATCAACCAATTTTCACTAAGGCCTAAGAAAGTCCCAATCCATTCTGCTCACTCAACTTCAAAACTGAAAAAAAATGTCTGGAGATGGGCTTTAACCTCCAGTGAAACGAATATGTGACACGAGGTTTACTGCAATCCAGACTTTATTCAGCAACTGTCCTCACCTGATATAGGATTCGGTGCTGCTGGTTCCCACCAGCTGATGGTTGGTTAGGTAGGTGTTGTGGGAGCTGGAGATGAAGTAATGGCTCAGGGGTTGGGTCATGTCCTGATACACTTTCCTGTGCTTTTCATTAAAGATGTCTCCCTCTACGGACAGCAGGTACATCATGAAGCCCTCCTGCATCATCAGGTCGTGCTGCTTGGCTGGGGGCAGAAAATAAGAAAATCAGATCCAAATACAAACCCTGAGCCTGCAGTGTGGGGAGCAATGAAATATGATGCTGACTGAGGTCACCTGACAAATGAGAGTACCAAACAAATGTCCAAGAGTCCAAGGTCATTTATTGATAAAATTGATTTATTGTGTAGCATACCCCTAGTCAGCTAGGTGGAGCTAGACTTCAATTGTTAGCTTAGAGGGCTGAGTAGCAGCCTGAGTATGATAGCTAGCAGGGGTCAATTCGTGGTCAGAGCTGAGAGGCTCTGCTGGCCAACCCTCTGGAATTTCCCCCTCCCCTAGATCTTTGGAGAAAGGTTTTTAAGCAGTAGGTGGATCTGAGGAGTGGATGATCTGCACTTTTGAGGGAGCCTGGTCAATCCCCAACAGGATTTCCCCCTCCCCTAGATCTTTGGAGAAAGGTCTATAAGCAGTAGGTGGATCTGAAGAGTGGATGATCTGCACTTTTGAGGGAGCCTGGCCAATCCCCAGCAGGAAGCTTGGCAAGGGGCCAGGACAACCTTTAAAAGTAAGTGAGCCTGCTCAGCTGCAGGAGAGTTTGGGTGGAAGACAGAGAGACAATGTGAAACTGAAGGCAGGAGCCTGGGAGGGGTCCCAGATGGAGAGGGGCACACCTACAGGCTGTGGAGCTGGAAGGGACAAAAGCTCAGACCCTCACCGGCCCCCAGAGCGAGGACCACCTGTGCAGCAGGGAAGGAGTGACAAAGATTTGTCTGGAGACACTGGAGAGAATCGTTTGGAAGATTGGAAGGAGTCTCCCATTCTTTCCTTAGACTTGTTAGTACAGACAATGAGAGATCTTGGGGACTCTGTTTGCTTTGCTACCCTTCTGGTGCTTGATAGTCAGCATTGGTCTGAGAAAAGGGAACACTAGCTAGTGTTCTGGAGAGCTTGTCCAACTCTTGCTACTGCAAAGGACTCTGCTTGGTTCTATTACTTCTGGACTGCCACAGTCTGCCATAATAGGCCTGTAAAAAAAAAGTCTTTTATCTGTTCAAAACTCTTCATAAAGTGCACTTTAAAGGCATAAATACTGTACAAGGAAATGATTAAAAACAAAATCGTAAATTAATTGAAAGCCAATTAATCCGTTCCGGAGGTCA
The DNA here is from genome assembly GCF_062004578.1 of Staurois parvus. Lineage (NCBI taxonomy): Eukaryota > Metazoa > Chordata > Amphibia > Anura > Ranidae > Staurois > Staurois parvus. The sequence goes on from NW_028317947.1 coordinate 18,771,186, forward strand.
GAAAAAAGTCAAAAAAAGTTTTATCTGTTCAAAACTCTTTATAAAGTGCACTTTAAAGGCATAAATACTGTACAGGGACATGATTGAAAAAAAAAATCGTAAATTAATTGAAAGCCAAGTAATCCGTTCCGGAAGTCAGAAAAAAGTCAAAAAAAGTTTTATCTGTTCAAAACTCTTTATAAAGTGCACTTTAAAGGCATAAAGGGACATGATTTAAAAAAAAAAATCATAAATGCATTGAAAGCCAATTAATCCATTCCAGAGGTAAGAAAAAAGTCAACAAAGGTTTTATCTGTTCAAAACTCTTTATAAAGTGCATTTTAAAGGCATAAATACTGTACAGGGACATGATTAAAAAAAATGTGTACATGCATTGAGAACCAATTAATCCGTTCATATTGCGAAAAAAAAAAAAACGAGCCATTATTTTCAATGGATTTTCATTCGCAAACCGAAAATTACGTTAACCGAGGCGTTCGTAAACCGAGGTACGGCTGTACTTGTATCACAAATACACATCATAAAAGACTAATAAAACGAATAATGTCGCTTAGAACATGACTATAAAATTTTCAAAGCGACATTATTCGTTTTGTTAGTCTTTTATGATGTGTATTTGTGATACAAGTATATGTGAATAATAAAATACTGCTTCTATGTACTGATATTTGGTTTTTGTTCAATACCTGAGGAGGTACATTCTTAGTCCCAATTCTAAGTGCTGTTGTTTCACATAAATATTGAGGGATGATACCTCCAGAGCAGGGGCGGACTGACAACTCATGGGGCCCCCGGGCAATAGGGGATCATGGGGCCCCTGTGTCCTTACTCAAACTCAAAGAAGCCTATGAAAAAGGTACCAGGGGCATCTCATGTGGCCCCCTACTGACCCCGGGCCCTCGGGCAGTGCCCGAGTTTCCAAATGGTCAGTCTGTCCCTGCTCCAGAGGGTATATTAACCCTATACCGGGTGTCGGCAACCCGCGGCTCCGGAGCCGCATGCGGCTCTTTTTCACCTTTCCTGCGGCTCCGGAGCACACTGCCCACCAGGTGACAGGCAATAGGGTCGGCAAGCCGCGACTCTTTTAATGCAGATCTTCTGTGTGCCGGGCGCCCGCTGGCAAACATTGGCTGTCAGGATGTAGGCGGGGCAGCCCGGATGTAGGCGGGGCAGCGTGACGAACTCCTCTCCTCTCACAGTCCGCCCTGAAGACCAGAACGGCGCGGGAACCCAGCGAGAGGAACGCGCGGAGCAAAGGTAAGTGAATTCACACAATATGGGGAATGAATTACTATAGGGGGGATGAATTACTATATGGGGGATGAATTACTATATGGGGGATGAATTACTATAGGGGGGATGAATTACTATGGGGGATGAATTACTATGGGGGATGAATTACTACGGGGGATGAATTACTACGGGGGATGAATTACTATATGGGGGATGAATTACTATAGGGGGGATGAATTACTATGGGGGATGAATTACTATATGGGGGATGTATTTTCAGTTTTAAAAATGTTTCTCTCAAAATAAATTTCAATCGTGGTTTTGGCGAGATTTGGCTCAGTCGAAAAAAAAGGTTGCCCACCACTGACCTAAGGCTATGATTGTGATTATGATGATACACTGTGGCCCTGATTAACCCTTTGCTTACTGGGCCCTTAAACCCCCTTCATGACCAGAGCGTTGTTTGCAATATATGCAGTGTCGGATTTGTTTTAAATGTTGCAATGGTTTTGCGGCTCCCAGTCTTTTTTTCCCTCTCGGAAACGGGTCCAAGTGGCTCTTTATGTCTTAAAGGTTGCAGACCCCTGCCCTATACCATCCTCCACATATGCTTTTTACTTCCATGCACTGCAACACACCAGTAGTTCACATCTGTGAATTGTGGTGGAACATTTATACGTGTGGCTGTAGGGGTTAATGAGCGGTTGTGGTGTGTGTGGGGTTTGCTGTTAGCTCCTGAGATAACACCTTATGAACTGGCAGATCAAGAAGAACAACTTGTATGGAGCCCTACCAGTGTCACCACACCCACCCATACTGCACCCATAACACCTAGACAATACAACTGTTTAAGGTGCATTCCATCAGTGTGTCATGGGATCATAAACTGACTTTTGCTGTGTGCAAATAAAGAACCGCTAGTGATGGTTCATGGAAAACTTCTAGTGCTGTGGCTCATATGCAGCGAAGGGATCCTGTCAATTAACATCCCTTTTTTGCTCCCCTTGTCAATTCACGAAATGCCTTGTATTGTGTTAACAAAATACAAGACTTTGTGTGAATAGACCAGGAGAGAGGTGGGATGTATAAATGTCAGGATCTCCCCTTGTTCATTCACAGAACAGCTTGTATTTTGTGAACAGAAGGATGGGTAAATAAGACGATTTCCTCACTGTATGAGAGCTGCAGCATTCAGCCACAGCGCCGGAAGTTCAGTACTGACAGTTGTATCCATCATGATTGAAATCAGGATTAAAACTTCCTATGGCTAGCACATGGACCTAGGAGAACCATCATTAGTACACAGCAAAAGTCAGGAGTGGGAGTGCCTATGCTGGCTGCTGAAATGAGATAAGAGGTAAAGACCAGGAGTGAGTTTTGGGTTTTATTTATTTATTTATTGATTTATGCAGTGAAAGAATAAGTATATATTTATATATTACTTGCACAAGTTTTTTTTTTTTTTTCACTATTTTAAGAGTGGTTTTGTGTTTTGCACAGAGTGAAGTACATATATTTAAAAAGATAATACACTATGAATTTTCTTTTTCTTTATTTTGAGGTTTTCATGGAATATTTAGGATCAATTTCCTTTTAACTGGATTGAAGTGAAAAATTTGGAACTTGGATTTTGGACACATTGGGATTTTATTTTATTTTATGTAATTTTATTTTTGTGATTTTGAGACACAATTGGGAGTGAATTTAATTTGAACACAATTTTTAAGTTTAAGTGATTAATATTTATTTTGATTGTATAAATTGATTATATTTGTAGATTTAAATTTTGGGTTTTATGTGGGATTTATATGTTTTACCACAAAAAGGATATGTCAAAATACCCTAATAGTGCCGATTGCATGCAGGAGCTGTTCGGCTGACAATTTTCCATGTGGAAATTATTAATCGAGGGATGTCGAGTAGGAGGTGGCCAACAGGGCCACTCACTTAGCAAATCTCGTCTTGTTCCAAAGCCAGTGAGTGACCCTGTTGACCATCTCCTGACCAACATCCATCTAATAGCTTGAGTTACTGTAGCTCTGTGTATGGCCAGCCTAAAGCCAAAGCTCTAACATGTTCAAGCACTAGAGGATGTATTTAGATACCACATTAAGTTCAGATGTGTTCAGAGACCACAGAGGGAATGCGATGACCACAGAAGGAATTACAGGCTTGGAAAAAAGAAATTCCCTTAAAAAAAAGCATGAACACACGTCTGCAGATTGTCCCTATATTAGTTTGGACCTTAGGTAACCACATGGCCAAAAGCATTTGAAAACCTGAAGATCACTTCTATATGAGCTTGTTGGACATCCCATTCCATGTCCTTTACTATGGAGGTGTTCATTTAATGAAACTATTCAATAGTAGCTAGAAATGGAGTGACATCAATGTGTGAAAATTGTCTGCAAGGTGATAAATCAGAGTTTTGTACAGTGGATACTTCTTGTAAAGCTGTGTGTACTGGTGACACCCAGCCCTTATGTCACACTGCTTGAAGATCCAGTTAAACCAGTTTTTGGTTCTTTGTTCTTATCACCACCAATTCACACTACAGATGATAACATTCCAGCCCTGAGCACCTGAATGATTGGTCTTTTTGTATTTATAGTCCTGAAACAATGAGGCATTCAGGCTATCCCAGGTCACAGCAGAGCCATTCATTTATGTGACATCAGCTGGCCAATATTCTGACCATACTTGTAGCAACTTCAGGCAACTTCAATCACTGTCAAGCAGACTTATCGAAATTGGTTGAAAGAAAAAAAGGTAACCTAACATTACAAATGAATCAAATGGCAAACTTTGAACAATACCATGAGTTGAAATGCAGGAAGTGGACACAATAATGTGAACACCAGTAATGTAGGGCTTGATGTTATTTGTGTAGGCCAGCCTTTCACAACCTTATCAACACAGAGGAACCCTTGAAATAACTTTCCATTCTCAGGGAAAATTGCTATATCTACAACTCATGATACATTAGTGTGATGGTCAGTGGAAACAATGCTCCTTACACCTGTGGTCATGGGGAAGAATTACCCCCTTACAGCTAAAAAGATGAATGGTGTTAGTGGGAACTTATCTGAGAGGCAGAAATTGCTCATTGCTCAAGGAACCCCTAACAACCTCCGGAGGAACCCTTGGGTTCCTTAGAACCATGGTTGAGAAACCCTGGTGTAGGCTATACTAAAAAAACAAAACTTGCAATTATCCTTTATCTTTTATTTTTCCAATGCTCTGTAGGTTGTATGCCAGTGTTTTACACATTGAGCCCAATATGGTGTGCCCAATATTTGGCACACAGAACACTGATTTATGAAATTATTCAATTCCATAATAGTTCAGGTTGAAGGGTATGCACCTGAAGATGTGACTAGGGCGCCAATTGTTAAAGAATCAACATGTCTCGTGAAAGTTGCACAATCTCCGCCATATAAGTAGTCTTTTAAAAATTGAGTTTGACAATATTTGGTGCAATATTCAGTATAATGATGGTGCAAGACAGTTAAGATCATGGGTTCTGCATCTAATGAGCTGCAATATAATATTGTATGTGAAATGCAATGCACCACAACTCGATGTGCTTGGCGAAACTTAGCATTCCCCTACACTCCATTCCGCGACACTCCAATGCTCGCATGTCACGTCATTGAAGATACCCAAGAATTTTATTTCTATTAACAGACCTTAAGTTTGTGTTCAGCTGCAGTTGGTATGAGACATGTCAGACTTTTGAAGAAGTACCAACCATAGATGCCCATACGACTGAAGTATCTATAACAGGAAAATTGTCTCCACAGTTATGACTTCATCGGTGTAGAAGAATAGAGGCCAAAAACAAAAATGGAATAACAGGGGCTATCAAACACGAACTGTGGCCAAACAACACAGAACCACTTCTCCAAAAGTGACAGCAGTACTTAGTATACACTTTGAAGACCCCTTTTTCACAAAAAACATCCACAGTCAATGTTGTAAATATCTATGGAGGGACTGACATAAGTCAATTGTGAATCTTTCTGTACTCATAACGTCTATCAGAAAAGAACAATATACAGTACAATGGTTGACCACCAATAGTTGATTCATCACCCAACTTTACCTTTCTCATTCAGCTCATATTTGTGGATAATCTCCCGTGCCCTTTCTAGGGTGGCTTCTTCCCCTTGATGGTGCAGGAACTCCTGTAACTCCTCCGCAGACAGGACTCGATCCTCACCAGAATACTGGTGAAATATTTCTTCCAACTCCGGCCGGTACATCAGCTGAGTACAGAACTCCTCAATTTCATGGTCCTCCAGTCTGTCTGTGTTGGAGCGGTCACATTTCTGTACAAAGGGATACAAGACCATCAGAAATAATTAGGATCTCCTCTAGTGGGGATATTAAGGAAGCAGAACTTGAACATCTGTCCTTGAGGCCCCGCTGACAGAGGACAGATGGCCAGGGCTGCAACAGAGTGATTATCAACTGGGGAAACATGGATTTTCAAAGCTTTCATGAACATATTCATATAGCTTTCTTTTGGGGTATTAACATAGCAATACATTGTTTTTAGTTTAAAGCCTAAAAGAACTTACAAGATTGGATCCTGCAATAGAAGACTGTGACGGTAATAGTTGAGTCCGCCATGTTCAAACTATAGAACCTGACCTCCAGCCATGTTTTGATTTGGTAATATGGATGTGTCGGTGTCAGGAATGGACTCACCACTGGTGGTGGTACTCACCTGCCGTGTGGGCTGCAGTACCAGGGCTGCCCAGTGGGTGCTCTCAGCAGCCAGAAGCTCACTTCTGCAATCAAGTCATCACCTGAGGCTGATTGCAGGAGGTGTATTTAAGGAGTGGCCAGGTCTGCAGTCAGTGCCTTGGTGTATGTTTCCCATGAGCCCCTGTACCTGCATCCTGTCTGCTTCCTGCCTGAACCTGACTCTGAACGAACTCCGCCTGTCCTGACCTCGGCTATTCCTGACCACTCTTCTGCCTGCTCCTTTGCGTCTTGTCTGCCCGATGGTTCCTGACCCGGCCTGCCTGACCACTCCACCTCACCAGCCCTGACTGCTCTTGTCTGTGTTCATTCCATTATCAGTTGGAGGTTTGGTTTTGTTATATTGTGCGTTTTATATTTGTGTTTAACCTTTAATAAATTATATTGTTACACCATACTTGAGCCTGCGTTTCCCTGTGTCAGTTCACACATCTCTGGTCTTACCGGGAGCCCTGACAGTCGGATTCATGGTCCCTCTCTTCTCTCAATGGTTCCTTCAGCTGTGCCGCTACTGTAGTGACTTAAGAACCAGCCACAGGATTAGCCACAGCAAGTCGCATGCAACACTTCCTTTAAGTGAACCGAATGTGAAGACTTTGCTGGAGGCTCTATCACTTAAATGTGAGTTCGGAATCCCTGTCCATCGCAGATGTAGTCACCATTCTTCTATTGTAGGGACCTTTCTATGGAGTTTTTTTGGGAAGTCGCTTTAAGACTGATTGCACACCTCACCATGTGTATTTTCACACATTTTTCCATGTGGTAACCGTCATTTGTTTTAATGTGTTCCCATTGTCATCAAGAGACCCTATAACTTGTAACAGATTAAAAAAGACTTTACGTCTTTTCACAGATATGGACTACTTCATAAACTATCCAGTCCAGTGGGGTTAAGGGCAAAGTGCATTACCCATAACAACCAATCAGATTTCACTTACTATGAATAGAAGATTAGCAAAAAAAAGTTGATTGACTGCTATGTATTAAGCTACGTAGCCTTTTTTTTTTTCCTTACTGAATAATCTTGAGGCTTGCATTTCAGCTGCCTCTGGCAGGGGCTCAAGCATTGCACAGTATGGGTGTGTGCCACTCGCTGAATCTAATTTTAGTCATACAATTTTGCCAAAACAACCACAAGCCAAGGCAGATACAGAGTATAATTCTACAGCGGAGGGCAAGGGAGGCCCAGCAACTGCTATCCCTGAAATGAGAAAAAGTGGGAGACCTATAATGGAGAGAGGGTGGGCACCACCCAACATGGGTCTAATAACATGTTATTACAGGATGGGAGGCTCAGGAATGCATTAGCTGTGCCAGACTTCACTGAAAATACATCTCATTTTTTTCATTTCTTGCTGTCAGATAGAATATGCTTATCTGATACAGAATTCCTGTTACCAGTGTGACTTATTAGATATTTTATGGCATTTCTGGAGCAGGAACAGGTAGAGTTGGTGGAAAACATTTACATTTCAAGGGTCAGTGGAAGCTCAAATTTCCTCTACAAGCTAACACAGTACCATGTTCAGAGAGGAGTGATGTCATATCTATACACTATAAGTTATACCAGAAAGCAGTGATGTCATATCCATACATTATAATATATCTGGGGAGCAGTGATGTCATATCTATACACTATAAGTTGTACCGGAGAGCAGTGATGTCATATCTATACACTATAATATATCTGGAGAGCAGTGATGTCATATCTATACACTATAAGTTATACTGGAGAGCAGTGATGTCATATCTATACACTATAAGTTATACTGGAGAGCAGTGATGTCATATCTATACACTATAATATATCTGGAGAGCAGTGATGTCATATCTATACACTATAAGTTATACCAGAGAGCAGTGATGTCATATCTATACATTATAATATATCTGGAGAGCAGTGATGTCATATCTATACACTATAAGTTATACCAGAGAACAGTGATGTCATATCTATACACTGTAATATATCTGGAGAGCAGTGATGTCATATCTATACACTATAAGTTATACTGGAGAGCAGTGATGTCATATCTATACACTATAATATATCTGGAGAGCAGTGATGTCATATCCATACATTATAATATATCTGGAGAGCAGTGATGTCATATCCATACATTATAATATATCTGGAGAGCAGTGATGTCATATCCATACATTATAATATATCTGGAGAGCAGTGATGTCATATCCATACATTATAATATATCTGGAGAGCAGTGATGTCATATCCATACATTATTATAATATATCTGGAGAGCAGTGATGTCATATCCATACATTATTATAATATATCTGGAGTGCAGGGATGTCATATCCATACATTATACCTTATATCTGGAGAAGGGTGATGTCATATCCAAACACTATAACTTATATCTGGGGAGCAGTGATGTCATATCCATACATTATAATATATCTGGAGAGCAGTGATGTCATATCCATACATTATTATAATATATCTGGAGAGCAGTGATGTCATATCCATACATTATTATAATATATCTGGAGTGCAGGGATGTCATATCCATACATTATACCTTATATCTATCCCAACGCTCCTTCAGCGTTTCCTACAACAGCGCCACCTCCTCTTCCCTCCCCCTCTCTGTTGGGGTCCCCCAGGGCTCTGTCCTTGGACCCCTTCTCTTCTCCATCTACACCTCCTCCCTTGACAAACTCATACACTCCCACGGCTTCAACTACCACCTCTATGCTGATGATACTCAAATCTACCTATCCACCCCTCACCTCACCCCCACATTCTCCGCCCGCATCACTCACCTCCTAAACGACATCTCTGACTGGATGTCGCTCCATTTCCTCAAACTCAACCTCTCCAAAACCGAGCTTCTCGTCTTTCCCCCTTCCCGTGCCCCCCCCCCCCCATCCTTTCCATCACTACCAACAACACCACCATCAATCCCGCCCAGCAAGCCAAGGTCCTTGGCGTCATTCTGGACTCAAACCTTTCCTTCCAACCTCATGTCAAATCTCTCACAAACACATGCAGACTCCACCTCCGCAATATCGCCAAAATACGCTCCTTCCTTACCCCAGACACCACTAAACTACTCGTTCACTCCCTGATTATCTCACGCCTTGACTACTGCAACTCCCTCCTCATCGGCCTACCCCAGTGCAAACTCTCCCCGCTTCAGACCATCCTGAACTCAGCGGCCAGACTCATCCACCTCACCAGCCGCTCCACCTCTGCCACCCCCCTCTGCCTCTCCCTCCACTGGCTCCCCATTGCCCAACGCATTAAATTCAAATTGCTCACCCTGACCTATAAGGCCATTCACAACACTGCCCCTGACTACCTCACCAACCTTATCACCAAGTACCACCCTACCCGTACCCTTCGCTCCTCACAGGACCTCCTTCTATCCTGCTCCCTGGTCTCCTCCTCCCACGCACGACTGCAAGACTTCTCCAGGTCCTCCCCCATCCTCTGGAACTCACTACCCCAATCCATCAGACTGTCACCTTCCCTCCTCACCTTCAGGCGCTCCCTGAAAACCCACCTCTTCAGGGAAGCCTACCCCACCCTCACCTAACAGCCGCTGCCCTTCCCTCCTCCTATTACTCCATCCCCCACAGCCGTTTCCTCCTGTACCTCTACCCCCTCCCTCCTAGATTGTAAGCTCGAAAGAGTAGGGCCCTCTAACCCCTTGTGTGCTGTTTGATGTTACTGTACTGTTTCATGTATTGTCCCCCCTCTATTGTACAGCGCTGAGCAAACCCTTTGGCGCTATATAAACTCGATAAATAAATAATAATAAATAAATAAATATCTGGAGAAGGGTGATGTCATATCCAAACACTATAACTTATATCTGGGGAGCAGTGATGTCATATCCATACATTATAACATATCTGGAGAACGGTGATGTCATATCCAAACACTATAACTTATATCTAGAGAGTGGTGATGACATATCCATATAATATAACTTATATCTGGAGATCAGTGATGTCATATTCATACACTATAACTTATATCCGGGGAGAAGTGATGTCACACCCATACACCATAACATATATGGAGAGTGATGATGTCACACCCAGACACTATAACTTATATTCAGAGAGTGGTAATGTCACATCCAATCATTAAAACTTATGTCTGGACAGTGATGATGTCACACCCATACACCATAACTTGAATCTGGGGAGAAGTGATGTCACACCCATACACCATAACATATTTGGAGAGCGATGATGTCACACCCAGACACTATAACTTATATTCAGAGAGTGGTGATGTCACAACTATTAAACATAATGTATGTCACCTTAAAGAGCGTGTAGGCGTAGATGTCATTCATATCAATGTTGATCATTCTCAGCATATCCTTCACTTCTTGAAAACTCATCTTCTCATCTCCATCTCTATCCGCCTGATGCAGATAATCTCGGATCCAAATATGCTTCAGTCAAGGAACACAATGCAGAGAGAATGGAAAGAAAACATGGACAGACATTCATTTAGGAGATGAAGACGTGCCTTGATGTGTCACTTACAAGTTCCTTCCGGGCAGCAGCACAGGAATGATCACAGTAGCACTCTGAAGGATGCCATAGCCTAGTAGAACTACTCTCGGTGGCAGGCCACCTAACCTGAAACAACTTTGGCCATCCATGTTGATGGTCAAATCTGACAGATATGGACCATCCAGACTGGTGCACCCTTCACATATCTTTTGGGAGACAACAGAGATGTTCATTCAAGAATCAGTTTGGCCCAAAGACGGTCCCATCTTCCATGCTACAATTATTAGAGAAAGTACAAAGCAAGCCTCCTAGGTAGATAATCTGCATGGTCCCTTATATGTATTTTATCTGTGTATTTATTTATTTATTTCAGGTACTTAAATAGTGCTGTCAATTCACGCAGCACTTTACATACATACAGTCATGGCCGAAATTGTTGGCACCCTTGATATTTTTCCTGAAAATCAAGTATTTCACACAAAAAAGGTATTGCATTAACACATGTTTTGCTATACACATGTTTATTCCCTTTGTATGTATTGGAACAAATATAAAACAGAGGCAGAAAAGCAAATATGACATAATGTCACACAAAACCCCAAAAATGGGCTGGACAAAAGTATTGGCACCCTTAACTTAATATTTGGTTGCACACCCTTTGGAAAACATAACTGAAATCAGTCGCTTCCTATAACCATCAATAAGCTTCTGACACCTCTCACCCGGAATTTTGGACCACTCTTCCTTTGCAAACAGCTCCAGGTCTCTCTTATTGGAAGGACACCTTTTCCCAACAGCAATTTTAAGATCTCTCCACAGGTGTTCAATGGGATTTAGATCTGGGCTCATTGCTGGCCACTTCAGAACTCTCCAGCGCTTCTTTGCCATCCATTTCTGAGTGCTTTTTGACGTATGTTTGGGGTCATTGTCCTGCTGGAAGACCCAGGATCTTGGACGCAAACCCAGCTTTCTGACACTGGGCCCTACAGTGCGACCCAAAATCCTTTGGTAATCCTCAGATTTCATGATGCCTTGCACACAGTCAAGGCACCCAGTGCCAGAGGCAGCAAAACAACCCCAAAACATCATTGAACCTCCACCATATTTTACCGTAGGTACTGTGTTTTGTTCTTTGTAGGCCTCATTCCGTTTTCGGTAAACAGTAGAATGATGTGCTTTACCGAAAAGCTCTATCTTGGTCTCATCTGTCCACAAGACGTTTTCCCAGAAGGCTTTTGGCTTACTCAAGTACATTTTGGCAAACTGTAGTCTTGCTTTTTTATGTCTCTGTGTCAGCAGTGGGGTCCTCCTGGGTCTCCTGCCATAGCGTTTCATTTCATTTAAATGTCGACGGATAGTTCGCGCTGACACTGATGCTCCCTGAGCCTGCAGGACAGCTTGAATGTCTTTGGAACATGTTTGGGGCTGCTTATCCACCATCCGGACTATTCTGCGTTGCAATCTTTCATCAATTTTCCTCATCCGTCCACGACCAGGGAGATTAGCTACAGTGCCATGGGTTGCAAACTTCTTGATAATGTTGCGCACTGTGGACAAAGGCAAATCTAGTTCTCTGGAGATGGACTTGTAACCTTGAGATTGTTGATATTTTGCCACAATTTTGGTTCTCAGGTCCTCAGACAGTTCTCGTCTCCTCTTTCTGTTGTCCATGCTTAGTGTGGCACAGACAGACACACAATGCAAAGGTTAAGTGAACGTCTCTCCTTTTTATCTGCTTTCAGGTGTGATTTCTATATTGCCCACACCTGTTACTTGCCCCAGGTGAGTTTACAGGAGCATCACATGCTTGTAACATTCTTATTTATCCGCAGTTGTGAAAGGGTGCCAATACTTTTGTCCAGCCCATTTTTGGAGGTTTGTGTGACATTATGTCGAATTTGCTTTCTTTCCTCCCTTTTTTTGTTTTGTCCCAATACACACAAAGGGAATAAACATGTGTATAGCAAAACATGTGTTAATGCAATACGTTTCGTGAGAAATACATGATTTCCTGGAGAAATATCAAGGGTGCCAACAATTTCGGCCATGACTGTATTGTACATTCACATCAGTCCCTAACCCTCAAGGGGTGTACAATCTAAGGTCCCTAACTTACATTCATACATACACGGGACAATTTAGACTGGATCTAAATAACCTACCAGCATGTCTTTGGAGTGTGGGAGGAAACCAGAGTACCTGGAGTAAACCCACGCAGGCACAGGGAGAACATGCAAACTCCAGGCAGGAGGTGCCGTGGTTGGGATTCAAACCAACAACCCTAGTGCTGCCAGGCGGAAGTGCTAACCATTTAGCCACTGTGCTGTGTATTTAGTCATTTGCCTGAAGTTCAGCTTAATGTAAACTCATGGAAAAGAACTCTTCATAACACCAGCAATAAACAGTGAAGAGCAGGCATTGAATTACTTCAACGTAGATTTAATTATTTTTCTCTGCTTGATGGGAGCCCCCAAACCCAGGGTGCTGAATTTACAAACAGCAACCCCCCTACAGCAATCTAAAACATACATTGATGAGTGGTAATGGATGATGATGATTAGATAATGATATTATCTAATCATTGCATATACTGCATATCCCTACAGAGATGACTGTTGTCTTGGGTGAATGCAGCTGCCTATACTCACTGACATTTTGCTCATTACCAGATGCACCAAGATCACCCCCAATTAAGACGGAACCTGGAAAACAATAATCCACAACTGTACCCAGAGGTAATCGCATGTATATTCCTTCTCATGAGTAGGAGCCCAGATTGTGCTATTAATGATACACAGAATGACTTCCTTATTCGATTATTATATCCTGTATTTTAGCAGAACACCAGAAACCCTTCATCACAACCTATTGTCATTCAGAACAAGAACAAATACTGAACCTGTTAACTGAAAAGAGGAACTCCGCTAAGGCTCAGAAAAACCCAGTCAACTATATATAGTCACATGGGCAGGGAAATACTATATTCTGTATATAAGGAGTGGTCAGAACCAGTGGCGTCCTTAGGTGGGTGCGGGCCGCACAGGGTGACACCTATCGCACTATCATAGGGGGGAGACACCAAAATGAAAAAATTTCATTTCGACAGAGCAGAAATTATATTTGGGCCCAGGGTCGGACTGACCATTTGGAAACTCGGGCACTGCCCGAGGGCCCAGGGTCAGTAGGGGGCCCCATGAGAGTCCCCTGGTACCTTTTTCATAGGCTTTTTTGAGTTTGGGCAAGGACACAGGGGCCCCATGATCCCCTATTGGCCGGGGGCCCCATGAGCTGTCAGTCCGCCCCTGTTTGGGCCCGGACCCTCTCCACGCGCTTTGCGAAACAAATAATAAGCGGGATTATAGAACAGGAAGGAACTGTGCATGCGATCGAATCTAAGGTCCAGACAACAAATCGCAAAGAACTTAAATGCCCAAGTCATGTGATTATGGGGGATTATGGGGGTGGAACTAAGGGAATAAATTACATTGAAACGTTGATAATGTGATCAGGAAAAACATAAGTAAACTCAGCACCTGTGTAAGAAAAGATAATAATTCTTATTAGGCTTTGTTTTCCACAATCACAGCGAGGAGCACTGCACCACCAACATGGCTTAAAGTAGATCCATCACAAGAAAACCACCATTTCCTAAATGTTTTTGACTTGGCTGCCAAGCTGACCCACTAGACTCCGTTCCTGGCTTGGGATAAGAAGGAGATGAAGAAATATAAAAGGCCTTTAAAGCATTTCCATACCCATTGCCAATCAGTGAGCCAAGGTACTGAATCTAGAGGGTCACCAGGGAGCTGATACTTCTCCATGACAATTTTTTACGCTTTCAATTAATTTCTTTAAGGATATTGGACTAACTTCTCCCGCTGGCTCATGGCTATGGCTCTTTCCATAAGTTTCCGCAGCCCCTGGACCCAACTATGGGCTTCTTGTTCACTACCGGCGGCCAGGTCCAGGTTTTTTCTCCTGCCCATAAAGGAAATACTGAAGCAGCAACTCTCTGGGAAACGGCGGCCATTTCTTCGTAGCCCTTCTGACTGATGCCCTTCGCGGACAGACTCGATGTGTAAGATGGAGACTGTGCAAGGATAGGGGGATGAGAACATTGAAGATGTGAACACAGGATACAAATAAAGAATATAAGGCATAAAAATTGGTCATAGAAAGAAACTATTAGTAAGAATACAGAATTCAATTCAATCCAGTTCAATAGCTGTTGAAAAATTTAGGCAAAGAGACTTTATAAACTAAGGAGCTAACCTTCCAAAAAATCATATGCTACATGAATTGATAGACCAGGATAAAAAGAGGAGCTCATTAATCTATAACTATTAACTAGCAGGGCGAGATTTCAGGAGCCTATAGGCAGAGAATTATGATTCCCCCCCCCCCCCAACACACACAAAAAAAAAAGACAGTAAGACCGAGATTGCCTTACATCAGAGTCCTCAGAGTTCTCCTTTACACCAGAATCTGCAGGGTTCCCCCTTTAGTGCAAGGGGGACCTCTGCGGACCATGATGTAAAGGGGAACTCTGATGTAGGGTGGTCTCTGGTCACTAAAGCCCCTCCCCCCCTTTCATCACAGTCAGCAGTATTCCTCTGACTGTCTGTGCCCTCTCCGCCTAGAGAGATCCTGACTGTCCCAGGCCCAGACTCCTCCGCTCACTTCTCTCCCAGTACCAATACCAAGAATGTGTTATGCACAGGGTTAAGGTGTACACTATATCCAGAGTGCAGGGTTCAGGAGTGCGCTATGTACAGAGCACAGGGTTCAGGAGTGCTCTACATGCAAAGCATAGGGTGCAGAAGTGCGCTATGTACAGAGTGCATGGGTCAGGAGTGCGCTACGTACAGAGCACAGGGTTCAGGAGTGCTCTACATGCAAAGCATAGGGTGCAGAAGTGCGCTACGTACAGAGTGCATGGGTCAGGAGTGCGCTACGTACAGAGTGCAGGGTTCAGGAGTGCGCCACGTACAGAGTGCAGGGTTCAGGAGTGCGCTATGTACAAAGCACAGGGTTCAGGAGTGCGCTATGTACAGAGTGCGCTGTTCAGGAGTGCGCTATGTACAGAGTGTGGGGTTCAGAAGTGCGCTACACACAAAGCACAAAGTTCAGAAATACGTTCCGTACAAAGCACAGGGTTCAGAAGTGCGCTATGTACAGAGTGCGCTGTTCAGGAGTGCGCTATGTACAGAGTGCAGGGTTCGGGAGTGCGCTATGTAAAAAGCACAGGGTTCAGGAGTGCACTACGTACAGTGTGTAGGGTTCAGGAGTGCGCTACGTAAAAAGCACAGGGTTTAGGACTGCACTACGTACAGTGTGCAGGGTTCAGGAGTGCACTACGTACAGTGTGCAGGGTTCAGGAGTGCACTACGTACAGAGTGCAGGGTTCAGGAGTGCACTACGTACAGAGTGCAGGGTTCAGGAAGTGGTGGAGCTCCGTTCCGGTATGTTCCTGCTAAAAAAAAGCCCTATCTATAATCATATAATATTGGTATACCAGCCCTAAGCGCAGCCAGTAGGTATAAAGTGCAGGCCCATAAACGTACCTGCAAATACCTGCAACAACTCTCATTCCCTTCAACTACAGCTGCATGCCAACCATTCTAAATGGGCTAAGCTCTGGAATTTCCAGGTTGTGGTGGAGCTTGCCTGCCCCCTCCCATTCCTATTAACCCATTAATAGAATAACTTGTCTTGTTGGCCAATAGGAATATGTGTGAGACCAAAGGGTGTTTGAAATCTGTTCATTCAGAATGGAAGAGTTACCCAAAAGCAGCCATTTACAAGTTATCATTTTTGAACCTGCAACAGAAAAAGTGGCAGCTACAATCTGATTGGATGTCATGGGCACACCTCCTATTTGCCTGCCCCTCCCATGAGGATCACAGTCTTGCAGTCCTATTTATTTTACAAATTGAAAACAAATATTGGGATCATCAGGACACAGCACTGATTTCAGCCGGTACTCACAGATCTGCTTGGAACGCGCCTTTTTCGCTCGGCTCTGGTACCAGATGGTCATACCGTCAGACTCAAGCCGGTAAAGTCTTTGCTGTCGCCATCCTGGCTTTATTTTCCACAGCTGGGTGCCATGAAGCATTACGTTCACATCTTCATCATCAGACAGGGCTGAGAAGAAAAAGATATTACTTAGAACAAGGCTTTTCTTCCCTCCCCAGCCATACTGATCTTGGCCTCCCCCTTTTGTTCATTGGATTTCAGTTCCTTCATGCATGAAGATTCAGCATCATATGTGGTCATTACTTAGGTCGATCTGCATGAAAATCCAGCCTGCCTAGGACTTAAGGCTGAGGGCTCTTGAGAGGAGTTCTGAGGCATAGTGCTGTGATGCTTTCAGAAAGCTAAGTGCAGCACCCTGACAGCCCCTCCCATTAGCCATGATCTGTTTGCATTGCATAGACAATCACAGAGACCCAGTGATGATGTCACTAGGTCTAATATAAGGTATGCAATGAAAATGAAAAGGTTTTATTTAAAAACAATTAAGCAGCATATAGATTAGTGGGATGGGGGAAAAAAACCCAGGAAGCACAAAATATATATTTCAGCTTTAAGAAACACATTAACTACAGGACTCTATTATTATGTATTCTAAGCTGCTGAAAGATGGTATGCGTGTGTGAGGGTTAAGACCCCTACCGGGTTTTTTTTTTGTGTACCCCTTTTAGACAGCTGTTCCAGGAACAGGTGACCTCATTGGACAATCTCTCCTAACCTGGTGATCATTCTAAAATACTGAATTTCCCCCTCACTTTCTGTTTTGGTCGCAGTGGTGATCAGTACAAAGAGAAGGCTGATTCTCCCTAATAGGGACACAGACGGCAAACAAATCTCAGAAAAAGGAAAAGTTGGGTGTTGGACTTGTGTCTTTTATTTGTCAAAAATGATTTGTTGGTTGGGCTTGATGACTTAACCCCGACAGCTCTACCTCTCAAGGGGTGATGGCCTCCAAATTGAGAAATCCAAATGAAATTGCCAACAGGAGCACCAGAGGGTTGTCTTAGGAGACCATAGTCATTTCTTGCTGATGTCAATGTGGAAACAAGAGGAGAAAAGGTAGCCAACACATTTTGGGGGCTGACACCTCCCCCCTTTCATCAAGACTTAAATGATGGTTCCTATGGGACTCTTGTCTATGGACTCCTGGAGGGTGTTCTATGTCAGGGAAGGAACATTGGTCAATCTCCCCTAACCTGGTGATCATTCTAACATACTGAATTTCCCCCTCACTTTCTGTTTTGGTGACAATGGTCATCAGTACAAAGAGAAGGTTGATTCTCGCTAAGGACACAGACGGCAAAAAATTCTCAGAAAATGTAAAAGTCGGGTGCTGGACTTGGGTCTTTTATTTGTCAAAAATGAGGTGTTGGTTTGGCTTGATGACTTAACCCCGGCAGCTCTACCTCTCAAGAGGTGATGGCCTCCAAATTGAGAAATCCAAATTAAATTGCCAAAAGGAGCACCTGAGGATTGTCTTAGGAGACCATAGTAATTTCTTGCTGATGTCAATGTGGAAACAAGAGGAGAAAAGGTAGCCAACACATTTTGGGGGCTGACACCTCCCCCCTCTTCATCAAGGCTTAAATGATGGTTCCTATGGGACTCTGTCTATGGACTCCTGGAGGGTGTTCTATGTCAGGGAAGGAACATTGGTCAATCTCCCCTAACCTGGTGATCATTCTAAAATACTGAATTTTCCCCTCACTTTCTGTTTTGGTGACAATGGTCATCAGTACAAAGAGAAGGTTGATTCTCGCTAATAAGGACACAGACGGCAAAAAATTCTCAGAAAAAGTAAAAGTCGGGTTCTGGACTTGGGTCTTATATTTGTCAAAAATGAGGTGTTGGTTTGGCTTGATGACTTAACCCCGGCAGCTCTACCTCTCAAGGGGTGATGGCCTCCAAATTGAGAAATCCAAATGAAATTGTCAAAAGGAGCAGAAGAGGGTTGTCTTAGGAGACCATCGTCATTTCTTGCTGATGTCAATGTGGAAACAAGAAGAGAAAAGGTAGCCAACACATTTTGGGGGCTGACACCTCCCCCCTCTTCATTAAGGCTTAAATTATGGTTTCTATGGGACTCTGTCTATGGACTCCTGGAGGGTGTTCTATGGCAGGAACATTGGTACTCGTAATAGATGTGTGCAGGAGATCGTCACGCAGGAGCATCTGCAGCACATGTCTATTATGACTGAAACTAGGGTTGTAGAGAGGACACCACTGTATTCCATGATTGTAGGTAATGTCAACCGCCTGCCTGCCCTAGGCTATGGAGCTATGTAAACCACAGGACTGGATGGACAGTAATACAAATTACTTGGCTGGTAAAACAAACCCCATATGTGAAGGTAACCTCCGTATTTATGTATATGGACCTAACTACAGCTCTTGGAGTTCACTTTTAATAACGGAGATGATGCATTTACTGAAAATGCATAACAGCTGCCAATGAAATGGTGCTGATTTTATCAACCCACCTTACCTCTCCTACTGGACAAGCTGTGACTCAGATCTGTATGTTTGGTTAAAGATTTCTACCAGACCACAAAGCTTCTAATTCATTACAAACAGTTTACAGAGAGATAACACAAATGGATATGGGAGCCACCTGGGAAACCACAGAAGCCTGGAGAAAGCAAGAATGTGAAAACATAAACAAGTTAATGAAGAGTGTCCAGAAAGAGAGGGATGGTGTGACTGTTCAGAGTTCTGAAGATTTTGACCCAAAGTTTAAGGGGCAGATTGGGAGCCCCTTATAGTGGGTACAGGAGATGTGCAAAGTCAGAAACACACCACAGAGCTCTCATTATTAGTCCTCAGGAGATATAAGAAATTGTCAGGGGAATGCTGAAATTCTAGTTTTTCGTGAACTGAAGCTTTTAATTGTTCTGGCCTGGTATCTGGCTAAGTTAAATTATGGCCTGGCTAGCTGGTTTCGTTGAGTTTTGGCCTAACTGGTTGGGTTGAATTCTGACCTGGCTGGCTGGGCTGAGCTCTGACTTGGCTGGCTGGCTAAGTTCTGGCCTGGTTGGCTGGGTTAAATTCTGGCTTGGATGGTTGGATTAGGTTCTGGCCTGGCTGGCTGGGTTAAGTTCTGGCCTGGTTGGCTGCGTTCGGTTCTGGTCTGTCTGGCTGCGTTCGGTTCTGGTCTGGCTGGTTGCGTTGCATTCTTGCCTGGCTGGCTAGACTTAGTTCTGGCCTGGCCTGGCTGGCTGGGTTGAGTTCTGGCTTGGCTATCATATATTACTACTACTTGTTCTAGCGCTGCTCCCCGTGATTCTTCACACTCACAAATATCTTGCTGCTGCACGAATCTGTATATAAGGAGGAGAAGGGCTTCTGAGGAGGGTCAGCACGGTGGGGGTTCTGAGGATGAATGATGTGTTTTTTTCATGCACACTGCATTAGTTATTACTGATCTCTGAATTGTGTATTGCTATTTATTGGCCCATGCACGCTGCATTACTACCTACTGACCTCCTCAAACTGAATTACTACCTACTGACCTGTGCATTACTTATTACAGACCAAGTCGCTCTGCATATAAAAAGGGGAAACACTTCTGGGAAGGATCGGCACAGTTGAGACAGTGGGCTTGCCGCTCCTATAGGGTTTGCTGTAGATCAACAATCATTATATGTCTATGAGTACCTTAGATAAAGGTTCATTAATAACAATTGTGAACCCTTTTACCTAAGGTTAATAATTGTAAATAATTTTTAATTATCATCCAAATTGAAGTGGTTTTAGACTTTGTAAAATTATGGAAGGGGAATTTCAGCTTTTTTCACAGCAGCACATCATTCAGATTTGATGGCGGGTGCCTCTGCTAGAGAGAGACCTTCTATGACAACAGCACTGTCAACCATACAAAGCAAGTGACCGATCATGACTTTTACTGGCAGAATTTAGACCAAATATGTAAAATAAGAGAAATAATATGAGGGAAGGAATGTGGCTACCTAATTGTTTAACATGTCGACATTACATAGACAATTTTCTGTTTTTGCCTGGACATACACTTTTAATAGATAAAGTAAGATTTTGATCAAATAGGTCTTATGATCTATTATAGTAAAAGTCATCACACACATTCCTAATCACTTGACTTACTGTATGTTAATCCCCCCGTCAATACTATGTAGGTCTAAATATCCAATGGTCAGGATGTTCATAAAAGCAGAAGGGGGTTGAGCCCTCTCATGAAGCGTATACTAAAGGTTTGGGATGGCATTAAATACTCCAGCACTTTACTCTCTCCCTATGTTCCCCTGCTTCCTCTCACGGCCAACCCTCTTTTTCCACCAGGTCTTGACTTCACTCATTCTTTTTGCTGGTGAACCATGCACAGCTTCAACAGTGTCCTTTACTTTTTAGAGGAGGGCTCCATCATCTCAAGGCAAACCATCAGAGAATGATTTCAAGCTCTGGTGCCTGAGCTCTTTCAATATATGCAGATTAGGCATTGAATAAATAGTCTAACTCAGGAAAAAGACCTCTCCACACCACTAACTGTTTTCCAACATACCTGCCACCGCACCCCACTGACTTATAAGCTTATCTCCCTAGTATGCTCCCAAATCAACCAATTATCCGAACCAACAGTCCATGCCTATGTGACTCAGTGGGAGGAAGATTTAAAAGCTCACAAGTCTTCCCTGGACTGGCAAGCCTTTTGGTCCTCCACTGCTTTCTACACTATTAATGTTACCATTCTGGAATCCACTAAAGTGATGACCAGATGGTACAAAATCCCTACTAGACTAGCCCATATTCTCCCTGACCATTCAGGCCTATGATTTCAAGGGTGCCAGGTCACTGGTGATGTCCTTCATATTTGGTGGACCTGCCATATGCTGGGCCATTTTTGATCCAGGGTCTTTTCACTGCTGCGTATACTACTTGGAACAGTGCTTCCTAAAGACTCTTGTCTGGCTCTCCTGCATTTCAAACCCTTGAACATTACCAAGCGCCAATTCAAATTGGTCCACTTTGTTCTATTAGCTTCTAAACTTGCAATCACTAAAGCGTGGAAGAAGCAATTATCCTTTTTTCAGAAGTTTAATCTCAACTGGACAGCATTTTTATTAATGAACAACTGACTTGTATTCTTACTAACACTCATGCCAAATTTCTTAAAATTTGGAGCCCATGGCTCACATAACAAGACCCAACGATTGTTTTGGCAAGTCTAGCAGCCACATAAGAAGCCTCCCAGTGGTCAGACATTTTCTGCGTCACACCCTCCCTTCCCCACCTTTTTTTCCCCTTCTCCTTTCTTTCCATCTTCTTTCTTAAGGACACCTAATTCCTTGACAATGAACTGATTCCATGTCAACTACTTAGGTCAATCAACAGTATCAGTCACCATCTCTCCCACTGTTTTACTCTATTGACCAATTGTTAAAAATGCTATCCTGCTGTTTGTACCACTTTTGATATGATCAGTGTTTTGTTGATATACTGGTTGCTCAACCTTTGGGCGTCAGCCTGTATATTGAATTTGTACCTCTGTTCCTAACAAAAATAAGCATACTGAAAAGGGAAGAAGAAGGGGATTATTCCAATATATAGTGAGCAATTCTTGCAGGGACTACTGTATACAACCTCAAGAGTAGATTATAATTAGGTTCAGAAGTATTAATAGACCTCTTGCATGTGTTTTCCTGGATCTGCTTCTACTTCCAAACCAGTACCCAAATCAGATTTCTATTTTAAATAGTAATCTAACAAGGTGCCAAGTGAATACTACAGGAAGTAACTGGGATATCAGACCAGAAGCACGAGGGTAATTTAGACAACTATATTCAAACTTGTGATTCTATATTGTCCTTGTTTAATATGTCCAGTACCAATAAATATAATTTCAAATAGACATTGATACTTTTCTTGTCCAAGGCAAAGGGACATTGGCTCCTGAAGGCTCATTCCACCCCTGGCAAGGTATACTCACCTATTTGTACTCCCTCACAATCTCCGTGTTCTGTCGGAGAGCAGAGTTTCCAGGTATAGCAGTGCAGGGCTTACAGGTATTATGGAGCATGTGGCCTCCCCTCTTGACAGTCCTTGGGCCTAAGCAGGTAATTGGTGGGTCAGAACACTGTCACATGGAGGAAACCAGTGACGTCACCCACCTAAGTAATCTCTGACACCATCCACCAGTGGAGCTTGCTTAGGGCAGGGAGGCAGTGAAGAAGCATGGACCTGAGAATATACCTTGCTGAAGGGTGGGCTACCTGTAGACACTGTAACAGTGATAGTGAGACAGATACATATGAATGATTAGTATTTTTATATCAAGCCAGTTGGTGTCCTTTAAAGCTGTATTAAACTCTACTCTTTTTTTTTTATTACACAGGTGAGTTATTACACAATGTGATAGTATAGACCACACCGCATTGGCCGGAGCTGACATCTAAATCTCCTTAACAACACAGCTTTAGAATATTTTAAGAGGAACCTCATCTTTCAGCATGACAACGACCCAAAGCATACATCCAAATCAACAAAGGAATGGCTTCACCAGAAGAAGATTAAAGTTTTGGAATGGTCCAGCCAGAGCCCAGACCTGAATGCTACCCTCACCATGCATCCACAAGTGCCGTCTGAGGTGACCTCCTCGATTTTCAAAGCATGCCACCACTGCATCAAGTGTGATCTAAACTTTTTTGGTCTCATTCAAACCTGTTCATCTAGGTTGCAGATGAAATAGGTCGGTATGTGTGTGGTTAGAATCAGGCATAAGTCTTCCATTAAGCAGGACATTTTCTATAACTAAAATAGAAATTGTGTTGTGTTTCCATCTTTAATACAAGCTTCTTAGCTATTGCCCCAAATACTAAGAAAAATCTAATCTCCTATATTTTCACCTATAATTCCCAATGCTACCCAGTGCCCCCTGGAAAGGCCTCCAAACCCCACAAAAATCCTCTAGGCTTGCCAAGTCCCTGAATACCTCCAACCTTCCAACCTCCAACCCACTAACGGTAATGTATGGGGGCTGCCACTGCATCATGGGCTTAAAGTGGTTGTAAAGGCTGAAGGTTTTTCACCTTCATTCATTCTATGCATGAATGTGAAAAACCTTCACTGTGCAGCTCAGAGCCCCTTAAAACTTACCTGAGCCTGGTTTCTTTCCAGTGATATGCATGACAGCAGCGGGTCTCCCGGGTCTCTCCCTCCTCATTGGTCAATCGGCAGGGCCGAGTCATGCTCTGGGTGTCTTATGGGCAGGGCTCTCTCTCCTGTTGATGATCAGCCAAGACGGGCCCTTGGGGAGCTGCACCCAGCAGGCAGTGAATCATTGGATTGATCTGTCAATGGAGCTTAGAGCAGTGCTTCATGTTTGCTTGGGTTTCAGCTTTAAAGTCAAAGCATAAGAATGACAATCAGAAAACTAACATTCTGATAGCAGATTTCAGGAATGGCAGCCTCCAATAATCTCCATTGATAGTATCCCTTTAAAGTGTATCTAAAACTGAGGCTCAGTTGCCCATTTTTATCGCCCCTTGGCTGCCCAACTAAAAAAAGGTAAAATAACCCACATGGAAAAAAAATATATTTGAAATATATTTTAAAAATATTCTTCCCAAATATATTGACATATATTTTAAATGCTACAATTTTGGCCATATTCAATATATTTCAAATATATTTATATATATATATATATATATATATATATATATACACACTGCATGTCGAAACACGTTTTTTATATATTACAAAATATCTGAAAATATTTTTAAAAATATATTTTTTTACATATATTCTTCAGATTTTTTTAACATAGAAAAAAGTCATTTTTACATATATTTGTAAATGCATTCCAGAAATGTAGATTTGTATTTTTAGTATATTTGAAATGTATTTTTAAAAATATTTTTCATACATTTTGTTATAAAGACGCATTTCAACATTCAGTATATATATATATATATATATATATATATATATATTTATTGAAATATATTTTGAAATATATTGAATATGGCCAAAATGTTGTAGATTTTGTAGCATTTCAAATATATGTCAATATATTTGGGAAGAACACTTTTAAAATATATTTCAAATACATTTTTCTTTCATATGGGAAGGACCAGTCCATTGCTGCTCTTTCTCTTTGTGTAGGGTGACTGGTCATGTCTCCGCCCCTCTGGTAGTTTTCTGCAGGCAGCCTGTAGTGGGTGGGGCTTGCTGGGTCCCTCCCACAGTTCTGCTCTCTGCACAGACTATGTACAGTACAGTGGTGATGTCACTGCTACTTTTACAAGGTGTTACCTGAGTTTACAAACAATTTATTTTTAACACAACGGGGATTTACTGTATATTATTTATACTTATTGAGGAATGTTATTATTATTATTATACAGGATTTATATAGCGCCAACAGTTTGCTCAGCGCTTTACAATATAACGGGAGACAATACAGCAACAATACAGTTCAATACAAGAGGGATAGGAGGGCCTGATCCTGGGAGCTTACAATCTAGGAATATATTTTAATAATATTTTTTTTGTTCTTGGAGTTCAGTTTTGGCACTGGCAACCACAGGATTGAGCCTGGATTCACATATATGCAGTGCGGTAGATCGCATGTGATTCACACAGGAACCGCACCGCATTCTTGTGCAAATCACATGGGATTTGTGTGCGGTGCGATTGGAGCCATACACTTTGTATGGCTCTAATCAAACCGCACCTAAAAGGTGCAGGACCCTATTTTGGGTCCACACTAGAATCTGATCGCATGGGTATTCGCTCCTATACGATCCGATTCTGCACATCGCACCGCGTTTTGCGGACTGATGTCTGGATGTTATTAACTTAACATACACACCCGCAGCAGTTCGCATGAACGGGGTGCGATCTGACGCGGTGCAGAATTCGCACAGAAAACGCTGCAAATTCCGCACCGCATCAGTGTGAACCAGGGCCGAAGGTGTGTCCTGAGTGCTGCATACACAGCAATCGCTGGAAGGAATTTACATAGGAAAACGACAGATCTGCTCTTCTTACCTCCTTTGTTAATTAAACATTGGCTGACTAAAGCGAATGTAACTTTGCTAAGTAGAACATCTAATTAAACATTCTCAAGTACTTTGTTTTTTTGTTTTACAGGGGCAGGAAGCTGGATTATCCAAAAAGGAAAAGTAGTTGTCTAAACTAACAGTATGTAAATTATCTACAGATGGAACATGTTCACTGAGAAATCTGGATAACCTCAGGCTCAAGACAACCCTCATTTTTTCCTGGCTGATCAATTTAGACCCGTAGGACTGGAATCGGTAGTATCTGAACAGTTCACAAGTTTGCAAGTTTAGGGAGTATTCACAAGGATGCGTTACTTGCGGTAATTTTTGATAAAATGTGCGTTTTACCATTACGCACGTTAACACATAAAGATTACAGTGATAGGTTGCAGTCAGGGGCGGACTGACCATTTGGAAACTCCGGCACTGCCCGAGGGCCCGGGGTCAGTAGGGGGCCCCATGAGATGCCCCTGGTACCTTTTCATAGGCTCTTTTGAGTCTGGGAAGGACACAGGGGCCCCATGATCCCCTATTGCCCAGGGGCCCCATGAGTTGACAGTCCGCCCCTGGTTGCAGTCCCATTCACTATACACTTGCGTTTCAGCATACCGGGACGGGAGGCTGTGAATGCAAGGGCTGAAAAATATTGCATTCACTCTAAAAAGTGGACAGTCTCTATTTCTTTAGTAATTAAACCCCATATCTCTCTGATGGATTCAGGACTGCAGGAAAAGCAGTTATTTAGTATAGTGTGCAAGGCTCATTCCACACTATGTCTTTCTACCCCAGTGACACCTGTTCTCCATTTTGGTGTCACTAGGACAGGAACTGGGGGAGATGATTCCCCCAACACACACATTGGCATGGACAGCAATAAGTCCTCATGCATACTATATGTTTTTAAAGCTGCTTTTTTTGGCTTTTGGCATGTTTTTCTACAGCATGTTAACTCCCCAGCATGTTATCCTATGTGTCCATGCACACACAGGCTTTAATCAGCGTTTTTTGGCTGGAAAAAAAAACAGGACTAGCGGGTTTCTAGAGGAGTTTTTAGCTGTAAAAATATTCTAATGCTGAAAAATGTGGTAAGACATGGCAAACTGGTGTTTTTGGGCGTTTTTTTGAGCAAATTTTTTGTGTGTAAAAAAACGTTCAAAACGCAAACGTGGAAAAACACAGCTAAACACTAATGTAAAAATGCTGAAAACGTGTGTTTTTAACACAACTGCATGGAGCGTAAAGCTTAACAGAATTTCTTTTTTGCTTTACTGAAGATTTTAACCACCTCTTGACGGGGCTATAGCCGAATGATGGATACAGCGCGGTTGTCCAATTCTGGGAGGGCGTAATATGACGTCTTCCCAGAAAGTGGCCGGCGCCCTCTGTGATCGCTATGTTCTTTGGAGACAGCTGATCACATGACACGGTAAAAGGCCAATCACAGCGGCCTTTTACGACGTGATCAGCTGTGTCCAATCAGTGCTGCCCATCAGTGCAGCCTCATCAGCGCACAGCAGTGAAAGAGAAAAATTACATGCTTGGGAAATTTTATAATAGAAATTAAAAATAAAAATGTTTTTTTCCAAAATTGTAGTTTATAGTGCAAAAAATACCAAAACCCAGTGGTGATGAAATACCACCAAAAGAAAATATTTGTGCGGAAAAAATAAGAATTTCATATGGGTACAGTGTTGCATGACCGCACAATTGTCATTCAAAGTGCGACAGCACAGAAAGCTGCAAATTGGCCTGGGCAGGAATGGGGTAAAAGTGCCCGGTAGGCAAGTGGTTAAAGAAGTATTTTTTCCCCAACAAAAAAGCTGAGTTGATTTGTTCTACCTTGAATCAAAAGGACCTAAAACATACAATTAGTTATTATAAAGAACACAATACAATCACTTTTCCTTTTACTTCTACCTCCTGAGTTCAATAGGTTTGTATACTGAAAAAGAACTCAATTTGTCTCTCATGACAAAAGAAATCTCCACAGACAGAAATTTGAATAAAGTAGGAGTACGGAGGTACAATGCCTATAAAAGGCTACAACCAGGCTACAAAAGTCTCATATAATTAAATCCGAAGCGCCTACAAACTGTTTTATATCATGGTATGTGTCAATACTTGAATCTGTTTATCATGAACACAGCTAATGGGCAGAAACTCCATAGAGCTCCAGATAAGCAATCTCGTTCTGCAAGATCAGTCACTACACAGATATATTTATTCTGTCATTTAGTAACCAAAAATTCTTTTGCATGCTCACCCTACAGCTAAAACAGCTAACATCAGAAGCAAACAGGGGAGGGCCAGGCAAATGGAGCAATTGCCCCATGGGCCAGTATTGAGTTTGCAAATGAGGTCAGAAGTAAATCAAGGACAGGTCCTCTTTCTGCATGGCATATAGGTCATGTACAATGAGGCACCCAAAGTAGATGTGTGCAGGAAGAATGATAGAGATATATGTATGAAAAATTACCAGTGGTACGTGCTGGAAGGATGACAATGGGAAGATACAGAAGGAATGGCTGGGAAATATGTAGGAAGAATGATCAGGAGTGTGTAGCAAGAATAAGGTGTGTGGAATGACCAGGCATGTGTGTTGAAAGAATACCAAGGGAATGTTAAAGAAGGATGAATGTGAGTGTGTAGGAAGGGACAAGGGAGTGTAAGAAGAATGATGAGGAATGTGCACAAAGAATGACCAGAAGAGTGTATGAAGAATGACCAGAAGAGTGCATGATGGATGGCCAGGGTGTGTAGTAAAATGACAAGGAGAGTGTACAAAGAATGATTGGGGTGTTTAGCAAGAATGACCTGGAGAATGTACTAAGGATGACCAGGGCGTGTTGGAAGAATGACCAGGAGAATGTATGAAGGATGATCAGAATGTGTAGGAAGAATGACCAGGAGAGTGTACAAGGGCTGACCAGGGCATGTGGAAGAATGACCAGGAGAATGTACAAAGGATGATCGGAGTGTGTAGGAAGAATGACCAGGAGAGTGCACAAAGGATGATCGGGGTGTAGGATGGATGATCAGGGTGTGTAGGATGAATGACCAGGAAGGTGTGGTAGGGTGAATGACCAGGAAGGTGTGGTAGGAAGAATGGCCAGGAAGGTGTGGTAGGAAGTATGACCAGGAAGGTGTGGTAGGAAGTAAGACCAGGAAGGTGTGGTAGGATGAATGAAAAGGAAGTTGTGGTAGGAAGTATGACCAGGAAGGTGTGGTAGGAAGTATGACCAGGAAAGTGTGGTAGGATGAATTACCAAGAAGGTGTGGTAGGAAGTATGACCAGGAAGGTGTGGTAGGATGAATGACCAGGAAGGTGTGGTAGGATGAATGACCAGGAAGGTGTGGTAGGGAGTATGACCAGGAAGGTGTGGTAGGGTGAATGACCAGGAAGGTGTGGTAGGATGAATGACCAGGAAGGTGTGGTAGGATGAATGACCAGGAAGGTGTGGTAGGGTGAATGACCAGGAAGGTGTGGTAGGGTGAATGACCGGGAAGGTGTGGTAGGATGAATGACCAGGAAGGTGTGGTAGGGTGAATGACCAGGAAGGTGTGGTAGGGTGAATGACCAGGAAGGTGTGGTAGGGTGAATGACCAGGAAGGTGTGGTAGGAAGTATGACCAGGGGAGTTTGTTAAAAGAATGAACAGCAAGGCATGTACGAAGGATAACCTGGGATTGTGTGTATAAAGAAAGATTGGGGTTATAATAGGAAAAACAGCCAGAGGAGTGCAGAACCAGTGAGCTGGGAATGTTTTTAGGAAGAATGACCAGGTTGCAGCTTGTGCTTTTCCCAAATGTTTTGGATCTGAATGGCGTCCCTTCTTTCCATCTTAAAACCTCAGGGACATGCACTCAATAAAGTGTTTAGTGAGAACTTAACACTGGCCACCCAAAACATATACAACAGCCAGTAAGTGATTCAGCCTCCTGGCAAATACCTAATACTGAAATAGTTTTGTGTGGACTAACCCTTAAAATGCATCTGGCCATTTTACCTTCAAGCATACATTTAAAGCACAAAGCACCGATTATCTGATAAGCCAGAACCTTTATACATAGTTAAGTGCCAGAAATGTGTCCCCAGGTCTTATTAGACCCAAGTCAATGCCTTTCCTAAATGAAAACAGCTTCAGCTAACTCAAAGTGTATATAAAGAGCTTGTACTGAACAAGTTAATACACCATCCGAATTACAATGGACACATGGGCCCCTTTACAGGGATATCCGGAAGCCTGGGATTTAAAGAGAATTTATGGTGCTTTTATATATATTTATATATTATACAGGATATTTTAGTCAGGGAAATAATGCCTAGCCATATATCACATGTATACTACCCATTAAATATTAAGATCTCTCCTTTTGGCCCACTGTTTCATCTGAGTTTGACATGACTGCTTTAAAGTGTCTGTAAATCCTAACAATGAATGTGTATTTGTTCCCTTTTAGTCAATTATATACTGTATACCATTGGCTGTACATATATGATAATTCTGCCAGAAATCTTGTTGGCTGAAAAGTTAATGTGCTCTTTGCCGGTTTTGCACACTGTTAATAGTTCCCAGCTATCTCAGAAGACTACAGAACACCTCCCCCCTATGTATAGAGAAGAGGAGGAAAGGAATGTTGTGTAGTATCATTCAAGTTCAACATCTAATTTCTAATGGATATAAGAAATGTTCCAAACAAATATGTGTTCAATCTTGTAGATGATGGATGTGACCCATATGCAGAGTTCTTGTCTTTTCCCTGAGGAAGGAGTGGAGTCACTCCGAAACGTGTTGGATCAATTAGAATAGTATCTCTGCAATCATGTATACAAATGGTGATATTACAACATATTTTTATGGCCAGTCAAACACAGTCATACTGGGTATCCTTATCATGTAATTTCATATTCTGATGTTGATGCTGTACTATGACTCTGAATGATGTATTGTATTGTATGTCTATGTGTTATAACAATTGTTTGACAAATAAAAAGTTTGTACTTTTTTTTTAAAAAACTTCTTTGGTATAATTAAGCCTTCAAAGTCCCAAGCCTTAGGGGGTCCCCCTTTTCTCACCTATATTGTAATTTTAGGGATGGTGGCTTACAATCAGGAA
Source organism: Staurois parvus (assembly GCF_062004578.1). Lineage (NCBI taxonomy): Eukaryota > Metazoa > Chordata > Amphibia > Anura > Ranidae > Staurois > Staurois parvus. Next base: position 18,801,877 of record NW_028317947.1, read on the forward strand.
CTTCCCTCTTTTTTCTCCTTGGTTGTGGACACAGGTCAGCATGGGCACCCTGTGGCTATGCAGACTCATACACGACAAATTGCAATGCCAATTTTTTCTGTTTTTAACACATCAATTTCAGGGACAACATGTTTACTTGCTGCCTAATGTATCCCACCAACTTTGAGATGCCTTTGTAACAAGATAATCAATATTGTTCATTTCACCTGTCCGTGGTCATAATATTATGGCTGATTGGTGTATAGCCTATATCAGCCTTTCTCAACTTTTTCAACCCAGAGGAACCCTTGAAATAACGTTCTGATCTTAGGGAACCCCTACTAATACTTTATCTGAAACTCAAGATACATTAGCGTGGTGGTCAGTGGGAAGTATGATCCTTACACTTGTGGTCATTGGGAAGAATTACCCCCTTATAGATGGCTAAAAAGATCAATGGTGTCAGTGGGAACTTATCTGAGAGACAGATGTTGCTCATTTCTGAAGGAACCCCTAGCAACCTCTGGAGGAACCCTTAGGTTCCTTAGAACCATGGTTGAGAAACCCTGGTGTAGTTTATACTAAAAAAACAAAAGTTGCAATTGTTTTTTACTCAAGGAACCCCTAGAAACCTCTGGAGGAACCCTTGAGTTCCTTAGAACCATGGTTGAGAAACTCTGGTGTAGGTTATACTAAAAAAACAAAAGTTGCAATTGTTTTTTACTCAAGGAACCCCTAACAACCCCTTGAGGAACCCCAGGGTTCCATGGAACCCTGGTTGAGAAACCCTGGCCTATATGATCACTAGGGAGGGAAGACTGAGGAAATGTTTCTTCCTGCCTGCACCAGGATGATGACACCTTCCCTGCCTAGGCAAAGGCACTTGTCTGGAGCTTAAGAATTGTTTTTCAGTAATAAGAGTTGGAGTGGATATTTTGCCATGTCAGGAACGTATTCATGCAGACTCGTAAAGTCCACTTTAAACATCTGGAAACAATAATGTATTTTTCTTCAATGCTCATTTTTAGATGCAAAGTCATTTCTACAGCAATCAGGGGCAGACGTCAACATTTTCTGTTCTACACAGCTTATACGGGGGGCTGGTGTCATGGTATAGGACTTTCTATATATGCATTTGATACTTGATATTTCCATCCTCTCCTCCATGCGGCATCTGCCTGCACTTTATTTATTTACCGTGTTAGCTGCATGAGTCAGGTCTATAATTGACATGACACAGCTCCCCGCCAGTTTTCTGTCCTGCCTTCTCCTTCCTCCTGTAGGCCTCTAGTAGCACATAGAGGCCAGCACAGTCATGCGGCCTGACCAGCGAGAACAGACCAGTCACAACAGGCAAGCACTGAGAGATTTTCCTGGTATTGTTGAGATCCTGGGACTGCCAAGACAGGCACAGCTCTCCTGGACTGGGGAACATTTCAGCTCACTGCAGAAACAATATTGGGACAATTTTTCCATCAGTACGGAATAACTGAATGTGATTGCAAAGCTCCCAACTGTCCCTGATTTCGAGGAACTGTCCCTGATTTCGAGGAACTGCCCCTGATTTGGAACAAAATTCCCTCTGTCCCTCTTTCCTTCTCATTCGTCTCTCATTTTGGTCTGAGCTATATAGTTGTATATATAATGGACTAATTATCTATCAAAAAGTCTTTCACAGCGCTAAACCTTTTGTCCAATTTTGAAATTGCTGCATCTGTAAATTTCAGAAGCCAGTATAAAGGAACAGTAATGGTAAAAAAAGCACTTGTGGGTTTCACTAATCTATTATTATTATTATTATTATTATACAGGACTTATATAGCGCTGACAGTTTGCTCAGCGCTTTACATTATGGAGGGAGACAGTACAGTAACAATACAGTTCAAAACAAGAGGGATTAGAGGGCCCTGCTCCTTGGAGCTTACAATCTCTGAGAGAGGGGATAGTGGTACAAGAGGTAATTAGCTGTGGGAGATGGAGTGGTAGGAAGAGTAGGGGATTCCAGGTTTAGCTGGGGTCGGGGTAGGCTTCCCTGAAGAGATGGGTTTTCAGAGTGCGCCTAAAAGTGAGCAGAGTAGGCGATAGCCTGATAGATTGGGGTAGGGAGTTCCAGAGGATGGGTGAAGCCCTTGAGAAATCCTGGAGACGAGCATGGGAGGAGGACACAAGGGACTAGAGAGTAGTAGGTCCTGCGAGGAGCGGAGAGTACGGTTTGGGTGGTATTTAGAGACAAGGTCGGTGATGTAATTTGGGGCAGTGTTATGAATGGCTTTATACGTCAGTGTTAGTGTTTTGAATTTTATCCATTGGGCAATTGGAAGCCAGTGGAAGGATTGGCAGAGGGGGGTGGCGGATACGGAACGGTTAGTAAGGTGAATGAGTCTGGCAGCAGCATTCATGATGGACTGGAGTGGGGATAGCCTGTGGTGAGGTAAGCCGGTGAGGAGGGAGTTACAGTAGTCAAGGCGTGGTATAACAAGGGAGTGAATGAGTTGCTTAGTGGTTTCCGAGGTTAGGAACGGGCGTATCTTGGAGATGTTGCGGAGGTGAAGTCTACATGAGTTTGTCAGTGATTGGACCTGGGGCTGAAAGGACAGATTAGAGTCTAGGATTACACCTAGTACCTTGGCGTGAGGGGTGGGACTGATGATTGTGTTGTGGATCTTGATGGAGAAGTTGGGGGGGGGTGAATACTAGAAGCTCAGTTTTGGAAAGGTTGAGTTTGAGGAAGTGGAGTGACATCCAGTCTGATATGTCACTTAGTAGGCCGGTGATGCGATTGGAGACTGAGGTGAGGGGTAGAGAGATAGATTTGTGTGTCGTCGGCATAGAGATGGTAGTTGAAGCCGTGGGAGTTTATCAGTTGGCCAAGGGAGGAAGTGTAGATGGAGAAGAGGAGGGGTCCGAGGACAGAACCTTGAGGGACCCCAACAGAGAGAGGGAGTGAAGGGGAGGTGGCAGCGTTATAGGTAACACTGAAGGAGCGCTGCGATAGATAGGAGGAGAAGCAGGAGAGAGCAGAGTCTCTGAGGCTAAATACCTTTCCTAATAGGCGTCCCTCGTCCCCATCTCAAAAAGTTGTGAGGTATGTTGTTGGTCCAGTCGACCAATGAGCAACGAGAATTTGATTCCTTTTGGTGATTAACCCTTGCACTGCTCATTGATCAATAGAAGTGATTGAAGATGTGGAATTGATTTAAAGCCCCACCCTTGCAATTTTTTTTCTTAGATTGGTAAAAGCCAATATTTCACGTCTGGAGGAAAAGAAAATTAATCTCCAAACACGGAAAGGTTTCTTCACAGTGAGAGCTGTGAAAATGTGGAATAGACTCCCTCAAGAGTTGGTTCTGGCCAGCTCAGTGGATTGCTTTAAAAAAGTCCTGGATGATTTCCTAGATACACAGAATATAACTGGATACTAACATTTATAAGTAAAGTTGATCCAGGGAATATCCGATTGCCTCTCGGGGGATCAGGAAGGAATTTTTCCCCTGCAGGAGCAAATTGGATCATGCCTTGCTGGGGTTTTTTTGCCTTCCTCTGTATCAACTGTGGGTATAGGATTATAACTTTTTTTTTTTAATGGTTGAACTGGATGGACTTTTGTCTTTTTTCAGCCAGACTAACTATGTAACATCTATCTTTGACCCTGCAGGGGAGATCACTTCCTGCGATACCCATAGATGTAACAGGGAGGGAACATACAATATAATAGGAAATGCATAACAACTCTGCCAAGTTTTTGGCACTGGGAAGATTTCTATTCACTGCCTGTCTATAAAAACAACAGGAAGTGAGATAAAATTATCTCTTGGCTGCCTCTAGAACAAGAGCCTGTATTGGAAGATTTCCCCTCTGTCCCTGTTTTGGTGACAACTTAAAATTTGGAATTTTTCATCACTTTCTGTCTGGATAATAGTAGTCACCAGGACAAACAGAGAGGGTTTTTGTATAAACAAGCTCTAAGTGCAGAACTGGTTAAAACATTCCTTTCAATAATGACAGCCAATATTGGCAGAAGTCAGGACATTGAGATTGGCTCTGTTGGAAAACTGGTGGAAAGGAGAAAAGGTGGGTGGGGTTGGCCAGCTTGGCAGTTGTGAGTCTCTCATCTGGACTACATGCCTTGCACCCCAGTGACCCTGTGGCTTTTGGGCCAGGTGTTTGCCATGACCTGTCAGACCTGGCCTGCAGCCACAGAATTGGGGTCCTCATGCAACTCAGTGGTGAACAAGACAAGTATGAGCTTCCGGCTGAAGAAGGTGAACTCAAGCGGTGTAGGACCTTCATGGTAGGCCCTGTGCCTAACTATGTAGAACTCTGTAGGGGAGCTGCCTTCACCATCCATCCACCACCTAGGACCCTTTGACTATGGACTTCCCTGTCTCCATTTGTCTCTTCTTCGCCACCGTATTTTGAACTCATTACAATTGTACGCTTATTCCTCTATTTGTATTTCTCCTGCTGTGTCCGTCATTTGTCACTAACCTATCTAGACTCTTCACCTGTGGTCCTCTCCCAGCGCCATTTTGTTTTTCGTTTGTACCTGTGCCTAACTAACTTAACAACCCATTGACTGTGGGAGGGGGGTGCATTACTGCTTGCAGTCTTCCAGTAGGCACTAGCTTAACAACCCATGGCCTAAAGGGGAAGCTCTTCTGTTATATATATATATATATATATATATATATAATCTGCCTAGAGTACAATTTGTAATTATGACCGCCCTGAATTAATGACATATAGAGATATACAATGGAGAAATCTGCTGTGTGTGCAGTAGGTGATCAGCTGGAATAAATGAGACAAGACAAACAGCCTGCGTTCCGGTTCTTAATTGTCAGGCATCCGTTGTGCTTTCTGTATTAATCAGATCACAGTGATTTCCATAGCGGGCTCATCGACAAGTGAGATTTTGATTGCCTGCTTATATCAGATGTACAGCCGTCAGCGTGTTGCTTCTAGTGCTGCTTCTGACTTCATTAGCGACAAAGGATTTCAAACGTAACAAATGTTGCTATATTTACAACACAGGAGGCCTCCAGTGTTGTGTTCAATCATGGTGCCTGGGGATAAATACTGCATGCAGTATCCAGCAGGAGCCCCAAAGAGAACAACATCAGGAACAATGCCCGATCATCTGGACCATGAAGCTTACACAACATGGGCTTCCAAATTTTCACCAACATGTCGTTTTAAGGGAAGTCTGGCCTGGGAAAAATATGGAGGATGTCGTTTCCTACCTCCTTCTGAAAATACTAGTTGCCTGGCTGTCTGTGTCAAACCCAAACTCCTGACCGGGGATAATAATGCAACCAGGGAAGTTAAAGGAAATCCAGAACTTGTTCTGGGTCAATGACTTGGAAAGTATTGCCTGTCAATCAACAGCAGACCAACTTGCATTATAAAAAGGAAAGTTCAGTGTTTATTTCAGTGTATGGTTCTTTTACAGGATTAGTGCACTTTTAGACAAAACAAATCCTCCTGGCCCCTGACCTAAAGTACCCCCACATCCCTGTAGCACTACCCGCTTAGGAGTTGCTGAGTTTTGAGTCCCTCTATAGTCCTGCACAGCCAGGCAACATGTACTTTCCTCAGACCTTCAACAAAGGAGACAGTAAATAGTCCTTGAGCTTGTTTTTTTGGATTTTATTAAGGGGTGTTGAACTTGGATGGGGTTGAGGGATACATAAGATGCCCAAGGAACTGTTAAATGGAGGACAACTTCCTGAAACTATGTACAAGTCCACAGAAGGGGTTCTCTTCTTGAAGAGCTCTCCAGCCTCTCCTGGTTTACCACCACAAACTCCAGATAGTTCTCTATCCAGCTGTCTGGGGGAATCCCTGGACAAGGGGATCTGGAACCTGTTGCATTAAAGCACAGTCCAGCTGGGGGCTAGTTAGGTTTCCCACCCAAATGCCCTCTCTTCTACTCCGGTTAAGGGGGTGTAGAAATACTCACTGTCCTTCCTCTGCAAGCTGCAGGTTGGTAGATGCTTTCAAGCCTTCTGCTGGGATGGCTCCTTCCTTAGCTCCATAGATGTCCCTCGCTCAGGGGGCCAGTGAGGTTCAGCTTTCCTCCTGCTCGGATCCTTCCTGGAGGCAGGCCCCTTCCCACTGGGCCCCCTCCCAGGCTCCACACTCCAGCTCCTGCTCTCACATCTTTTCCCAGAACTCTCCTGTTACTGAGGAGGCTCATTCACTCTTAAAGGCTGTCCTGTCCCCATGCCAAACCTCCTACCTGGGGATTGACCAGGGTCCCTCAAGAGTGCAGACAAGCTCCTCCTCCTCACCCCTGCCCACTGAGTTCCAGAGACTTTTCCAAGTCTCTAGATCAGGGGAAGGTATCAGAAAGCTGAACTGCAGAGCCTCTCAGCCCTGATCTGAATCTGACCCCTCTGACTATCACCCAGGCTGCTACTCTCTAACTAAAAAAATAGTTAGTTAACTCCCCCTAGCTTACTAGGAAGGTGCTACATCCCCTTCCACAAATGTATTGTATATTCATGCTGCAATATTTCCACCATCCTGCAAAACTTGTTTGAGCTAATTAAACCTACGCGGTCCACATAGAGTTCTATGGGATCGTCTCCTCCAATGGTAGGGGCTGCACAGGAGCAGCCATTGCAAATACATTTTTGGGGGATGAACACAGCGACAGGAAGGTCATGGGATAGAGGTATGTATTCATCTGGGGTGGGGTACTTTAGGTCAGTGGAGATAACAATGCATTCTCTGATAGTAAACATGGGGGTCTATTTATAAAGCAGTAAATGTGACGTTCGCCAAACATTCTATGGTGGAAAATCAATCACTGTCTTTTAAAAAACATAGACCCAGAAATTCACCTGCAGAGAATGCTTACTGAGCATCAGATTCACTGCTTTATAAATCTGCCTCTTATTCCTGTTAGACACAATGCAGCCTTTGTATGGCATCAGGCTGAATCCTTGTTGACAGCCACCTCAACAGGAATTAATGGATCACAACACAGTTAATCCCGTACATTTAGAGCAATTAAAACCCTCACGTGGGGTTGAGCTATTATTCATTTATACCTAATTAAAATTTCTATCAAATGGAGTCCAAGGTACAGTGATCCCTAAACTTTTCTGAGCCATGAAAGCTGAGCTATCTTCATATTTTAATGGCCATCTATCCTGGCAAACCTGGTTGAAAAAAATGCCAAATGTTGAAGTGCTGATAAAACTTTCATACAATGACTACTTTTTGACAACCTCTGCTGCCATTTAAATAACTAAGTGCCGAGGCACAGGTCACATGAGTTCATGAAGGACTGGTATTTTGCCTTACTTTGGAGAGAAACCATTTAGGTATTAATAAAATTGCATATTATAAATATATATACACTATATAACCAAAAGTATTGGGCCAGCCCTCCAAATCATTGGATTCGGGTGTTCCAATCACCTCCATGGCCACAGGTGTATAAAATCATCACCTAGGCATGCAGACTGCTTCTACAAACATTTGTGAAAGAATGGGTCGCTCTCAGGAGCTCAGTGACTCCAAGCGTGGTTCCGTGATAGGTTGCCACCTGTGCAATAAGTCCATCCGTGACATTTCCTGGCTACTAAATATTCCACGGTCAACTGTTAGTGGGGTTATAACAAAGTGGAAGCAACTGGGAACAACAGCAACTCAGCCATGAAGTGGTAGGCCACGTAACATGACAGAGCGGGGTCAGCGCATGCTGAAGTGCGCAGAAGTCACCAACTGTCTTTAGAGCTAGTAGCTAAAGACCTCCAAACTTCGTGTGGTCTTCAGATTAGCCCAACAACAGTGCATAGAGAGCTTCATGGAATGGGTTTCCATGGCTGAGCAGCTGCATCCAAGCCTTACATCACCAAGTGCAATGCAAAGCGTCAGATGCATTGGTGTAAAGCATGCCACCTCCGGACAATAGAGCACTGGAGACTGTGTTCTCTGGAGTGACCAATCACGCTTCTCTGTCTGGCAATCCGATGGACGTGTCTGGGTTTGGCGGTTGCCAAGAGAACAGTACTTGCCTGACTGCACTGTGCCAAGTGTAAAATTTGGTGGAGGGGGATTATGGTGTGGGGTTGTTTTTTAGGGGTTGGGCTTGGCCCCTTAGTTCCAGTGAAGGGAATTCCTAAGGCATCAGCATACCAAGACAGTTTGGACAATTTCATGCTCCTAACTTTGTGGAAACAGTTTGGGGATGGTCCCTTCCTGTTCCAACATGACTGCGCACCAGTGCACAAAGCAAGGTCCATAAAGACATGGATGAGCGAGTTTGGGGTGGAGGAACTTGACTGGCCTGCACAGAGTCCTGACCTCAACCCGATAGAACACCTTTTGGATGAATTAGAGCAGAGACTGTGAGCCAGGCCTTCTCGTCCGACATCAGTGCCTGACCTCACAAATGTGCTTCTGGAAAAATGGTCCAACCTTCCCATAGACACCCTCCTAAACCTTGTGGACGGCCTTCCCAGAAGAGTTGAAGCTGTTATAGCTGCAAAGGGCGGGGCCAACTCAATATTGAACCCTACAGACTAAGACTGGGATGTCATTAAAGATCATGTGCGTGTAAAGGCAGGCGTTGTGCGTGTGTTTGTATATATATATATATATATATATATATATATATATACACACACACCGATCAGTCAAGCTGCTATGACCACCCACCAAATATTGAGTAGGTCCCATCTTTGCCACCAGAAACAACCCTGACCCATCACAGCATGGACACGGTTTTTCCAACACATGCCACAGATGCTCCACTGGATTGAGATCTGGAGCATTTGGAGGCCAAGCCAAAATCAAACTCATTGTTGTGTTCCTCAAACTATTCTTGGCCCAATTTTGCAGTGTGGCAGGGTGCATTATCCTGCTGAAAGAGGCCTATGCCATCAGGGAATACTATTTCCATGAAGGGGTGTACTTGGTCACCAACAATGTTTAGGTAGGTGGTAGGCAGAAGGTTTCCCAGCAGAACATTGCCAAAAGCATCACACTACACTGTCAGTGGCCATAAAGTTATGGATGATCAGTGTATATTTCTAAGCATATAATTCAGGAGCTCATGGGAACTGTAGTCAAGATAAAGTTATTTGTTTGTGGAAAAAAACATTTACCACAGATACATAGACATGCCAGGTAGTGCTGGATACAGGAGAGAATGGCTTAGAGACAGTCTGATATGTGGAGCTTATGGTAAGCTTTTAGGACATTTTTAAAGCCCAATTGAAGTCTCACACTCTTTTATCTCTAAATTATTATTATTATTATTATTATTATTATTAATAATAATAATAATAATAATAATAATAATAATATACAGGATTTATATAGCGCCAACAGTTTGCAATTGTCCTGTTCCTTTGCATGTTAAGATTTGTTACTGATTTTGGAGTGAAATACTTCCTCTATTTTGGCAAAATGCTGCTTTCTGCCCTCACACTGCAGTGCTCTGTGCTGGCAGAGCTGAGTAACAACCACACCCCTCATCACATTAAAAATACAGTTAATCTACATTTTTGAAATGCATTTAGAAATATATGTAAAAAATATATATTAAAATGACTTTTTTATATGTTAAAAACAATCTGAAGAATATATTTAAAAAATATATATTTTTAAAAATATTTTTCAGATATTTTGTAATATATTAAAAGCGCATTCAATATATTGAAATATATTTTGAAATATATTGAATATGGCCAAAATTGTAGCATTTCAAATATATGTCAATATAATTGGGAAGAATATTTTTAAAATATATTTTTCTTCCATGTGGGTCATGCCCAAGATTATCATTATTTTAAAACTTTTATGTAACTGTAACCCTGAAGAATGGGAATGTTTGCTGTATTCCCCAGATGTGACACATTGTTAGTCTAACAAGCCTGATAGCTTGAACCAGGAAAGCAGCAATCCATACGATAATTACTAGGTGATAATGACTGGATTATGATTTCACTGAGTGCTTCCCTAATTAAGAGGCAAAAACACCAACGTGTTAATTAGTGTTGAACATAGCCTTGGAGATCTTTCCGTTTTAAAATTTGACTACCTGCTCCATTAGGGAAAACGGGTGTAAAATGATCCTGTGACTGGGAAATACGAGTTAAAAGCTGGTTTATTGGGGATGGGGAGGGGGACGGGGAGTTGACAGGCTTGTATAGCTTCTAAATGTCCCTGTTTTAACAGGACGGAGCCTCTTTGAGCACCAAATTCCTCTGTCTAGCATTATTCTTCAGTTGCTCCTCTTTTTTGGCCTTCAAAACGGAGTGGTTAAGCACTTATCCAAACTTATGGCCCTATGAATGTTTCATGGGATGAGTAACTGGGTTCATTGCCTAGGCTGTTTTTGTGTGTTGACGTCCCTCTTTGTACCCGGGACAACTGTTCCTGAATTTTATCAGATGACTCTGATGAGTGCAGAGCACAGCTTTAACATGGACAGCAGAGCCCGTTGATCTCCTAGTGTAATCTTCAATTAATGTGACAACCAGGGGCGGACTGACCATTTGGAAACTTGGGCACTGCCCGAAGGCCCGGGGAGAGTAGGGGGCCCCATGAGATGCCCCTGGTACCTTTTTCATAGGCTTTTTTGAGTTTGGGCAAGGACACAGGGGCCCCATGATCCCCTATTGCCCGGGGGCCCCATGAGTTGTCAGTCCGCCCCTGGTGACAACTCAGTCCTGCTCTTCATTAATTTATGAGTGAAAGATACAGTTGTAGCCATCATTCATAAATTAGTGTACTATGTGAATTATAAACCTGTTAACAATTGATAAATAAAAGTTGAATGTAAGTTTTAATGGGACAACTGGTGACAGATATACTGTGAAACCTGACAAATTGACGGCATTTGTGTATCGTTTTGGAAGTTGCCTTATTTATTGGTATAACTTCTGGTGTAAGCGCACAGCTGTTGTCCCAGATTGAACCTTGCTTGTTACTACAGTCACTAACCCAAGGCCATCTGCTCGTCCTTGCTTCTTATCTGCTGCTCTGTTGCTTCTTCTTGACTGACTCTGGACCAGCATCTAACCTGGTTTGCTCTGATCCTACCTGTCCACCTTGGTCCCAGTAGACTACTTGCTCCCATCCACTGCTACCATACAGGGTATTGCTGCTATTTCAGGTGGGCATTTCTTCCTATTATAGGTGATTGTAGCCGTATTAGTGCTCTTGAGATAGAAACAATTGAGTACTGTCCGTCATACTTTTTTTTATTTGCACTAACATACAATTTTCAGGACAAGCTTTTGGGGTATGTCCCCTTCTTCAAGGTCCAAGACATACCCCAAAAGCTTGTCTTGAAAACTGTATGTTAGTGCAAATAAAAAAAGTATCACACTATAGAGGGATATGCTTTGTCCATATTTCACGTCTGAAGTTTATAACCACTTTAATGAAGTTGGTGACACCATAAAGCCCAAATTACCTGGACAAGGACATTTAAAGAAGTTAGTAAAGTTGACCATCTAACTGTGTCTTCTGCACCAGGTTCTCCCCCAAACAGAAAAGCTTTAACCGCTTCCCGACCACCCTATAGCAGAAATACTGCTACAGGGCGGCACAGGTGCGCAAAATCACGTACGGTATATATACGTGATCACTGTATTAGTGTCACTGGGGATGTCAGTGACACCAATTCAGTTCCCCCCCGTGTCAGAATGTCCATCGCGGTCCCCCAATCTTGCAGTCAGGCTATAAGTTACTGATCGCCGCCATTACTAGTAAAAATGAAAAAAAAAAATGCCCATCAGTGCCACCTACCAGTGCCTCCTCATCAGTGCCCATCAGTGCCACCTATCAGAGCCCATCAGTGCAGCCTATCAGTGCCCATCACTGCAGCCTCATTAGTGCATATCAGTGAAGGAGAAAAATCACTTATTTACAAAATTTTATAACAAAAACTAAGAAAAAAACTTTTTTTTTTTCAAAATTTTTAGTTGTTTTTGGTTTGTTTAGCAAAAAAAAAACCGCAGAGGTGATTAAATACCACCAATAGAAAGCTCTATCTGTCTTAAAAAAATGATAAAAATTTCATATGGGTACAGTGTTGCATGACCGCGCAATTGTCATTCAAATTGTGACAGCGCTGAAAGCTGAAAATCAGCCTGGGCAGGAAGGGGGTATAAGTGCCCTGTAGGCACATGGTTAATTGCCCATGCCTTCCTGATTAAGAGGGGAGATGGGGAATCAGGTTTTTGAATCTGCCCAATTGATTTGTTTCTGAATGATGCCTATTCGACTCTGTTATACGTTGTTCCACAGATTTAGGATCATCTGATCCAGCCTCCTACCTACACCTCCTCCCACCATGCCACCAAACAAGCCTACTTCGTTACCCTCATCAACACCCTCTCCACCTGTCCTCGCCGGCTCTTCTCCACTTTCAGCTCCCTACCCCCCACCCAGTACCTCACTCACCGCCCATGAGATTGCCAATCACTTCCAAAACAAGATTGATGCAATCCGTAAGGATATCGCCAATGCTCAACCTACCTCCCCACCTAGCCTCCCTCCCACTATAACCCCATCAACTCTCCCCTCCTCTGACCTCGCAACCGCCCTGCCCCCCACCACACCTAACATCCCGCACACCTTATCCTCCCCAACACTCCGCTCCTTCAGCACTGCTACCACTGAGGAGGTCACTAAGGTCTTCTCAGAAGCCCGCCTCACCACTTGCCCCCTTGACCCTGTCCCCACAGAACTCCTCTGGTCACCCTCCTCCTCCATCCTACGCTCCCTCACCCACATCTTCAATCTCTCACTCTCCACTGGCGCATTCCCCTCCCCCCTAAAGCAAGCGCACATCACTCCCATACTCCAAAAACCCTCCCTGGACCCCACCGACCTGAACAACCTTAGACCCATCTCCCTGCTGCCATTTACTTCCAAGCTCCTTGAGCACTTAGTCTACAATCGCCTAAGCGCCCACCTCACTGACAACAACCTCCTCGATCCACTACAGTCTGGCTTCCGTCCCCTACACTCCACTGAAACCGCCCTACTCAAACTCACTAACGACCTGCTATCCGCCAAAGCTAATGGCCACTACTCAGCCCTCTTACTCCTCGACCTTTCCATGGCCTTCGACACAGTTGACCACCCCCTCCTCCTTAATAAACTACACTCCCTTGGCATCAGAGACTCTGCTCTCTCCTGGCTCTCCTCCTATCTATCCCAACGCTCCTTCAGCATTACCTATAACGCCACCGCCTCCCCCTCTCTCCCCCTCTCTGTTGGGGTCCCCCAAGGCTCTGTCCTTGGGCCCCTTCTCTTCTCCATCTACACCGCCTCCCTCGGCAAACTGATACACTCCCACGGCAGACTGCAGGACTTCACCAGGACTTCCCCCATCCTCTGGAACTCTCCACCCCAATCCATCAGACTGTCACCTTCCCTCCTCACCTTCAGGCACACCCTGAAAACCTATCTCTTCAGGAAAACCTACCCTACCCTCACCTAATTGCTTATCTACACTCTACACTCCTCCTACTACTCCATCCCCCACAGCCATTTCCTCCTGTACCACTATCCCCTCCCTCCTAGATTGTAAGCTCAAAAGAGTAGGGCCCTCATACCCCTCATGTTTTGTCTTGTTACTGTATTGTCTCATGTTCTGTCCCCCACTATAATGTACAGCGCTGAGCAAACCTTCTGGCGCTATATAAATAATGTATAATAATAATAATAATCCAGCCATAACAGGCCAGATTGAGAGACTATCATCTATGGGCACCTTTAAGTGGACCTTTCCCTCTTAAACCTAAAAATCTTAGGTGTATCTCTAATCATTCTGAAGTCAAATATAAAAACAATGGTTTATCTGTTTCCTTATGCATAGATGTTTTGTAGCTCCTGGTTTCCCTGAGGCACTGGTGATGTAGCTCTGCCCATACCGGTGCCCCCTGGGTAGGCCACATCACCAGATCTTCTTTCCCCCTAGATTTTGCCGTTAAAAATGCTTTTCTTTTTATTCAGAACATGAAGGACCAGACTACTAACTTCAATGTTTACTACTAAATAGACTGAAGGGGTCCCAGTTTATGACACCATGTCTCCAATACGGGCAGCACAGTGGCTAAATGGTTAGCACTTCTGCCTGGCATTACTAGGGTCGTCGGTTCAAATCCCAACCACAGCACCACCTGCCTGGAGTTTGCATGTTCTCCCTGTGCCTGCTGGGTTTCCTCCAGGTACTCCGGTTTCCTTCCACACTCCAAAGACATGCTGGTAGGTTAATTGGATCCTGTCTAAATTGGCCCTAGTATGTGTATGTATGAATGTGAATTAGGGACCTTAGATTGTACACCCCTTGAGGGTTAGGGACTGATGTGAATGTACAATATATATGTAAAGCGCTGCGTAAATTGACGGTGCTATATAAGTACCTGAAATAAATAATAAATATCTGGGTTCTCCCAGTTTAAAAGACACATATGAATGGTTGTCTTCCATGCTTCACTCTTTGACCAAGGTACGTAACAGTCTGCTCTGCCTTCATCAGTCAGGGATGCTTATGCCAGTCACAAGATTAAATAAAAAAAAAACCTTGCCAACCAATCACTTTCCTGCACTAGTCTGCTTGTCTACATTCACAGTCTGCTCATTTATGAAAAAAAAAATCACCTACACAATCAAAACCTGTTTATCTAGCATTAGTAATTTTCATTTATACTGTAACTCAGCCTTTCTCAACAAGGGTACCCTGGGGTGCCTTGAGGCTTCTTCAGGGGTGCCTTGGCAAAATGTCTAAAAAAGCCAGCGTGTGGAACAAGCATGCCTTTTAGCTACACAAAGTCACAGGTTTTCATTGTGCACCATTATTACCTTCTACCGCCGGCATCCTGACAACCAATGACATCATCAGTTGATAGTGAGGATGTCAGCTGCCTGCACAAAATCCTATTCTGCCCCTCTCCTGCCCCTCTCCATCAGTGCTGGGGTCACATTAGCTCAGTGATGGAGAAAAAATGAGAGAGAAGAGAAACAATGGGATACTAGTCAGTACTAGTGTGCAAAAGTGTATTTGCTTTGGAAGAATAAATTGCCTCTAATGTTGAGTGTCCTACATGTGTGGATGTTGCTGCGTTATATAAAACTATTAGAATAGTTTTTCACATTTTAGAATGGGGTGCCTCGGGACTGTCTATAATTTTAAAGGGTGCCTCGGGACTGTCCATAATTTTAAAGGGTGCCTCGGGACTGTCCATAATTTTAAAGGGTGCCTCGGGACTGTCCATAATTTTAAAGGGTGCCTTGGGACTGTCCATATTTTTAAAGGGTGCCTTGGGACTGTCCATAATTTTAAAGGGTGCCTTGGGACTGTCCATATTTTTAAAGGGTGCCTTGGGACTGTACATAATTTTTAAGGGTGCCTCGGGACTGTCCATATTTTTAAAGGGTGCCTTGTGACTGTCCATATTAAAGGGTGCCTCAGAACCGTCCATATTAAAGGGTGCCTTGGGACTGTCCATAATTATAAAGGGTGCCTCCGGACTGTCCATAATTTTAAAGGGTGCCTCTGGACTGTCCATATTTTTAAAGGGTGCCTCGGGACTGTCCATATTTTTAAAGGGTGCCTCCGGACTGTCCATATTTTTAAAGGGTGCCTCCAGACTGTCCATAATTTCAAAAGGGTGTCTTGGGACTGTCCATAATTTAAAGGGTGCTTCAGGACTGTCCATAATTTTAAAGGGTGCTTCTGGACTGTCCATATTTTTAAAGTGTGCCTCTGGACTGTCCATATTTTTAAAGGGTGCCTTGGGACTGTCCATAATTTTAAAGGGTGCTTCTGGACTGTCCATATTTTTAAAGGGTGCCTCGGGACTGTCCATAATTTTAAAGGGTGCCTCGGGACTATCCATAATTTTAAAGGGTGCCTCGGGACTTTCCATAATTTTAAAGGGTGCCTTGACTGAAAAAAGGTCGAGAAACACTGCTGTAACTTATTTCAAAATCTCACCTTTCTCAATGTCAATATCATATTTCTATATACAAAATTTTGTAGCTGAAACTTCATAAAATAAATCGTTGGAGAACTTGGTTAGAAGCGGAGATAGTCGGCTGTGATAGGTGCACCACAAACCCACCAACACCTGTATATTAGACTGAATTTAAAATGATACCATTTATTTTAATATATTCCTTTCCTATAAAAGTAACAACTTTAACCTGGCACCATGCTATGAATAGAAGTGACTGTAATATTCTATAAATATGGATTTCATCTGAGGATGTCCCTATGAACTGGGGGCAGCTCTGACAACTAAGGATACCTGTCATTAAAATATTTATGTCTTCCGAGCAGGCATTTTTAGGTCATTCTGTTTGCTAAGCCTTTCCCCTTGGCCACTTCTACCAGCCCAGTCAACAAATATAATAAAAGCCTACCGGTTAGGAAGCCCACACAAGACTTACCCATTTTTTTGAAGGTTCTCAGCTCATGGCTCTTGGTGGACTGGACCTGCTCTGCCACCACTTCAGGTTCCTCCTGGTACTTCTTCTTCTTCCCCCCACATAATGTGCTCCAGAAGCCAGGCATTTCATGCCTTTTGCTGTGTCCTTCTTGGTTGCCCACCTCCTGCCCCTCTGTGCCACCAAAAATTCTCTCCGATTCCCTTCCACTTGGGTCCCTAGCACTCTGCAGTCCCTCCTATGACATTACGCTCTCTCACTAACTGGAGTCTGCACATAGCCCAGCGTCTACCTCTCAGTTTCTCCCTGCCTGTCTCTGGAGCCTTTGTGTGTGATCAGCCTCAGTCCAGCCTCCTTCCCTTGCTCCTCCTCAGCACTGATTTTCCAGTCTTTGGCTGACTTACTCCCCTGGAGTCGCATTTCACCATCACAGTCACTCTCTATCTTCTTAAAGCGCAGCACACAATCTCAGCAGGCTGGGGCTCCATCCATAATGCCACGAGATCCACCACA
Organism: Staurois parvus; assembly: GCF_062004578.1. Lineage (NCBI taxonomy): Eukaryota > Metazoa > Chordata > Amphibia > Anura > Ranidae > Staurois > Staurois parvus. The sequence continues at coordinate 18,818,797 of NW_028317947.1, forward strand.
AATATCAGATAGGAAGAGATTATGTGATGACTACAGTTAAATGTAAATATAAACCCTCACTGAATGGCATTTCGTTTGCTAAAGCACTGTGTATTATAAACAATTGCCTTTTTTGTAAATAACTCTTTTAGATTGTAAGCTCCTATGGGCAGGGTCCTCCTGACCCTCCTGTATTGAATTGTATTGTAACTCTCTTTTATTTTGTAAATTGGTGCTATATAAATCATGTATATTAATACAGGCATACCTCAGTTTACAAACGCCTCGGTTAACGTAGTTTTCGTTTTACGAATGAAAATCCATTGAAAATAACGCCTCAGTTTACTAATTTTTTTCGCAATACGAACGGATCGATTAGTTTACAAATTTTTTTTAATCATGTCCCTGCACAGTATTTATGCCTTCAAAGTGCACGTTATAAAGAGTTTTGAACAGATAAGACTTTTTTTTACTTTTTTCTGACCTCTGGAACGGATTAATTGGTTTTCAATGCATTTACGATTTTTTTTTTTAATCATGTCCCTGTACGGTATTTATGCCTTTAAAGTGCACTTTATAAAGAGTTTTGAACAGATAGACTTTGACTTTTTTCTGACCTCCAGAAAGGATTAATTGGTTTTCAATGCATTTACAATTTTTTTTTAATCATGTCCCTGTACAGTATTTATGCCTTTAAAGTGCACTTTATAAAGAGTTTTGAACAGATAAAAGACTTTTTTTTCCTTTTTTTTGACCTCCGGGAACAGATTACTTGGTTTTCAATGCATTTACGATTTTTTTTTAATCATGTCCCTGTACAGTATTTATGTCTTTAAAGTGCACTTTATAAAGAGTTTTGAACAGATAGACTTTTTTTTTACTTTTTTCTGACCTCCGGAATGGATTAATTGGTTTTCAATGCATTTCTATGGAAAACCCCGTTTCGGTTTACAAATTTTTTGCAATATGAAGAGTCACGTAGAACGAATTAAATTCGTAAACCGAGGTAAACCTGTATTTATAATAAAAAAACTTGTTTTAACTGTTCTACTGTCTTTTGTTGCATCTCAGTGCTGTGGATCTTTTGCAGCCTCTTTGAAGCCACTTAGGGCTCATTCACACTTGACTTTATTTCTAACTCTTGCCAAACGCCCCTATAGCATTTGAGAGGCGTTAGACAGGCGTTTGGGAGGCGTTTTTAACACTCCTCAAATGCTCCCCAAACGCCCTATGCACGGTTTCGAGGCGTTTGCCAAGCGTTAAAATAGCACCACAAACGCCTATAATGAAGTTAAATTGTATTAACGCTCCACAACTGCCTCACAACCGCACCGCAAACAACTGCCAGGCGTTTGCGGAGCGGCACCATAGATTTGAATGGGAGGCTTCAACTCGAGGCGTCAGTTTTGCCGTGACGCAACGCGACGCAACACTAACGCTTCAGTGTGAACAGCACTGTGGGCTGCCATGTGCAGAATGTTCATAGGCGTTTGAGAAGCATTAAAAACGCTTGCCAATCGCCTGACTGACGCCTGCTGACAGAGCTAGTGTGAACTGAGCCGTACAGTCTTCATACATGCACACATAGCTCCCAACCATTCCTCATTTGCAAGGACTGGCCCTCTTTTGGATTCAAATCCCTCCTAACTCCTTAGTTGTTCTTCTTTTAATACATATCTCTAATAACTATCAAAAATGTTTAAGCACCATAAACCTTTTATCCAACCTCTAAGGCTAGGTTCACACCTTGTGTGTGCCAGGCATACTGTACATGCAAAATCGTTCACTTTCCCGATGCGCAAAGAAACGTGCTGTCCTTTAGCAGACACCTGGAGGCGCCATTAATTGTTCATGGTACCCCCGTACACCTGCTGACATGCACGTGTTTGCGTGCCAAACTGCATGGTGCTGCAGTTTGGTGCAGTATGATTTTGAAAAAGGGTCAGTGATTCCTTTTGCACATTTGTCACGCATAGGGCATCCAACTGAAACAAATGCCCTACATGCGAAAACACTCCCCATTGCTCCTGTATATTGTGAACATAGCCTAAGTGTTCGTTCACACCAGAGGCGGACTGACCATTTGGAAACTTGGGCATTGCCCGAGGGCCCGGGGTCAGTAGGGGGCCCCATGAGATGCCCCTGGTACCTTTTTCATAGGCTTTTTTGAGTTTGGGCAAGGACACAGGGGCCCCATTTTCCTATATTGTCCGGGGGCCCCATAAGTTGTCAGTCCGCCCCTGGTTCACACCATTGGCATAGAGCTGCATTTGACATCTTTGCCCAATACAGCCCAAGTGCATAGACCAGGCAATTTGCTTTGAGTCCCTTAAAGGTATTCAGTGCTTTGAAAAAGTATTCATACCCCTTAAAATTTTCCACATTTTGTCATGTTACAACCAAAAACATAAATGTATTTTATGGGATTGGATGTATCAGACCAACACAAAGTGGCACATAATTGTGAAGTGGAAGAAAAATGATAAATGGTTTTAATATTTTTTTACAAGTAAATTGCACTTTGAAATGTATTTCAGCATGTGATCTGAATATATTTTTAATAATATATTCACAAATATTATTATTATTATTATATTGTATTTATATAGCGCCAAAGGGTATGCTCAGCGCTGTACAGTAGCAGGGGGGACAGAACATGAGACAAGACATTAACAATACAATACACGAAAATATATTGAAATATATTTTTGAAATATATTGAATATGGCCAAAATTGTAGTATTTGAAATATATGTCAATATATTTGGGAAGAATATATTAAGAATGTGGGTCAAGTATAAAAGTTTGTCTTCCTGTAATAAAGACCAGTCACTGCTGCTCTCTCTGTTTGAGAGTGACTGGTCTTGTCTCCGCCCCCTCCTGTAGTTTTCTACAGGCAGCCTGTAGTGGCTGGAGACTGCTGGGCCCCTCTCACAGCTCTGCTCTCTGCATACCCATATGGAAGAAAAATATATTTGAAATATATTTTAATAATATTCTTCCCAAATATATTGCCATATATTTGAAATGCTACAATTTTGGCCATATTCAATATATTTCAAAATATATTTCAATAAATATATATGTATATACTGCATGTTGAAATGCTCTTTTATTACAAAATATGTGAAACACATTTTTGAAAATACATTTTAAATATACTGTGTTAAATATACAATATATATGTATATACTGCATGTTGAAATGCATTTTTATTACAAAATATATGAAACACATTTTTGAAAATACATTTTAAATATACTATATGTCTTTAAAAATACAAATCTACATTTTTGGAATGCATTTTTACAAATATATGTAAAAATCTATGTTAAAATGACTTTTTTATATTTTAAAAAAATATATTCTTCACATTTTTTTAACATATAAAAACTCATTTTAACATATATTTTTACATATATTTACATATATTTGTAAATGCCTTCCAAAAATGTAGATTTGTATTTTTAAAGACATGCAGTGTATTTGAAATGTATTTGTAAAGATATTTTTCATATATATTATAATAAAAATGCATTTCAACATGCAGTATATCTATATATATATAGATAGATATATATATTTATTTATTGAAATATATGTTGAAATATATTAAATATGGCCATAATTGTAGCATTTCAAATATATGGCAATATATTTGGAAATAATATTTTTAAAATATATTTCAAATATATTTTTCTTCCATATGGGTATGCAGAGAGCAGAGCTGTGAGAGGGGCCCAGAAGTCTCCATATAAAAATATATTTTTCTTCCATATGGGTAAGCTATGTCCAGCACAGTGATGATGTCGCCGCTTCTTTTACAAGGGAATAACGGGGTTTGCAAAGGCATTTGGTTAAACACAAAGTGAATTTTCCAGCACAAGTTGGAATATATTAAATTGAAAGTTTTTGTGCCTGTAATGCAGCTTTAAAAACATTATAGGTGTACATAAGGTTCAGGAGGGCAGAATCTTATATATGAAGCTAAAATTGAGAACACTTAGACACAATCTCAAATAAGCAGGAAGAAAGTACAAAACTAACCTTAAAAAGTATTTGTTTACTGAAAGAGTAGTTGCTACGTGGAACAGTCTTCCAGCAGAGGTAGTGATCAGACTACAGTGAGTGAGGCTCCATACACACTAGCTTTTTTTTAACCCCCTGCTCCTAGAAGCTAAGTAGATTTGTATGTTTAAAGACATACACGATATTTGAAATATATTTTTAAAAATATTTTTCATATATTTTGTAATAAAAACGCATTTCAACATGCAGTATATATATATTTATTGAAATATATTTAGGCTATTGGCATAAAAACGCTAATAAAATGCTAACTCTCCTAAATGCTTCTATTACCAGCGTTGTTTAGTTTAAAAACCTGCTAGTGTGTATGGAGCCTGAATGTAAACAAAAAATAAAAAAATAAAAAAAATTAAATAAAAAGAGGCAGACTGAATGGACAACTTGTTCTTTTTTTTTTTAAAACTTTCCATAGAGGAGAATCTACTTACTACATCCATTACTTGCTTTGTTCCTTTGCTATCAGCATGAGTCACTTCTGATAAGTTTTCCTGACACCAAGAGAAAAATGGTGACAGGGGAAGGACCTCCAGCAGATTGCCAGCCTCAGCTCTGCTCCTGTGTGCAGGGAGTGTCCCTTCTCTCCAATTAGCTCTCAGGTCTCTGCTCATTGAGCTCTGCAGGTTTAAAATCAGCTCTCCACCCCCTTTTTTCTGAACTCTGACAAGCTTTATAAATACAGCTCTTTGAACGGCTGTAGAGAAGAGAAGGCAGCAGATAAACAGGTACAACCTATGTAGGAGGATTTGCTTCATCTCTGTGTATCATCTAAGGCAAACTAATTCACTGGGCATACGTAAGGGTTTACAACCACTCTAAGTCTAGCGGATGGAACACAATTTAAATCATCTTTTTAGGCAAAAGGTGTGTATATTTATATTGGCAGAATAGGAACATCAAGTGCCAGCTGGAATTTTTGTATGTGTATTGTTGTCTACCTGGAAGCTGTCCAGCTCTGTTAAAATGTATTTGATTTTTGACTTTGTCCATTCAGCGGCTCTGCCTGAACGCCGGTTTTCCCGCTAGTCACATGTCCATCTTGCTTGCACCAGGCAAGAATGACATGCCCCTGCTCCCACAGCCTCTTATCCCCATCACATATCCCAGAAGATAATAAATAAAGTATAGTGCAGCGCTAAGTAATAGCAATGAATGTGAGAAGCATAAATGAATGATAAATGAATAATAAATGTCCCATAAAATATCTGGAAGCACAAATGAACCGTGCATAAAATATATAAGATGATCCACTATACCAAGGCAAGTTGTGACAGGAACAAATGATAAAAGTTCGCACTCACCGGACGCGCATAAATATTGCGCATGTAATCAATATCCACCTGGATCACTTAGGAAGGCGGAGTATGTGAGCTTCCATCTAAAGGTAGGTAATCTTGTCTTGGTAAAATTAAACTGCTAGGTCCAGAGGTCCCCTTAAGGTTGGACGGGTGCACAGCTTGGGAGCCAGAGCTCCCTCCATCTTTACTAAGGGGTCAGTACTACTCTTCACTATTACAGACATTTGTAGAGTGTATACTACCCTGTTTTATATGTGCACCCTTTGAATAGTCTTTTTATAAATACTACACTATGGGCATCTTTTTGGCTCCCATTGTAGCTAATTGATTTCCAGGACATCTGATTTCAATCCACCACCACCAGATGGAGGGAGCTCTGTACCCAGGCTGTGCACCTGTCCAACCTTAAGGGGACCTCTGGACCTAGCAGTTTAATATTACCAAGACAAGATTACCTACCTTTAGATGGAAGCTCACATACTCCGCCTTCTTAAGTGATCTGGGTGGATATTGATTACATGCGCAATATTTATGCGCATCTGGTGAGTGCGCACTTTTATAATTTGTTCCTGTCACAACTTGCCTTGGTATACTGCTACAAGTGGATCATCTGATATATTTTATGAATGGTTCATTTGTGCTTCCAGATATTTTATGGGACATTTATTATTCATTTATCATTCATTTATACTTCTCACATTCATTGCTATTACTTAGCGCTGCACTATACTTTATTTATTATCTTATGAGGTTTGCTGTGATTACCTTGAGTGCATTTGCTGCTGATTTTAGTGCGCTCACTTTTTATATATTTATACATATCCCAGAAGGCTGCAGGAGAAGGGACATTCAATGGCCAGTAAGCTGCTGGAAACCAAAAGAGGCAGCTGGCTTCTAATGTCTAAGGAGGACCAAAATGGTGGAGAGGAACCCGAGCTGTGGCACCTGAGCACTGGATTGCAGCAGGACGACACTAGAATCACTGAGCAGGCGAATATCTGAATCAAGGTCAATCCAGCATAACAGGTAAGGAAGGGAGGGGTTAATAAAAACAGAAGTTCCTCTTTAAGGACACCCATTCTTGTAGGCAACAAAACCAAAATTCTGCATTCCAGATAAAAGTTTCCTGGAAGCGAGATGATCCTGATTCTACGTCTTTAATATATTTACAAACCTCCAGGCTTTTCTTCAAGAGGTCAGCAGGAAATAAAATCCATTTGATTTGTTTTTCAGATGCTTCACTCCAGTCTTCCCACTGTTAAACAACCCTGCCTTTCCCTGCAAAGAGTCTACTCACAGATGTATATCAAGAGGTTTGATCACACCCTGCATGCCGCACACAGTCAGATAAATTACTGAACAAGGATCGGCTAAAAACTGGAACTAGGACACTGTGTGCTCTAGAGAAAAAGTGACTATGTAAGGTTATAATTGTTCTCAAAATGTACATATGTCAACAGGCAAAAGATTAATTCTATCTAACAATCACCTAAAGCAGCCATTCTCAACCTATTCAACATGGAGGAACCTTGAAATAACTTTACAATCTCAAGGAACTCCTGCTAAAAAAGTTACTTCATCTACCACTCATTATACATTAGTGTGATGGTCAGTGGGGAGAATGCCCCTTACATTTGTGGCCATTAGGACGAGTTGCCTCCATACATATAGCTAAAAAGATGAATAGTGTCCAGGGGCGGACTGACAACTCATGGGCAATAGGGGATCATGGGGACCCTGTGTCCTCACCCATACTCAAACCACACCCAAAAAAGCCTATGAAAGGTACCAGGGGCATCTCATGGGGCCCCCTACTGACCCCAGGCCCTCGGACAGTGCCCGAGTGCCCGAATGGTCAGTCCGCCCCTGATAGTGTCAGTGGGAACTTATTGGAGAGGCAGAAATTGCTCATTGCTCAAGGACCCCCTAGCAACCTCTGGAGGAGCCCTAGAGTTCCAGGGAACACTGGTTGAAAAACCCTGGTCTAAAGTCTACAGTTACCTAAAGGACAACTTCACCTTACCTAAAGTTGTCCTTTATATACCCCAACCTCCCTGAGTGCAGCCCACCTGGGATAATACTTACCTTTCTCTCCGATTCAGCTATCTTACATCCAACAAGGTCCTGGCTGGTTCCTCTAGATATGAACAGTGGGCTCATTCATTTCTATGAAGGAGGCATCCAACTATCCAGAGACATTTGTGAGTACAGACCGGTGGTGAGATCCCAATGACTATGTGCTTCTGCTGTCCCTCTTGCATCAGAGTCAGCTTGTATTAAAAATGGACATTGCTCATGGTGTTCCTGTGCAGCTCAGACCATCATTTGCTGCTGTAAAGACTTTAGGAGGAAAATAGGCGTCCTCATGTTACTACTTGACGTTACTGGACTATCCAACGGTTACCCATTCAAGTTCAAGTTTTCAGTAAAGCATCAGAAAAGGATACCCCCAGACTTATCATTGAGCCAGAAGTGTGGCTGAGACTGTGTGCCTGGCTGCTAGTGCACATATTGGGGAAAGAACCTTACAGTAGAAAAAAAAAGTAGTGGGACTTTAAATACCCCTCCAAGGGTCAGATATGCACATGACACATAACTGGATCAATTGTGGGTATATGTTTATAACTTTTTTTATTTTGGTTGAACTGGATGGACGTTTGTCTTTTTTCAGCCACACTAACTATGACACATTTTTGAAAATAATTTTTACATAACTTACTTTCAATGATTTAAAAGACATTATTTTCATTAGGAACATTTATAAAATGGGACTGTAGCACTGAGGTCCTCAGAGATCTTTATATGTAGGTCAACGCGTTTTGCGGGATGACCTGCTTTGGACCAAAACATTATCAGGGGTGAGTGCTACAATAAAAAAGAAAACTAACTGAGCAACCACATCTAAGGACTGGAAAGCTGCAATATTTTACATTTTTAGTTTTTGTGTTTAGATAGACTTTAAAAAGAACCTGTACTTTACCCATCGTGGTAACAGGTTTGCTATATAAAAGGCAATGTCTGCAAATTCACTTACATTCCAATGTTTACTGCCAGTGCAACCTAACATATATAGGTTTATTTATTACAGGTACTTATATAGCGCTGTCAATTTACGCAGCACTTTACATATATATTGTACATTCACATCAGTCCCTAACCCTCAAGGGGTGTACAATCTAAGGTCCCTAACTCACATTCATACATACACATACTAGGGACCAGGGGCGGACTGACCATTTGGAAACTCGGCACTGCCCGAGGGCCCGGGGTCAGTAGGGGGCCCCATGAGATGCCCCTGGTACCTTTTTCATAGGCTTTTTTGAGTTTGGGCAAGGACACAGGGGCCCCATGATCCCCTATTGCCCGGGGGCCCCATGAGTTCTCAGTCCGCCCCTGCTAGGGACAATTTAGACAGGAGCCAATTCACCTACCAGCATGTCTTTGGAGTGTGAGAGGAAACTGGAGTACCCGGAGGAAACCCACGCAGGCACAGGAAAAACATGCAAACTTAAGGCAGGAGGTACCATGGCTGGGATTCGAACCCACAACCCTAGTACTGCCAGGCGGAAGTGCTAACCATTTAGCCACTGTGCTGTTTGAGTTAAAGTTCAAAAAAAATTTCAAGTTCAGCTTGGAGAGATATCCCTTCATTTCCTGTCCCAGCAACCTCTACTTTCGGGACAGAAAGTGAGAGGAATCTCTCCAACAAGGACACAATAAGCCTTAGCAACCCACCAGAGAACATGTATATTAGATAGGGCGCGCTTGTTGGAGCCCAACCTCTGTAGTGAGCTGTCAATACTGCACTTAGAGAAGCCTTCCTCTCTTTTTCTTGCCACCAGAGATCATAACCTGTCTCCAGCCTACCTCATCTGGTTTCTCCTTTGCTGAGTCCCCCCCACACTCACAGTCTATGGCCCACAAAATCGCACCAGAGTAGTACAGGACATTTTCCCAAAAGTCGCAATTCAGCTGCTTTGATGTGAATGGGCAACACTGAAAACAATAAAATGTGAATGAACTCAACTATGGTGAATACAAAATATATAAAAAAAAATTAAAAAAAAAAATATATATATTTATATGAATACTGTAGCGCTAGTGCACACAACCCATGTCTCAGTGGGCTAAATAATGAATAATAACAATGAAAAAATGTACACACCTCTGAAATATAGAAGCAAAGAATGGTGATAGCAAAAAACAAAAAATGTTGACACCAAAACAATAAAATAAAATAAAGATATAGTCCCCCCAAAAAATATAAACAATATATAAAAAAAATAAAAATTATATATCACAGTCCAAAAGTTTATGTATTCTCCCATGAACCCTCCTTGGGATAATGACCACCGTGTAAATCTATTAAGGAATTCCAGTGCAAAACATCCTCCACCATATATCTGCTCACCTCCAGCAGTGTGTTGGTCTGACTGCGCTTTTGGTCCCAAATGTGTGAAGATCAAATAGCTGAATAATAGCTCCAAATGATGCTCCCTCCAGATAACCGCCTCAGGCTCAGCCGTGTTCCTCATTAAACAAAAACTCACAATAGTGCTTTACCCTTTAAAACTTTTTTTTTTAGATATTTTTTTGGGGACCACTAAAGATAATATTATTTCTATTGTCATGCAATTCTGTCACTCTAGAAATAGCAATAGTATGAGGCGGGCGGTTTTGAGGCTTCCAAACCTTCCGGGTCACGGACGCTCCCCCGGGTCAAGGCGGTGTGGCACGAGCGGTACCAGATAGAGAGAAAACAGGTGGCGCACACACCTAGTGCAGAATCCAAGGTTTATTGTAGGAGTGAAAGAATAATAATGCTGTTGATGCCTCAGGCATCAACAGCAAGGCTCTTACTTTCCATTCATCATACATCAGCATCAGAGGTTGGTCATCAGCTCTGAGGAAAGGGATTCGTCCCCGAAACGCGTCAGCCATTTGACCGCACTGATAGTGAGAACACCTTGCCCGCCGTTGTGGCCATTGTCATTTTTCTATGCTTTTTAGATACATGCTTCGTCTGTGAGTATGTTTTTATTATTCTTTCACTCCTACAATAAACCTTGGATAATGCACTAGGTGTGTGCGCCACCTGTTTTCTCTCTATCCAGTGGCTGATCTCCCCGTCTGAGGAGGGCTGCACCCCTGAAGCATTTCCTTTGGTTGTCGCTGTCCTGGTACCCTTGGCTTCCCTTTTGGCTGTGCATATCCTGAGGCGCTGGAGAGTACATACGAGCGGTACCAGGCTTAATACAGTGATTTACAATCACATAGCAACAAAGAATAGAGAAAATGTAAACAAAGTTGTGTGTTCCATTAGGTAACTAAAAATATAATCAATCATGCAAGTACCCAGTGGCAGTAGGTCAAGCAATGGTATCATGCACGGTCAGCTCAGGGGCTGTAATATCTATTGGAGGATTAGAAATACAGTTGCAAGAAAAAGTATGTGAACCCCTTGGGATTATGTGGAGCTTTGCATGAATTGGGCATAAATGTGCTCTGAACGTCATCTAAGTCACAACAATAGAAGAACACAGTCTGCTGAACATAATACTACACAAAAATTAGATGTTGCCATGGTTTAATTGCACATAACATGTAAACATTCACAGTGCAGGGAGGAAAAAGTATGTGAGGCCCTAGCTTAATGACTTCTCCCAGAGCCAATTGGAGCCAGGAGTGAGCCAACCTTGACTCCAATCAGTGTGATGATATTGGATGTGTTGCTGACAGCTGTCCTGCCCTTAAAAAACACACACCTGTTTTCGGTTTACTGGTTTCAAGAAGCACTGTCTGATGTGAACCATGCCTCGCAGAAAAGAGCTCTCAGGAGACCTACGATCAAGAAATGTTGACTTGCATGAAGCTGGAAAGGGTTACAAAAGTATCTCCAAAAGCCTTGATGTTCATGTGTCCATGGTAAGACAGACTGTCTACAAATGGAGAAAGTTTAGCACTGTTGCTACTCTCCCTAGGGGTGGTCGTCCTGTAAAAATGACTGCAAGAGCACAGCGCAGAATGCTGCATGAGGTAAAGAAGAATCCCAGAGTGTCAGCTAAAGACCTACAGAAATCTCTGGCACGTGCTAACATTTTTGTTGACACATCTACAATAAGGAAAACATTAAACAAGAATGGAGTACATGGGAGGACACCACGGAGGAAGCCATTGCTGTCCAAAAAGAATATTGCAGCACGTATGAAGTTTACAAAAGAGCACCTGGATGTTCCACAGCACTACTGGCAAAATATACTGTGGACAGATGAAACCAAGATTGAGTTGTTTGGGAAGAACACACAACACTATGTGTGGAGAAAAAAAGGCACAGCACACCAACATCAAAACCTCATCCCCACTGTAAAACATGGCGGAGGGAGCATCATGGTTTGGTGCTGCTTTGCTGCCTCAGGGCCTGGACAGATTGTTGTCATTGATGGGAAAATGAATTCCAGAGTTTATCAAGACATTTTGCAGGAAAACGTACGACCATCTGTCCGCCAACTGAAGCTCTGCAGAGGATGGGTGATGCAACAGGACAATGACCCAAAGCATACAAGTAATTCAACAAAACAATGGCTGCAACAGCACAGAATACGCCTTCTGGAGTGGCCCAGTCAGAGTCCTGACCTCAACCCGATTGAAATGCTGTGGCATGACCTTAAGAGAGCGATTCACACCAGACATCCCAAGAATATTGCTACACTGGAACAGTTTTGTGAAGCGGAGTGGTCCAAAATTACTCCAGATCGTTGTGCAGGTCTGATCTGCAACTACAGGAAACGTTTGGTTGAGGTTATTGCTGCCAAAGGAGGGTCAACCAGTTATTAAGTCCAAAGGTTCACATACTTTTTCCTCCCTGCACTGTGAATGTTTACATGTTATGTGCAATTAAACCATGGCAACATCTAATGTTTGTGTAGTATTATGTTCAGCAGACTGTGATTTTCTATTGTTGTGACTTAGATGACGTTCAGAGCACATTTTATGCCCAATTCATGCAAAACTGCACGTAATCCCAAGGAGTTCACATACTTTTTCTTGCAACTGTAAGTATTCTAGTTGTGTACCATTGGGTGTATCAGAAATGTTGCGTAATCAGTTGTTGGGTGTCAACAAGTAAAGTTTGTATAAATGACTTCTATACAGCAAAACATTAAATTGCTTTGTTTAAAGAAGCCTTAGTACAGCTTTATAGCAGCAATGCTGTAAATTGAAGGTTTTATAGTGAAATGCTTATTGCCTTCGTGTTTGACGGCATTCTGTTTTGTGAGTACATTTTTATTTATCCTTGGCTTTTGTTTAACTGCTTGTGGGAATATACTACACGATAAGGAATTTTTATTGCTGTTTACTGTAAGATCGTTGACAGTCTTTATAATGAGGTGGAATGTTCCTTCTGGCAGATCATGGTGTCATTAGGAATAAAGTGCTGAGTTCTTCACTAATACAGGTTAATAGATCTTGCTGTTTGACCGAACACATTATTTACTGTGAGTAGAATTCCTAAGGTGATCCTGGTGGTGGCTGCTCACTCATATGTGTTCATCTCTGGTGGAACAGAATCATCAGTAAGCCAACTTAGATGGGTAATCTAAGGTACAATGGATGTCCAGGGGGCCCATTGACTTCTCTGTGCCTATTACAACTCTTGCCAATGCCCAATAGGTACTCCAAAGCTTTACCGTGAGTACAATTCCTAAGGTGATCCTGGTGGTGGCTGCTCACTCATATGTGGACATCTCTGGTGGAACAGAATCATCAGTAAGCCAACTTAGATGGGTAATCTAAGGTACAATGGATGTCCAGGGGGCCCATTGACTTCTCTGTGCCTATTACAACTCTTGCCAATGCCCAATAGGTATTCCAAAGCTTTACTGTGAGTACAATTCCTAAGGTGATCCTGGTGGTGGCTGCTCACTCATATGTGTTCATCTCTGGTGGAACAGAATCATCAGTAAGCCAACTTAGATGGGTAATCTAAGGTACAATGGATGTCCAGGGGGCCCATTGACTTCTCTGTGCCTATTACAACTCTTGCCAATGCCCAATAGGTATTCCAAAGCTTTACTGTGAGTACAATTCCTAAGGTGATCCTGGTGGTGGCTGCTCACTCATATGTGTTCATCTCTGGTGGAACAGAATCATCAGTAAGCCAACTTAGATGGGTAATCTAAGGTACAATGGATGTCCAGGGGGCCCATTGACTTCTCTGTGCCTATTAAAACTCTTGCCAATGCCCAATAGGTATTCCAAAGCTTTACTGTGAGTACAATTCCTAAGGTGATCCTGGTGGTGGCTGCTCACTCATATGTGTTCATCTCTGGTGGAACAGAATCATCAGTAAGCCAACTTAGATGGGTAATCTAAGGTACAATGGATGTCCAGGGGGCCCATTGACTTCTCTGTGCCTATTACAACTCTTGCCAATGCCCAATAGGTATTCCAAAGCTTTACTGTGAGTACAATTCCTAAGGTGATCCTGGTGGTGGCTGCTCATTCATATGTGTTCATCTCTGGTGGAACAGAATCATCAGTAAGCCAACTTAGATGGGTAATCTAAGGTACAATGGATGTCCAGGGGGCCCATTGACTTCTCTGTGCCTATTACAACTCTTGCTAATGCCATATAGGTATTCCAAAGCTTTACTGTGAGTACAATTCCTAAGGTGATACTGGTGGTGGCTGCTCACTCATATGTGGACATCTCTGGTGGAACAGAATCATCAGTAAGCCAACTTAGATGGGTAATCTAAGGTACAATGGATGTCCAGGGGGCCCATTGACTTCTTTGTGCCTATTACAACTCTTGTCAATGTCCAATAGGTACTCCAAAGCTTTACTGCGAGTGCAATTCCTAAGGTGATCCTGGTGGTGGCTGCTCACTCATATGTGGAAATCTCTGGTGGAACAGAATCATCAGTAAGCAAACTTAGATGGGTAATCTAAGGTACAATGGATGTAAAGGGGGCCCATTGACTTTTCTGTGCCTATTACAACACTTGTCAATGTCCAATGGGTACTCCGAAGCTTCTACCTTGCCCAGAACCTCGTTCTACTTTAATTCGGCAATCTGTCAAGGACTTGTGACCTTTCTACTACAGCACTGTGTTATTCGTTTTTTGACCTTGTGGTTCTCATCTGTGCACAGACTTGTAGGGTCAGTATCATTACACAATTGGAATCTATTAGTGCAGAATTTCTATTTGTATTCATATGTTCCCAGGACCCATGCCTTGTTTTTGCCTTCTGCGGCTCCAAAGAAAGCATTCACATGCAACAAGCTAAGGATGGAGATGGCTATTGTCATCTATGGCCAGACCTGGCCAAAACACTATTTTATTGGGAGCTACAGAGGACGTAAACACTGTATTAGTCCTGGGCGAGCCAGGCAGTAATGGCACCACCTTAATCCAGTCTTTGATATGTATTTTATGTTGTGTACTGGCTGAACAGGAGGAAGGGGAGGGAGCAGAAGCTGCATTTCTGCAATAAAAATGCACTTATCCTTTAAATGGCATATGCTATGGGACTCACAGCTTTAATTACATTTTCACGAAAACAAGGCTTAAAAGCTATTTGTTTTCCAGCACTCTCAGTGTACCCAATATGTCCATTATTCTGTATTGCAAGACCTGCCATAAGAAGATGGTTTCTCAAGACCCTCAGTGTGTCAGGGGACAACACACCACAAAGGTCCTGGGAGCATCCAAATGAATACAGAACTGAAAACAGCACTAATTGATGCTAACTGTATAATGACTACACTCTATGCACTGCAGTTCTTTTGGGGCTGATGTGAACTGCACTACAATATAGGGGATGCATGTATATATGATAGCCAGGGGAGGGACTAGAAGAATGCAAATATACAAAAAAAGGAAAGCAAAATAAAGTGAAAATTCACGAAAATAGACCAAATGCACGATTAAGACCTCACACATAGAAGAAAATAGAAGAAAAATATATTTTAAATATAGTTAAAAAACATTCTTCCCAATTATATTGAGATACATTTGAAATACTACAATTTTGGCCATATTCAATATATATAATATATATATATATTATATAATATATGTATTATATAATATATATTATATAATATATATAATATATATATATTATATAATATATTATATAATATAATATATATATATATATATATATATATATACTGCATGTTGAAATGCATTTTTATTACAAAATATATGAAAGATATACTGTATGTCTTTAAAAATACAAATCTACATTTTTGGAATTCTTTTACAAATATATGTAAAAATATATGTTAATATGACTTTTGTATATGTTACAAAAAATCTGAAGAATATATTTAAAAAATATATATTTTTTTAAATATATATTTTTAAATATGTTCCTCAGATTTTTTGTAACATATAAATAAGTCATTTTAACATATATTTGTAAATGCATTCCAAAAATGTAGATTTGTATTTTTAAAGACATACAGTATATTTGAAATGTATTTTTAAAAATGTTTTTCATTTATTTTGTAATAAAAACGCACTTCAACATGCAGTGTGTGTGTGTGTGTGTATATATATATATATATATATATATATATATATATATAAATATATATATATATATATATATATATATTTTTTTTTTTTTTTTTTCTTTAAATATATTGAATATGGCCACACTTGTAGTATTTCAAATATATGTCAATATATTTGGGAAGAATATTTTTAAAATATATTTCAAATATATTTTTCTTCCATATGGGCTTTTTTACCTGTCAAAGGATTTAAATTGCTGTTCAGCCAGTATTATGATTCCCACCTCTGCAACACTACACAACCAAGAATACATTTTCCACTCAGTTTTGCATCTAAAAACCTTTCCACCTCAAACCTGCTCACTGGATATTAGCATCATCATCTCTGACTAGCTCAGTAAAAAACGAGCAACCTCACCTTTCTGTGTGACAGTGATCAAAGCCGAATAAGTGGATAAGAAGGACCAATTTCCATTTGGAATGCTGCAAAACATACAGAAGTGCAACATATAATAACAACAAAATAACAGATAGTAGAGTAAACACACAAAATCATATCTGAAGAAAAACCCATTAATCGTCCATGGCCCACCCTTCAAAACATAGCTACAAAAGAGACTTCCTGAATTTTGTGAATGAATCTGTGGAACGGTGCATAAAAAGAAAAAATTTCACAAACCTAATAAAGAAAGATCTCTGCCCAATAAAAAAAAAGATGTTATCTTGATTACATATAATCAATTTAAATCACTGAGCTCCTCTACAGTGCGGTTCCCTGCAGTGTCTCCCCTTAAGATGACCTGAGTCTTGAAGGTTGAAGGATACTTACAATCACTCCACTCCGAAGACCGAGGACATACGTTGAGTACAGGGCGTCATGGACCCACCTTCTGAGTGCAGAGAGTGGCAGTGACGTTTTCAATTGTGACATCAGTGCTGCTGTCTGCATCATCATGTTCACCGCCGGGAGAAGGTCCAAAGAGGAAGAGACTCCACATGACCAGCCTAAAAATTTTGTTAAAAATATAAACATAACAAAAAAAAGCAAAACATACAGCCTGGGGAACCTAGGAGGAGGGAGGGAAGCTTTAGGTGCAACTACAGAGTGACCATTCATTTTGTTTTCAAAGGACTAGGAAATGATTAGGTTCTTTCACAGTCTGTTCCTGCCACCTTTGTCAACAATAGGAAGATTTTCATTTACTGCCAGTCCCGAAGATAAAACAGGAAATGAAATATTTCCATCCAAAACTATTTATTTAGATTAGATATACTCAGCCTTGATATACCAGTGGGATGAACTGGTCAGACAGAGGAACTCAACTGGTCAGACAGAGGAACTAAACTGGTCAGACAGAGGAACTCAACTGGTCAGACAGAGGAACTCAACTGGTCAGACAGAAGAACCGAACTGGTCAGACAGCGGAACCATACTGGTCAGACAGAGGAACCAAACTGGTCAGACAAAGGAACCATACTGGTCAGACAGAGGAACTAAACAGGTCAGAGGAACTGAACTGGTCAGACAGAGGAACCAAACTGGTCAGACAGAGGTACTGAACTGGTCAGACAGAGGTACTGAGCTGGTCAGACAGAGGAACCATACTGGTCAGACAGAGGAACTAAACTGGTAAGAGTAACTGAACTGGCCAGACAGAGGAACCAAACTGGTCAGACAGAGGAACCAAACTGGTCAGACAGAGGAATCATACTGGTCAGACAGAGGAACCAAACTGGTCAGACAGAGGAACCATACTGGTCAGACAGAGGAACCATACTGGTCAGACAGAGGAACTAAACTGGTCAGAGGAACTGAACTGGTCAGAGGAACTGAACTGGTCAGACAGAGGAACCGAACTGGTCAGACAGAGGAACCGAACTGGTCAGACAGAGGTACTGAACTGGTCAGACAGAGGAACCATACTGGTCAGACAGAGGAACTAAACTGGTCAGAGGAACTGAACTGGTCAGAGGAACTGAACTGGTCAGACAGAGGAACCAAACTGGTCAGACAGAGGAACCTGACTGGTCAGACAGGGGAACCGAACTGGCCAGACAGAGGAACCAAATTGGTCAGACAGAGGAACCGAACTGGTCAGACAGGGGAACCGAACTGGCCAGACAGAGGAACTAAACTGGTCAGACAGAGGAACCATACTGGTCAGACAGAGGAAATAAACTGGTCAGACAGAGGAACCTGATTGGTCAGACAAAGGAACTGAACTGGCCAGACAGAGGAACCGAATTGGTCAGACAGAGGAACCAAACTGGCCAGACAGAGGAACTAAACTGGTCAGACAGCGGAACCATACTGGTCAGACAGAGGAACCGAACTGGTCAGACAGAGGAACCATACTGGTCAGACAGAGGAAATAAACTGGTCAGACAGCGGAACCATACTGGTCAGACAGAGGATCGGAACTGGTCAGATAGAGGAACCATACTGGTCAGACAGAGGAAAAAAACTGGTCAGAGGAACTGAACTGGTCAGACAGAGGAACCAAACTGGTCAGACAGAGGAACCAAACTGGTCAGACAGAGGAACCGAACTGGCCAGACAGTGGAACTAAACTGGTCAGAGGAACCGAACTGGCCAGACAAAGGAACCAATGTTCATATTTTGGTTACTTTCAGAAAAAAAAAATTGGAGTGATTTCTGAATTTTCAGTGGCTTTATATTATGTTATTATTTTAGAAACAGAGTTCTCTCAACAAATTCAAGATGGATTGCCACATCTATGATACGTGCCTTAGCAAATATTCCATCTAAGAAAAAATAACTTGCATACTTTGCATACACACACTGAGCAAACATAAAGACAAGGCCAGGGCTAGCTAGGGAGGAAAAGGAGTCAACATGGTCCACTCTTTATCTTCACAAATCATTGACAACAGTGGGAAAGTGAAAGGGCCTTCTTCAATGACACACATTCTTAGAACTAAGGTTGAAAAAAATGCTAGGTAGGGTCTCTGCTGCCAAAAAAAAGGTTCCAGTCCAGAGGAACAACCAGAGGAACAACCTGAGAGAATGGCAAAGCTGGTAACAATGGCAGACCGGTCATCACTGGAGAAAGAAAATCTAAATGGTAAGGCCGGCCATACATGGGTCCAAAATCGATCGATTTTTCATCCAAGAATCGGACCTTAGAATAATCGGCCGATTTTCGCTCTGTTAGTGGGTCAATGGCACCGGCCGATTTTCGTGGTTCCACCCCTTTTCAGTGATCAAGCATGTTGGAAAATTTGTGAAAATTTTTCGACTCAATGATGGTCAAATCATACGATCATTTTTCTGAAAAGAATATGCGCATGAGCCATGATCTGGAAGGAACACAAGTTTTGCCTGTTATATGGGATGAACTTTCTGACTTGATATTTGAAATCAATGATGGCACCCTTGGATACCCAAGCGAACAACGTTTCCAATTTTCAGACGAAAAATCGTTCGGAAATTGAACCATGTATGGCCTGCATAAGTCTTCCATAATGTGCAAGTATACTGTGCAGTGCATACATCGTGACAAGTGCACCCCCACCCTCCAAGCTCACGTTTCTTTTTAAGACCCATTTACCATCTAAGGAAAATGAAAATTCAAACGAACAAATGACAGTGCCTCAGATGGCAGTAAAGAGTTTTGGAATTTGACAACAGACAGTTGAATTTGGTGCGAGGATGGGGTGAGGCTTTGGACTGGAGCACTCAGATCAACACGGGACTTGCAGGCAGCACAAGGCTTTCTCTGCATTATTTAACCATTTCAATACCGGGTATTTATACCCCCTGCCTGCCCAGGCCAATTTTCAGCTTTCAGCGCTGTCGCACCTTGAATGACAATTGCGTGGTCATGCAACACTGTACCCATATGACATTTTTATCATTTTTTTCACACAAATAGGGATTTCTTTGGGTGGTATTTAATCACAACTGAGTTTTTAATTTTTTTGCTAAATAAAACAAAAAAACACCTGAAACTTAAAAAAAAACGCACTTTTCTTTGTTTCTGTCATAAAATTTTGCAAATAAACAACATTTCTTCATAAATTTAGGTCAAAATGTATTCTGCTACATTTCTTTGGTGAAAATAGTAATAATAATAATTGAATTTGTATTTTTTTTTCAAATGTTTCTATTATTTTTTTTATTTTTTATTAAATTTTTTTCCTTTTTTTCCTATTTTATTTTTCAGCACACTGTGACCAAAGCAATACAATGTTACTATGATAACACTGGGCACTCTGGGCAAGTGATCAGGATTTTTCTTTTTTTTTTTAACACATTATGATTGCTAATACCAGTGTATTTCATTGATACTTGCAATCATTGTTACTGAATGAAACTGATTCAGTCTTTTGTTGTGATTAGCTATGATTGGACAAAGCTGATCAGATGATACAGATGGGCTGTGATTGGCCCTTTCTGTATCATGTGACTGCCTTGACCAGTCATAGCTAACAACATAATTGTGTACAATGAATGGCATGACAGGAAGCCATCCATTGTATACAATTATCATGTGATCTGCTGTGATTGGTCCCGTGGACACAGCCGGTGACAGATCACACAGCCGCGTGAGCGACGCGTTTTGACAGGACGTCATATGACGCCCAGTCACAACGAGGAGTGTCCTGCCCTGCCATCAATCTGCTATAGGACAAATAGTTTTCAGAAAATGAAGCTCCAGCCAAAACACTTTCATTTTAGATAGCGTATGTGAGCCTGATTCTGCACTTTCCGACTTTAGTAAATAAACCCCAGTGTATCTAGATTTCACTAAGGGATTTGATACGGTACCCCATAAATGTATAGCCCGCCCCCTTTGTTTTTTTTATTTCTCTATGAATTGAGGAGAGCGATACATTGTATCTCTGACTCCTGGCACAGAGAAAAAAAATGTTTGTTAAAAAAAATAAAAAGAAATAAATATTAAAAAATAAAATAAAAAATAAAGAATAATTACCTAGCTCAAGGTTTGATCTAGTTCAGTGCCAGGGTTAGTGTTTGAGTCAAGGTCGGGGTCAAAGGTAAAAAAAAAAAAAAAAAAAAGGTCAGGGTCAAAGGTCAGGATTTTTAAAAAAAAATTTTTAAATTGGTATCAGTGTCAGTGTGTTTTAGGCAAAATAACAAAATACGCACTATTGTTTCTGGGCTGTACTACAGTTAAAAACAACAAATAACATACACATATATGGTATCGCTGAGATCATCAAGAGCTGGAAAATTTATTTTGGGTTGTTCTTTGGCGGTAACTTATGGTTGTAACAAGAAACACACAGCTAAATTTAAAAAAAAAATTTTTTTTTTTTATTTTGGGCCAGTTTTCCTTTGATAAGAAAAAAAAATCAGGAGATATCCATTACCATTTACCACCAAATGAAAGCCCAATTTGTCCTGAAAAAAAACGCGGTCTAATTCACCTTCATGTACAAAGTAGTTGTGATGATATGTACGGTTTTACTAACACATGTCAAAGTTGCAAAATTGTGCTTAGGCATTTAGATTTGTTTTACCCTTAGACGTGAAGGGGTTAACTTGTTCATAAAGGATAAAGATGTTGGAACAAATATTTCAATGTCTGCTGGTGGTACAAAGCTAAGCAAGGCAATACCTTCACAACAGGATATAACAACTTTACAAGAAGACTTAGATCAAATAGAGAGGTAGGAAGCTAAATGGCAGATGAGGTTCATTGCAGGAAAATTTAACCACTTCCCATCTGGCCCATGTACATAAACAGCTGGATGGGTGCAGTGCCGAAACGGCTCTCCGATTATAAACGTCCTCCCTGCCTGTGCGTGCTCCCTGGGAGCTCACGGCACCGCAACACCAATCACTGCACGGGACCTCTGTGTGAGGTCCCGATCAACTGATCACCGTGTTTTCCAATCAGTGATCACATGAATAGTAGTAAACAAGATGTCACTTCCTGACATCATTGCTTACTACTAGTGAAATCTGTGAATGATCACAGAGGTCACATGGTACAAGGCTATTCACAACAGCCTTGTACCATGTGACAAGCTGTGACCAATCACGGCTCTCGCAGTATTTTTCAATGGCTGCAAGAATGCAGCCAGAGAGAAGGAGAAATGATTGTTTTTACAGCCTTTATGGGTGTAAAAGCAATCAGTGTAAAAAAAAAAGTCTTCATCACCCCCCACAAGTAGCATAGTGTCAATATAATAATAATATGATAATAATTATTATTATTATCATATAAAAATATTATTAATATTAATAATAATAATAATTTGTAGGTTATTATTTTACTATAATATCATATATAATAATTCTTATCATATAAAAATATTATTATTATTACAAGTTTTTATATTATTATTTTACTATAATATCATATATAATAATAATTATTATTATCATATTATCAAAACACTAACAATAACGTATAAAGCCATTTATAACTCTGCCCCAAATTACATCACCGATCTTGTCTCTAAATATCACCCAAACCGTACTCTCCGCTCCTTGAAAGACCTCTTACTCTCTATCTCCCTTGTCTCCTCCTCCCATGCTCATCTCCAGGACTTCTCCAGAGCTTCCCCCATCCTCTGGAACCTTCTACCCCAATTTATCAAACTATCACCTACTCTGTTCACTTTTAGGCGATCTCTGAAAACCTATCTCTTCAGGGAAGGCTATCCTGCCCTCAGCTAATACTGGAATCTTCTACTCTTCCAACCAGTCCATCCCCCACAGTTATTACCTTTTGTACCCCTAGCCCCTCCCTCCTAGATTGTAAGCTCCAAGGATCAGGGCCCTCCTATCCCTCTTGTATTGAACTGTATTGTTACTGTATTGTCTCCCTTTATATTGTAAAGTGCTGAGCAAACTGCTGGCGCCAGGGGCGGACTGACAACTCATGGGGCTCCCGGGAAATAGGGGATCATGGGGCCCCTGTGTCCTTGCCCAAACTTAAAAAAGCCTATGCAAAAGGTACCAGGGGCATCTCATGGGGCCCCCTACTGACCCCGGGCCCTCGGGCAGTGCCCGAGTTTCCAAATGGTCAGTCCGCCCCTGGTTGGCGCTATATAAATCCTGTATAATAATAATAATAATAATCATATAAAAATATTATTATTACAAATATTTATATTATTATTTTACTATAATATCATATATAATAATAATAATAATAAAAAATAAATAATAATAATAATAATAGTAAAAAAAATAATAATACATGTAATATTCAATTACATGTAATCAGTAATCAATTATATGCAGTAAAAAAAAAAAAAAGAATCAGGTAGCTGTCTACATTTGCTCACACTGTCGTGTAACTAAAACATGCCTTTCAATTTTACTGTGTAAACAACAAATGTGCAACAAAGTAAGCAATCCCTCGCAAGCTATGTCCGTCCTGCGACTAAAAATCGCCTGTATAGTGAAGGGACATTGCTAAATTGGAATAGATGCTACCTATTTTCCAAATAATACGGCTCAGGCATTTTGCTGCTACGGCACGACCCTAACTGACCCTCCGCATCCGAAGCAACCAGCCTGGCTGGATCCTCCAAGTTTAATGTGAGTTACTAGAAAGTTTACTGCATGAGCAGCTCTTTTCCCTGGAAGTCTGTAATACAGAGTGACAGTACATATATAAGTAGTCGTTTTTTTACCACCCCACCTCGAAGATTTGTGTCTTCTCCACCACCAAAGTCGACTCTCCTGCCCCATGTCCATGCTTGTTAGCAGTCAGAGCTGTCCCTTGGCCAGGCAATGAAGGGAAGGTGTCAGAGGCTTGACACAGGCTGCAGAGAATGTGCTGACATAACAGATCTGCTGAGAATAGCAGAATACTATCATGCTCCAGCAGTTCCAGGGACACACAATAGTGAATCTCTGTTTTTCACTGTAAGGATACCAAAAAAACCCCCACAAAAAAAGCACAAAACAAAACACCTAATGAGACTGAATAAAAGTGTGCTGTGTCTGGACAATCTCCCCACTCTTTATTCCCAAATCACCTGAAGCGGTCATTTCAGATTTGCTCACACCGCCACCTGTAGGTGAAACCTGGAAACATGAGGCTATAGTGCATTTGCAGTGAATTTTGACATAACGTATTCACTGGATATTATTTATTTATTTCCGGTACTTGTATAGCGCCATCAATTTACGCAGCGCTTTACATATATACTGTATTTTACATTCACATCAGTCCCTAACCCTCAAGGGGCCTACAATCTAAGGTTCCTAACCCTCAAGGTGCGTACAATCTAAGGTCCCTAACCCTCAAGGGGTGTACAATCTAAGGTCCCTAACCCTCAAGGGGCGTACAATCTAAGGTCCGTAACCCTCAAGGGGCCTACAATCTAAGGTCCTTAACCCTCAATGGGCGTACAATCTATGGTCCCTAACCCTCAAGGGGCGCACAATCTATGGTCCCTAACCCTCAAGGGGCGTACAATCTAAGGTTCCTAACCCTCAAGGGGCGTACAATCTAAGGTCCCTAACCCTCCAGGGGCCTACAATCTAAGGTCCCTAACCCTCAAGGGGCCTACAATCTAAGGTCCCTAACTCTCAAGGGGCGTACAATCTAAGGTCCCTAACCCTCAAGGGGCGTACAATCTAAGGTCCGTAACCCTCAAGGGGCCTACAATCTAAGGTCCTTAACCCTCAATGGGCGTACAATCTATGGTCCCTAACCCTCAAGGGGCGCACAATCTATGGTCCCTAACCCTCAAGGGGCGTACAATCTAAGGTTCCTAACCCTCAAGGGGCGTACAATCTAAGGTCCCTAACCCTCCAGGGGCCTACAATCTAAGGTCCCTAACCCTCAAGGGGCCTACAATCTAAGGTCCCTAACCCTCAAGGGGCGTACAATCTAAGGTCCCTAACCCTCAAGGTGCGTACAATCTAAGGTCCCTAACCCTCAAGGGGCCTACAATCTAAGGTCCCTAACCCTCAAGGGGCGTACAATCTAAGGTCCCTAACCCTCAAGGGGCGTACAATCTAAGGTCCCTAACCCTCAAGGGGCCTACAATCTAAGGTCCCTAACCCTCAAGGGGCATACAATCTAAGGTCCCTAACCCTCAAGGGGCGTACAATCTAAGGTCCCTAACCCTC
The DNA here is from genome assembly GCF_062004578.1 of Staurois parvus. Classification (NCBI taxonomy): domain Eukaryota; kingdom Metazoa; phylum Chordata; class Amphibia; order Anura; family Ranidae; genus Staurois; species Staurois parvus. The sequence continues at coordinate 18,843,776 of NW_028317947.1, forward strand.
AAGGGGCGTACAATCTAAGGTCCCTAACCCTCAAGGGGCGTACAATCTAAGGTCCCTAACCCTCAAGGGGCGTACAATCTAAGGTCCCTAACCCTCAAGGGGCGTACAATCTAAGGTCCCTAACCCTCAAGGGGCGTACAAACTAAGGTCCCTAACCTTCAAGGGGCGTACAATCTAAGGTCCCTAACCCTCAAGGGGCGTACATGTTGTAAATGGGCTTGAATGAGAAATGTGATTTTTAAATACTGTCTTTACCATGTTTTCTTCATGCAAAATGACTGTGATTAGAATTATGCTCTGGGCTTTCAGGAGGCCAGATGCTGAACTGATGAACCCATAATCCATGCTGGGCCACATCAGGTGACAGTCTGATCATAACATGCAATGTCTTCCACAGCTGTGTCATCACTGGTGACTAACCCCCTGTAAAGGAAAACAAACAAGAGAGATGTAAGAGGAAAGAGAGAGAACAAGAAAAAAAAGATATGGGGCCCAACAAACAGAGCAAGGGGGAGAGATATAGGGTCCAAAAACAGAGAAAGGGGGAGAGATGGGCCCAACAAACAGAGCAAAGGGGAGAGATATGGGGCCCAACAAACAGAGCAAGGGGCAGAGATATGGGGCTAAACAAACAGAGCAAAGGGGAGAGATATGGGGCCTAACAAACAGAGCAAGGGGGAAAGATAAGCAAAAGAGAAGAAGAAACAAGAGGGGGAGGGAAGAGAGAATGAGAGAGAAAGGAGGAGAGCAAACAAGGGGAGGGAAGATAGCAAAAAGAGAGAAAGGAGGGAAAGAGAGAGAGAGAAGAAGAAAGTGAGAGAAAAAAGAGAAAGTAAAAAGAGAGGAGAAGAAATGAAAGAGGGATAAAGAAAGGAGAGAGAAAGGAAAAGAAAGGAAGGAGAGAGTGAAAAAAGGAGAGAGGAAAGGAAGTAGAGAGAAAGAAAAGAGAATGAGAGTGGAGAGTATGGGAAGGAAAACGAAAAGAGAGAGAGAGAGAGAGGGGGGGGGGGGAGGAAGGACAGAGAAAGAAACGATAGGGGGGAGAGAGAGGGGGGGGGGAAGATAGAGAGGAGAGGAAGGAGAGAGAAAGAAACAATAGGGGGGAGAGGAAGGAGAGAGAGGGGGGGGGAGGATATAGAGGAGAGGAAGGAGAGAGAGAGAGAGAGACAATAGGGGGAAGAGGAAGGAAAGAGAGAGCGCGAGAGAGAAAGAGAAGATAGAGAGAGAAAGAGAAGATAGAGAGGAGAGGAAGGAGAGAGAGAGAAAGAAACGATAGGGGGAGAGGAAGGAGAGAGAGATAGAGAGAAACGATAGGGGGAGAGGAAGGAGAGAGAGATAGAGAGAAACGATAGGGGGAGAGGAAGGAGAGAGAGGGGGGGGAGAGAGGATATAGAGGAGAGGAAGGAGAGAGAGAGAGAGAGAGAGAGAATAGGGGGAAGAGGAAGGAGAGAGAGAGAGAGCGAGAGAGAAAGAGAAGATAGAGAGAGAAAGAGAAGATAGAGAGGAGAGGAAGGAGAGAGAGAAAGAAACGATAGGGGGGAGAGGAAGAAGAGAGAGAGGGAAGATAAGAGAGGAGAGGAAAGCAAAGAAAAGAAAAGATAAAGAGGAGAGGAAGGGAAGTAGCGTTAAAGAAAAGAGAATGAGAGTGGAGAGTAACGAAAGGGAAAAAGAGAGAGAGAAAGAAAAGACAGAGATGAGAGGAAGGAGAGAGAGAGGGGAGGAAAGAGAGAAAGAAAATAGAGGGAAGAGAGGAAGGGAAAAAGAGAGAAAGAAAAGAGAGTGGAAAGGAGGGAAAGGAAAGAGAGAGAAAAGAGAGAGAGGAAAATAATTGGAAGAGGGAAGAGAAGGAGAGAAAGAACATAGGGAGGAGAGGAAAGAAGGAACAAGAGAAAGTAAAGAGAGGGCCAGAAAGAGGGGAGATAGAGAGAGGAGGAAGGTAGCAGAGAAGAAAGGGGTCTATGTATCAATGTTTTCATTTAAAATTTCTTATGTGAATAAATATGTGAATATTGGGTGATGGTTGTGTAAATCTTGGGTGAAAACATTGATAAATAGACCCCAGAGATAGAGGGGGGAGGGAAAAAAGAGAGGAGAGAAAGAGAGAAGAGGGAGTAAATGAGAGTTAAAGAGAAGTGAGAGAAAGAGGGAGACACAGAGAAAGGAGAGAATGAAATAGAGCAATGACAAGGGACACAAACATGGCATCTCCGGGTAATCAAGTATGAACAAATGGCTCCTTGTGGTGCTGTGGGGGGGGGGGGGGGGACAATGATTTTCAGGTCTGTCTGTACAACTGAAGCATCCAGTAAAAACTGACTTGGGTATAATAACCATCCAGTGTGACCCCCCACTGTATCTCATAAATGCAATGTACAGTATATTATAGCAAGAATTCCTCAATGTCTTCTTATAGAAGGATTCCTGTCTCTTGGTAGAGCCTAGGCACACAGCTATGGGGTTGTCAGACTGATCCACTGATCCCTGTACCAGGATATGGCTGTATGCAGTGTACACTATACACCTCACTAAGCCCAGTCATACAGAATGGTTCATTATTGAAGAATGGAAGAGCAGCGCCATCTACTGTTCACATTGCAATTCACACTTTCATACTAACAGTATGCCATCAAATCTACCCAGACATGTGCTATTTATTCTTCTACATGGCGACTAATTCACCCCACTATATGTGGATGTCTTTTTCTGCAGTTATTGACCAAGACATGTGACATGACTATGCCACAAAATGTATTCACATTCAGCAAAATTTTAGGTAAAGTAGGTTTCATGAACTTGGTTAAAGAGGACCGGTCTCAGCTGGGTTTATGCAGGAAGCTGAACACTCAGGCAGGCTACAAATCTTTGTGACTATGTGCAGACATGTAGCATCTACTGTGCTCTCATTAGAAAGAAAAAAACATAGTGCTCTGTCACACCAATGTTATGAATGTGCCTGTATTTGTGATATTTGAGGATTTTATATATATTCAAAAACATAACTTAAAAAGTACAAAACAATTATCCCACAGACCTTTGTTATTTCATTTTAAACCGGACTATTTAATATCTGGTATAGTCCCAATCATGACCGGTCTCAGCTGGGTTTATGCAGAAAAATGAACACTCAAGCAGGCTAAAAATCTTTGTGACTATGTGCAGATATGCAGCATCTACTGTGCTCTCATGAGAAAAAAAAAACATAGTGCTCGGTCACACCAATGTTATGAATGTGCCTGTATTTGTGAAATTTGAGGGTTTTATATACATTCAAACACATAACTTAAAATGTTTAATACAATTGTCCCACAGACCTTTATCATTTCATTTTAAACCAGACTATTTAGTATCTGGTATAGTCCCAATCATGACCGGTCCTCTTTAAGCATAGCAGTGAAATTCTGTTCAACAATGCATTAACCCTCAGAAGTGACTTCTCAATAGTGCAAATGAAGGAGATCTTCAACTCATCATCCAACCTCAACCCTCATATCCATTTGAGGAAAGTGGAAAGACAGTTCTGGACTCATAGGTTTCATTTTCTGGTATTGTTATCTTAAGGTATTATTGTTGGTATAAATTATCTGGTTCCCAGGCAGGCAGCTTCTACACTCCAGAGGATCTCTATGGTCTTCTTGGCTTGTAGTGCGATTTAAGAAGAGTTGAAATTGAAGGGACACACCACTGCTAAGAGGTCCATATACAACTTTATTCCATTAACAGTCAGGGGTGTAATTCAGGAAGTATCCAACACATTTTGGGGGGTCTAAGTGCCCCCTTCATCAGGGTTTGATTGGCAACAAAGCGAACGAACCAGAAATTTGGCTGCCAAACAAGCTACTGATCAGGCCTATGCTTTCAATTCACACTGGAAAAATACCATTGTAGGTTCAGTTCACTTTTGGTTTGTTCACTTTTTTTCCAGTCAATCCCTGGTGAAGGGGGCACATAGATCCCTGAAACGATTGGATACTTCTTGAATATACCCATGACCTTAATTGGAAAAAATCTGGACCTCTTAGCAGTGGTGCGGCACATCACTTTCAGCTCTTCTTACATTACTCATCATATCCATATCAGTTTGGCTTTATGCTGCTCAGAGCTGTCTGACACATATATTCTAATGGAAAGTGCAGCATTAAAGTGATTCTAGACATTCTCTTTTTTTAAAATAACAAACGTCATACTTATATGCTCTGTGTAATGGTTTTGCACAGAGCAGCCCTGATCCTCCTCTTCTCAGGTTCCCCGTTGGCGCTCCTGGCCCCTCTTCACCTGCTGAGTGCCCACTATAGCAAGCTGCTAGCTATGGGGGCACTTGTCTGGGCTCACTCTTGAGCAGCCTCTGTGTGTCCATAAGATCCGCCCCCTGCTCTCTCCTGACTGGCTGTGATTGACAGCAGTGGGAGCCAATTGACTGTCTCTAAGCTATTGAGAAATAAGAGAGCGAAGAGAGCTCTTGTGCACATCGTTGGATCGAGACTGGGCTCAGATAAGTATAGGGGGGGGCTGGGGGGGGAGTCAAAGTTGCACTCAAAAGGTTTTTCACTTTCATGCATAGAAGGTATCCCTTGAAAAAGTCCTTTGTGACAAAAAATCCTTTGTGACTTTTCCATGGGACCCTTTTTAAAAATCCTATGAGATGAAATGTGTCAGATGGAAGGGCCAAGCATGCATTTTTTGGGTGGAGGGGCCATTAACTTGCATCAAGGGATCCCTTGTGACTTTTTCAAGTCCTTTGTGACTTCTTCCCTTGAAATAGCTCTTTGTGATGAAATGCGTAGGAAGTAGGGCTCTGAGTATGCATTTCATTACACTATTTTCAAAAGAATTTTTAAAGTGATCCCTAGAACACATCCTTTGTGATGAAAAAAAAAATTACTTGTGACTTTTTCAAGGGATCCCTTGAAACACTCGTTAGAGATGAAATGCGTTGGTTTGGCAGGGCCTAGGCACATGTTTTGTCACAAGGGATCCCTTGAAACGCTCATTAGAGATGAAATGCGTTGGTTTGGCGGGGCCTGAGCACGTTTTGTCACAAGGGATCCCTTGAAAAGCTCGTTAGAGATAAAATGCGTTGGTTTGGCGGGGCCTGAGCACACGTTTTGTCACAAGGGATCCCTTGAAAAACTTGTTATAGATGAAATGCGTTGGTTTGGAGGGGCCTGAGCACACGTTTTGTCACAAGGGATCCCTTGAAAAACTCGTTAGAGATGAAATGCGTTGGTTTGGCGGGACCTGAGCACATGTTTTGTCACATGGGAATCCTTGAAAAACTCATTAGAGATGAAATGCGTTGGTTTGGCGGGGCCTGAGCACGTTTTGTCACAAGGGATCCCTTGAAAAACTCCTTAGAGATAAAATGCGTTAGTTTGGCGGGGCCTGAGCACACGTTTTGTCGCAAGGGATCCCTTGAAAAACTTGTTATAGATGAAATGCGTTGGTTTGGAGGGGCCTGAGCACACGTTTTGTCACAAGGGATCCCTTGAAAAACTCGTTAGAGATGAAATGCGTTGGTTTGGCGGGGCCTAGGCACGTTTTGTCACAAGGGATCCCTTGAAAAACTCGTTAGAGATGAAATGCATTGGTTTGGCGGGGCCTAGGCACGTTTTGTCACAAGGGATCCCTTGAAAAACTCATTAGGGATGAAATGCGTTGGTTTGGCGGGGCCTAGGCACACGTTTTGTCACAAGGGATCTCTTGAAAAGCTTGTTAGAGATGAAATGCATTGGTTTGGCAGGGCCTGAGCACATGTTTTGTCACAAGGGACCCCTTGAAAAACTCGTTAGAGATGAAATGCGCTGGTTTGGCGGGACCTGAGCACATGTTTTGTCACAAGGGATCCCTTGAAAAACTCGTTAGAGATGAAATGCGTTGGTTTGGCGGGACCTGCACACATGTTTTGTCACATGGGAATCCTTGAAAAACTCATTAGAGATTAAATGCGTTGGTTTGGCGGGACCTGAGCACGCGGTTTGTCACAAGGGATCCCTTGAAAAACTCGTTAGAGATAAAATGCTTTGGTTTGGCGGGGCCTGAGCACACGTTTTGTCACAAGGGAACCCTTGAAAAACTCGTTAGAGAAGAAATGCGTTGGTTTGGCGGGGCCTAGGCACACGTTTTGTCACAAGTGATCCCTTGAAAAACTCATTATAGATGAAATGCGTTGGTTTGGCGGGGCCTGAGCACATTTTGTCACATGGGAATCCTTGAAAAACTCATTAGAGATGAAATGCGTTGGTTTGGCGGGGCCTGAGCACACGTTTTCTCACATGGTATCCCTTGAAAAACCCGTTAGAGATGAAATGCGTTGGTTTGGTGGGAACTAAGCACACGTTTTCTCACAAGGGATCTCTTGAAAAGTCCTTTGTGATGCTAAAAATATTTCTGACTTTTTCAAGTACTTTTTTTTCAAGGAGTCCCTTGAAAAAGTCTTTTGTGACTAAACGCGTCGGCAGGAAGATCCTGAGCATGCATTTGTAAGAATCTCCACTGGCTAGGGAAACACATTTGGGACTGAGACATCTAGAGACAGTGGAAATGTATAACAGCAAGGGATTCTCATATATATATATATCCTGTTTTAAACTGGTGCTGTTTGCATCACCTTTGGATGTCAGTGCAGGCTTTGTTTTTTTTTGTTTTTGTTTTAAATGATGTAATTTTAGTAGTATAAATACACTATGTGGAGTTTTATGTGCTTTTACATTACCTGAGAGGATAGCCAGGATTTGTAGCGCTATCAGAGGAAATGTACATTTAAAGAACGAGGGGAAGGATTGTTTGAACTAAGAGCATTTTCCCTGAATATTTATTAAGGTCATACTACCCTGGTGAGTTTATTTATGAGCACAGGTGTTGGGCACAGAGCTGGCCTGAATCCTGTACACGGAGGTGTTAGATTAACGGATCCAAAGAAGATACATAGTTGCATATAATCATCAGAGAGACTTTATTCTTATACATTTTTAGACATTATATGTATATATATTTTTTTATTTCTTTATTTTTTAAAATTGTTTATTTATTTATTTTTCTTTTATTTCTTTGGAATTGTATTTGGATTTATTTGTGTATAATTGTGAAGTTTGGTAGGTTTTTTTTTAATGGTTTTGGGATCAGTAATTGCCCTTCAAGTTTTTTGGGTTTTTTTTTTTGCTCTTGGGTGTTATTATACTTACACCTTCTGAGCTGCATTTTGAAACGTCCTGCATGCTGCATCTTTGGTGTGCTTCTCAAAAGTGCATCAAAAGCGCTTCTTCCATTGAAGGTCAACGGAAATGCATCAGAAGTGAATTGCGTCTTATGCTGCATTTTTGGAGTTGCAAATCCATATTTCATAGGTGAATGGTGGGAGTCAGGAAGTGCTCCGAAAACCCATTAACCACTTACTAACCGTGCTATAGCCGAATGGCATCTACAGCGTGGTTATACAGTTCTGGGAGGGCGTCATATGACGTCCTCCCAGAACACGCCCTCCTATGATCACAGCTGATCACGTGATGAGGTAAAAGGCCAATCACAACGGCCTTTTACCACGTGACACAGCAGATCACGGAGTACATACAGTTGCCGGTTATCGGAGCACTTTCCTCACACTGTCACAGCAAGATGAAAGTACTGCCGATAACCGGCAGCTGCCACAGAGCAGACTGGCACTGATGATCAGTGCCCTGCAGTGCCACCCAGAAGTGGCACCCACCAGTGCCAATCAGTGCCCAGCACTGCCTCCCACCAGTGCCCAGCAGTGCCTCCCACCAGTGCCCAGCAGTGCCACCCACCAGTGCCAATCAATGCCCATCAGTGCCTCCCACCAGTGCCAATCAATGCCCAGCAGTGCCTCCCACCAGTGCCACCCACCAGTGCCCAGCAGTGCCTCCCACCAGTGCCCAGCAGTGCCACCCACCAGTACCCAGCAGTGCCTCCCACCAGTGCCAATCAATGCCCATCAGTGCCTCCCACCAGTGACAATCAGTGCCCAGCAGTGCCACCCACCAGTGCCCAGCAGTGCCAATGCTCAGCAGTGCCCAGCAATGCCACCCATTAGTGCCCCCCAGCGCTGCCACCCATCAGTGTTGCCGAGCAGTGCCACCCATTTGTGCTGCCCAGCAGCACCGCCAGTCAGTGCCATCAGTCAGTGTTGCCAGTCAACGCCACCCGTCAGTGTCGCCCATCAGTGTCATCTATCAGTGCCCATCAGTGCTGCCTATCAGTGACCGTCATTGCTGCATATCAGTGCAGCATCACCAGTGCCGCCTCATCAATGCCGCCTCATCAGTGCCACCCATCAGTGGTGCCTATCTGTGCCACCTCATCAGTGCAGCCTCATCAATGCACATCAGTGAAGGAGAAAAATTACCTGTTTGCAAAATTTTATAACAGAAACAAAGAAAAACTTTTTTGTTTTAATTTTGTGCTCTTTTTTTCTTTTTGTCATTCAAAGTGCAACAGCACTGAAAGCAAATGGTTAAACGAGTGTTAAGTGCTGGTTCATACTGGAATGGCAGAGCAATGCGCTCCGTGTTCCTGTGTGATTTCTGTGCGATGATATTCATGTGAATGAGCTCAAATCACACGGGATCGCACCAAAACCAATGCACGCGCTACTTTTAAAACAGCACTGCAACTGGATCACTTGGTACTGCGGTACTATGCAATCCAGTGCAAGCAAAGTGCTGCATTTGCGATCTGCGTTTGGAGTGTCGCTAGGAATACACTGACACCCACAGCAGGTCACACGCCCAGTGCGTTTTGAAACGCACAGAAGGCAGGTTTCCCACATGGCGTCCTGGTGCGAACGGGCCCTATGCATTTTTTAAGCGCACCCGTGTGAAAGGGCCCTTAATCATTTTTCTTTCCGGGTATATTTTGGATGTAAATCAACAGGAGATTTTTACCTTGGAAGATCTGCTTTGGACCTCATTTCCCGCCGGGAGCCACAGGCACTGCATACAGCCATCCATAGAATGCCATAATGGCAGGTACACCCCAATACTTGTACAAACACACGCATGTGTGCGTCTGCTTATGAGGGCGTTCTCCATATGCATTTGCATGTGTAGGCAAGTACCGGGGTGTACCCGTGTACAGGTATCTATATACAAGGTAGAGAAACGCTGTATGCCCGACGTTTATGTCATACCACCTCAGGCACCCGCAGAATTCCCCTTGTGTCTACAAAACAGGAAGTGTAGAGAAAACTCTCACAGGGGACACAGATTGCAAACAATGATTTGGCTTTCTAGAAACCTTACTGTTTTTAGGTCCGCCATTACTCCATGGTAACAAAGTTACAAAACACCTACAAATGTTATTCAGCTAAAACATACAAGAAACTTTTTTTTTTTCCTCTCCACAACACCCTCACTTCACGCTGACAGAAGCTCAGCATTATTGATTGTGGAGATGGAAAGGAGCCATGACATCAGCACACAACCAGCCCACACCACATTTCCCCGCCTCGGGCCTTCCCCCACTGCTCAATCCCCGGACTTGCGTGATCGCGGCTGCCGGGCACCGTGAGCGGCCTCGGCGTGCACAACGTCCCGGGGTGCCGGAAGACAAAGGCAGCGAGGGGCGGCTCCGGGGAGGCCAGGGTCCTAAGGAAGCAGTGATTGTATGTAACGTTTTTATTGAACCCTATAGGAGTGTGATAATGGACTTCATGATAATAAAGCATGACATTATTTGTAACGTACGGAGTGGGATGTGTATAGACATTCCAGTTGTGTGTGGAGCACCTTCTCTGTTTTTGTGGAGGCCAGGACTGACTGGGTCTTATATAGGTGACCAGCCAAGCTGACCGGTGTGGAAATGTCATTTATGAGAGGCAGGCCATATCCACCCAATGATAATCGATGGCTGTAACATGGTGTCCCTGGTCAGCCCAGGAAAATGCAGCGTCAGCCCACCAACCTGCACTTTATCACTCTGTGAATGTACAGGCGGTTTAGTGCGCTACGCGCCCAAAAGAAGAGCAGGTGTGTATATTGTGCGCTGTGGTGCCCCCAAAAGAAGAGCAGGTGTGTATTTTGTGTGCTGCGGCGCCCCCAAAAGAAGAGCAGGTGTGTATTTTGTGCGCTGTGGCGCCCCCAAAAGAAGAGCAGGTGTGTATTTTGTGCGCTGTGGTGCCCCCAAAAGAGGAGCAGGTGTGTATTTTGTGCGCTGCGGCGCCCAAAAGAAGGGCAAGTGTGTATTTTGTGCACTGCGGCGCCCAAAAGAAAAGCAGGTGTGTATTTTGTGCGCTACGTCTGATGAAGGCAGGGCTCAAATATTACAATGCATAAAATGTGCGTTTTTTTTTTCTTGCGCACATCAGCATTTTCTGCATTAGGTTTTCCCACCCCCGACTCCCTGTTTGTACCATATTACACAGCGGCTCACGGCATGCAGCGGCAAAACGTAAACAGTGCATCATTTTTGGCAGGCGGTGTTCAGCTGATTGCTGCTAATGTTGTTCCGTTGCATGCACAATTGCAGCACAGTAGTATGGCACAACTGTATTGTTAAATGAAGCGATAACGCCTCTTTCTCATGGACGTTCTGATTGGGTCCACCTTTTTCAGACGGACCCGATCGGAACCTCTATTCTCCTCTATGGAGCAGCAGGTGTAAACAGACATGTGTCCGTTTACACCTGCCGACATCCGATCCGCCAAAAAGAGACAGATGGGGATCCAATTCCCCTTCCCTCCATCAGGTCGGGTCAGATGAAAACGGACAGGCGGTCTGTTTTCATCCAACCACCCATTGAGGAGAGCAAGCTTCTCTGTGTCCGCTCTGCAGCAGCGGAGCGGACACAGAGCTGTCATCTGCTTGCTCAGCGGAGATCAGCAAAGAGATCCCCACTGAGCATGCGGATCCAAGCGTGGATTGCTTTTTAGAGAAGCAGCACTGAATGCCACACTTGTGAGCTAGCCCTCAGGCAGGCAATTCAGAATGAATGGGCTGTCACACAACTCTCCAGTCGTAATATCAGACCGGCAATGTTCTTTTCACAGCACACCACTGTATTGCCTCGGGGTGCACTGTGGTGTGACACACCTTCATCAGCAAGGTGTCATTCAGAACGAGTGGCCCAGCATTGCCAGTAGCATGCAGTCCCAGCTGTCGCTGTAACATGCGCATTCCCACAACGTGACAGTGTGAACTGGGTCTAATGCAGGCCATAGACGGGGAGAAATCCGGCCGATTTTTCGTCCGAAAAAAAAATCGGTCGATTTTCGGATCGTTAGTGGGGTAATCAGTTGCCCGTTTTTCGTGATTTTGACACCTTTTTTTTGTCGGTCATGTTGGGGAAAAAAATCGGCCAATTTTGTCGTTCGGCCGATTTTCGCGGCAATGATGGACAAATCAGCCGATCTTTTTACCGATTTTAAAAAATGTGCATGAGCAGAGACCAGCAAGAAGAAGGAAAAGAAGAAATAGAATTATTATTATTATACAGTATTTATAAAGCGCCAATAGTTCGCTCAGCACTGTACAATACAATGGGAGACAATACATGCGACAGTACAATAAAAATACAATGCGATACATGAGGAGTTCGAGGGCCCTGCTCCTTGGAGCTTACAATCTAGGAGGGAGGGGAGAGTGGTACAGGAGGAGATAGCTGTGGGGGATGACGTGGTAGGGAGAGTGGAGGAGATCAGCAATTAGCAGGGGGTGGGGTAGGCTTCCCTGAAGAGATAGGTTTTCAGGTTGCTCCTAAAGGAAAGAGAGTAGGTGATAGTCTGATGGATTGGGGTAGGGAGTTCCAGAGGATGGGTGACGCCCTGGAGAAGTCCTGGAGGCGAGCATGGGAGGAAGAGACCAGGGAACTAGAGCGGAGGTCTTGTGAGGAACGGAGAGTAAGTTTTGGGTGGTATTTGGATATTAGGTCGGTGATGTAGTTCGGGGCAGTATGATAGACAGCTTTGAACGTCAGTGTTAGGATTTTGAATTTGATACGTTGGGCAATCGGAAGCCAGTGGAGGGATTGGCAAAGGTGGGTGGCGGAAACGGAGCGGTTGGTAAGGTGGAAGAGTCTGGCTGCAGAATTCAGGATCAACTGAAGCGGGGATAGCCTGTGGCGAGGCATGCTAGTGAGGAGGGAGTTGCAGTAATCGAGTCGTGATATGATGAGGGAGTGGATGAGCTGTTTAGTGGTTTCTGGGGTTAGGAATGTGCGGATTTTGGCGATGTTGCGGAGGTGGAGTCTGCATGAGTTTGTTAGTGAATAAGAAGAAGAAAAAGAAGAAATAGAATATGAATAAGAAAAAAAAATTTCAGTCCGATATTATATTTGACATTTAAAAGTATAGCAACATTGTATCTATTTGTATCTGAATAGAAACATCTGTATCTGAAATGGATACAAATAGATACAATGTTGCAGCTTTTTCTTCTTCTTATTCATATTCTATTTCTTCTGTCAAATATAATAGTGGAGCTCTCTGCAGGGACACCGCTATTATATTTGCTGGCCGTAGACGGGACGAAAATCAGCCGACTTTTCTATACCAATGGTGGTAACGTCGGCCGATTGAAAGACCGATTTTAAAAAAAAAACAAAAAAAAGTCTGGTTTTCTCCCTGCCTATGGCCCGCTTAAGACTCCATTCACACTTCTATGACTCCAAAGTTGTACAACTTTAGATTGCGACTTTGACACAACTTTGGGTGGGTGCGACTTGGATGTGACTTGTTCGTCTGCAAAATGGGTGCGACTTGGATGTGAGTTATTATCCATCTGCAAAAAGGGTGCGACTTGGATGTGACTTTTTGTCCGTCTGCAAATTCGGACCCACTGTTGCACCACTGTTTTATGCCTTTCATGCAACTTATGAGGGTTAACATTGAAGTCTATGACCCTCAAGCTGCATGAAAGTTGGACCAAAGTAGTGCATGAACTACTATGAAGTTGCAACGACTAAATTGCTACCATTGGAACACATGGGGTACGACTTGCCATACGACTTTGATGTCCAAAGTCACAAGACAAGTTGCACAAGTGTAAATGGGGTGTAAGGGCCCATTGTCACCAACCTGTACAGGTTATGCTCTGTATTAGGCCATATTCACAAGGGTGATTAGTACACATTGCAAATTCCAGCTGCAAAATTTGGTGGATTCCTGAGACTTGAGGCTCAGCCTATGTAATGCAATAATAGGCTCACATCTGCAAAAAGACGGCATCCAGACACAATCATCTGTCCCTAACTGCAAGTAATAGCTGGCTGTGCAAAGATCTGCGGGCTCTCAGCCAATATAATGCAATGACAGGTGGACAGTGGCCTCAGCTATCCATGACTGTTCACACAACCAGTGATTACCTGTGGTTAGGGACCGATGGTCATGGCTGGAGCAGCCTTTTTGCATCCAGCTACAATCACCGCTGGTAATGGCTGTATGAACAGTCACAGATAGCTGCAGCCGCTCAGTCCATAGAATGCAATGAGAGGCTGATGGCGACTGCAGCTATCCCTGACTGTTCATACAACCAGTGATTACATGTGGTTAGGGACAGATTGTCATGGCTAGACCAGTCTTTTTGCATCCAGCCACAATCATTACAGATAATTGCTGGCTGTGCGAACAGTCACTGATAGCTGCAGATGCTCAGTCCATAGAATGCAATGAGAGTCTGATGGCAGCTGCAGCTATCCGTGACTGTTCACACAACCAGTGATTACTTGTGGTTAGGAACGGATGGTCATTGCTGTAGCAGCCTTTTTGCATCCAGCCACAATCATCGCAGATAATTTCTGGCCGTGTGAACAGTCACGGATAGCTGCAGCCACTCAGTCCATAGAATGCAATGAGGGGCTGTTGATGGATGCAGCTATCCATGACTGTTTACACAACCAGTGATTACCTGTGGTTAGGGACTGAGGGTCATGGCTAGAGCAGCCTTTTTGCATCCAGCCACAGTCATTACAGATAATTGCAGGCTGTGCAAACAGTCACGGATAGCTGTAGCCGCTCAGGCCATAAAATGCAATAAGAAGCCGATGGCAGCTGCAGCTGTCTGTGACTGTTTACACAACCAGTGATTACCTGTGGTTAGGGACAGATGGTCACAGCTGGAGCAGCCTTTTTGCATCCAGCCACAATCATCTCAGATAATCGCTGGCTGTGCCAACAGTCACAGATAGCTGTAGCCACTCAGTCCATAAAATGCAAGGAGAGGCTGAAGGTGGCTGCAGCTATTACCTGCTTTATGCACATTCCTGACAATCGAGCTGCAGGAATCCACAGATTCTTGCTGCTGGGTGTGCTAATCATTCATATGAATGTAGCCTGACACGTGTTCTGGTGTGCGTTGTGAAGAGTAGCGCAATGCATTTTAATACATTTTTTTTTAATCTTTATTATTTTTAATATTGAAAATTGAAAAAAACTTTTGCACTGCAGCATGCTGATGTGGGTTGTGCTGCATAAAACTGCAGACATGCTACTTTTTTAAGTGCCCTTTTTACATGTCTGATGTAAACAGGGCACAGGTAAAACAATCATTTTCTGTGTCGAGCCTGTGTTGATCAATGCAGATCGATGTACTGGGTGTGAACGAGCCCTTATTCCAGTTGCATGGGCCGCACAAGCATCAGACCTTGAAAAACTAGGCTCACATGGACTTGTAAGGATCCCAGAAAATAGTCTGTATACATTTCGGATTTGTATGGTGGATGCGCCGCCTATACGCAGCCCCAAGGTATCGTTCAAACCAGCTCTTGTGCGTTTATACGTGGAAAAAAAATCAGATAATAGATCTACTTTATAGACACGCAACAGCAGCGCTGTTAGTAAAAATCATTTGTAAAGAGCGTTTTTTGCCCGTGTGGTAGCGTCCGTACGGGGCTTGCAGCGCTGTATGAATTTCAGTATCATGTACTTTGGCAGCACAGTGGCTAAATGGTTAGCACTTCCGCCTGGCAGTACTAGGGTCGTTGGTTTGAATCCCAACCACTGCACCACCTGCCTGGTGTTTGCATGTTCTCCCTGTGCCTGCGTGGGTTTCCTCCAGGTACTCCGGTTTCCTCCCACACCCTAAAGACATGCTGGTAGGTTAATTGGCTCCTGTCTAAATTGGCCCTAGTATTTATGAATGGGAGTTAAGGACCTTAGATTGTACGCCCCTTGAGGGTTAGGGACTGATGTGAATGTACAATATATATGTAAAGCGCTGTGTAAATTGACGGCGCTATATAAGTACCTGAAATAAATAAATAAATGTACTTTTGTGCTGTTTCAGCAGGCGGCAGATCTGGAGAGATAGCTGTTGTAACATGTGGAGTAGATCCCACCAAATGAGAAGGAATTTACTATGAGTGCCTGAGTTTTTAGAATGACATTCTTTACATTTTTTCTGATTTTCTTCAAATACCCAAAAGGTTTATTATAGAACAGAAATAGGAGTCATCTGATGTTTTATTTGTACTGATTGCCCTCTGACATCTGTCTACAGGAATGTGTGTTTTCCATGGTGCAGAGGACAGGACACCTCCGGAAATTGCAGTGTGTTCCAGGTTTACAATCGTTTTACAATCATTCAGTGTAAATAAGCAGAGGTGATATGTCAGGTACACAATGCCCCTACAATAACCAGAAATCTCTCTTCCTGCACTCAAAATATGGAATCCAGCATTTGCTGAGGTGCCGCCCTTGATAGATTGGGGAATCTTGATACTAGCAGAAAAGAACAGAACAAGGGCGCACTCGCCTCGTGCATTGTCGTGATAGTATGAAATTTATTATAAAAATACAAATACATACTCACAAGCCAAAAAAGTCATAAAAACAGAGACAAGGAGTCAAAGGATGCCAGTTGTGGACAACATAGGTCCTCGGGTAAAGTGCCAACGCGTTTCGGGAGTGGAACTCCCTTCCTCAGAGCAATAGATGAAAAACCACGACTGGCATCCTTTGACTCCTTGTCTGTTTTTATGACTTTTTTGGCTTGTGAGTATGTACGGTATTTGTATCTTTATAATACATTTCATATTATCACGGTAATGCACAAGGAGACTGCGCCCTGTTTTGTTTTTTTCACATAGTGCCCCTAGGTTAGGGGTAGGCAACCTGCGGCTCTCTAGCTGTTGTGGAACTACATTTCCCATGAGGCATTGCAAAGATTACAAAACTGACAGTTACAGCTATGACTTGCAGAGGCATGGTGGAACTTGTAGTCCTGCGGCTCTCAGGTTGCCTACTCCTGCTCTAGGTGAACGATGTATGAAACAGGCCTAACCACCCTCATAGTCAACATGGCAGGGCAAAGGGGATTCTGTGTTGGCAACGGTAATGTGGATCCAAGCATACTGATCCCAGGGACTTCCAATCCCAGGATTGGAGGGCAGGGAATGGGGGAACACAGGAAACAAGCTGGCTACTGGCACAACTGGGATGCTCAGGGGGATGTAGCAAAACAAGGCCTGTTTACACTAGTCTTTGAAGAGTGATCCACTTTCAGAGTGCACTTCAGAGAACATTTGACAGGCGGTGAGAAGGCGCTGTATCACCTCACCACCTGTTTTAATCTGTTTGATACTAAACTACCACACCGCAGCCACGTGCAGTGTGTGCGGTTGCAGCAGGGCCCCATTCTCTTGAATGAGCCACATTCGGTAGGTGGTAGTGCTTGCCGAGCGAGACAGGATGTATCATTCCTGCAGCGGTCGCAAGCATCATCAAGTATACGTCTCCAATTTTAAAGTGGTCCTAAAGGCCAGTCATTTTTATCCTAATGAATTCCCCGCAAGGTAAAATATGTCTCAATGTTTGTATCGCCCCCCCTTACCCCCAGTATACTTACCTGAGTCTAATTTCAATCCAGCGCTGTGCCCAGCTGCAGCGGACCTCTCCCCTCTGTCTGCTCACAGAGCCATTGGCTCCTGCTGCTGTCTATCAAATCCAGTGAGTGGGGAGGGGGCAGGGTCAATCCACGCTGTGTATGTCTATGGATGCACACAGCACAGCTCAGGATTGAGCCCACAAGTGCGCTTCCTATGGGGGTGCACCAAGAAGAGGAGGAGACAACAGTGTCAGCGAGGGACCCCAGAAGAGGAGGTTCAAGGCTGCTCTGTGCAAAACCATTACACAGAAGAAGTAAGTATAATATGTTTGTTATTTTAGGAAATAAAAAGCTATTACAACCAGTGCCACTTTAAATTGTAGCAAGATAATAGAACAAAAGACAATAAATGGGAGGACAAAGAAAAGGCAATATGGGCCAGTCAGCCAATGACCGCAAAAGCAGGGTAAAACAAGATAATCGATCCAGCCTTTCAACACATATCTTGCATCCCATACTTTTATTGTGTGGGATGTTCATGCGTCTTAGAAAAGATAGTTCATTAGCCTGATTGCGGCCACATTGTGAGGACAATAATATTGCATTGCCTCCATTAGCTACCCATCTGCTGGGTCAGACTGATAATGCCAGGAGTTCCTGATGACTCAATAAACTGTCTCCTCCACATGTGAGTGACAGGTACACTTAAACACAGAAACAGTTGAGGCTGCATATGGGGCACCAAATGACAAGAAGAGGTTAATTAGAGGAGTACAGATGGTCAGGATGGAGACATGTCCACTCTTTCCTACTGGTCATCCAGGCTTCTTTGTAGAAGGACCATACTCCAGTCACAGCACTCAGAACTAAGCTCCAAACAAACCGCTAAATACACAGTTGAGTTATGAAGTGGTATCAAAAAGTTTTGCGTTAGTTTTGTAACACACCAACAGATGGCAGCACAAGGCTACACGCACAGTCACAGGGAGCCCCGACCTTCATAAGTCAATGTGCCAGAAGACATTGTCCTGTGTACAGCAAGAGCTGTGCAACTGGTGCTCTTCTGATCATGTGCGTTACCATGTGTTGCAGAACTAGTCTCTAAACTTTTTGACAACACCTCATACATACGTATGGTAACTTGGTGATAGTAGTATTTTTAGAGAGTCCATGACAGCCAACTGTGTTTTAGGGCAGGTCGGCCCACTTTTTTCAAACAAAATAAAGTCCAATGTATAGTAGTTGCTCACGCAGGGGTTTTTCCACAATCAAAACGGGAACTGTGAAAATAATAACTAAGATACCAGGCTTCCTCTCTTCAGCAGTGTTGTTAAAAGGCCTTCAGCCTTGGCCTTTGGCTTTTGGTCTCACATCTGTGTTTTTGTGCCCCTCTCTCTGCTCTCCTAGCTTTCCTGGTTCTCAGCTCTCCAGACACTGTCAGTTCTCCTGGCTCTCTCAGCTCTCCGAACATTTTAAGCTCTCCTGACTCTCTCAGTTCTCCAGACATGCTCAGCTCTCTGGACACTCTCAGTTCTCCTGGCTCTCAGCTCTCTGGACACTTTAACCTCTCCTGGGTCTCCCAGATCTCAAGACACTTTAAGCCCTTCTGGCTCTCTCAGTTCTCCAGACACTTAACACTTCTCTGGCTCTCTCAGCTCTCAAGACACTTTAAGCTCTTCTGGCTCTCTCAGCTCTCCGGACACTTTACACTTCTCTGGTTCTCTCAGCTCTCCAAACATGCTCAGCTCTCTCTACACTCTCAGTTCTCCTGGCTGTCTTAGCTCTCCAGACACTTTTAGCTCTCCTGGCTGTTTCAGTTCTCTGGACACTCTCAGTTGTCCTGTCTCTCAGCTCTCTAGACACTTTTAGTTCTCCTGGCTGTCTTAGCTCTCCAGACACTCTCTGTTCTCCTGGCTCTCTTAGCTCTCCGGACAATTTAAGCTCTTCTGGCTCTCTCAGCTCTCTGGACACTCAGTTCTCCTGGCTGTCTTAGCTCTCCAGACACTCTCAGTTCTCCTTGCTCTCTCAGCTCTCTGAACACTTTAAGCTGTCCTGGCTCTCTCAGCTCTCCGAACATTTTAAGCTCTCCTGGCTTTCTCAGATCTCCGGACACTTTCAGCTCTCTTGGCTCTCTCAGCTCTCCAGACATGCTCGGCTCTGTGGACATTCTCAGTTCTCCTGGCTCTCTCACCTCTATGGACACTCTCAGTTCTCCTAGCTCTCAGAACATTTTGAGCTCTCCTGGCTCTCTCAGCTCTCAGAACATTTTAAGCTCTCCTGGCTTTCTCAGCTCTTCAGACACTTTAAGCTCTCCTGGCTTTCTCAGCTCTCCAGACACTTTAAGCTCTCCTGGCTTTCTCAGCTCTCCAGACACTTTAAGCTCTCCTGGCTTTCTCAGCTCTCCATATATGCTCAGTTCTCTGGACACTCTGTTTTCCTGGTTCTCTCAGCTCTCTGGACACTCTGTTTTCCTGGCTCTCTCAGCTCTCTGGACACTCTGTTTTCCTGGCTCTCTCAGCTCTCTGGACACTCTCAGTTCTCCTGGCTCTCTCGGCTCTTTGGACACTCTCAGTTCTCCTGGCTCTCTCGGCTCTTTGGACACTCTCAGTTCTCCTGGCTCTCTCGGCTCTTTGGACACTCAGTTCTCCTGGCTTTCTCAGCTCTCCAGACACTTTCAGTTCTCCTGGCTTTCTCAGCTCTCCAGATATGCTCAGCTCTCTGGACACTCTCAGTTCTCCTGGCTCTCTCAACTCTTTGGACACTCTCAGTTCTCCTGGCTCTCTCAGCTCTTTGGACACTCTCAGTTCTCCTGGCTTTCACAGCTCTCCAGACACTCTCAGCTCTCCTGGCTTTCTCAGCTCTCCAGATATGCTCAGCTCTCTGGACACTCTCAGTTCTCCTGGCTCTCTCAGCTCTCTGGACACTTTAAGCTCTCTCAGCTCTCCAGACACTCTCAGTTCTCCTGGTTGTCTTCAGCCACCATTCTCCTCAATATTTCAGAGCCCCGCACTCTGTATTCACGTGAACCCTGTGTCCCTTCTGCTTCCTTTTTTCACAGTGTCAGGGCCTAGCGCTGTCACAATGAGTTTAAGCAGGCCGATGAGTCAACACTCTGTTGTTTCCTTGTCAGCACACCTGATTGGGTAAGCGTTTATGTGCCCCCCCCTTTCACAGTTTGAATTATTCTGTACATGGGATTGCAAGAGGCCGATACACTCAGATTCAGGCTCCTAGTTGCATTTATCAATGCTTGTAACTATTTTTGGTTAACAAATACCTGCATTCATTGATTTTTTTTTTTAATCTACATGGAACTCAGTTAATGAGGAAAACTTGGTGTTGGGACTACTAACCTTTCTGGGAACATTTACACATGCTTTTCTGCCTATCCTGCCGTCAGCTAATAATGGAATCTTCTACTCTTCCTACCAGTCCGTCCCCCACAGTTACCCTAGCCCCTCCCTCCTAGATTGTAAGCTCTGAGGATCAGGCCCTCCTATCCCTCTTGTATTGAGCTGTATTGTTGCTGTATTGTCTCCCGTTATATTGTAAAGCGCTGAGCAAACTGTTGGCACTATATAAATCCTGTATAATAATAATATTAATTCTTTGCCTTCTATATTTTCACTGACCTGGAGCACATATAAGGGATTCTTCCTGCTCTGATTTTCGATTGTTGTATGCTTGTTTCAGGTCTATGGCTTGGCAGGGGTGTTGCTGGGTAGTTAGTATTGTTATAAGAAAACCATTGCTTACATGACAGGTGGGGTACGACGTAGCGCTGCAGATGTCATAGGAACTGATGGGGGGGTTGGTCATGACAGTAAGGGGCACAAGGAAAGGGGATGGAATAATAGTGAGATGTGGCGAGGAGTAGAGCTTACATGGGGAGCTGTACTTGCAGACACAACCTACTGTAAGTACTTAAAGGAAATAATTCCCCAGCACTCAGCCCTGCCAGGTAGCAAATGGGACCTAATTAAATCCTGCTTATTAAGTGGAAATGAGCGCACCGTAGCTGCCCTGGGAGCTCCTTACAGAGGTATAGTCTAAGCAGGTGGCATGGAGGACATGCTCACGATGAGGGCCAAAAGGGATCAGGTTGCACAGCAATTCTAGATCCACCGCTGGAAAGCAGACGCAAATGTTTTTTTTTTTACACTACTTGACATCGTAAATGACACTTAGTGTCATCTTGTATAAATTTTACTGACTATTAATAGTGTCAATGTCTAGGTCGCTTAGTCTATCAATTATGTCACTGTCAACAGGTCACACTGAACATCCGCCAACTCCTTCTCATGTTCTTATAGGCCCTGTTTACAGAATCTGCAGCTATTGATGAACCACAAGTCCCAGTATACCGACTGCATTTCCTCAACATAAGTAGATTGTGGCTGCTCATACAGCCTAATTGTTTCTACTGGAAATCTCATTCTGTCCTAGTAAATACCTGCAGATCAGAGGTCACCTTTTATCAGGATAGAGCGTTTCACTGGCACAGCAATAACTGGCAGTACTTTTGTCCTCTGCAGAAAGCACAGGGATTTCACGCTGCCTCTGAGACTGCGGGGTCGTACTCTAGACATATGGGGACGGATCAAGATGAGAGCGGATACCAGACACAGTTCAATGCTGCCGTGTCAGTTATTCAGAGCTTGCCCAAAAGTGGTATGTATAACCTTCATAGTTCTGCAATAATAAATAGTATATGCAAACGCCGATCTAATATCAAGTTACACAGCAAATCCACTGAGAATAGACTTGTCTACTCTGAGTGGAGTGAAGATGGGTTTGAGACCCTGCCTGGGTATGTAAGGTCCACGGGATTTCAGTGTATGTGTGCTATGTGGTGGAGGATGGGGACAAGGGGTACTTACCCTTTCCAAGCTCTTTAACATCTTGGTGGGGGCTTTAATGCTGCCCAGTGTAATCAAAATGGAATAGCTTGTTACAGAAAGATTTGTGGCCTATATTTGCTGAATGGGATGCAAAAGTAGAATTTGCATGAGTAACTCCAGCTTAAACTTTTATTTTAGTTTTGAACAGAATGAGAAATGTTAGGGCTTGGATTAGGGTTTTTTTTTTTACTTTCAGTGTCCCTGTTGAGATGATTTCCTCTCCCTTCCTGTTAGGTAAATGGCACAGGAAGTTACATAGTTAGTCTGGCTGAAAATAGACAAAAGTCCATCCAGTTTCACCATTAAAAAAAAAAAGTTATAATCCTAAACCCACAGTTGATCCAGAGGAAGGCAAAAAAACCCCAGCAAAGCAGGATCCAATTTGCTCCTGCAGGGAAAAAAATTCCTTCCTGATCCCCCGAGGCAATCTGATATTCCCTGGATCAACTTTACCTATAAATGTTATATCCAGTTATATTCTGTGTATCCAAGAAAGAATCCAGGACTTTTTTAAAGCAATCCACTGAGCTGGCCAGAATCAACTCTTGAGGGAGTCTATTCCACATATTCACATCTCTCACTGTGAAAAAACCTTTCCATATTTGGAGATTAAATTTCTTTTCCTCCAGACGTAAAGAGTCCCCCCTTGTCCTCTGTGATGACCTCAGGGTGAATAGCTCTACACCGAGTTCACTATATGAACCACTGATGTATTTATACATGTAGGGAAGTGGGGGTGAATGTGACAGGGGCACAGCTATAAAAGCACCTTTTTGTTTAGAGTGAGAAATATATAGAACCCCTTAATTTGGACAGCTATCTTAATTATTCAATTAGGTGCACAAAGCCAGCTCCATAAAGACATGGTTTGATGGGTTTGGTGTGGAGGTACTCACATGGCCTGCACAGAGTCCTGACCTCAACCCTACTGAACATTTTGGTATGAACTGGAATGCCAACTGCAGGCCATGTCTTGTTGGCCAAAATCAGTATATGAGCTCACTAATGGTCTTGTGGACACAAATTCCCATGTACACTGTCAAAAATCTTGCAGAAAGCCTTCCCAGAAGAATGGAAATTGTTGTAGCCACAGAAGGCTACAACTCTTTATTAATGTCTATGATTTTATTATTATACAGGATTTATATAGCACCAACAGTATGTGTAGACAGTACAGTTATTATGCAATTGGATACAAGAGGGTTAGAAGGGCCCTGCTCATAAGAGCTTACATTCTAATAGAGAGGGGAATAGGAAGTTTACCATACAGATGTGAAACCTTTGGATATATAACAATCAGACCCTTTTCATCTCTCTTTCTCTAGGCTCATATCGCCCTTCCTATGAAGAGATGCTTCTCTTTTACAGCTACTACAAGCAAGCCACGGTTGGACCTTGCAATATCGCCCGTCCTGGTTTCTGGGATCCCATTGGAAGATATAAATGGTATGATCTCTGCTGTACCTTGGGGAAGGTGGTTGTGTTGTTTATGGCAACTGCTTAGCAGATGTCATATATGTCACAGGTGTTACCTACATGTACCTGTACAAATCAATGATAGGATGTGAGCATACAATGGTAAACGCAGTCCCGAACGTATACATTTGTGGAAGTATCAGTGTACACCTCTGCTAAGACAGTCTGCTATGATTAAGACCCCACGTAGCTGAAACGCGTTAGCAGGCTTTGTCTCACGTATGCTGATGGAAGAAAAACATGGTATTTTAGAACTTAGGACCATGTGCAGGAGTATTCATCTTACACCTGTGACTTCCAGGTACAGAAGTAAGATCAGTGTTTAGGCTGTACAGTCCCCTGCGCCCATGTGAATAAGCCCTAATAGACTTTGTACACACAAGACTCACTGAGCTAATCACAAATATACTGTGTATGTGTATATATATATTTCACAATTAAAAAACAGTGGCTAGTGATTCATTTTTGGTCCAGATAATATTTGGTCACTGGAAGTTTCATGCAGAGTTCAACTTTCAACAGCCAAATAACTTTTCTCCTGAGCATCATTCATTTACACTGGACCTGGCATATGAATGAATACTTTCAACAGCCAAATATCCTTTCTCCTGAGCATCATTCATTTACACTGAACCTGTCATATGAATGAATACTTTCAACAGCCAAATAACTTTTCTCCTGAACATCATTCATTTACACTGGACCTGTCATATAAATGAACACTTTCAACAGCCAATTGTCTTTTCTCCTGAGCATCATTCATTTACACTGGACCTGTCATATGAATGAATACTTTCAACAGCCAAATATCTTTTCTCCTGAGCATCATTCATTTACACTGGACCTGTCATATGAATGAATACTTTCAACAGCCAAATAACTTTTCTCCTGAGCATCACTCATTTACACTGGACCTGTCATATGAATGAATACTTTCAACAGCCAAATATCTTTTCTCCTGAGCATCACTCATTTACACTAGACCTGTCATAGAATGAAGACTTCACATGGATCCTATCAGCCTAACTACAGTAAATCACATTATCACTGTGAGGGAAAGAGTAGTTCTTTCTTGCTGTGGAGCTCTGCTTTGTAGCATGGTCTCTGGCTTCCTGAGTACTTCATAACATTAGTGTTTTGCAGAGAGATTGCAGCGTTCAACCCAGCAGATCCTGATCTGCTTGCTTGTTCCTGATCACTTTCGCAACATATTGCAGTCAGAGATAGCCAAGCAACTAGCATTTTTTGAGGGGGCTCAGCAATGACAGCCCTATATTTCCCACTATTAGGATTACTACAGATGAGTGCTAGGTGTACAGTGCACTAAGTTCTTGTCTTTTCAGAGCTGCCATGCAAGCCTTCCATGAGGTCCTTTCACACAGGGAACATAAGTGGTGCCGTGACACTAGCACTACACAGTGCCAGGTGCACTGTTGTTCTTGATGACATGCAGTGCAATTATTATTATTATACAGGATTTATATAGCGCCAACAGTTTGCTCAGCACTTTACAATATAGTGGGAGACAATACAGCAACAATACAGTTCAATACAAGAGGGATAGGAGGGCCTGATCCTTGGAGCTTACAATCTAAGAGAATGCAGATGTTTGGCTCAGTAAAACCTTTAGCCCTGACCTGAGTGCAGTCAGCTTTTTTCTGGTCTTTAACTTCTAATTATCATAGATCTTTAATAGCTAGGTATGAAAGTAAAGGTGGCTGCGTGAATTTGATGACAGCAGTCTTGTTACATATTGTCAATTGATGTTTGCAGGGATGCCTGGAACAAGCTGGGTCAGATGAGCCAGGATGATGCCATGTGTGCTTATATCAGAGAAATGAAGAAAGTAGCCCAAAAGGTAACACATATATCGCTAATTTCATTATAATAGATTAAAAAGTGATTTTAAACCCATGACAAACTGTCAGATTCCAGCTCCTGCAGACTGGAGGGCTGCTATTGAAAACAGCACACTTTTATTAAAATTGTCCTAATGCATTTGAGATATGGCAGTGGGATTCTTTGGGACACTGCCTATCTCATGTCAGAGGGGGCCTAAGAAAAAATCTTAAGGGGTCAGTTCATCCAAAACTAAATTTAAGTTATAAAGTGACTAAAGTGTGCCTAAAGCTGACCTTCACCATTGAAGGTTCTGTTGTGCCATCTAGCCTTCTCCCTCTCTTACAAATGAACACATTCTGTTTTTTTGTTTTTTTTTAGCAAAGTACATTATTCACTTCTGCATTTCTTGCCTAGAGGCAAGAAGCTCTCCCCTCCCCCCTGCATGTGCAGATGTGCCGCAGGTTTCTGGTTCAAATTGAGCCCTGCAGCACCTCTGCGCATGTGCCGGTTTCCTCATCCATCCGCACATGCGTGGGTTTTTCTTTCACACAAAGACTGCTAGCAGGGAGGTCTGAAACATTCCCTGTCTTTGTGAATGCAAGAAAAATCACCTGCATGTGTACAGATGTGCCGATGGCCTTTGACAGAACTCAACTGCCCACTTTCTTGCTTAAGCTGGCCCCCCACAGCTTGATTTTCAGCCCATTCCTGCTGAATCGACTGAAATCCAAGCCGTAAGAGGCCCTGACAGCATCACCCGGCTCAGAAAAAGTTGATTCAAAATTGGTGGAAAATTATTGACCAACCAGATGCAGTCACTGTTTGGATATCAAGGCAGCTATGTCAGCTGCCTGAATACAATTGCTGGCAGTGATTTCTCCATTCACACTGTTTAGCATAGATGAGTCAATCAATTGATATTCTCCTGTTTTGCTGTGTATGGCTAGCATTAGTAATGTGCAGGAAATGGAAAATATAACCAGGATAATAAAGCTGGCCATACACGGTGCAAAACTCGAGGATGGCCCTGTTGGTACCCTTCCACCCAACAACCTTCACTTTAAAAAAACAAGGGAGCCAGGCAGAAAATCAAACAGCAGTTGTATCCAATGAAATGCAGCCATTGATCAGGTTATGTGACAATCATGGGCATCCGCAGTTGGAATAGAGTATCCTACAGGGGAGAAATCTTGCAGTGTATGGCCATTTTAAAGCCCCTTCAGAGGTGAGGGTGACCCTGGAACCTCAGGTGCGCAAGTCCTGCTAGCCCCAAGAGAGATAAGAAAGCAGCAGGGACATCGAAATTACAATTATTTCCATTTTCAATTATATTGCTGTACACAGTATTCAATTAAATCAAAAGTTTGGCAAAATAGTTTTTGGCCATATTTTTCTTGTGAATCACAGGAGTGCACGTATTTCTGTACTCCTGTGAGCCAGATTCAGCCTCAGATTCAGATGTTGGCTAATGTCACAGAGGGAGAGACTTTAAGGTCAGATCCATCCAGATTCCTGACAGCAGCTGTCTCAGCCTCTTAGCGCACCGCTGAGAACCTGAGCCACTTCTGCCCGCTCCTCAGCCCAGTACTCCAGTCAGCGATGACGGGGCAGAGCAAAGAGTGGTGACTGACAGTCTCCGCTCTCTGCTCATAGCGGACTGAGAACAGAGCGATCAGTGGTAATGTAATGTCTTGGATCAGTGCTGCAGGCATATAGGTGAGTACAAAAGTTTGTTATTTTGATTTCCCACATTTCTCCTTTAAGTTGAAAAACAAAATTGTACCATTTGTCAGACCATCTATAATTATCTTTAACTGCCGGGAAAATCAGCCTATAATGATTTGCCTTCCTCTAGATCAGTATTTTTTTTCAACAATGTAATTATGTAATCAAAGTATTCAGATATCATTATACACTCATAACTGATTAAACAGCACTAGTCAGCAATGTTACTGTTACCTTGGCTACCCTCCTCCTGCTTAAAGCACAACTCCACCTTTTTATAAAGAAAGATAAAAAATAAACAGACCACACCTAAAATAATTATTTTTTCTTCTTCAGCACTGCCCACCGCAAACTAGTGCTAGTACTCTTCTGGGTTGAATTTTGCTTGGCATCATGAGCCTAAGCTGTCATGAACACATACCCCTTGGGTGGGCGGCATCACACTGGCTTGAGCTCATTGCACTCTTGGAAAAGAGATTCACTCACACATCATTACATAAGCATTGCTCTGTCCAGGAGTAAGGACTGCTCATCACCGCTCCAGAGAAGAAGAGGGAGGACCTGTGACTTCACATAGCATCTATAAAGACTACAGAGTGTATATATGTATAAGTTATTTTCATAAAAAAGGAAGGTGGGGGCAGGGCCATCTTAATAGCATCATGGGCCCCTGGGCAAAGTAATGCACTGGGGACCCTACCAGTATGCCTCAATTTACGCTCAAGAATTAAAGTATAAATAGCTGATAGAATTAAACATATTTACTAGTACTTTCAATAAAGTTGATTTTAAACAACAAGAAAGCATGCCATAAATCAAAGACTAATCAACACAAAGGTCACAGTATTGGGGGGGAGGCAGAAGGGCACAGTACAGGGGAAGTCAGTAGAGATCACGAGGCACAGTACAGGTTCGAGGGTGCTGCTTGGGCCATCCTGTGACAGCTGAGTAAAAAGCGTGACTGTTCCGGAAAATTATTTGTTTATTTCAGGTACTTATATAGCGCCATCAATTTACACAGCGCTTTACATATATATTGTACATTCACATCAGTCCCTAACCCTCAAGGGGTGTACAATCTAAGGTCCCTGGCTTACATTCATACATACACATACTAGGGACAATTTAGACAGGATCCATTTAACCTATCAGCGTGTCTTTTGAGTGTGGGAGGAAACCCACGCAGGCACAGGGAGAACATGCAAACTCTAGGCAGGTGGTGCCATGGTTGGGATTTG
Source organism: Staurois parvus (assembly GCF_062004578.1). Taxonomy (NCBI): domain Eukaryota; kingdom Metazoa; phylum Chordata; class Amphibia; order Anura; family Ranidae; genus Staurois; species Staurois parvus. Next base: position 18,871,725 of record NW_028317947.1, read on the forward strand.
AACTAACGACCCTAGTACTGCCAGGCGGAAGTGCTAACCATTTAGCCACTGTGCTGCCCAGGACAGTTGGCAAGAATGATGTAATGCAAGATTATTATGGGACCCCCATACACCTGGGGCCCCTGGGCAGTGCCCATGCATTAAGGTAGCCCTGGGTGGGGGTAAAATAGAAGGTGGAGTTGGGCTTTAACACCGAAGATGTGAATCATCATTACTATCCCTCATTTCAGATTATCAACACAATCCCTTTGGAAGACACAACACCTGAGATGTTTGAGCCTTTCCGTCCCCTGTATGAAGTCATTCCAGATATGCCCCGCCCTCCAGATTCCTTTTTCAAGAATACCACTGGTGAGTTGGCCGCCTTAAAGCAATCTACACATTCTTGTTGCAATCCAGCTGTGATAGTCAGATAATTCCTCCTGCAGAATAAGCTCCATACAGGGCAGTAGCAGTGTACTGCTGTTTAACCTTTTTCTCATTCAGCTTCTTGCATGACCAGTCACATTCAGACTACCAAGGCGAGTTTAAATCTGACTGCCGGCTGTGAGGATCCAGTTGGAATTCTTGCTTAATCTTCCCATTGCAGGTAATGCCTTGTTACTATGGGCAACATCTTTAGCTTCTCTGGCTCTACTTTTTATAAATCACTCCCATTGGTGGCATAGGCAAAATGAAATCGAGCAAAAATGGTACACGCTAATATACTGTCTATGGAAAGGAATTGATAAAACAGCCTGGCCAAGACTTATCTTATCTCCCGGAAAGTGTTATCTTCCAAATAGCATTCACCATCCAGATGTGTCTTGATGATGTAGCCAGGGGTGTCAAACTGGCGGCCCTCCAGCTGTTGTGAGACTACAAGGCTACGTTCACACTAGCCTTGTTTGCAAGCGGCAGACAGGCGTTTGGGAAGCGTTTTTACCGCTTCCCAAATGCCTGTGAAAATTCTGCACATTGCAGCACATGGTGCTGTTCACACAGGAGCGTTAGCATCGCGGCAAAACAGACGCCTCTGGTCGAGTCAGGAGGAGTTGAAGCCTCTTATTCAAGTCTATGGTGCCGCTCCGCAAACGCCCGGCCGGCTTTTGCGGTGCGGTGGCGACGCGGTTGCGGGGCGTTTGCGGAGCGGTAACACCATTCAAACTTCATTATAGGCGTTTGTGGGGCGTTTTTAAAAAATGCTCCACAAACGCCAGACCAACGCTTGTCAAACGCTATAGGGGCGTTTGACAAGAGTTGGAAAAACAGTCAAGTGTGAACGAACCCCAAGTCCCATCATGCCTCTGCCTTTGGAAGTCCTACTTCTAACTGTCAATCTTGCAATGCCTTATAGGACTTGTAGTTTGGCAACCGCTGGAGGGCCGCCAGTTTGACACCCGTGTTCTAGAGGGATCCCACAGGTATGGTATATACATAGTTCCATTCATCCAAGCTGGTCCAATGTAACTAGGAATTCAGCTCTAAATGACAACGCTGGACCATGCTACCTGGTATTCCTTCAAATTCAAGTTGCAAATGTAAAAATCTTGAGATGTATAGGTATAGCAATAACGTTTGCGCAAATGATTTTGAGAACTTTGTCCTAGGTTCTGTTTTAGGAATGTATTTAGAATGTTGCAAAGTTGTGCGGAAATTGTTGGTACCATGCAATATTTTCATTTTGCGTAGACTGACTTAAAGGAAAACTCCACTTTTGTTAAAAAAAATATAAAAAGTTATTTTGTAAGTTGTTATTAAAAATGACCTTCACATTTCAATGTGCAGCTGCTGTAATGTCCTAAAATTGTCAGAAAAATGAATGCAATATTGCAACCTGAAGGGTTTTTGTTTGCACAGGAAGCCCCCTGAAAATGTTCTTTCTTCCTTGCGTGATTTTCAGATGCCTCCACTAAGATTCTAAGCAGGGGCGGACTGACCATTCGGGTACTCTGGCACCGCCCGAGGGCCTAGGGTCTGTAGGGGGCCCCATATGATGCCCCTGGTACCTTTCATAGGCTTTTTTGGGTGTGGTTTGAGTGTGGGCGAGGACAAAGGGGCCCCATGAATCCCCTATTGCCCGGGGGTCCCATGAGTTGTCAGTCCGCTCCTGATTCGAAGATAAAATTTTAATAAACTATTGTCAAACCCTGCATTAGAATCTCATTTTTAGTGAGATACTTCCTAAGACTTGTCTGCTAAAGGGATGCAGACCCTGCAGCTTTCCTTTAGAACACTGAAAGTACACTAGGTGGTTATATTGAACCCTCCCATTCAGAAATCTGGAAAGGATGTGATGAAACAGCTAATTCTTCAGAACAGAAAATGTAAGAATCTGCAATAGGTTTTTTTAAATGTTGCAATGTACAGTTGTGCTGAAAGGTTTGCATACTCTGGCAGAAATCATGAAATTTTGGCATTGATATAAAAATTTGACCGATCATGCCAAAAAACTGTCTTTTATTTAAGGATAGTGATCATATGAAGTTATTTATTATCACATAATGATTTGGCTATTTTTTAAATCATAATGATAACAGAAATCAACCAAATGGCCCGGATCAAAAGTTTACATACACTGGAATGTTTGCCTTGGCACAGACATACAAGGTGACACACTCGGGATAAAATGGCAATTAAAGGGTATTTCCGACATCTGTGGCTTTTTAAATTTCAATTAGTGTCTGTATATAAATAGTCAATGAGTTTCTTAGCTCTTATATAGATGCACTGAACTGGCTAGACACTCAGCCTTGGAGAGAGCAGAAAAGACCTGCGTAACAAGTTAATAGAACTTTATAAAGATAGGATAGGATATAAAAGATATCCAAAGTCTTGAATATGCCTGTCAGTACTGTTCAATCATTTATTAAGAAGTGGATACCATACAAAGGTCACATAGACTAAGAAAGATTGCAGCCACAACTGGCAGAAGGATTATTCGGGATACCAAAAAAACCCCACAGGTAACTTCAAGAGAAATGCAGGCTGCTCTGGAAAAAGGCGGTGTGGTTGTTTCAAGGACCACAATAAGATGACACTTGAAGAAAAATTAGCTACATGGCCAGGGGCGGACTGACAACTCATGGGGCCCCCGGGCAATAGGGGATCATGGGGCCCCTGTGTCCTTGCCCAAACTCAAAAAGCCTATGAAAAAGGTACCAGGGGCATCTGATGAGGCCCCCTACTGACCCCGGGCCCTCGGGCAGTGCCTGAGTTTCCAAATGGTCAGTCCGCCCCTGTACATGGCCAACTTGCCAGAAAGAAGCCTTTACTGCACCAATGCCACGCAAAATC